>NC_084664.1:140274527-140904840 GCF_028389875.1 Rhea pennata
CTACACATCATGAAGCATGGAGATGAATGTCCTCTGAAGAGTATGTACATGATCCTCATCTGCATTTGGGTGACACTGAAACCCAATTACTTTCAAATTTACAAAGGCCACAAAAATTGTCCCAGCTATACTGAGGCTAAATTTTGCTGAGAAGTGTAAACACTACTATACTAAGATCATGAGGCTACAAGTAAGGGAAACATTGCTAAACAGTAAGTACAGAGTGAATAATCTTCAAAAATTTATACATTATCCTAAGTCCAAAAACTCTCAGAAGCTCATTTGTATGCATCATGTGAAGCTCCATGCAGAAAGCTCAAGCTCAGTTCCACACAAATGTTATCCATTTTGCATCTCAGAATAGGATTATTCTGCAAAGAATAACTCTGTGATGGTAATAAAAGACAGATTATATTATGTTAAAGATCTCCAGAATGTCAAGAAAAAGTAGGCTGTGGGAAGCAGCTTTTCCTTGTAATAAGAAAAGCGTTGTGGTGGCCTTGTGGTAGGACTTGGGGCCTAGGATTCACTTCCATGGGATTTGAGCATATGTTTGAAATTAAGCATGTATTTAAGTGCCTGCAAAGAATATCTAAGAAATAAAGATTTTTTTTCAAGGACTTGTAGGTTTTTCTCTGATTGGTACCAGATGACAATGTTTTTCTGAAATAGAGCATGTGATAAAAAATCTATGAGAGGGGTAATAGCCTGATGGACCAAAATATTTACTGTGTATAAATGGGAAAAAAAGTAAAGAGTAAGTTACTTATATGTTAATAGAGAGGGAAGTAGGTTTTTTGTTCAAAAATCATTGTACTTTATTTACACACACTCTCTCTTGAGCAGTAGTTCTTAGAACTGAGTTTTTTCTTTGTTGCCCATAGTGCAAATTAAAGGCAAATGGATGGGTTCCTAATGGAGACTACCGTTTCCTTAAAGCCATCTGACTGAGTAGAGTTTGAAAGCTCTCTTGGCATGACCATAAAGCTAAACAAGACATGGCAAGGAATTATCCACTTTCAAGTTCTTCCACACCTAACTTCTGTCTAGAGAGGCAATACCTAGTTTGTCTGCTTTTGTTTGCTTTTTAATAGTAACATATACCATGCAAGTACATTGCTGGCCACTTACATGGATCTGGAATAAAACATCAGGGACTTTGTTTCAAAATAGCAATTTTACTTTCTGAGTGAAATTATTTGTCACAATTTCTTTTCCCTAGACACAATGCATTATGAGAAAAAGCCTAAGAACATGCCAACATATATCCTTCCTCATCGACCATTCATGGGAGAAGAGAGCTTACCGTAATTGTCTACAGCAAAACTGAACATTCATTTATACTGAATTTCTCGTTGTTTTGTGTCAAGAGATAAAAGTGAATTGCTAAGCTCATACTCACCGATACAATTCTTTCCATCCGCAGCAAGCTCATATCCTTCATAGCACTGACAGACATAAGATCCAGGCGTGTTCACACAAATCTGCTCACAGGCATGTTTTTCCACAGCACAAAGATCCTGAGCTACAAAACATAATTGCGTGAATATGATTTTTTTTGACCTTCTATATTGCACACCTAGACTATGGATTGAAAATAAGTTTCAGGAAGCCATGAAGAGCTCTTCAGAGATTAGCTCATTTTAACATAGAAATGTCAAATGATGAAACTTTTATGCCAGGAAGAATGACCACTCAAAGCTTAGGAGCTCATTTCTTTACCTAGTGGCAGTGACTATTACTGGGGCCCAGCAGACTTGCTTAACTGCATCTTTCTCTAAAAAAGGTTTGGAGGGAATTCTTCATTTTTTTTTTCAATTAAATAATTCTTGTAGTCATTTTTTAAAATTTTGTGATAAAAAAAGACTGAAGATGAGGATAGAAAAGGAAAGACAACGAACCCAGGGGATCAAAAGTCTTAGGGATCTTTAATTTTTGAGTTCTATATTTTTTCAGTTTTGTGCAAATCACCATAGCAAGTTCTCACCCCTCCCCCCAATACATTTTATTAGAAAAAATACAACAAATGAGGTCAGTCCTCATGAAGCACATTTGGCTTTCTTTCCTATAGACTAAAGCTATCTGAGAACCCCAAGTTTCCCCAGCAAAATCTCTGCAAAGCAGAGTGTTTCGTGTGTTCAAGATCAGACCTAAAGTCTGCTCAACAAGTAATTACCATTTACAGCTACAAAAAAAGGCTTTTGGAGCAGATTTGAGGAAATTGGCCATGAAAATATGCATTTTCTTTTATAGCTGTCTGCTTCACATCAAATGGCATGATGAACAGCATAAACAGTCCTTTAACTCTCTTGTTCCAGTATAAACACCCACAAATAGATAATTTTTTAGCTTGTTTCAGCCACATTTGTTTTTTGTACTACATTGTGTATTAATGTAAGATTTGAAACTATCTAAAGAAGGATCTAAGTGATTAAGTTAAACAAACATACAGAGTACAAAATACATGATTACATAACAACCATTGCCTGACAAAAGCCACTCATCCTTACAAAAGTTTAATCAGAAAACGCTCTACAAGATATTAACCTCTTCCAAGATAAAATATGATTTGGAAAACACATTGAAAGAAACAAATCTAATTGTTTGCCTGCTCAAAATGACAAGTATTGAAGTAGAAACAATTACAGTCCAAGCACAAGGTCATCTGTGCAAGTGCAAGTGTAGGGTGCAAGTGCAACTTCCCATATGTAAAACAAGCAGCACAACCTTCAGCTCTGCTCATTTTTGGCAAAGCCAGCTTTGGACACCACGCTTCCAAAGAGCTGTGAAAAACTGCAGAAAATCCAGATGAAAGCCATATGAACAGGCAGAGATAGAGCAAGATGAGGAAAAATCAAAATAACTGGGCTTGTTTAGTTTACAGAGGAGAAAACTGAGGGGAAACATGATAATGGACTTCAACTACACAGCTGCTATAAAAAAGATGGGAATAAATTGTTCTTTCTGTTTATTCTTAATAAAGTGAGAAGTAACATGGTTGGACTATAACAGAGGACACAATCTAGCATAAGGAAATTTTTTGTGGGATAGTGAAGACAGCCAAACTCTGGCAAGGCTCACCTGGAGAAGTAATGGAACCCCTCTCACTGGAGAATTTTAAGTACAAGTTAGAAAAATATCTGCAAGGGCTGATCTAAACGTAGTTGACCCTGTCTTGGGGAAAAATTAAGATCTTCACAGCCTTGTTTTTTCATGATTCAGAGAATCATGAACTAAGAATGGGACAAAGGTTTCCCAGTGAGATGCTCTTAGACCTTACAGGTATACTGATGAAGTGCACTGAATACTCTGAATAAACAAGTAAGATTTAGCACTTACATATTTCTAGTACTTTTGACCATTGAGGTATGTTAAAAATATCCACTTGAACCTTTACATTTTTCTAGGCACCTATTCTGTAATTTAAAAATAAAAATAAAAATAATGTATATGTAAACATGTCCATCTGAGTTCTTAGCCTTCTCAGAAGCATGAGAATCATTGTCTAATTATATATTATATTTAATGTCTAAATAGCTAACCTTCAGAGATCTTCTCTGGAGCTAAGATGGTCAAGTTACTTTTTGCCAATAATTAATTTGGGAAATTCAGCTTTTAATAAACATGTAAAAATATTTATTTAACCTCTAAAATCATTGTTTGGCCACATATAAAGTGGGTGAAAAGAGCAATAGTAGGTTTTCATCCTTTGCACATATGTGAAAACTTCTTAATTAAATAATTGTAAGAAAGTAAGAATAAATGTAAGAATATTTTAAGTTGGTCAAAAGAATATCTTTTCCTGGTCTTGCCCTGAAAGACAGCTGAGTTGCCTTTGTTCACGTGGAGAGCAACCTATATGATAGATTTTCTTCCTTTAATGCAAAGAAATTATTTTTGCAGAAATAGTAGTATACTGAAATGTATTAAGGAACAAAACCATCATCAATTCAGATGCACCCTTTTCCACCTGGAGCAAAGTTGCTAATTCATGCTGACTGATGCCATTTGGTTAAGGGCTTTTAGCAATTGAATATTGATCTGCTGTACTCTCACAACATAAAAAATGGTGCAGAAGAAAGAAAGTATAACTTCAGATGCACACTTCTTTTCCCCTGCACTATTTAAAAAGTGCTAAAATGTAGAGAAACTATTTTTTTGTGAAAGAGCTTACAAATCCATCTGAAACTTATAAAAATACATCTGTTTTATGTCAATCATGTATTGCACTAAACATAAACATGATGAAAATTTATTTTAGAAGGAAGTGAGGAACATGTTGTCTCTGTGCACTTATGAAAATCAGCAGTCAGCAAAAGTGATTAATATGGTCACAAGCTATAGGCATTTTTACCACTATTTCTTCCCTTTACCTCCAGAAATAAACTGTCCAATTTGTGCAAGTTTGGACACCTTCTCTCATGAATTCTGTTAGCTCTCTGGAAAGTTTTTAGATATCATAGTTTGAGCTGGTATAAGCTACTACCATGTCATCTCCCTCCTTTACCAATGATTTGCACTTTCCTGGTCCTTTATGGACAGTTTGATGGCTTTTGATACTAGTTCTCCAGTGTTAATTGTTAGAATTAGTTCATAGTTTAGTGAGGTAGAAAAAGGTCCATTAGAAGTGGGTGAGAACACATTGTATGACTCATTTCTCTTCTGTATTTAGCTGACTGAAACCTAGTATCTTCTGATGGATGATCAAAGCAAATATACAGTCATGTAAGACAAGTATATCAGAGAAGTGCATGAAACTAATGTAAGGCTGAGTCATAGCTGAAAAACAGAGAAAAAATGCAGCAATGGCTTTAAAAAATGGTACAGAAGCAACACATTAAGGGCTACTGTACATGTGCCCCAAGCAGGAAAACTGTACACAATTCCAAAACTGTCTTGCGAAATTCAGCTGTAATTTGAAGCACTGCAGTGCCCAAAAGCTGAGCTATCGGCTAACAAAAATTATGGAAACATAACACACTAAAAAAGGCAAAGATAAAATAAAGGAAGAATTCTAACATTTTTAATTTAAAATTTATCTGGTTTGAAGTTACTTACAACAAAATTAAATTGTCAAAAATGATTTCAGGGGTGAGGAACAGGAAAATGTGAGAGAGTATGAACTCAACTGAGTTCCAAGAAAGTGAAATTTTGAATTTCAAATAATTTCCAGAAAGTTAAAAGGAGAAGAATTCTTCTATAAAAGTTCTTTACTATATGAAAATGAAGAACATGAGAAGTGTTTAGAATACAGTTTTCAAGGATATTGATGTTCAAAATGAGAAGCATTTTAAAAGAGGCACAATGAAAAAAATAGGTTCAAGTATTACTGAAATGTAATTATATAGTTGGAGGCCTCATCTGGGGTCCAGCGCTGACGTACTTTTGTTCCCCCTATTTGTACCCCTATTTACTGAGGCTTTCACGGAAACCATGTGTCCTCTGCACATGTAAGAACTCCAATCCCCAAGTGACAGAGGACTCTCAGATACAGAGGTGATCTCCCTCTTTTAGTGGTTGTTAAATAGTTGACGGAATATGTAGCAGCAAGCGACAGAGACTAAGAGTCCTCTAATCCTAGGCTACCTGCTTGTTTTAAGATGCTCTCCTGAGATACGGAACGTGCGAATTCAAAACCTGCAGAGTAAGGCAAGGATTTGAGCCGGGGTCCTTCACCTCATTTCTAAGTAATCTGCCGCAAGGGGAACATCCGATGCTCTCACCAAGACTGTCTCCTCCATTTTTCTGAAGAGCTGTTTTCCAAAAATTTGCTTCTGGCTAAAGTCATTTTGGCAAATTTGGCCTGAATTTGTGAAGTGTCTAAGGATAACAGAGTGCGATTTTATCCAAGCACATTTACAACAAGTAATTAGCAATAATACCATACACGTTTTGTTAAAATAATGGTGGACACAAAAATAAAGACGGCATACTTATTTAATGTAGTCTGCTGTTAATAGGAAGCAAGATAAAACAGAAAAAAGAAATGCTGCTTATAAAGATCACAACTTAACTCCAGTACAGTTTACTATTACAAACTATTATTAAAGTCATGCCTTTTAAAGAAGGAAATGAATGCAATAAACAAGACTTTTGAAACTGTTCACTGAAAGGTTGCAAGTCCTTATACTTCAAGCAGAGGTTAGAAAAATTTTCTGAGTGGCAAGTTATTTCACGGTTGTCTAGTATGGGGTTTATCGCACCTATCTAGTACTGGTTGCTATGCATGTCACAAGATAAAAGCAGTGATTGTTTGGTTGTTGCTTCATTCTTGAATGTATTACACCACTAAAATCCAAATACAATTTTATCTAGTTATAGTTCTGCATAGATCCAGGTATAAAAATTAACTTTATGTCTTTTAGAAAGGTTTTTGAGAACTTTTTCATTTATAAATAACAAGAGAAAGACATACAACTTCACCTTTTCAAATTCTTTGTTATGATCAGCATTAATTATATACTGAGCTCAGTCCTCTTTATGAACCAACTGAAAAGATATGCAATGCATGCACATTTTGTGGGTTTGAGAGAGAAAAGAAGTTAAAAAAGATCACATACTGCTGCAAGTCTTCTGGTCAGCATTCAGAATGTATCCTTGTTTACATCTGCATATGTAGGAGCCGGGGGTGTTTATACAGAAGTGATCACAGTGATGCTCAACTATACTGCACATATGGGGCACTGAAAGAAGAAAGGTAAAAGTTTATTAATTGCTAGGATTACTGGTCAGAACTAAATAAAAAAAATGTTTTAGAAAACTTTACTGAAGTCTCCTAGAAATTCTAAATTAAATTCCAGCAGTCAAGACAAAAAAGGAAGTTTAAGCCTATAAATGTTAATCTTTAACATATGCCTAACAACGGTATAAACATAGATATTTTCTATCTGGTTGACACTGCTGGTGTATTTTTGGACATGGAATTGCATGTGGAATGGTGGTGTATATACAACATAAAGATTTACAGTAGAGTATCTGGAAACACTAGTTACTTGGTGGTTCCAAGAACACAATGAAACAAAGCTACCACATCCAAATTTTGACAACAAATGGACTTTATATTTAAACTGTTCTAAGGAACATTTAATTTTTTGAATAAAGAAAATAATCCCACAGCACAATAATAAAGTGCAATGACTAGAAAATGTTTTGATGAAGAATCTTGTTTGCTTATTTAATAACACCGAGAAATACATGCACAATACGGTGAGGTAATGCTCAGTAAATGGGAGCTGAGCATTGCTATACTTCAGAATATAACTCTTCTGAGTTTATTTTTTTAACTCTCTCCATTTTCTGTCTCCCATAGCATGTAGTAAATGCAACAGAAGAGACATGAGGAAAGAAAAGGATTAGTGGACCAGCTCTTTCGTATTCATTGCTGATTTATTTTTTCCAGAACGGTACTTATTTGAGAATTGAGAAATTTCCCTGATATTTTCTTTCTACTGGAGCATTGCTTATAAATCATTTCTATAATATATATGTGAATTCCTTCTTAGAGAGCACCATATAGAAAAAAATATATTTTGTTCAATTAAGAACTAAGGATTGATATGGTCCTTATTGTCCCAGGTTGTCGAACCTCAAATTTATGGAATAGATATTCAATAGTAATCTTCTTCTAACAGATACAACAGAAGCCTGTAAATAACTTAACACATGGTATGTGGTACTTCTGAAAAAAATTGTGCTTTTGAAACACGTACTACATGTCTAGTCTTTTGAATAGCTATCAGAGTTATGCATTCATTACTAGTAAACAAACCACCCAAATTCCCAAATCTCTCAATCATCCTTTTAGAACTGATCATTTTCTGTCATACTAAAACTGCCCAAGAAGTTTTGTTTATGTGAATACAGATCTGCTGGCATCTCTTGTCTTCTCCTTTCATGTTTCTGTGGTTCTGAAAATGAAGTTCATGATCTCTGATAATTTCTAAACACAAATTTCCTCCTGGCTATTTTTCACTAGCTTTCAACATCAGGTGTAGTTTATTATAACCAAAGGAGCACTTTTAAATACATCTCTTCCATCCATTTAAATGAATCATTAGTACTCTGGTCATTAGTCAGATCTCTGCAACGAAAGAGGCTGTTGTCTATATGACATCTCCACAGCTGTTGCACAAGGCGTTCGGTGGACAAGGCCAGGGACAGAAGTAATAGAAAGGGTGATCTCTTAATTAAGGAATTTGAATGTGAGCTTGCGAATTGGATTTAATTCCTGCCTATGTCACAAGTCCTTATGTGATTCTGTACAAGTCAATAACATCAATATCTTCACATCCACTGTGCTCAGCTAGAGACACCAGAATCTGAGTTTGCAGGAATGCAGGGCTCTCAGCTGCAAGTGAATGGAATGCAATGCTATATTAATGCTACATTTCTTAAAAAATGATAAATATTCCAGAAGATTAGACCATCGAGTCAATTAGATGCATTGAGTCAAATATCTAACATTAGTGGGTGATCTTGATAGTTTCAACCTTGTTTCTGTGCCTCCATTCCTCCAACATAAAACAGGGATAACGCCACTATCAAAGGACAATGACAAAAACTTTATTTGCTACTGATTGCTCCATCCCAACTTCCATATCTTTCCCACTCTTCTTCTATTCAGTCTCTACCTGCTTTTCCGGATTCTGTCCTCATTTCTGTTTCTCCTCTGAGTTCTCATTCCTGGTCTCATTCCCCATGCCTCTGATTTGCCAGGATACTTCCTCCTTTAGCAATTACCTTGCTAATTGGTAATAAAGAGATAAAAAGGGATCCCCTGGCCTCCACTACTGTGTCTGGCATCCCTGAATCTTTAGCAACCAGAGGCTGCAACTGTAGGGAAAGTCTGTCTTAGCAGGGAATGAATCATATGCAGTTCCAATGGATTCTTTGAGAATTTAGCTGCCAAATGCAGGGGAATCTCTGCTACGCATAGGTAAATAGAGGCTAATTATGTTTACTTGTTATTTTCTCCAAGTTTTCTCTTTATCGCTTGGCCAGAATTTGCTGTCGTCTTAATGGGAACCACAAAGGCACGTTCCCCAGACACACGGGCAATTCAGACACAAAGGCAACTCAGGAGTCAAGTTCTTTTTCCAGAACATGAAGTCTAGCAGACTGGGTCTCAGGAGACTTAACTATAAGGATGCCTTGAATTGCTTTAGGGAAAAAATAAGATACTTCTATGTTTAGTTCAGTAACAGCTTTATTCCTCTGTGCCCCCACTGGGGAGAACTTTAAAAGACTGATCAGATATCCTGAGAAAAATCTAGGTGCTTTGGGAGGAGCGACTACGAGATGTTTAGATGCTCTCTTGAAATTCAGTAAGCTGCATGCTGTTTCAGAGTCCAGATGCAACAAAACATTAATGATCCTATCTGCCATTTAGTCCTTGAAGCTGAAATCCATAGGATGCTAACAGCTTAAATTTTTTGTTGAATCTGGGCCCGGGCTTTAAAGCACTTTTTTGAGACCTCACCTTCAATTCCTGAAACAGCAAATATTGTGGAGGCATTCTCTGAGAAGAGGAGACAGCAACAATCCTTGTCACTTCCATACTCCTCCATCTGGAAGGGGTGATGGCTCTATTAAGGCTCATGTGTATTTGGATTAACAGTGAGCTATACAACTCTAATACATTTACTGGACACTGCCTAGCTGGAGAAATAAGCTTGTTATCCAGAGTAAATAGTACTTGTACTGGATTAATTTCTAAAATGCAATTAAAAATTTCAATAAAATGAACATTTGCTGTTTGTTCCATGTAGACTCCCAATCTGCATTTAGTTTACTCCTTCTTTGTTTTTAAACGTATCTTACTATGCCAGCTAATAATATGTCAAGGAAGAAACATGAAAAAATCTATTATCTGATGAATGTCTGTGATGGTATTTTGTGCTGATGCAGTTCAGCTGGAGCCCTGTTGCTCTTTGAAACAATTTTGGAAAGACCAAGTAAGGAAAATTCTCCAGAATACCCTGACAATAAGCCCTAGTTCTTTTCTGGCAAAAACACCCTTAAGGACGAGTGAGCATTTGATCTCACCATGCATTCCTTTTCTGGTCTCTGCTGAAAATGCCTGATTTTCAAGCCAAATTTGTATGAAAATCTTTCATATTTATCTGAGGAAAAATGAAAATAAAATAATATATTTAAAATACAGATTGGAATAGATCTTCTCCATTAGTTTAATGAATGAGGTACGCAACAAGATTTTTAAAGGGTAATTTCTTATCAGGTAATTACACATGGAGGAAATTTCTCTCTTGGAAAGTAGTATCTACTAAAGTATTATTTAGTTTACTGTATGAATGAATAATATCATGGTAAAAGCTTTTTCTAACTTTTTGATCTTAAAATGGAAAGAATAAAAAAGCTACCAAGTCTCTGTCTCACTTCCAGTCACAAGGCATTTTCAGGGATAAGAATTTATATAAAATTATTACTTAAGCTTTGGAAGAGGAATCCCATTAACTCCATGGGATTTTTTTTAGCCGAAAGACCATAATGTTTATCAGTTTAAAGTGTTAGTACTAAGGGAAAACATATTTAAAATCAATAGATGAAATAACTTATCTAATATTTAAATGGCAAAGGGTTGTAATTTCATTGCTATTACGCAATGAATAGGAAAATCCTCATATGTATATTTGTCTCACTGCTTATGACCACTAGGAATTAGATCACATTTTATGGCAGTCAGCAATAGAATTAGCTTGTTCCCATATGTATGATTACTATTCTGAATGTTCTCTGGCTAGTCTCCCTTTTAAAAACGTGTATATTCTAACAGATCAGGTTTCATATTAAAAAAAAAAAAGTTTAGTGACAGCCCACAATGTTTTTCTGTGTTTTACTTTCACCTGTGCATTCAAATTTGCAGACAAATGCCTTACCACAAATCTTTGTCTGGAAGGCAGAGGTCAGTGTTTCAATCTGACTGAAATTAGCAACTAGGAACACATGCTCTTCATGTGGCTCACTCCCAATGGACTTCAGCGTGTTCATATCCACTCTTCCCACTCCAATGGCAAAAATCAGGATTCCCGAGTCACGAGCTTTAGCAGCAATCTCTGCCACCGGATCCTGAGGTCTTCCATCTGTCACTATCATGATAATTCGGGGCACGTTCTGGTTCAGAGGTCGAGCTCCTTCTGACTCTGAAAACGCGATGTTCACTGCGTACTGAATAGCCAGTCCAGTCATGGTGCCGGTTGCCAGGTACATCATTCTCTTCACTGCTCTCTCTATATCCTGCTTCCTCCTGAACGTCTTCAAAGAGAACTCGTGTTTGACCGTGCTGCCGTACTGAATCAGGCCTACCCGGGTGGCGTCAGGACTGATGTCCAGGAACTGCAAGATGGTTAAAATGAACTCCTTCACTTTTTCAAAGTCATACGGACGGACGCTGCGAGAGCTGTCAATGATGAAGACAAGGTCCAGACGTTTCTTGTTGCAAGTATGCTCTGGAAGGCAAGATGCAAACAAAAATACTTCACAAGAATTTTGAAATGCAATGCAGATCAGGTTGACCTAAAGTCTCAAATGTGTTCTCTGAATGAACACACTGACAAGTGTTGGCAAAATATAGGAAAAATAGGAGATGCTAGAATTAAGACTACTTGAACAATCTGAATTTGGTCTCTGGGGAATAACCAGAGTTGCCAGCTACATGATCAGTATACTATTTTTTTCCACAAGCTCAGTGCCCAAAACGGGTAATCCCAATGGAACAAGCAGGTATCTATTCTATACCATACTCAGTTTTGTCAGTTGCTGATGTTGTGACCTTATGCCTTAAATACCCCAGGCAGGATGGAACCACCCTCTGAATCACCTAGTTAGTATTTTAGTGAGCTGCACTCTATGTCTTTTGTTATGGTGCTTGAGAATTTAGAAATCTTAATGGGATAACGCTCTGATGAGACAAGGTGGTATTAGTCCTCCATTATAGATAGGGAACAGAACATGAGAGTTTCAGGTCAAAAGCATCTGTTAACTGCAGTGACTGACCTGAGATGTGAAGGGACTGATTCTTCAGGGAACTTGGCATTCAACAGCACTTCATATGTACAAAGTACAGTTCTCAATGACGTCAGCTGCAGCTGTGAGTGCTCTGCACTTCTGCAAATCAAACCCCATGATTTCAGACACATAATTAATGGCCATCTGGGAAAAGTCTAGTCTATGGAACTATCTCAGCATTAAATAGAAATCCTGTGGTTGCATCAGAGATACAATCCAGTTGTTTGCAGTAGCATTTTATCTGACCAAAAGACTACTCTTCCTGAAATTTTCTGTTTCACTCATTCAGCACAGTCTATTTTCTCCAACAGCCAGTGAAGCAGAAATACTGCAGAGTATGTCTATATCTGACTGCTGTACAGATGACCAGACTGAGCTATCATGCAAAAGTCAGGGCTACCAACTACACTGCAAGCTTTATGGGACTTCGGGGACATTCTCTGGCTTTTATTCAGCATCCTTTAGGATTTTATAACAACCTGAAGAATACTTGATGTAGATACGAATTGCACAGAGATAATGGATATGATCTGGCTGTTCATTAGCTCTTCCTATACAGAAAGCTAGTACACAGCAGGCTTACACCAAAGAAGGGGTGGAAATCATGGAAAGCCATGGAAACACTTGCCACAGAAGGGAAAAGTAGTAAAAGTTTTAAAAGACTTTAAAGAGCTTAAAAGCAGACTGGTGAAAAGAAATCAGATGAGGTTTACTAGACACATTAAAGACTGCTTCAGATTAGAAAATTCTTAATCCGCAAAAGTGTGGTGACTGGTGGAATACCCATAGGACATTTTGCCTTGTTCTTATACTTCTTCCCTATGCATCCACTTTTAACTGCTGTCAGAAACAGGATACTGGGTTAGACAGACCTATGGCTTCAATCAATACATCTGTTCTTATGTTCTTAAATTTCTGTACCTATGAATAAAACTGTGTGGTAGATAGTTGTCTGTCTGCTAGGCTAGAAAGATTAAAGACAGCAAGAATACTCATCAGACTGCAATATCATCTTCATCTTATGAAGCTGAGATGCCCTTAACCAATAAACTCCTTTTCTACCTAGTTCAATTGCCAGAGCACTATCATCCATCTTATACACTGAATGAAGGAGCTGCCCTGTGGAAAAAGTAGTATTTGATCATATAATTAAAGGTCATATCATACTGCACAACTACAAGTGGGCCAATTAAAGGCTCAATTGGAACAACATCTGTCTGTAGGCGAGCCTTTGTATGAGTTCACTTCTGAGCTGCTGATGAATGCTAACCATGTATTTCTGCCAGTGAGAGGGCTGAGAAAGATGCCTATTTTCACTTGTTACTCAGAGGCCTCTTTCACAGATTACCAAGAACCTTTGTGGGCATAGAATAAAAATGCTCTTTGATGACAATAAAATGACTGCTTGGATTTATTCATGTGCAGTCTACAGCATGGCTTTATTTGTAAGCGTATGAACATGCTCGGGTTGCTTATTCTTTCAAAATCAGAGGATGCTGAATGTAAGCCAAACTGAGCAGAAGCAAAATTCCAATTCTAATGGGATACGGATATCCTGATGCATTAAATATTTTCCATCTTATTATCTTATTGATGTATATATATGATTATTATTTATTTTTAATAATATAACATGAACTACTATAGCATAATTATAATACAGAGATATCACTGAGATATGATTTATGTCAGTAAGGCAAGGGAAAATAAAAATAATTATAAAAAAAAGTCTGAGAACATATATGTGCATTTAAGGGATAGACAGTGGAGGGAGAGCTGTAAAATGGGAAAATGTAAAAGGGTATTTTATTCCCTGTAAAAAACAAGTCAAAACTAAAACTGTGTTGAATCCTTTTGAATTTTAGGGTGGATTTTTAATTTGAATATAAATATTTGGATCCCAGTCTGAACTCAGTTCCTCATTTTGAAGACAGCCATGAATCTTGCTGAGAAAAAACCTGCAGAGCATTAGTGGCTGATTCTAACAGAAACACCCCTTCTTGTGCTAAATTACTTAAGAAGGAATATATGAATCTGAATGTAATATTTCAGAACTATTTTTACTGGAAAAACTTTATAGAAATATCAAACATTTGCAAATTAAAAACATTAAAAATCTTTGTCTTCAGAAGAGACTATAGTGTGTTGGTGATGAGGTGAGTATTTTGCAATTATATTGTAATTATTAAAATTAATGTAGTTGAGCTAGGTTCAGAGAAAAATAAAATATTACCGTTTTACTAACCAGAACTCCAACTACATTTAAGCAACAAACTTTCTCACAACTTTGGCAAATATCTTCAAATCCAAAAGCAATTCCCTTCCACTGTTCTTATGAAAAGTCACATATTCCTAGGATCTGGAAATTGGAAAGATTTGTTAAACCATACGGCTACTTCTAAGTCAGCATAGATTTTTGTATTGTGAACACAAATGTTTAAAAAAAAAAAAAAAAATCAGAGCATGACTTACATTATCCAAAGTCATGACAGGAACGGCAAGGCAAGAAAAGATTAATGCTTTATTCAAGATTTTCTCTTCCTTCAACATCCAGTTTCTATTTTTATTTTCTCTGTTCTCCATAAACTTCCTTCTGCCTTGAACCACCACTTTGGCTTTGATCAAGTGCACATGCTTGACTTTGCACACCCATCCAGGGTCGGCACTGGCTGAGGAGCCTCCCCAGCTCCAGGGGGAAATCTGGGGCTTTGCAGCCCACTCTGAGTCAGATGCAGCAACTGCTGCAGCTCTCCTTTCTCTCCGCAAATGTGGAGCAGAAAGGCATCCCCAGGACTTCTTCACTTTCTCAACTTGGTCTAGAGGAGAGGGAAACTGCAGCTTTCTTCAAGTTCTCTAACTTTCCATAAGCAGGCCTGGGATAAAGGGCAAAGGGGGAGAGAGCTGGCTGGCTCTTTTTCATAAAATGGGAGGCAGCAGCAAAAGGGCTGCTGAACAGCTCTTTCTCCTTCATACTTATGAAAATGTCAGTGGATGGACTCTCTTCTTTTCTTCTACATCCAAACTCCTCTTGTCTCTTCAGGGAAGCTGGGAGATGTCAGGGCACTGTCAGCTCCTCCATAAGAAGCAGAGAAATGGCTAAATAAGTTATAGCAGGAAAGCCTTCTCCTAGATAAGTCTGAATCCATGAGCGCCATAAAATCCCAGCAGAGAATAATACCAATCTAGACCTTTATCTGTGCATCCTCCAGTTTCACTCATCCCTGTGCTCTCACAGCTGTAAGTAAGAGGATTCTTGACACTCATCTCAGCTTTGCCTGTCAGTGAAATTTCACCACTGCCTTAAAGAAATACAAGCGAGCACAACTGTCTTGAAGATCTGAGACTGTGCCTGTTCCCTCTCACCTTATTTCTAGCTCTTGCTACAATGCCTTAATATGCTATGCAGTACCTTCCTTTCATGCTGTTCCTGTTCAAAAGCTATCAGTAATTCTAAAGCTTTATTTTAGTGGTAACCAAAGCAGGGTCAGGGAGTTTTCCTGGGCATTGGAATTTAATCCTCTACACTGTTAATATCATTGGAACAGTCCCTGGTATTGTTTGGCCTATGATTGATTACTAACATTTTTTTCAAACAATACTCAGGCATGATATGGGAAGAAGTATGAACAACGGACTTGTTACAGTAGACTGTGTGTATGCAACCGCTCCGGAAGCTAAATGTATTCTACCGTATAGAAACTCACCATTTTATACCATTGATCTCAGTGCCAGAGAGCAGTCCAAGAAACAGGCTAAGCTCAGAGGCTAGCTGGCCTGTATCCGCAGGATTAAATTCATCTTTCTGCTAAAATAGAGTGACTGTATGCAACCTGCTTATTGGGAATAATCCCTGGCCCACTGTAATCCCTGCATCATGCCTGCGGATTGCCTGAAGATGGCTGGTCACTGTGGGACAAAGACGGCTCTGGGAATTTAGCAGTAACAATAATGATGAAGTTCTAGTGCCCAAGAATGTCCCCTGGTACTATTTAATTTATCAGTATAGACATAACCTCAAATATTTCCATTTTGACAGTCACACTGAAACATTCAAAAGACCCAAGTTTTAGTTGATGATTTCTTAAAAGTTTTTGCAAGCCAGCTCCCTTCAAAAGGTCTGTTATTTAGCTCTTAAAAATGAGATATTTTTTATTGTTGTCCTACACCTTTATGTCTCCTTAAAGCATTTTGCAATATGCATATTAATTACTTGGTTACTATCCTAATTTATGAGAATGGATAATTGTTAGGGAGGCAATTGCTGCATACAAAGCAAAATCAAGTTAGTTCAGTTTGGTAAATACTATAGTAATGTTAAGATATTTAGACAATGAAAAAGCCTTTTATAACAAGTATATACTAGTTCCATTTTTACGATACAATTTAGGCAAGAAGGAAGGATGAGATCAGTTAAGAAAAAACGAGATCATAGAAAAATTGCTGCCTGAATAGGAAATGCAATGATGACAATTTTAAGACTCAATATATTGTCTTTCTTAACTCACTCCAAACTGCATGACCTATAACATTGCCAGTAAAAACACCAAGTTTACTTTTACATTTTATCTTTATTTGAGTAATGGAACAAAAGCTTTCACTTGGAATTAAATAGTAAAGGAGAAAACTATTCTCACAGTTAGCATACTATAAAACTTTTTAATTTTCTCTTCTTTCTTTGCCATTTCCTTATTTCATTTTTCCTCTAGCCCTCAACATTTCTTATTGCTTCTCTTTTCTTTACAATTTCTTTGTTTATAAATCTTGGTATAAATCATATCAAATTTGTTTCAAAAAGTACAAGTTGCTGGGTACCAAAAAATTGTTCTTAAAGTCTAGAATTCTGTGTTTCCCTTACTAAGTATCCAGTCACAAAGATTGGGTTTGACAGGTTTGACAGGTTCTCAGACATTTCCAGAAAGACTTATCCATTCAGCAAAAAAGAGTTTGATCTTCTTGAAAACAATATTCAGAATTGCCATTCATTCATAGATACACTGAAAGTGAAACACTGTGATGGGAAGGAATGATGTATGTACGCAATACCTAGAAACATCTAGGAACATTTAGTAGCTTCATTTGCAACGATCAGACGTGAGGTACCTTGTATTTAATATAACATTGTTTCTGTTTAGAAACGCTAGTTGCTAGGATTAAATGGATTAAATGAAGAATAACAACAATTCTGAGCACTTCTTGGTTCTAGTGAGACATTTTGCACAAGTTTACTTCCTCCCACCTTTTCTCTTTCCTCATTCTAATTCCAAGATGAGTGAATGGCGGTATAGTGCAGTTCTGATATGTTTCCTCACACAGTGCCTGAAGAAGATGTTAGAAGCTGTTCAGTACCCCTTTTCTGGCATGCATACCTTCTGCACTTGGTGGTGCGCTTGTACAGCAAGTACAAGTATTGACTACACCTCTTGCCAGCTCCGGGACAGACCCTCGGTCCAAAACCTGTCCCCATAGTTCCTGGTTGTGTCGCTAAGCCATTCCCCAGAGGCCTCACTGGCCTCTGTCCTTAATCCACGGATTCATTATGAGTTTGTCAGTTCACCTATTACTCCTTAAAATATCTTCATCTAGGAATATGCTTCAGACATTTCTTTATTGTCTCTGACAAAAACTTTTCTGAACTTCCAAAATTTCTGTGAGTATTATACAACTATAGGCTCTTGTCTACTGACTTCCATTTCCTGCTACATGAGAAAGCTCCATTATCAGTCACCGTGGGAAGGTCCATTACCTTATTCTCATTTTACCTCATTTCTATTCCTTACCTGTTATCTCTTCCAAGATACTGAGGCTTTTTAATTCCAGAGCCCTCAGACTGACTCCTAATAGTTCTCCAGTTCTTTATTGAAATTAGTGCTGCCTCTGGCATGGAGCTAAAGTATGTTTTAGGGATAGTCTCAGATTTCCTTGTTCTTGCATATTTCAGCTGTTCTGAAACGGAAACTGTTGAGGCTCCTGGTAGGCATCAAGCCTGCTCCCACAGCCAGAAGGACTGGCGTGGGGGCACGGGTTGCTTTCCCTTGTAGGCAGGGAATGCCAGGATGGAGAGACAAAGCATCCTGGTAGGACCATGTCAGTGCCTGCTCCAGGCCTGACTACACCGACATTGACCCACCGCTTCCTATCAGAAATAAATATCATGTTTCTCAGCTGAAAGTAGCTCATTATGTAAAAGACAATGAATGGACAATGATGAAGATCTGAAACTTCTGTCTTGCCTCAGCTACCTGGGGCACTCTTCCAGTGACATGGAAATGATTAGAGAGGTGAAGTTTCAAAAAATCCTATCAATGCTTTTTTTTAAGCTGCAAATGTCTTTGTTTATGGAGAAAGCTGTTAGCAACCTCAACATTACTCATCGATCAGCTGACTTGAAACCTATCCATTGGTAACAGCTTAAGCACTAAACGTTTTTCCTGAATATTTTCAGAAATGGCATCATGGGATAGTGCCACATAGCATTTTCCCTTACTCCCCCAAACTGATGGGACATTATATCCACTAGAATACTGAATTAGTCCTATTATTTCCCCAGCACTTAAATAAGTAGATAGTCCTTTCTAGCTTCCAAAGAAATTTAAAGAACTTGTCCCTCTTCTCCCAAAGTAGTGACTGGTTACCCATCCATGCCTTTACAATGAGCCATTTCTTAGGTTATGCAAATGTTGTTTCCATGTTTTCCAAGATAATTTTGCACATAGGTGCTCTTTTAATTACTAAGCTCAAGTACTGACAATGGAGCCAAAAACCTTACACTTCAGAACACTCAACGTTCTTTTTCTGGCTTCACCTTCCTTCAAGATGAAACATGCAGAAGAAGCTTTGTGCTTTGTAAGAATATACACATAGAGAATGGAGTTTGTAATTTTACTCAGTGCATTATTGTCAAGAAAAACTCTTTTTTGAACAGGAACAATATTTCACAGTAACAGCTATAACCAACAATTTCAGGAATACAAAGAGCATTTTCAGGTTAGTATATAACTGGTAACTTTTTCTGTAGCAACAGTTATTCTTTCCTCTGTGTGGGAAACTCAAAAAAACAAAAAAAACAAAGAAAAAAAGGGAAAGGAAAAATAACAGAAAAAAGAAATAAAGAAAATTAATAATAATAATGATAAATTGAAAATAATAAATAAATGAAAAAAGAAAAGAAAGGCTTTGTTGGACAAAATACTCATATATCATATCAAAGAAATAATATAGAAATTTTCTTGTGCTGCTAGAAAAATAATGACAACCCACACAACATCAGTTACTGAATTGCGCTTTAAGACAGACATGAACAATGCTATTTTGATGCATGACTTGATAATTAATTATAAAATCTAAGTACAACAGTTGGTGAGTGTAAAGATATCATGCAGAGAAAAAATTGCCAAGACCAAAATCCAACCTTTTTGATCTCCATGATAGTTGGCTTCAGATATATGCACTCAGAATAGGACACAAATTCCTGAAGCCTGTCATGGTCCCACCTAGCCAGCACAGCTTATTAGTCCTGCTTAAGAGATAAGAGCTTCTACAGCAAACAACTGACAAGGCAGGGATGTGGTTGGCATTCAAATCTTGCCTTTTTGGACTCACTGTCGGGTTGAGAAGGCACAGTCTTCACCATGAACCAGACTACCAGGCCTGAGAGCCATAGAGAGAGGGTCTACCACTGCCAACAAGAACTGGAAGCCTAATAGAGCAGAGCACTCCGGGAAACTGCGACCCTCCTGCCAATGCTGCAGATCCCATACAGGTAGGCGACAACTATGGCAGGGAAGGGGCTTATAGCTGAGATGTTAAGATGAAAGTTGAAGTTTGAATGGGACACCTCTCAGCTACTGAGACCACGGTTACTGGAAAGCAAAGCACATAATTTCTAACATTCCCTTAAGGCACAATTACTATAAAATGCATTGACAGCTATCTCAGAGGGAAGAAACACACGATTTCATGGACTGTAAAGTTCTTTACTCTCTCTCTTTCCAAATATAACACATCCATATTTATATGGCAATTTTATATTTTGATTAGCAGCAATCTAAATTGAAATGTGCTTGATTATGTTCATAAAAGTTCGGCTACTTTTATTAGAAAAAGATTTTGGTTATATTTTAGTTGATTAGGTTATATTCACAAGGTGTAAAGCTTCTTCTTGCCTATACCTACTGTCTGGAGTAGTTTAGGTCTCCCCAGAAGAAATACCACCATAGTATGTCAAATGCATAATGTAGTTATCATGATACAATGCAAGTTTCAGCTGCAATGAAGCATCACAGTTTGGAGTCATTTTAATCTTTTTTTTCCCCTCTTTCATTTGTGACTAACATTTAACCTAGAGTAAATTAATCTGATAATTTTCTTGAGGCCTAAAGTTACATACACACAAGTTTAAGAATTAGGTTGGGTATATGAATTTTTCCAATAATTTTAACTGATTGTAATCAGTACTCTGCATACTTTCTATACTTCCCTTCATTTTATTAGTGGAATCACATACATTTAACTGAGAGATAAATCACTACATACTTATCTGCAAAATGTAATTCAGCACAGACAGGGACACTAGAGTTTAGCAGCAGCTTCTACTGAACAGAGTCCAAGTACATTTCCTTCTTGGCCTCCTCTCTCCTCTCTGTTTCAACTTTGTGCAGTATCTGTTAATCCCTTGTAGTTTTTTTCTTCTGGTGTCACGTACTATCCGAAAGAATGCTCCCTAAATTAGCTTTTTCCTCACATAAAGAGCTATTCTCAGAAACAGGTAGGTGCACAATTTATGCTCCTAAGGAACAGAAGGAATATTACTGCCTAGAATATGGTTCCACAGCTTATTCAATTACACATATGCATTTGCTTCAGAGCGCTTGAAAGAAATACACCTTTGTGACAGGAAACACGCCCCCAGTTTATAAGAACAGTCTTTGTCAAAGAAAATAAACCCCTTCCAATCTTGCAGGTCTTGCAACAATGCTCAGATTTTGGTTTGGTTTGTTTTACAATAGAAGATTAAGATGCAGGAGGGCATAGGTCTCAAATCCCCTCCTTCCCCTCGACACACATAAGCAAGCAAGCAACATCAGGAAATAGGTAGGGAAAAGGCACACCTGGCAAGGTCACTCCTGAACTCATAATCTGCTGAAAGGTGCTGCAGACCTCTGACTACCGCCTCGAGACCACAATATGGGTGGAAATTGCCATTCTGGACAGCAGATACAAATCTTGATCAGTCTATTAACAGCGCAGGAGTCCAAAACTACGTGGTTGTTGTACTGACCTTTACCTGTCTCAGTTGCACATGAAGGGAATTAGCTAATATAATAGACATTATCTGATCTTTAAAAGCATGTAGGCAAGTTTTTTTCCATTAGTGTTTTTCTTTCTAGTGTTCAAAAAGCAATGCTAAGCTAAAACATGCTTTCACTGATCTGTGTGTAATCTAACAGAGCAGCCGTACGCAGCAGGAACAGTGACTTCATCAGAGAGCAAAGTAAAAACTCTTTGGAGCTCAAATAAAATCTTTGAAAGAGAAGATTCTAAAACAAAAGATTAATTTTCTTCAAGATATGAGACCAAAGATCCAACATTCAGGATCCAATTGCTGATGAGAGAAAAAAGACAGGTTTTTGTAGCAGAGGGCAGTCTCCCTCTTCCCTTAAAAGTGATACAAACATTTACATTAAAACAATATTTTACAGCAATATAAAGCATACATGCTGTGACTACTACAAATACACATGTATTTCCTATTTCTAAACCTACCAGACAAGCTACAACTAAACTGCTGCAAGAAAAAACTAACTTGGTAATGAATTTGATTATATCTGGCACAATTGACAGTTTTAAATATCTGAAGTTTGCTTCAGTGTTTAAAGAAAGAAAAGCTAGAAATGAACCCAATTCAAAGCAGTTTAGCGTGCAGGAGCTACATAGAGAGAATTCCAAGAACATTATGTCTTATTGACCCTTGCATACAAGATTTAACAGGAATTATTAGGAATTGTAAACATAATTTTAAATAATAATAAGCAATGCAAAGAACTTCAAAATGAAAACAACACACACTGACATTTAGACAAGACAGTGTAGCTCATTACTTCTGATAGCTTTCTTAAAACATATGATTTATTAGACCTTATAAGATAATTAACAAATCTAAGAAATATCAGCACTTGCCTGCAAAAAAATAAATCCTCCCAAAGCTGGATCCCAAATACCTGTATCTATATTTTGACAATGCCACAGGATTTTTTGTCTGTTACATTTTGCTTAATTACACTGTACGTTTCCTGAGGAGAAGTCCTTTACTTCTGTACACGGCCACTATTAGTATTTTACCAGTAAATATCTATATCATAGCAGTGTTCTTGGTTTTCAAATAGGTAAAATAAAGAAAAAATGAACAAAATTATTTTAATGTTATTAAGAGTTACATAGCATTATCCTTCATTTTAGTCCTAAAAGCATAGGGACCTCCACCCTTGCATTGTTATTGCTCTTCTAGGTATTTGTTGGCTCTTTGCAGCTTCATTGCTCACTCTTGCCTGCCAACCAAGTCTCTCCAAAACAGTAGTAATTGTCATTACTAACACTACTATTTATAATTTACATATGCTGTAGAATAGGACAGGTTCTGCTCCCCGTAAAATTGCTATAAATCTTGAGTGATTTTATTATTTCAATAGAACTGATATCATTGAGATCACAATTTGGGTCAATTCTTTCTCGTATCATTTACAATAACTGGTGGTGAAAAATATAGCTTTCCAGCAGAATGGCATGTATTTTACCCATTCTGTTCTTTACAGAGAGGCACATTTTAACCATGCCACTATTTATATGCAACTGCTGAATTTGAAGCAGGTGACCTAATTCATTACAACAGAATGCAATGCCCAGTCTGACTAAAAGCTGCCACGTATTTTTACGGGCTAGACCAGAAAATGTCTCAAGTTTCTTGCACTATTTAATGTCTTGAAAAGTTCTTTTTCTGTCAGTGTTGCCAGAATTATTTGCATCCTGCACATACCAAACTGAATAGGGAGCCAGAATTTTCCAAAAGCAGAGAGCACAGAATTGCTTGACTTTTGAAAGAAGGAAGAAATAAATTAGTCAATACATTTTGATTTATATTGAGTGCTAATATTTTTAATATATTCTGCAGTGTTTAGAATATGAAAATGTGAGTATAAAAGCAATTAAAAATTGTAAGCAAAAAAGACAAACTTGGAAATACGACACCTTTTAGTTTCTCTACGTGACACAGTACTGTTGCATTCATTTTGTAGGGATATAGGTAGTTCTTTTCTTGAAGTAATAAATCACTTGGTATATTTGCTGGGGACCTTAAAATTTACAGGAGGATGCTATTTAATCTCATTTTTAAATCTGGATTTTAGAAAAAGGCTGGCCCAGGAAGGCATGAACGTAGGTGTCTCTCTTAACTTCTGCTGTTCCACACCCATGCTTTTTGCAGGCTAAGATCTCCAGAGCAGCAGCTTTTAGCCTGCATCCACAAAACACTGAGTGTCTCAAGACTGTGTCTATTGGTCATGAGAAAGACAAATAAAAAAAGGAAACCTGTTGTCATTCAGCTTAAATTTGTTCTACAAGAATTGAAAACAACCAATTTTAAGTTAATAAAAACACAGACTGTGAATGGTACTCCATGTATTTTGACATGTTTAAAGGCTGGCTTTGTAAATGTTGTTTGGAGAAGAGTTTCACACTGATAAAACCTGGTGCTCCCTCTCTCTGCCACCTCTTCTCCCATATTCTGGCTTTGTTTCTTCTCCGTTTTTCTTCCCAGTACATCTTCTGCAGGACACTCCACAATGCTCATGATCACCTAGATTAGGTGACCTTTATGGGCAGGTAGGTCACATAACATCTCCCAGGGCTGGAGAGAGTTATCTGATCAGATCTACTGTTAATGTGTATCATGAATCCCTAGCCATGTCCAAAGACCCCAACCATGCAAGGTTTTCATATTCCAAATTTTTCATTTAATCACTCTATTATTCTAAAAAAATGAGCAAAGGAAAATGATTCTAAGTCATGAACTGTCAGCAGATGAAAAAGTTGACCAGAAAACTGCCCGATGAAGTAAAGCAATGATCAACAGGAGAGATGAACCTTATATTTTCAAAATATGACAGCCACAAGTTAACTGCCATCCCTGTCCTCTGATTTTTGGCACAATAGGAAAAATCATTATAAAGAAAATTAATCTGACAAAATGAAGAGATTAGTACTTAGCAGTATAACGAGAAGATCCATTTCCTTAGCTGCTGATTTAATTAGCTCCAGTTCAGTCATCTTTACACACACCACATACATATGGCTGTAACCTGCTGGATGGGGAAAACATAGCTTTGATACGGACCAAAATTTATTTTCTCTAAGCAGTGAAAATAAGGTCTTTTTTTTTCAGTGCAGCAATCCTGTAGCAAATATTTATTTTATAACAGTCAGATAAAGTAGATCTAGTACCCCAAAAGGAAACACCTTCTTTCAACAACTGCTAGCCTGCCTACAAACTGTATCTCATTCCTGCCTGCAAACGACAATGTCCTTTTTATTATAAACTAACTGAGTCAAGATTTGGCCAGCTGCTCAGACCTTTATCATTTGTATCTGAGATGGCTTTTGATGGCGTTTTCCTCTCTCTCTCTCTCTCTCTCTCTCTCTCTCTCTCTCTCTTTTTCCCCCACATAACTTACCAAGCAGAGCTTGTGAGTTAACATCCCGTCTTTGTGTGAAATGTGCTCCAGGAAGATCTCTTCCCATGACTGAGCCAGTCAAAAGCAGAGTGTGTCCCAACAGCAGAAAGAAACATGCACTCATTTTCTTCATTTTCAGGAAAGAGAGGGACATTCAAGGATGCAAAACTGCATAAAGGAAAGAAAGAGATAAGCTCTCTGGTTACACAAGAAGATACACTGCAACTACTCAGTTGCATTGCCTCCCTCCCATCACATACAAACATGCAGGTGTACTGGCATGGAATAATACTTACATCTTCAAGAAAGAAGATTTACACAGCAGAGTAGCAGTTAGGAGACCCTGCAGAGTCTTTATGCATATTGACAATTAAATTCATAGTTAACAATTTAAATGTATCCAGTCTCACAATCATTCTTAAGAATCAAGAATACTTAAAGCAAAAAAGGGACTTTTTCCGGTGAGCCTTTCAGCATAAACAGGTTTAAGGAGGACACAAATATATTTTCATCATTCTACTCAGCCCTCTGTGTGTTGTGCATTTTTTCAGAAACTTAATGATCCTAGCAGTCTGAGACACACCTTCTCCAGAAAACTTTGGAGAAGAAAACAAGAGAGAAGGGAATACACTCCAGAACCAGCAGCTTTTAGTGTGAACTGGGAACAGCTCATGCTTCATTATTCAGAAGAGTGTCCAGGGTTGCTAACATGGAGATAACAGTGCAAAATGAAGGGATCTTTTTTATTCAAAGAGAAAACTCTTGAAGACTCGTAATGAACATAACCTAGCCATACATTAAGGAGAAGTTTTTTCATACAAAAGAAAAAAATAACTGGCAAGATTCCTAGACCAAGAGATGACTCACATCCAGAGGTTTATTAAGGCACCAGCAAAAGCCATGGCTGACCCTGCCCACAACCAGAAAGCTATCACGGTCATGCTAAATACTCATCTTTTGGCCAGGTTCCCTATCCATGGGCTTCCTCAGCTATTCCTTCTACTTTCCCCCAAAATTTCATTGTTGTGGGTCATGAAGAGCCACTCGAAGGAGCTAGATTCAGCCTTGGAGTTGGTGATACAATGAATCTGGATCAAGAGCTCTCCCAGGCATGCAAGAAGATGGGTAAAACTAACTATGCTGAGCGTTTCCAGCATTTGAGTCAGAAACAGATGGACACTGCAGACAGCGTACACCATCAAAAACGGGGCAGCCTTTTGCTAAAGGCAACAGTTGTTACTGGGGCAGTCTACCACTGAAAGCTACTCTCAGGTTGTTCCACACTTCTCAGGACATCAGCAACAAACTCCGAGCTCTGCAAGGGGCTTTCCCTTCTCTCTGGCCTGTTCCTTCTACATACAGAAGGCAAATGGGCCTCAAGGGTCTAGCACCAGCATTTTAGAAGTGTAGAAGCTAGGCTCAGAGAACTAAGGGGTGTAAATAAGTATTTCTCATAATTATCTGCAAGGCTGTCATAGGAATCATGCATGAATAGCTCTCACGAAAGGGTCATCTGGCCTGGTTATCCATGGCATCACTCATCTCTCCTTCCCATGCCTCCAAAACAGCTGTGGAGATTGGGTTAATCTCTAAATAAAGCCATTTTACCTACTCCTGCTGGTACACTAACGAAGAACCAAATACACTATGGCAGACCATCTTCACAACGCATCATTGAACCACCAAATAGGAGCACATTGCCAAAGAAAACTGTAGGAAGTGACTCAGGACAGTTCTACTAATTCTACAAAGCACCCCATACCAGATACTCTTATATTCTGCCATTTAGCCTACTTTATAATTTTGCAGCAATTTTTAATATTTAACAGTAATTTCACATTCACTAGACACAACTTCTCAAGCAACTTGAGAAATAAGGGGAGAAAAAGCTTTTTCTGTTGTGATTTTAAATATTTGAATTCTACTACAAAAAGTTTATATAACATGCAAATATCATAAATTAGCTAAACAAATAAACCAAAACATCTAAGCAATCATTCATCTGATGTCACTGAATTCTGAAATATATTAAAGAAGTACGGGTAAATTTTCAATTTTGCATGATTTCACTAGTCACTTTTGAAAAGTAAGGGATACTAAAGAAACAGAAGAATTGAAAAAAATGTCTAGTTTTCTGGGTTTTTTGTTTTTATTTTTTTTAATGCAAACTTTACATAACTTCTACTGTTTAATAATATCTCATTTTGGAAACCTTATATCCTTAGATGTCAATACTTTTACCAGCCTAATAACTGGAACATAAGCATACATACAGCTCCACCAAAAGCCATGCACAGCTAAGAAAACAAACAATAAATCACTTATTATCCACATCCTCCTACCTCAAAAAAGTGATTTAAAGTAGTTTCAAAATACAGAGGAAAGCTTTAATTCTCTCGTATTACAAATTCTGATATACAAGATTATTTTTCAAAAAAAAAGTTAAATTCAATCATCTTCAATAAGAAAAACAACACGCTCTTGAAGCCAAAAGATGTGTATTTGAGAAAAGGCACCACAGAGCCAAGCTTTTCTTCATTTTCCACCTTTTCACACACACTGAAAGTTCCTGTACTGTTCTCCTGAGGTGGTGAGAGGCTGGCCTTATATTCTTTGCTCTAGTTCCAGGTACATATTTGCATCTACTGCTCCTTGCATTTTTAAATGGCCAGTCTGCATTGTGGCTGCAGGGCTTCCACATAGACAGTCCTCCTACAATCCCTTTTTTATTTTCTGGATCTTCTGCAAGGTTCCCTGTCTTCATTCTGGAAACTGGATGCTGTTTGTTGCACCACATTTGGTATTTAGCACCTCATTTTCCTAGCAGCATAAGCCAGGCTCCTGGCACCACCCTTAGTGGCTGTGCATTGCTCGCTAACCCTTGCTCTACCAAGCTCAAAACATATTCCCCATGCACTAAAGTTATAAAATATTTTAGTGGATAATTGGAGAATATATTTCAGGCACTTTAATTCCAGCTGTCACTGCAGGGATATTCATCATTATACTACCAGGAGCAATTCACCTGGGCAGACCCATGACCAAGTTGTTGTGTGGCAAACATCCCAAACACCTCAAGAGCAAAGAGCACCCACAAGTGCAGCAACATTTGGGGCTCAACCACCAAACAAGAGCACAATGCCAAAGGAAACTCCAGTTTCAAGCTCCAGTTCTTCATTTATTTAATCACAGAAAGAAGATGAAGAGGGCCCCATGCAGGGCTTTCAGGGCAACCTGACAGCAGGCAGCACAGCACAGTGCTCTGCTGGACATGCCTGCAGTATCTGTAGCCATCTCGAAGAAGTCTGATGTAGAAGAGGATAAATTTCCTAGAATATGGCAAGTGAATATATGGCAATTTCAGGCTTCCCTTGCTTTCCTGACTGCTAATAAAGGGAAAAATGAAAATATGCTAAGCAAGAGATAAAGATTTCCTTCGCATTTCCTTATCAATTTCACCTGTGTTTACTTAGCTATATACCCACACAATCAAGTGATTTTTCTGATGCACTGTAATGGATTTTTAATTTTCAGGAAATGTAGTTTAAGAATATTCAAAAAAGGAATTGTGACTTTATCTTTAAAGTATATATTTCCTTCACTGGACATTTGTCCACATTAAAGGTCAAGAGAAGTCTGCTCTAGCCTTTCAAATATCTTTTCTTGGAAACTTTCTTAAAAGGGATTGATGGCTGTGTTTTGACAGAGACATGACTGAATATTCAGTGCCAGCGGTGACAAATCAATGACCTTCTTCATCACATGGTGTGTATTATTCAGATTTGTCCCTTTTCCTGTGATAGCTTTAAATAATGGCAGAGGATAAGAGATGCTCTGTGGTGCATGCTGAAGTCAGCATCCTTCTGGATCTTACGCCACTCTGGGAAGTAATCAATGCCTACAGATTTGTTGGTAAGCAAGAATTCTAACTGGTCGGTTAAGCTAAGCCTTGCTATTTCACTGCCGAAATTCGTTAGGGCTCTCTGTTTTCATGAACTTTTTTTTTTTTTTTTTTTTTTTTTTTTTTTTTTGCATAAAACACTTGAAAACCATCAGCACTCAGAAAATTTCTTTCATGTAAAATTGGGAAACCCTTCCTCTGGCCTGGAACACCACCACTTTTCCATTCGGGTACCTTAAAAATGTACCTGTCTTTTCTGTGCAGCTCAGGATGAAAGATAAATTGGAAAACTAGGGTAGTAAAATGCTTCAGCTTATGCCTCCCACCCATCTGGATGGTCTCCTTTGTCACCTTGCCATACAAATTCCTTTACGAGTGCTAATTCAGATCCACAAATTCTGTGGACCCCAGCCTCTTCACCTTCCTCAGGTGCTACCAGAGCTGGCAGAAGGCATTAAAAGCATGGTTCTCAGCAGTTCACCATCTTTAGTGACTACAGATGACATCCCATCTCTCAGGCCTTACACAGTTTCTCATCCAAGTGGGAAGGAAAACACTGTAGAGGCTGCCTTCAGCTTTCTTCAAGTGACAATTAAAACAGACAGCCCTTTATTTTCTGTAAGCTGCCAGCATATATAACTTCCATGTTCTTAAGTTATAAGGATCATAAATGTATACAAATGAAAACATTCTGGAGTTCTTTCAGTACTCCTCATTATCCACTCATTTTTAAGGTAACAGGAAACTGCAATTAAATTCAAAGAACCGAAGTTAAAGAAACTGCAAGTGATTTATGTAAATCAATAAAATCATAGTCCATGTTCCCAAAATAACAAGCACAGTTAGTTACATTTAAGCTGATATCTACTTTGGAAAAACTATCAGCTCTTACTATATTCAAGCTATAAAATATTCCATTCTCAATCCCATCATTTCAAAAGTTAAAAAAAGAGAAAGACAGGAGGCACTTTAAAGCCCTGTTAATTATCATTTGGAACATTTTCCAAGGTATTTCACTATCCACAAGCCAGCACATGCATTACTAATCTATTACTCATCAAAATCACTGTGTGTGGTAGGGGTGTAAGGACATAGAGTAATAATAATTTCATCCATCTCTCTCTGGACCAAGTTGCTGATACAGGAATTTTCCAGCTCTGAAAAATTACTATAGAGTCCATCATAGCCCAGAATCTATTCCATTTGAAAATATCTGCCCCTAGCTCTGCCAGTGTTGTGCAGGAGCCACTGGGCACAACTGGGAGAATGGCATTTAGAGCTTTAACAAGAAGCACCATCTTGCCGTCATCCTTACAAAAGACCATTCAAGTGGCATCTCATTTCTATCAAAGATAATTGGATTTTCTCTGTGATGTCCTTGTTGCACAAGCAGGCTGTCTGGTTGCATTAGGCTCAGCAGAAGAGGACAGGTAGAACTCTCCTAAATTCATGGTTATCAAATGCATCTCACTGATGTGGCCAAATCATTAAGAGGGAACATCAAATCAGAAAGGTTGCAGATGCTCCATGTATATAAATTCCTCATCTTCTCCAAACCCTGGTGGTAGGTACGTTTTGCAGAGATATGCATGAAGCTATTCTTTATCAATCTAAAATAACAAGTTCCCAGAGAGCAAGAGTAATCCAAAATCTGCAGTGGATTTAAGACCAGAAGTTGTGTATTTCAGCACAAGAAGACTGGGACTAATCCTTCACTTAATTCATGAAGGTCCATGAAGATCATCCTGACATGGAAGCTCTGGGGCCATCGATCGCTGTTTTGTGTCTACAAAAGGGCACAATCCCAGCACGTGATGGCAATTTGCCTGCTCCAGACCTGCCTATATATAGGGTACAAGATGGCAGCCACAAATTCAGAGTCTTCCAGATTGGTTTCACATGTTCACATGCTGTCCTTGTCTAGCATCTGTCCCTTCCTCAGTAGCTAGGAGGACCTCCACGATCTCTCTGAATGCCAGATGCCCCTGCATTGTATAGCAGTGGAAAGAAACTCCATCAGTAAACTCATTCTGATTGCTACTACAAATGCCTAAGACTGAGTTGTGTTTTGGATTAGTAAAATCACACATGACAGCAGACTGAAATAATTTGCAGCACGGAAAAGTGAATGAAAGACCTGAAATGCACTATAGACCACTTCCTAGAAGGGAGGTGAATAAGGTTATGCATTCAGCCAATTACTTCCACAAACTCAGCACTGTGAATACTTTTAAGTAGAGTGTGGCTGAAGGCACTGCAGCATACATGAGGGCAACCACACGCTGGAGCCTATTAGAAAAGCACTGTGAATAGTGGGAGAACAGCTTGCCTATTCAGGCATGGCAGCCAGCTACGCGCACACAGGCCGTGGTGGGTATACATACCAAAATATAAAATGTATCAGAGAAAGCAAAGAGTAGCGCTCCAATTCCACTTTAAGTGCTATTGTGAGATGTAAATACCAGAGTAGCACTTCTTCACAATTGGCTCAGTTACCTTAGGAGCTTAGAGAGAAAGATTGTACTATATTTTGTTTAAGATGTATATTGACATGTATAAATTAATTTTCTGTACTTCTGATGCAATAAAGAACATTAATGAATCTATAGTTATTTCTAAATAATTTGTCTAAATCCCACATCAAGTTCTTGATATCACTGTGGCAAAACTAATAACTAATAAATCATAGAATCATAGAATAATTAGGTCAGAAGGGACCTCTGGAGGTCATCATGTCCAACCTCTGTGCAAAACAGAAGTTAATGATTACTTCAGTAATTTCAGAAACTTACTATACAGAAGGTAACAGTGATGTTGTAGCATCCATAGTACAGCTTAGTCTGCATACTTTCCAGCAGTCAGACACCAAGATTTAACAGCAAGAACTCTTGTTTTATGACAGTATCCATCTCCCTGTTATGATTTTCTTCAGTTGCCGCTTGGACAACAGACCTTTTCATTAACTTGTTCTTTTCGGGCAAACTCATTTGCACTTTCTGGTTATGAGTATGATCTAAACATCAGAGTTTCCACAAAGTTCCCAGAAGCATAGCATGGCAAAACTGAGAAACTTTGCTTTTACCAGTCTGAGTAGGTATTATATATTAAAGCACATACTATGTGACATACAATACGTATTTGGGTTGTTTACTTTTGTCTCTGTACCTTAGTACAGTTGCAAACTATAACAGAGTGCTACTAATTGCAAACAGAAAGCTTTTAAAAAAAAAAAAAAAAAAAAAAAGAAAGAAAAAGAAAAAAGAAAAAGGTGCAGTACTTCTAAAATGTATTTGAAAACCCATACTGATCCCAGAGCAGTAAAACAACAATTCACTCTGGTAGAACAGTAATTTGGAGATATAAATCACTGCACTCCAAATACTCGTTGCTCATAATGAAAACACAATTTATCAATATAAAAAGGAGCACACTATAAAAAGGAGCTTGTTTATGATGTTCAAATTATAATTAAATAGCAGAGGTTGGTGTTTCACTCTCCCACGGAGACAGTCTATAAGTCATGTAAGAGACTTAGATCTGATTGCCCTTCTGCTAGTTTTCATGAACTGACCTAAAATATCTTTTACAAATACAGTTAGGTTCCAGTTCATAAGCACTGGAGCATATGTTGGTTTGTTCGTGAGAAGTCCCAGTGAAGTCAATGGGAAAATTCACATAATTAAGTGTGTGAATACTGTGTGCAGAATTTAGGATCTTAGTTGCAGTCCATGTAACTGGACTGTACATCTTCTTAAGATATAAAATAAATCAAATTTAATTTGATGAATATATTTAGAATTAAATTAATAAAGAGTACATTAAGACAAGTTTAAAAATCTGGAGTTCAGAGCTGACACCTCTATAGAAGTAGTGTATCACTCAAAAGTGATTTTGGTATCAAGAGGTTCAGGATCTTGTGGAAGTGATGGCCCCAAAAGAAAACCCAAGCATTCAGGAAGCATCATGTAAGTCAGCAGGCTGCATTCTCCCCTCTGAGCCAACACCAACCCACCGTCAAGCATAATGTCAGTCTGACACTGAAAGCACTTTCTGAAGCAGGAATATCTGGTCTTTAAGGATCCCACAGCAATCTTCATACGATTAAGGGGCACCGTCTAGCTCGGGTTTGCAGGCAGGGTAAGTACGCTGCACGCAGCGAACCGCCTCCGCTCCCTGGAGCCCCGGCGACCGCGCTGCGCTGCCGCAGCCCGCGGGGCTCCGCTGGCCACCCTCGCGGAAGGATGCCCCTCGCTAACGGCCGGCTCCGCTCGCCCGCTGGCTCAGAACTAACTCGTGTTTCTCCCCTCACAGCGCGCACGCTGCCGCACGAGTTACAGGCGGAGGGGAGGAGGCAGGCGGGTCCCTCAGCCCGGAACGGTCCCGAGGGAAGCGCGACCGCTCTCCCACGGCCGAAACGCGAGCAGCCGAGCGCCCCACGCCGCGCGGGGTGCGGCCCCGGCCCCCGCGCGGCCCCCGCTGCCCGCTCCCCGCCGGGGCCGCCCGCCAGCGCCGCCGCCCCCGCGCCCGCCCCGCTCCCCGGGGGCGCAGCGCTCGGCCCGCGCCGCGCCCCGCGCTGCCCCCGGCGGCCGGGCCCCGCGCCGCAGCGCTCCGCGCCCCGCGCACCGCCTCCGCGCGGCCGGCGGCCAGGCAGCGGCGGGCGCGAAGGCGGGCGGCAGAGGCGGCCCTACCTGCGCGGCTGGCGGCGGCCGCGGCGCTCCGCTCCCCTGCGCTCCGCTCCGCGGCCGGCGGCGAGGGCGGCAGCGCCTCCGCCCCCTCCCGCCGCGCGGCCCGCACAGCGCCCCCCCGCCGCCGGCCCCCGGGAGCGCCGGGCTGAGGGGAGCCGCCGCCTCCGCCGCGAGGGAGGGGCGGCCCGCCGCGGGGCCAGGCCGGCTCCTCTCCCCGCGGCTCCGGGGGGCAGCCGCGAGCGGCCCCGCTCCTCCTCCCGCTCCTCCCCGCCCGCGGGGGGCGCGGGCTGCCGGGGGGGGCGCGTGCTCCTTCCCCGCCCGGCGCACCCCGCCGTGGGCTAGGTGGAAAAAGCCGCGTGTGCGATTTGTATCAGCGCGATTTTATTCTGTAAGAAGAAGAGAAATGTTTCGCTTCATTCCAAAGCTGTAGTCACTTCTGTTTTCTGAAAAAAGAAGAAAAAAAAAACCCGATGGTAGAAGCAGTTCCAAATGGCGAAGGCGAGCCAGGTTAGCCACCGCTTCCGACAAGAAAGCGACAAACTTGCTAAGCTCTGCAAATTCAGGTTACAAGAATGCGTCCTGCATAAAGCATTGGCGATTCAGAGACAGGCAGTTGGTGCTTTCTCGTCTTACTCAAATGGTGAGCAAACGCTGGAAATCAGCAGAGCTCATTCTGGTGATTCTTCTCCATGGTTCCTGCCCTATTCAAGGCGTTTTCTTCGCAGATCTTTAAAGTTTATGATTTAAATTTGTAATTTATTTAATACAGTATCAGAAGTTCTGTGTATTCCCCCGCATTACAGATTCGCATAGTCTCTGCTCTGCTGCTCATCCTTCCTGGAGCGATCAGCCTCTATCTCCCACTCCCTCCGTGGGAGAAAAAGAAGTGGAAGAAGAAGTGGAAGTGAAAGAACTACTACCTCCGTGGAAGTAGTTCTTTTGCTTGCGAGAGATGCTGTTCAGACCATCAACCTCTGGGAAAACGGGTAGAGCAAACGCTGATTGTCCCTATCAGCTTGTTCTCTGATCCACAGGCAGCTTGAAGCTGCTTGGGGGTTGCTAACTAGATGCCAGAGGCTTCCTAAGTTTCCTCTTTCTTGGTTTCTCTCAGTATTGGGAAGGTTCAGTTCTCAGTCTGGAAGGCTGAGACTTCACCCCGGTGATGGAGTCTGCTCTCTAACTAATCACAGACAACCACATAATGTAAATCATTTCAAAAAGAGAACAGTTGCATCTTAAAAGTAGGTGTTTCAGTGGAGTGGTAGGGAATGAATTTTGCTCCTGCTGTTTGAGGACATTTTCAGAACTTCTTGCCTGATAGCTAGACACTCCCTACTAATTTCCAGGCTAAATGAATTCATTCCCATCCAGCCCCAGTAGTTCTTTTTGTTCCTCGAGGCTTACCTAGCTAGCGTACCTACAGACAGGCATCATCCCCTCCCAGCCTTCCTTCTCGAGCCTCGTAAATCAGGTTCGTTTTCCTCAGTCATTCTAGTTCTTTCTGTGCACGTGCTGAGCCAGATCCTGTTTTGTGAGCGTGTGAGGGACGTGAATGTGCTGTTCTCTATGGGATCTCACCAGAACTTACACTTTCCTCTCTTCACTGAATATACTTTGTCTGATGTGGTGTAGGATTTGTCATTTTTTCATGGCTGCATTACTGCTGCTGGCTGATGGTCATCCTCCTGTTCAGGTAGTATACCTAGCTGCGTCCGAGTTTTGGTACATGAATCCTAGCTAATACCTGATCTTTCATTTTGTACTATTGTACTTCAACCTTCTTCTAGGTCTTCAGTTCTTACAGTCATCTGGTCCTTTCTGCAAGTTATCCCCCTTCGCCTATTAACTTTCTGATGTTTTATCAGAAAACTTCCTCTTCTATATGAATGAAAATGTTAAATAAGATTCCCAGCTGATCCTTCAGAAATCATTAATAGCTTTTCTCTAACTATATTTTTCCTTTGAACACTCTCTCATCCCATTTTCCTAGGTCAGTATTTAGCTCATAGTCCTTCTAGTTTCTATTTAAACTAGTAATTTCCTCTGTGACAATGCTTTAGTGAAGTGCAAATAGATTCGATCTACTGCATTTCCTTTGCTTAAAAAAAGAAGGTTAGATGAGCACAAACTAATGCTGGGAAACTAGTCTTGCATTTTATTGCTTGTTTATTTTTTGCAACAACTTTAATTATTCTTTGCTTCAAAATTTGTCCTAAAATCTTTATGTGTATCTGAATAAAAACTAGGACTGTAACTATACAAATCAAGTTCCCCCAATGTATTAATTGCTGTTTATAGGGCACAATTGCTGACCTAATAAAGTTGTTAAGAAAATTTGCTATGCTACCTGTGCTGTCATTTGGGATGGGAACAGTCTGCTGCCCCTAATGTGACTGCTTTAAAGTTCACTTCTCTCTTGCTTATAGTTGCTGTCATGCTTTCTTATTATCCTGTCTTTAGCTGTGTTGAAGGTAATAAAATACTTGTTCACAGTAAAGCTTTTAGCATTGAGTAGGCAAACAGAAACAAGCCAGGTTTCTCTGAGGCCTAGGTAAAAGTTTTGTTAATTCCTATCACAAAAAATGTTTAGACTTTGGTAAAATAAAGGGTTGAATTAAATATTTAACTATGATTGTTAGTGAAAAGCTCTATGGCTTTGGTCAATGTCTTTTTATTTATTGACTGGCAAGGCTGGAAATGCTTATAAACAAGATACTAAAGTCAGTTTGCTATTTAGTGTCTTTATTACACTGTAGTGAAACTGTATCTTTCAAATCACTTTGGACGTTTATATCTAACAGCACAATGGCTGGAAATGTTGTAATATATGTGTAATACATATGTTACTAGCTCACAAGGTCTGTTAGGCATACTGCATTGCAATTAACCAATGTACATAGTTTGCAATGCATGTGCGGACTGAAATCTAGAAACATCATGCTTAATGATGAGAGAGGAACTCTTTCCTAAGTCCATTACTCACCAAGATTAAGCAGTTGCCACTGATTCATGAACAGCTTATCAGCAGTTAGTATCTGAAGACAAATATACGTAAGTTCCTGTAGCTACAGTGGAATTTTCAAATTTCTGCTGTAGTTTAAAAGTAAATCTGTGTTCATCTTTTCTCTCTTATTACCTTTCCCCCAAAAAGACAAAGCATATTTTTTATGGCTTAGGTGTCTGTTGTGGTTAAAACTAATGACATGTAATGCAGATATGTTGCAGTCAGTCAGTAGCTGTGATTTGCTGTGATTCTCCATTTTTATCATTGAAGATGAGGTTGTAGCCTTTACAGGCTGTATCTTATCCACTATCTTGAAAATGTGCATAGATAATATGTTAAATCTCATTATCCTAAACTAAAATCATTATCTTCTTGCTATGCCAATAAGCCCTTTCTACTTCAGGCAGGTACTCACCTTCTTTTCTTTGTTATTTTGATCATCTGTTCCATAGCTAGCGACCTCCTAGTTACTGAGCTGATGCTAATTTGTGTACAGTGCTTTATATAACTTCTGAAAAGAAATTAGGAGGGAGAGTTTTTAAAAATCCTTACTGTTTTCTTAAATGATATTTCCTTTCAGTTCAGCTGACACTTTCCCTAATTATAGGAACATAGTCTACTGGTTTTCAATAAATTCAGTAAGAATGTAGACACAGCCAGAATGACAAAGTGTTTATTTCATGCTTTTGTTTAAAGAAACTCTTTTGAGTGTTAGTGATGGACCTGCAAAGTATTAATTACAGGTTCTGCTCCATTGCTTGTGAGCTTCATTACATATATAACCAGGGGAGCTGAGATGGGTAAAGGGGTATGAAGGAATATAAACTTCTAAAGGAGTGTGCATCTGGTTTTCTTCCATACTTCTGTGTTGACTTTGCTGTACTTTACTTTCAGATATTTGAGGAATAAGGTCTTGGACAGTCCTATACTCAGTTGCAAGAATCACCTCATATTCTTAAGGCATCTGAAAAAAGGCAAGGAACTCACTGATGTGCGTGACCAGACAATACACTGCCTCAGCTTGACCCTTTTGCTTTACTTTTTCTTATATCTACTTCAGACTGAAGTAGATATGGAAGATCCATCTTTCTAATTGCCATTGATGACAAATGCAGACAGCTGAAGTCTCATACGGTGGCTTAGAAACTGGACAAAAGGCTTGAGTTTTGCTGAGTTTGCAATAACTCAGATGTTGCGATTACCAAGGTTTTTCTTGCTGAGATTCTCCTGGAAACTCCACTGGAGTCCTTAAAAGATTTGGAAGAAGAAAGTGAGAACTCTTGCAGCTGGCACTTGAAAAGCAAATATTTGGCTTAGATATGGCTATATCCTTTCTTCATTAACTTCAGCAGAGCTGTGTGATAGTATATGATTACTATCCAAACTGGAAAAGATACATTTTGCAATGCTTACGGTCAAAACAAATGTGATACATGACATAATGCGAGGCTAAATGTCAATGAAGCTCTCAATATAACACACTGAATTTTTCTGGGGTCTGCACTCACCCACCTTAACTAACTGGAACGCTATTAAATTTAAATGTATTCATACATTTCACTTTGCTATACTTTTCAACACGTGGACAGTAAAATTGCATTTACAGCATTTCCCTACATAATTCAAGCATACCATGATTAAATTCACCCCCCCCCTTCAAAATCCAATAGCATATCAGCTTACTTAGCTTTGGGAACAAAATCCAGAACACATACACAAGGAGCCCGACTTAGATCTAACAATGTGATCCAAAAAGCATGCAAATTGCTATATCTAAATGGCTTCTCACTCAATGAAAAATGCTAAAGACAACAGTATATTTCAGTTGTCATCCTTCTGTGGAGCTTAAGCTGAATAGCAAGGTTCTTGGTGAACCTTAGGTATCTAAATATTTATGCTCAAAATAGGCACCTAAATTTAATTTCAACTACAGTTTAGGCATAATTCAGGCAGGCTGGCTCTTGACTCGGTAACCAAATGTCTTTAGCTAAATTTGTACAGAATTCGTGCAGTTCAAAGGTTAAGAAAGTAACACGGCAGTAGTGTTTTAAATTTAAATAAACAGTAGCCAATCCATCCATAACCCTGGGTGCTTTTGTGGGAACATTTGCAGCAGGAATATTGGCTTGACTGATCCGCTGTTGTGGCTGTCAACCTGAAATTTACCCTGATTTCATCTTCGATGAAATTAATTGGTTATATCACTGCTTTCAAAAAAGAAGTAAACTGTGCTGTAGTAGATAGTGAGAAAAAGTACTTACGGAGTACTCAGTTCTTAAAAAACCCCGCATTATGCCTTTGAATGACCCAGTAGAAACATATGGTGTTAAAAGGCTGGTTATGGTGATGCATATGGATTCACACAGAGCATTGTGGATTTTATGAACCAGTTTGGTGTTGGGTAAGTGTTGCACATTGGCAGCATGCTCTCGTTCATCTCCCCTCCGACGGCCCCGCGCAAAGGCACGCGGCTGGCAGAACGGCTTCGGGAGGCTCGTGCCGCAGCGAGGCACCAGCCCACTCAGCGCTGTCCAAGCAGGGGTGCGTCAGGCACGGCTGTCGGGTCATTTGGGTTGACCTGGGTCCCACCGAGGCCTAGGCGGGAGGTGAAGACTTAGGTCCATGGACTGCACAAAGTCCTGGTCGCACTGTGCAGAGCTGCAGGTGCCAAGGGAACAGGAAGGTGTCTAGCAAGTCTAAGGATTCATAAGGTTGGGCAACCACAGACCAGATGTTGTCTAGACCCTGTTTTTGGAGTTAGACATCTAGGTTCTTTTCTTGAACCTGCTGCATGTTAACAGATGCAGGACTTCCCTGAATTACTTTGTGAATTGCCATTAAAAAAACATTCTTTTATTACTTAAAAAAAATGTCCTTAAGTATTTGTCAAATATGAAGGACAGAAAAGCAGAAAACCAACTTACCATTACTCTGATTTTTCTATCTGTAGCTTTATATCATTGGGTCCTGTTACACTTGTGTTGTTTATATTGAAGACATCTTTTATTAACATTTTGCTCCCTAGGCACTCACTTCTAGAGTGTCCTTAGATCACCTCTTAAATTGGAGTTATTGAAGATATTGCATTTCCTGAGATTTCTGTTCTTTCAGATCTTTGCTAACTCACCGCAATGGTTTTAAAAGTTCTGCTTGAATTACTCACAGGTTTAAGATATAGGGGAAATATAATCCATTTTTTCCCTTTTACTGATGATAGGTACTTCCTTTAAAGTCAAGGATTAATCTTAAGCAACTCAGAGTCAAAAAATGATCCCTGCAGCATTTCTCTTGAAACATACTCACTTACCGAGAATTCTTTGCTACATATAGTTGAGATTTATCAGCATTTTTTTTTCAGTCTGTTTAATGTGTGCTGTGCTGTTGCTGTATCATTCTAGTTTCCTAGTCAAAACATCATGTTGTGTCAAGTCAAATGCCTTAGAAAATTCCAAGTGTATTATGCTTACACTCATTGATCCATTTCATAGCCATATTTAAAAAAATGAAGTCTGACAAAATTTGTTTCTCCCAGACCTGTGTTCTGTTACCAGTTTGCTGAGTAATCTGTTATATCACAGAATTAAAGAAAAAAATAGGTAAGAAAGGACTTAAAAGATCTCTGAGGATGGTGTCTATTCTCTCTAATTACAGCCAAATATGATGAATCTTCTATTATATCCAAAGTCTTATAATTGTAAATCAGGAATTCCTAAAACATTGAAAAGAAAGCAAACTTTGAAAAAGAAATTGTAGTGAAAGAATATAAGGATAACTATTTAAGATAATGAAAGACTTATTGAAAATACCACTATACAGTTGTAGATATATCTTAAATAATTTTATATGTTCTTAGTGGTGCTAAAAATGTCCTCGCTGCCTCCCCCATCCCCAAATATCTATAAAATCCATCCAGTTTTAAGATTTTAAGATGGTATCTCACAGAAAAAAGGATCAGGCCAAAATCACAGGGAAATGGAAACTATGAGATGCAAAGGAAGTTCTGTAGTAAGCTCTTGCTATACCTTGCGGCTGAGGTAGTAAATGGAAGCTGCAAATAATGTCACTGAATCTAAGGGACTCCATCCCTTACCTCGTGAAATCCAACTGTTAGTCAAGCTTATCTTTATTTGAGCTTCCTGTTTCCCAGGGGGCCTATTTTTTTAGACCCTTGAAGTGTTTGCTGTCTCCGCTCAGCATAATAATACTTTACCTCTATTGTACTCTATGTCTTCAAGGCACTGCACCAGAATCTTTTTATCAAGGGTGAAAAATTGAATTGCAAAGAAATGGAAAAAGCAACCAAAAGATAACTGGTAATCTCTATGTATTATGTTGTGCTTTTTCTTTTTCCTTTTTTCCCTACGAAGTCAAAAGAAAAAAAACCACAAAGAAAATATACCTTTGAAATGGAAAACAACAAGTTTTTAAGATTATTTTTGTTCCCCACAGACTCCTTACTAAACCTGCAGTTAAAAGGAAAACAACTAGATTAGAAAAGAAGAAGTAAATTTCAGTATTTTTTGAGAAAAAGAAGAACAAATTGCTATATCAACTTGTCTGACTCATTAAAAGCATTTTGAGCTGCTTCAGTTGCTCTTTCTTCACAAAGGCAAAAGGGGATCACACAATAGCAGGAAATTCAAGCTGGCCTGTGCAACTCGTAAAGTTAATTTCATTCTTTGGCTTTAAAGCAGTGAAGGAAATAAACCCATTCCAATTTTCTAATGATTTCACAGGAAGAGAAATTCATGATCCGACAAAGGAAAAATATTTGCAACTATGGTCTGCTCTCACCTTTGCTTCTTTACGTGTACTTTACTTTTATTGCCCTCAGGTGGGTGCATCTGATTGTGTCAGGAATGACTGTATTACTAATATACTAAAATTACTAAAATAAACAATACCAACCTTCTTGAGTGTCCCATGAATTTGTTGTTTATCTAGCAGCCTTAAGCTGGAGTACTGGTGAAAAGCGAAATAAAACTGTAACAGTAACAGTCTGGCCAGCCACGTTTTCTCCATAAGAGACAGAACATCTGTTTGTGCTCACTCCCAGCCCAGAGATGAGCCCCAAAGAGCTACACATCTGTCTTTCTATGATGGCATTTGTATTTGAGAACACCTGGTCCACGCTGTCACTAAACATGTTCAGAAGAATTGATGCGTCTGCTTCCAATCACATTCTTGTTCCTGCTGTCATGGAGGGATCTGAACTGGGCACTCTGGATGGGAAAACAGTCAAAATTACAGGCAAGTGAATCTCTAGGGTTCTTGATCTTGAAGTAGAAGGAATCACAAAATAAATAAAAATAAAATACCCCCAAACTCCAAAAAGCCAGAAGCATTTGGATACTTAGTCTATATGACTAAGAAGTTGTTCTCAAACAACACAAACTTGTTTGTTAGAATTACTAGCAGGATACACCTCTGTCCTGGAATGGAGCTCAGACACTAAGCTATGAGGCTGTGTGTAGCCCAGCCCTGATATTCCTGGTCAGGGAAGTGGAGGACCTCTGAAATGGTTGCAGAAGCTCCTCCATGCAGCAGCTCCCTCTCAGAGCAGCTTTGCAGCTCTCCCATCTCTGCTGGCTAGCAAGCTGCTTCTGTAAGCCAAGTAGCCAGCCCTGCTGTGTCTGATTCATCTCGCTGTTTGTTCAGCCTTTCAAGTGACCCTGTGTCCTCGACTCAGACCAATTAGTTAGTCCAGCCCTTGCTACGAAGGACAGAGACCTTTTATGACTTTCTAAAGACCCTCCTGTTTGAAAGCTTTGAACAACGTAACAAAAAAAAAATTACTTTAAATTTCACTAAGTTCTTCTTTAAAATAAGCAACTGTTTCGGTCCATTGTCTGGGCTCTAATATACGCTTGTAGAACTACCTTCTTGCTTAGGATTATCTTCATATTCGTTGGCTAAGTGACAACGAGGTTTTTCACTCCTTTTGCTTTGGTATTCTATTCTGCTGGAGGTAAGATACGGGCTGCAGGCAGAAGGTCACAGATCTGGCTTCCACACCCTACTGAGCTATTTAGCTGAAAAACTGGCCACATTGCAGAACCATTCTGGGTCAAATCCATGGGTGTGGAGACATCATTTACAAATACCAGAGTCTTTCATTGACAGAACTCTAATCCTGATTTAGCAGAGCCAAACCTCCCTTTAGATACCTGTGGCTGTGATTTTGGGTTGCTCTGGGCTGTGGACTGGAACACCTCCTTAGCCAAAGGCTGAGAAAGTTTGCAAGAAATGCTCTGTCATGGTACCTGACTGCAAATTCTGCACGTATTGTAGACATAAAAACGGGAAGGATATAATAGCTCCAGAAAAGCGGCTGCTGTATGTTTGGAGTCCTCCATCAAATGAGACAGCTGGGTAGCCAATGCTCCTTCAGGTTTAGAGAAATAAATCTGTAGATATCTTAAGTCTTACAAGAGGTAAGACCAAGGCATTGTCCACTCCACTGGTGAAATTCTGAAACAGAGTTGGTGCAACAGCTAACATAAAAAGTTACAGGAACAATCCCATTTCCTCCTGGCCATAGCACAGGAGAAAGAGAGCATATAAACTCTCCATGCTGGTGGCGGTGAACCCTGTCAGTACAAAGACAACTGTCTCTCTGTGCTATTTAAAGGATACACATGAGCCTTTTCCTCCTGTGCTCTTTTTCCATTCTCTCTTTACCAATAGCCATGTCTTCCATCTTGTAGATTTCCATCTAGTGTGCAGGCTTCTTAAGATTAGCAAAAATTTGTTAGAACTGTCCATGACATCCCTAACTGCTGTGCTTTGGCCAGTTAGGGTAGTGGTGACAAATGAACCACTTTGAAAGCATGGAATCTGGAATTTGTTTCAGACTAGTTGTCTTTCCCTCTGCATCCTTGCCAAGCTTTTCTCTGGACATAAATTGATCTGATATGGTCTTTGGTAGCACAATGAGTCTGGGCTGATTTTACAAACTAGAGACTTTCCCACAGGAATACAGACAGGCTAATATCTAAAATAATGGCCATTAATAATAGTTTTTTAAAAATTAATGTATTTATGAGCACAAGTGAGACACTGCTGGGTCACCACTACACATTCCTCTTTGCTCTCTCTCTTGCTTTCTCCAAAGCATGCATGCTTGTATGAGAAAGGGAAGCTATATTGTTCCATCAGGAATAAGAAACCTTCCATCACAGATGAGAGAAATGATATTTGTGCCTTAGCACAGGTTGGCTTTGAGAAGCCTGTAAAATCCTATGTCTGATTTCTGAAAAATCAGAAGATTTCAACAAAAAGATTGCTTATATTTCTGGTACAATCAAGGTTTAGATTCTTATTTGCTGGTTTTGGCCCCATATGTCTGATGTTCCATGTCAATATGCCTCGGAAATATTTTCTTTCCATTCTTCAGTTACTGGGCATTATTAATAATGAACTGCCATAATAGAGTTTAAGATAAGGAAAAAGAACAGAATTTGAGTAACATGTGCTCCTCATGTCTGGGAGAAAAGAAGAAATGCACTTGGTAGAAGGAACAGTGAGAAAAACATGGTTAGGAACAAGCAATTCCCAAAGCACAGGATCTTGAGAAGCCAGGTTTGTAATGGATTTGCTGTCACAGATGACTGACCTTTAAAATGAATTATAGAAAAGCTGTGATGTGAATTCACCTGAATTAGACATAGAAATAGAGAATGAATTCAACAACTAAGGGAAAAAGCCTTCAGCTGGAGTTTGTATCTCTTCTTGTAACCCAGAGAATGTAGTTTGTCTTTGGGAGCGAGGGAACTCATTCCCACGTGGATTCTCTGATGTCCCAACAGAGTTGAGCTCATGCTACATTTTCTGCTCTCTCTTACCCAGCTGCCTGTTTGCACTGACTGCAGGAATGTCATATTTTTGATACCATAGCCTCTCTGCCACCCCTTTAACTGAAATTGGCCAAAATCCAAAAGATATTAGGAGTACTGGCAGAAAGACACATGTACTCACACTCATACAAATATGGTGTGAATGAAAAAAATCCGTTTTAGCAAGCCAAGCTAATGTCTACAAAAATTACATGTGAATTAGCACAATGCTATCCCCAAGATGATGGGGGGAAAAAAAGAAGCCACAGCTTTCAGTAGAAAGCCTTGTTTTTTATTATGCACTTCATCAGCACCATGCGATATGCATGGAAAACTGTCTGCAATTCTGGATGATAAACTAAAAGCTTGAATTATGCTTTGTTTTTATTGTACAGCAAATTGCCTGATAAACTTACTATTTTTTTCTGCACTTATACAGTATGGAGGGAAGGTTGCTGAATGGACTGAAAAACTGTTTTTTAGTTCATTTCTAGAGAAAATTCTGTCATGTTGGATTGACTGGACAGGAGTTTGTGCAGGCTTGTGCTGGAAAAACTATCTGAAATTATTTCCATAGTCTTGAGGAAACATTCTTTTATTGTAGAGAAGTTCATATACACAAGTGAGATGTATTTACAACCAGCTTTTCTCAAACAGATAACTATTTAAAATCCCTCACAAATCAACCAGGAATGAAAGAAAATGAAACTCAGAAGCCCAGAAAGCCAGACTAAGCCCCCAAATCCAGTTTAATTCTGAAAGCTAATTGTAATGAGACAGTAGGACGCAGAGTTATCCCAAAGAGAGCAATTTGACTGTGGTGGAGTGCACTGGATAGACTTTGAGATTAGCTGAATTAAAAGCATTGCCAAGTTTGATCTCAGAGTGGGTGAAGCATGGAGTCAGCAGACAGATTGGGACCTGCCTTTTCCCAGCTATGTGGAAGAGGCAGGCAGAAAGAGGGCCTTGCTGTTCCTCCCCTGACTACGTAAGGACAGATCGCAGTGGCAACCTCTCTGGAAAGAAGTCTTCGGTCCTGTGTTTCTCTGGAAAAATCTTTTCCAGAAAAAGGCAGGGAATTCTCTTCTTTGGTCTGGACGATGGAGTCAGTGCACAGTGGGCAAGAACAGGTGTCCTCCTTAGGAAGGGTGCAGACACACATCAGGCCACTTACAGGAGAGATGGCACCTCCTGCAGGGACAGTTTTCATCTGCACTGCCCTTTGCCTGGCGCTGTGTGCAATGGCACCAGTCAGCATGTCTAATCAACCCAAAATGCAGAGGAGGCACCATGGGGAGGAGTGATGAGAGGTAGAAACACACTCATTATATTTCCTTTTCCAGGTCCTTTTCAGTTAAAAGTAGAACTTTCATCAACAACAAAAAGTTGCATGTGCAGGAGGCACTTCTCAGGGGAAGAAAAAAATACCTTATGCAAACATTCATGGATGGATGAGTCCCATGAGAAAGATTCTCAGCACAACCAGTTCAGTCACAGAAAGGAATCTAAAATTCCCACGTTGATGTATATGAGAAACATGCAAAATATATTTGCTAATGCTCGAGGAAATTACATGCAGAAGTTTCCCATGGGTTGGGAAAATATACCTTAGTATCTGCATAATTTACTTCACACTCAAAAGAACATTGCAATATTTACAGGCACATTCCAATGGAAAAAACACTTGCACATTGAGTGCCAAAGACGCAGCTTTGGCACCAGACCATGTGACTTTAAAAGCATAGGTTTTGTGACCTCCAAAAGCACAGGTTTTGAGAGGTTACTGGAGAGGAAAAGGTTGTATAGACGGAAAATTACCAGAAGTCGGCAACAATACATACATACATACATATATATATGTATATATATGTATATTTGATCATTAGAATGGTTGCAGGCTGGGACAAAATGAGTCCATGTAGTCCACAGATTCTGGCTTGCTACAATACATCATAGAGCACTTTGTCTACCCTGATTTCCTGTATCCATTTTTCTCAATTAAATGTTTCCCATTAGCAAGGTTGACGAGAATAGTACCCGAAACTCATCGTTCCTTTTGCAGTCATCATCTTTCACAGCACAATAACTTAACAATTTTTTGCGGCATAGGAATGAAACAGAATGTCACCTCTTTGGACGTGGTCTGTGTTCTCAAGTGGAAAATGGGCATTTGAGAAACACATTTTAATGCTTTGGAACTTTTACAAAGAAAAGGAAAATTACATTGAATCTGATAGACACTGCAGAGTTATGAGTTCTCTAGCACTGCATGTCAGACAGAGTGGAAAAAGCTATTCAGTGATTACTGTAACTTTATCACTACCCAGAATGGTTCTGAAACTAGTTCAGCATACTACTGTAGTTGCAGCAAATTATTAAAACTATCTACACAATTTTATTCATACAGTTTAGGTTTCAATATATCAGCAAAACAGCAATGTATAACCCATAGAGGTTATATCCTGGAAGTGAAATTACACTATTGCTCCAACGTCTGGAAAGTAAAGCTATCCTCCCTAGGTCCACAGTATGTTCTCACTTATGCTGACACGTAAGGTGGCGGTGGATCTTTAGCAGCTCCATTCACAGGATCATCATATGGTGGCAACAGCACCTGCAGGAAAGGGAAGAAGGTTATATTTTTAAAAAAAGAAGCCAGCTGCTAAAATAGTCAGAGAAAAAACTTAAGACCTTGTCCTAAAAATAGCAAAAGTGAATAAATTACTGAACAAAACAGGAGCTGTCTCAAAAATGAACAAAACACTGATAACTTAATATTCCTCCATTTCAGTTTGTGTGTGTGTTTTCATTATGAAGTAAAAAGTGATTTCTTCTCATTTCTTACTGACTCCAGTGACTGCTGGAATTCAGCCACAGATCACTGATTACTGGTACCTGAATTTGCTCAATTTGGCAGTGACAGTTGCTGCTTATTCTGCAGTCATCCTCATCAAGAGCTCTTAAATCATGTCTCCTGGAGAAGAGCTCAAATTGTTAACCTAGAGTGAGAGAATAAAGTCCCCCAAACCTCTCTGGCTGAGGTCTAGAGTAAAAATTAGTTTGGAGTAGGGAAAAGTGTGGAAGGTGGGGAGCAAATTACCCAATGTCTAACTAAATCTCCAATTTAGTGCTTATGAGGCATCCAGCTGTGAGAAGCAAGACCTAGATTCCTGTAAGTGTCCTTCAGTGAATATTTAAATATCTGGTAGAAATTGGAACAGGTTTAATCAGACATCATCCTTTCTTATAGCTGGGAGGCAAGACAGCTTCCTGGGACAAAGAGAAGCAATTTTAGACCACCCAGGGCAGAGGAGGCATTTGAACCAAGGTTACTACTACTTCAAACAAGCATGATAGCTACCATGCATAATGGCACCAGCACTGTCCCTACACAGCTTGGATGCGAAAAGGCACACGGTCTGCGAATCCCAGCAAAGACTGAAGGCAAAATAGGTGCCAAAGGAAGAATGAATGTACATTCCCTAAAATATCTCAATACAGTATATGAACATCAGTTATGGTGCACTGGCAGAGTTACTTTATGTAGTTGAAGATCAATTTTTCATGACGGAATTCCCAGATTTTTCAACATCAATTTTTGGTCATTAAAGGGCACATAAAGCCGAACATCTAAACATACATAAGGAAACCCCTAATCCCATTACCATCAGTGAGCATTTTGCCATGAGAGAATTTCATCAATATTCTTAAAGTTGATAGTCAGCCTTCTGCAAAGAAACTCCTGTAACCTTCCCTTTTAGAGTTTATCCACAATATAAAGAAGTCAATGGAATTATTTTCTATAGATTTAAATAAACTTTGGATCAGGCTCTTGAAGTACAATTCCAAGACTGATTCACATTATACTTCTGTGAGTTTACAGACATGCATTGATGAGCATGTGTTCAAGTACATCTGTACACATGCTTGCTGGATTACAAAACGGATACTTTGGCATCTTCAGCCCTTCGTGAAAAGCCTTCATTATTTAGAAAAGGAAATTCTAACACATTTGCCAGAATCATCACTCTTTATTAATACCATATGTCTGAGCTTGTAAGTGGAATATACTATGCATGCATCCAGTACAAAATCTAAAAAGCTTTGTATTAAAAAGCATTTAATATATTATGTCAAATTAAAGGGTGCAAACAACTTATGTCAGCCTACATATCTAGTGAAATTATAATAACATACAGGACTTTAAATAAATACTATTATAAAAGTCTTAAATATATAGCACAATGTAACATCGGTAAATCACACTGCTAAAACTTGTAAACTATAAGCGACATTTGAACTGGGATCCTCTCCCTAGTGCTGATCATTTGTTTAGTAGCAAGGTCTCTAGTAAAATCCTTGTGTTACTAAAAAAGGCACTAGTTTCTGAACTGTACTAAAACATAGTCATTAGTTGATTATGAAGCACTATAATTAGTAATTAAATCGGTTCTACACATGAGTCTGAAAATAAATCAAGTACATTTTATGATGATTTAGCCCTTTTATTGCACTCTTTCAAAGGCTAAGCCCCAAACTGTGGTCTTTTATTTTCATATTCATAGTCCATTTCCTCAGGGCTGATAAGAAATGACATGGACTTGATCCAAAAGGTTGTCCATTTTCCAAATCAGTACATCTGAGATGTATTCAGATCCTCTTTTAGATCAATGTATGCTAAGACTACTGTAGTTACATCAATATTATTACTTCAGCATTTAGGATACTGTTATTTTCAAGAGGTCTCCTGAAGAGTCTACTGATAAGAATGAGATTCTTCACCCTCTGGAGCATCCTGCATGTAGTGAGTCCATTAGTTGGACAAGAGCCTCCTAGTGAGACTCTTGGGAGGTGAACACTCTGCTTTGCTCTATGGATGCTTTACTCATATGTGGGTCAAGGAGCCTCAGAAGACACCTTCAGAAGACACTTTAGCTGTTGGCTAAATTCTAAGGCATATAAATTTCTATAGAAATATTGAATACGGAATATGAATTGTAGAGGCCACTAAAAAGGTTCAGAAGGTTCCCAAGAACATATGTATGTTGGAAGGCTCAAGAGTGCTGGTAAAATGTCTGTAAGGGTAGGGTCACTCTATTGCTAGAAAAGGTTATTTGTCTGAACAGTTCTACTACTGATGAGCTTACAGGCTTACTCCCAATACAGATTATTGGTTATTTAGATACCCTGATTTTGCATTTCCTTGACATAAACATGATAGTAAGCTGTAAAATATATTTAATGTAGAAAAAAGTAGGATGCAGAATTACTACCTCTGCCTAGAAGTGTTTAAGTTAGACAAGAAAATATGGACAGAGTATTGTACAAACGCCAAGATGAATGAAGAAGATGGACAACACCTGGAAGAAACCACTCAAGAGTTTGTGGGATGCACGGGACCAGCTGTGATGCTAAGTACTTCAGCATAACTTAGTTCAGCGTCCTCATGTCATTAAAACAGCAGAAATCTTTTTAACTAATTTAACTATTTTACTTTCAGTCAACATGCTCTTGTTACTGTACTTAATCATTTGCCAGCTGGAAGTCAAAATAGTCATTATTAAGCTATCATGACAATTTGAACAGCTCATCAAACAATCCATAATTACAAATTATTTTTGACTTACACAGAGTTTCAGGCCATTATTTTACCTTAATAATCTTTCAATCTTCTCTCAATTAAGTCCATTTTGACCAGAGGGTAAAATATGATAAAACTTGAATTATCTCAGCTTTTAACTGTTTACTGTTGAGCTGTTTAACAGTTTAGGAATATCCCAAGGAAAAGAGAATATTATTAAAAATTTAATCACTGAATTCATACCAGAGCTGCTAAGATGAAAATCTGAATGACAATAGTTATCTCTTCTCTTGCATTAATCTTAAATCTCAACACGGTTTAACGGAAGCAGGTAAGTGCCTTAGATGTAGAACAGCTTAGCTGCTCCAGCAATACCTTATGCTGTCCAAAGACTATTAAAATAGAAGCCAGTCACTGAAGTGGTGACACTGCTCACTCTTTGCACAGTTGCCTAATGATAAAAGCATTGCTCAGAGACCGTGAGACCGGAGCTCTAGCTCTGGCGGGGGTTCAAACGCACAGCTCTCACTGCTCATATGAGTGGCCCAAACACAAGCTTATCAGCTGGGCTGGCAGGGCCATTTTTCACCCTCCTGAGAAGGCTCAGAAGAAACTCAGATATGCAAGAATCCATAGGGAAAGAAAGAAAGAAAATAAGAGGAAGTGTGGCTGCATAGCCCCGCGGTTAGGGTACTCATGTGGACAGAGAGTTCTGGGTGCTGAGTCTTGCTTCCAGCATCATTTAACCATTTTGCTATAAGCAATCTTGTTGCTTAATATATAGAAATAATCCAAAACTGACGCATGAGAAATCCTGGTCCTGTCTTAACTGATGTCATACAAGTTGTTTGGATAATTGTGTTATGTAATCCTCTCTCTATTATAAAGCATGTGATACAGGATGACTGTCTATGGAAGAAATAATTACCATATGATTTTCCCAAAGGCCATGACATACTTGATTAATATAAACATATATCGCATCCTAATTTTTACGTCCTAGTTAATATATTTTTGGAGAATAAACTTTTAAATATATTGTTTAGAAATATGCCTAAGCAGAAACATGGGCAAATATTTGTACACTGAAACAGTTTGGCATTAATCTTGGACCCAAGATTTCTTGGCAGTTACATCATTTCAATGATTCTCCCACATTTTTTTGCAGCTGTTTCCAAATTTACGTTAACTTCCAGTAGAAAAAAAATCTTTTTTCAACAAATGTACAGGTTATCTAGCATTGATGCATTTTTTTCCTGTCTGAACTAAAGATCTCAGGTATATTTGGTTTCTAAAACACAAAATGTACTTAGTTCTGTATGGGTAAATGTGAATATTTAATTGATTATTTCTGCATTCTTAAAGGTTTCACCCAAAATCCACTGAACTTTATATTTTACTGTGTCCTCATAGCGCTTTAGATCACATTTTTCCATGGCCATTTGCATTCTTCACTGAGTGGAATAGTTTAATTGTCATATGAAAGCTCCCCATTTTAAAACAGGATTTTGGCTGGTAGCTATATGGATTTTTTGTGAGTTTTCATAGCAAAATACCTTGTTGATGTCTCGTTACAAACAAATATTGTTAGAACCAACCCTAAAATACTAGTTTCTAACATTTTCCTGAACAGAGATGCACTTGATGATGCTAAAAAAGCTATAGATTAACAGTTGCAATGGTAAATGCTGATGGTGGTAGGAAGCATTCTAGACGTTTTCTCAAACTTTATTTTTCAGATGTATCAGGTCTTCACTCTCCTTTCTATAAATCAAGGATTATTGTATAAATTGTAGAATAAATTTGAAAATAGATCCTTCTATGCATCGGATTATATAAAGAAATCCTAAGACAAACACAAATCAAATCAAAATAATTAAAATTCTGATTTTAATCATTTGAAATAAAGTCTGAACTGTTGGCCAGTGTCTGAAGATTCTTCCTGCAAACATAAATGAGATATTTCTACTTCTTAAAAATGAATGGTTTGTTCTAGTGCTGGCCTTACGAATTCTCAGTATTTCAACAGCCACACTTGGAAACACAGAGAGCATCCCTTCCTGAAGAATTTGTGAGAAGTACAAACTCTACCACTTCATAAAACCAGAGATCATCTTCCTCCTCTCTGTAACCGGGAGGAACGTTTCCACGGTACAGTAACTGCCGACTTCGCCGTTGAAGATTCCACAGGGCAATGACGAACTCCTTTCAGGGAAACACAACAGATACAACTACCTAAGAGCTTTTCAATAAAAGCTGCAGTCCTTTAGGCTAAAGAACTTCAGAGTGAAGGACAGTTGCATAAGGGACATTGCATCAATGTGCAATATTTAAGCAGGGTCAGCTGACAAAGAATAGTTGAGTGAAATTAGGGTCATCACTAGTGGAATTTAATCCTGGTCCTGTCTTTGACCATTTGAGTTTTGGCAAGTCATCTGACTTTGTCTTTGAAAGACTTCCCATTTGTAAAACAGGCACATTATTTGCAACATCTTAAAAGCTGGAAGTTGTACAGGCTTAGCTGCATCAATTCTCTACTCGGGGTTCATTTCGTCTTGGTGATTTCAACACAAGGCCAGTCATGTTTATACTAATCTGATGATTTGGCATTGCCAAACGTACAGTTGTTACTGTTCTGTTGTTTGGAATCATTTTAATGAGTGTGCAATCAGATTTACTGATTTCATGTTTACTTTTCTGCTCCCTTGTCATTCACTCGGCCAAGAGGAATGTAATTTCTTTTCACAGCAGCAGTGCTTTGAGGAGCTTTTAATTGCAACCTATATTCAGCTGCAAAGAAGCAAGCAACTAGCCTAAAACAGCTCTAAAAGGAAGGCTGCTGATGTGACCACCTGTCCAGTTCAAGACAGTCCAAAAGCCCTCTCATAACATTGGGATCTTGATCACACAAATATTATGGAGATCACCTAGGGAAAAAGATTTCTGTGTGCACAAACAGCTATAGCATGCTGATTGCTTCACTCGGTATACCAAAAATGCTGAGAATAATTCTCCCTTTGAAACATTTTTCTGCTGAGTTTGATGATGTGTTTTCTTTTTTTGAGAGGTCTGAGATTATAGAGGAAAATATAAAACTAAAGGTGGGGTAACCCAGGGTGATTCTGGGTTTTATTAATCTACTTAGTAGAGTGGCTGAAAATACCATTTTTGGTGTGCAAAAATATTTGTTAAGAAACTCTATTTTTTGCTGAAAATTTTCAGAAATCCAAATCCTTTCATTAGAGCCCTATTCGAGAGACCTAAGGCACCAGGTTGCAGCTATTTCCATTAATATTATGTATAATGACGAGCACCAGACTGTGTGTAAATATCAGTGACATAATTAACTATTGCATTTTACTTGAAAAGAAATAAGCCTATTAATGTAGCACGTTTTATTTCTTCTACAAATTTACTGAATGTTAATATAATGATTTTACTGAGGAAAACTTAAAAATTTCCAACATTTCAGTATGTATGGTGGGAAGAAGCAAAGCCCAGCATGAATTTCTCAAAAAAAAAATTTTTTTTTCCTAAAATGGGTGCCCAAGAGTTCTGAACCCCTGGGACTTTTGAGTTATCTCAAAATAAAGTCACCTGGAGACTTTTGCTACTTTAAAAAATTCATTTCATAAATTGTAGGTGGAAATCTTCTGATCTTGTCATCTCTGAGGTAACTTGGTTTAGCTCAGTTGTTTAGAGCTTGGTGCTGCTAATGCCAAGGTCACGGGTTCAACCCCCGTATGGGCTACACTGAGGGCTGGACTAGATGATCTCCAGAGGTCCCTTCCAGCCTTACCATGCTACGATTCTATGAACTTCAGAAAAGTAGGGAGTATTTGGCCTGGAAGAAGAGTAGACTCAGATTGTCAAGAGAGAGGTTGACTGAAACAGTTAGGAAGTATTAAGACTAAATCCACAGGAAATTCAGAGAAAAAGCACTTTAACCTACTAACACGAAGACACATTTTACCCTCACCGTATGAAAAGACTGATAGCTTTCCAGAGAAAGGGGAACTTTTTCATCATATTGAGGAAACAGGATAAATAATAGTAATTCTACGGTGAGAAGCATTCATTAACTGTTGCATACAAGATAAGCATTGGAGAAAAAATTGTGGATTAGCTTCCATCATACTGCAGCTAGACCTGTTCGTGTACGAACAGCTCTATTGGTTCAGGTGAAAAGTCCATCCAGATGACAGTGATCAATAATGGATGTTGAAGAAATACAAGAAAGAAGAGTCAAAATAGGGAAGAAAGAGCAGTGTAAGCACAGGCCTGACTTGCTCAAAATATTCTTCAGACTATCAGAAATGTACATGTTAAGGAGGTACTGAATTACTGGTCATACCTTGGGAAATTTTTCTTTCACTGATTTTTCTAGCCTGTATTTGAACCCATGTAAACTTTCAGCATCCACGATGTCCCTGGTAAGGAGCTGCACAGTTAATTTGTGTGTTGTGTAAAGAGATACCTACTTTGCTTGCTATGAAATCTGCCACTAGCTAATTTCACTGGATGTCCCCTAGTAATTTTGCTAAGACAGTGAGCAGTCACTCATTTACTTTCTCTCTGCTACTTATGATTTTAAAGACCTCTATCATGTTCTCTCTTGTTCTGTCCCTCTTCCATCCTCTCTTTAAGTATCCCTGCAGTACAGTCATAATTAATTTTGTGGTACTAGACAACTGGAGAGTTTGGGGTCCAGGCTGAAGAGCGAGCTCAAAGAGCAGATGTAGGGGAGGAAGCTGACCTCTGTCTGAATGAGATTTACTTCATGCTCAAGAGAGACACATGCACTGTCAGGCACTTTTGCCCACCTGACCTTGCATTAGGTATATTCTTCCAGCTGAGATAAACTGCCCCCTAGAAGCAATTCTTCTTCTCTGTTGCTTATAAATCTCTACCTCAGAGGTGGCTGTTTACAAAGTACATCACTGCTCTAGTCAAATGAGTCCAGTCAAAGCAACTGCTTCTGAAGATGTTAGAGAGGTGATGTTTACAAAACAAGCTGCCCACTTCTCTTTTTCTCTTGAGATTAAAAAAGTCCTGTGTATAGGGCAAAGCTTCATATCAGAGCCAAATCATTCTCATATCAAATAAGAAATGTTTTACTTTTCACTCCATACAATATCCTTATTCTATGAATCTTCCTTCACAGATGCATTTGCTTGAAGAGTTCATCTGAAACACACTAGCTAGTTACTATTTGCTTAAGTGTTTCATGATACGTTATCTGTCAAATAAATCCCAGGAAATCTTCCTCTCAACATGGTCAGGAAGTATTTTCATGTTTATATGTATGCATTGCCATTAGAAACCACACTAGAATGATCACAGATGGAATAACTGGAAGCAAAATGACTCTGAGACAATTTATGACCCCAGTCAGTGAAAAAGTAGGCCTCAGCACTGCAAAATCATCTGTGCAGTTATAGCTGCCATATTTTGTCTTCCTTTGATGAAACTCCTCATTTTTTTTCAAAGCCACTAACTCTCTAAAACACTATTTAAGAAATTTTACTTGAGCTTATTAATTTCTATAATGACACAACAGAAAGTTTTCAGCACTCCAGATACATGAATAAGTGTATAGATTACAAGGACACAGTAATACTTAGGGACAGATTGTGATTGCTCTTGTGTGGGAGGAAAATTGGATTCAGGAAGCTATCATCTTCTCCCCTCATGTGCAACCTCATAAAAGTCATCCAGAATAATGGTTTAATTACTCTCCTCATTCAAAGAGATGGAGAGATAGTTCACCTCAGGCCACAATTTTTTTTCCTGTATTTTAGCCAGGACTCCTCAGCTTCATCTCTTGCTGCACATCATGATCTTGTACAGACAAAGCACATCCCTCATGCCTTCAAAATGAGCATTTGCTGAACGAGCATGTACTTTCTCAGGGAGTACTTGCCTGTGGGTCACCAGCACGGGTGACTTGGAAGATGTATATTCTGTGCAGAGAAATTGTTGATGTGTGTTGTTCTGACTGCAAAGACTATGACAGAGTACTAATCTTTTGTTGAGTTTTTTAATTACTAACCTGCATCTTTGTATAACGACACTCATAGCAAACTCGTTTGCTCTTACAATTTTATATCCCACTCAATAATAAACAGCACAAGAACTTATTACCAGACATGTGATAGCCAAATTATTTAATAGGAAAGGTTACTTCCCAGGAGTACTTTTATCACATCCATGCTTGTGTTACGGATAATGCACTGCTTATTCGACCGTGATTGTTAGCTTCCATGACTGGAAAGGCTTATCATACCAGATGAATCATTTCCCCTGTCTATATGCCTAGGAATATGAGTGACCCAGTATAGGTCTTTGGGCACTACAAGACAAAAGGGCATTTGTAAAATTTGGAGGTAGATTTTGAAACCTCGTTCTAATGCTTGGGAGTGGTTAAATTTGAAACTTTGAGCTGACCAATCTCTGTTTCTGTCTTCTGTAAGTATTTTGCACTAATTACTATTTTTTCTACAACTATTTTTTTTTACATTGTTACTAAAAAGTAAGGTATGATATTGCCATATAAACTCTAATTTTTATTGCACATTGCACTTAGCCATTTCCTAGTGAAAGTTCAAGAAAAACCTTTGTTTGTAGCAGAATTTTTATAATACTGTTTTAAAGCAACAAAGCTCTAGTGTCATGAAAGATGACAAACTGCAGCTTGAGGAAAAAAATTCTATGTTTATATAAATCCTGTTAATGTTAATAAATTGCATTTGTAAAGCAGCTGTCAACCAGAAACTCTCATGAATTTTGCAAATCTTCTGTTTGGCGCATGAATGACAACTCAGCTTGTTTCTTCTAAAATTAAGTAGAGATTGTTGTGTAATTCATTAAAGCTTATTTCACTTTCCCCACTGCTCATAAGGTAGAGGACCCTAGCCAGAGGTGCAGTGCAGCCCTGGACAGGGCGCAGCAGAGGAAGTCCTATGACGGTAAGAAATCCTGAAGACAGTTCAGGAAAAAAATCTGTTGTTCCATTGCATTTTGTTGCCACTAAAGCTAATTGAAAATAGACTGGAAGAATGGTCCAGAAATCACTACCAGCACTTCGTAACTGCAGGAAATTGGATTTGTGGATTATTGTCACACCCTCAACAAAACACCCCAGCTGCACACTCCTCCCTGATACTATGCATAGCATTAGTTTGAAGCAATCTCTAAGCAAACAATGCCACCTGCTGAACTACAAGCAACAGCATCTTCCTCCCACCTCAGTTACAGCTGTTATTTCTGCACAGAGTATCACATTGGGTAACTCCAGTCACAGAGGATCAGGGCTGGAGGAACTCGGATATGGCGGGAGCTACTCCACCACTTGGCCGTGGCCAGGCTTGTGCTGTGCACAGGGACATGGTGCAAACATACCAGACAGTGCTAGCTTTGGAGCTGAAAGCAGGATTGCAGCCCAGCCCAGCCCTGCCTCTGGCTAGAGCAGCTTTGCAGAAGGGCAGGACTTAGGAGCATGGGCCAGCTGTGTGGCTACATAGTCACAGCATGGCTAACTGCTACCAAGACTTGGCATCTTTGCACCCCACTGCATTGCACTGCTTGAACACTACCAGCTTGAGTGACTTCAGGCCTCTTCACCCCATGCTTCATTACACAGTAGAATTACGACTTGAGCCTGACCTGGAAAATCCACATCTAGCTCAGCTTATACGCCCGTCTATCCTTGGCAACAAGGATTAAAGTTGTCATCGGCTTTTGCTGCACTGATACGTATCCTTGGAATTATACTGAAGACTTCAACTCCTTTTTGAAGCCCACAAAACAGCAGCTGTCAGATGGTATTGAATCAACCCTGTTAGAAAAAAGGGGCTATAAAGGAACACTGCAACTTTATAAACACTATTTTTTCCTATATTGAAACACTTCCAATTACTGACTCCAAAAATATTTGAAAGATTTAATTTACCCATCCCCATTTCAAGTCTTATTTTTAATCTAATTATGAACAATGAGATCAGATTTATCTCTTTCTATTGCAGGTATCTCACTGTTTTTCACATATTAGAATAATTCCAGTCTTTGAATTGCAAATTCCCCTCTACTGGGGGAAATAGACAAAACCTATATTTTGATCCAAATTTAACCTATACATAAATACACATAAATATGAAAACTGTACCTAAATGTATACTGTAATGACTGAGATGACAAGTGAAAATGTTTTGTTAGTCTTACTTTTAGACTTCAGTGGGCATTTGCCGTAAAATGTCATCTTAATAGCCTGTCCCAAACAGCACAGCTGGCTTCTGGGAACAGCCACCTAGCAGTAGGTAAAGCAGTTGCAAGACACAGATTAACAAATAGCATGAAGCAACAGAGGAAACATGAAGCAATACAGACCACAGGGAATGCTGCATTTTCAGACAAAATCCTTGCATAAACAAGGAAGTAGTGGAAAAGAAGAGTATAGCTGATAAGATGGGAAAGGAAAAGAAAATAAGAAGAGAGAAACTCTACTCATTAAGGTTAAAGGAGAAGGAACAAGGGGTGAGATATTACTGCAGGTAGAATGTGAAATGCTGGAGCAGCTGAATAGGGGTTTGTTGACAGAAGGAGACAGTTTTTGATACTTCTCTCCAACTCAAAATCAAATAAAGAAGAGGAAATGCATACACATACTATACAAAAAGTCTGACATCCACACGGAACTTGAGCCCATTGAAGATTCTGTAATTAAAGACATCACTTTGGGAATGTGCAAATCCAATTTATAAAAGTAATGCTACAGAAAACCAGATCCAGCCTTAAAGCAACCCTTCCGGGTCCCATGCAGACTACTACATGTGGCTAATAACTAATTACCCCCTTTACTTCCAAGTGCTATGTAGTTCTACTCATATACCCTCCCCCCCTTTTTTTTCCTGTTTCTTCTTCTTCTTCTTTTCTGCCTCCCATTTTACCAGCTCTCCCCCTTGCAGATTTTATCAGATAGTTTCCATTCGAGGAGGTTGCCTGGATTCAGCCGGAGGCTTTGAGAAGGGCTCAGGGAGTGAGTCATGCCAGGTATTCATTTGTGGTGTTAGCTCACTTTAAAGTATGTTCACAGTTACCACTCACTGGAAAAAGATGCCTCTGATCTAGTGGCCTAGCAATAATGCTTGCATTCAAACTACTGCCCAAGACTTCAGCCACCTGGTGCATGTTGCCAAGTTTCTAGGATTTCTCTGCAACATTATAGAAAATATCTTTAAAGTATGATTTTTCTCGAAGTTATCCTCCACTCAGACGTGTACCATCTCAAAACTGGGTCAACACGTGGAAATCACAGGTCTCACAGAACCCATCAGAAATAAGTGCATGGTCTGTCTGCCTCTGGGCTACTTCTCACACTTTGTCTATTTAACTGGCACAAGCCTAAGGATCCTTCTCTCCTACACCCAAACTAATTATCTTCCATGCACACAGAGTAAAACAAAGAATGGCTTTTCCAACCTTACCAAGAATACTCCTTTCTCTGCTCAAGGAATCAGCAGCAATAATGAAAGACCTAGCTCTGCATTTCTCAAACAGGTCTCCTGTAACTTTGAGAAAAGGAGAACGTAAGGGAAGTATTGGCAGATTAATTACTTACTAGTTATTTGCCGTCATGCCCACAGAAGGAATGTAGCCCTACCGTGAAATCAGAGAAGTTATTTAGCTCTTGTGGATAAATGTGATGTCTCAAAGGACCCACTGGAGTGATCTTGCCAAGTACGTAAGGATCTAAATCCCACTTTGAAGGGAGATTTACAGCTTTACATTTTATCCTCACTGGCAGCATGACCAGAGACAAAACTTCCATTTGATTGGCTACTGTGAGAGTTAAAAATAAACAAAATGAAATCCTCTGGCTGCCCAAGAGCACGAAGGAGCCCTTCCTATTATGCAGAGCAAATTGTGTAACTTCAGGCTACCTTCTGCATTCATTTCTAGGCTATCAGTTTTTCCAGATTGGACTAATGTTTCTATGGCCATGCTGTGACAGTTTAAATTAGTGCAGAAAGCTGATCTTCATCCATGACGTGCTCAAAGGAGTCGGTAGGAAAAAGAAATACTAGATTAGAAAAGTGGAAAAAATAAGCTTCAGGTGACTACAGTCCGTCGTGAGGGAGCCACTTTACTGCCCAAGCCAAAATCTCCTATACAGCTATCTCTAGAAATGGACAGGAGGGAGGTACTGAGAAAAACTGAAAGGAGGGAGACGACAACATATCCCTCAGTGACTTTGGGGCTGTTGTGACTAAAGTATACAGATAAACCCCGAGATCCTGGCATTATCTGCTTCCAGAACACAGAAGAGCCATTTCTTCCTATAGGTTGGGGTCAGGCACCAGCTGGTCCCTCTGTCCCCTACCATAGCCCATTTCTGGAGCCACACTGGATACATTCATGAAGATCAAGGGCCACAGAGGGAGGAGCTCTCACTTAAAGGGGATAATAGGAATACTGCACTCACAGCATGCAGTGGAAAGAAATTCACATTCCAGATGGCACGCTTGCAAAAAGTATGGCTTAAATCACTTACACTGAGTGACAAAACTCCACGCATCAGGTTAGTTATAGTTCACATGTATGGGTGTTAATTGTAACAGAATCAGTTTGATCAAAGGGAAAACTAACTGGCAGTTTCTGTACTGGAAGGTTTTACATCACACAGTTAAGACAGTCCACACTTCAGCTGCACAGCAGCCCGGTGATTTTCCAAGGTATGAAAATTAGACAATTAGCAGGAAGGCAGGGAGGCAACTAAGTATTTTTTTTTAATGAACTATTACTGATAATAATAATTATTGAGGGCTGTAATGGAGATTTGCAGTGCAGATCTCATGAGGAGCTATGAAAGAATGAAGTCCAATAGATATAGGAAAGTTACAGTGACAGGAGTCGGCAGAGCAGTTCTTTATGAGGCTAAAGACCACAAAAGCTCATCTCTTGGAAGGCCATTCCTGTAGCTTTATACCACCTGGCAAGCCATGGAGAAGACAGAAGAATATTGCTGTTGAGATCTATACACTCTTAACATGAAGAACAAATCATGATGGATTTCTCCTATACAGAAACAGGGGAAACTAATTGTGAGAGCAGTCAAGGACTTATTGAATCCACAGAGCTGAGGAACAAATTAGTAACAAGAAGTAGGACCACAGAACTGTGCTTAAGAAATTAAGAAATTATCCATGCTCCAAATTGAGTTTGGATATAAAGTTTAAGTGTGCTTATGCACCTTGTCAGTAATAAATTAAGAAATGCAGTAAGATTACAGCTAATCTGATTATTATTTACAAAACAATCTCCTGTTTTTGAGAAGATATATAATACACTATTTTTATATACAATCAAAATGTCCTTCTCTTTCGAACCAAATTCCAATGCTGTATATTAAAGTTTCTTTTTTTTACTAATAAAGGGCTCTGCAATCCAAACATTTGAGAAAGGTTCACAGATGCTGCAGCTAGCTAACAATTATGGACCTTTCCTCTTTCTAATGGTGTAGCATCCCAGCCAGTATGACTCTGAGTGTTTTTCTCTAGAAAAGCTCAGTCATTAATGCCGTATTTCCATTTAAATTGGAAGTCTTAGATATAGTTTCAAGATTGCTGAGGAGGTAAAACAGGCATTCTAGTTCAAAACTTAAAAGAGGAAAAACAATGATCTTGATAAAGCTATAGGTAAATTTGTATTTAAGGTACACCCAGGAATTTGATTTTGCTAAGATTTCAATAGACCAGAAATCAGATAATTATTGTAACTGAAATGTCTTGTCTTATATTAAACATGGGTCTCTCTTTTAAAAGTGAAATATAATAATCAACAAGTAAGCATGACAGTTACAATTCAAGCATTTTTTATGACTGCTTAATGATTGATAATAAAAGCTATTAGAGAACATGAGTTTACTTATTTCTTTCCATTTTCCATGCGAGTCTTGCCAATATACATCATTTTGAACTCAAGGAAAAATGTAGTGTCTGCCACTAATGATGTGTTATTGAAGGCAAAGAGATTGCTTACTGGCACCTTTGTTTTCCCTGAGTACATGCTTTGATAGATGTAAGATAAAAATTTCATTTTTTGGATATTTTTCCAAGACTACACTCCTGAAAAATTGTAAGACAAATAATAAAATGTTCACTGTACTCAATATCTTAGCTTTTTTGAAAACAATAATGTAACTACAGAAATATTTTGAATTTCTAACCATCCCAATTCATAAACCAGATCTTTTGAATTTAGCAGTAAACTAACTCACATTTCAGCTTGTATCTAAACTCCACACTAAATATTTTTAGTAGTACAGTATTTTGGATATCTAATAGTTTTTTTTTTTTAGATCTAGTGCTGCTGAGTGAAGGTAATAGTCATTACTTACTATGCAGTACAAAAGATAGTAGCAGGTAACAGCTGGGAGCTGATCTCTAGATTTGGGGAGTATTGGGATATACTTAAACTTTCTTATTCTGAATTGCAGCTATTATGTCCAGTCCCGTATTTAAGCTTAGGTTTGCACATTCAGTTGCATAAATTTTTGTGTATTCATTCAGTTAATTCTATATATCAAAACAACCATCCCCAAAGATGAGAATATGCCCAACAGGTATGACCTACAACTCAGCTGGAATTCAGGTAGCAGATTTGATTCTAAAAATGACACATTTCTTTGAAAGCACAGGGCAAAGACTGGCCCATATTTTAAAGAAACATGCAGTTTATAATTTAAAGACATATTAAGGTGAAGCAGCCCAGCCCGTAGAAGTTTCCCAGCATCAAAGAGAATGAAAACCCATCATTTTAATACATAAGTATACTTGAGTGTTGGAGGATTAATATACATTTCAGCAGACAGCAGTGACCTATCTGGATATTTCAAAATTTCCTGTGCCCTGAACTCCCAAGGGTCTTCAACACTCAACATTCAAAGCTCTTCTTCCACACTTCATTTTGAAACCACCTTTATTCAATTCTATTGAGTTTATCTTTTTTAAAATCATATGAATGCATGTTTTTCCTGATCTCTCTCAACCTAGACATAGAAAAAAGGTATTTTTCAGTCTGTGCTTTGAGGGGTGAAAAGAGGGAAGAACAATCTTCTGTTTCACAGTAGAGAACAAGTGGGATTTAACCTGGCTATCATTCCTCACTAAAGCTCAGCAATGAGCAGATGAAAGAACGGGGCCTGCTCTGAAGCATGTTGGCTCCTCCATCTCATCCCTGACTGCAATACGCTGGCTGGAGAGAGGCAGTCAGACAAGGGTTTGAGTCAGACTTGCCTCTATCCTGAAAAAGTCATTCGAAAAACAGATGATTTGTGTCTGTCTCTCCTCCTGCTTCTCTCTGGCTTTCTCATCCCACTGTGGGCCTGAGGAGTAGTCCCCAGTAGCACCTTTCTGTCCTGATGAACAAGCATTTTCTGGTGAAGTTAACTGCAAAATTCCAGAAGAGCTCTTTCTAAGGAACCTGCTCTAACGGCATCATACTGACCTCACCTATAAAGAATGAACAACAAATCCATCATACCCAAAAGCACGACATTCTGACCATATTCACATTAATGCAGATGAATGCAAATATTGAGGAAAGAGAGTCCAATGGTCAGGGCACCAGGTAGGAATTCAGAATGTTTCTCAAAGCCTACCTCTCTGCTGTAGCCGTCTTGTAGGATAAGATAAGCACAGTTAAATTAAACTCTCAGTGCAAGAATGTCTCATCTGTAAAAAAAGGATAATAGGACTTCCTTTCCTCACAGAAGCTTTAAAGATGATGAGGCAGCTCATGTCACTTTGGTAATTAGTAAATACAAAAGTATCAAGGACATTTTCAGTAACGAGTCATCTCTGAAAAACAGTCTTCTGCTTTACAAAGGCAACAGTGCGATGGGTTGCCTACAGGTTTACCGACACTTTTGAAAACTTTGGTAACTTTGGTTTCATAAATAATTCAGCTAACAGTCTCCCACAGCAAAGCCTGCAAATTCTGTGGATATAAAGTTAATAGTGGTTGAAGCTGTTACAACTACTTATGGGCTGAACAAAAGAGCCATCAAAATTATTTCATATAAAACTCCTGGTTTTACTCAAAGTACATTCCAGTAAAGCAAGCTGTAACATTTCTTTCAGTTAGCTTTCAATGAATCCATATTTTTATACTTAAAATGTCCTGATTGCCAGCTCTGATCTTAGTCTGCAAAAATTCTGATGCTTTTTTTAAAGCTCCAAGTACTGAGGACAAACAGCTATGTGAGAGTTACAATTTTTCTGTAAAAATAGTAGTGGTTGTCTAATCCTCGTGGTTGGACAGGAACCATTTATTATAATGGTTTAAAGTTGGTGCTCTAATACCTCAACATGCAGAGATCACCCACGTATTTGGAAAGCCTGAGGCACGCAGTCCTCATATTTTACCCAGATGATCTAAAGGACTAGGTCCATGCTGCTGTAATTCTGTTTGTAAATTATATAAAGGTCCTTTTACATAAACCAAGGGAGTCACCCCAAGGATTAATCTGACACAGTGCCCTCAGTGTGGGGCTTTGGTGGACCTGAGCGTGTGTGTAGCAGCTCTGCAGGGGTATCACTGCAGACAGAACTAGTGCTTTCCAGGGACTCTTTCTTTTTATATTGCCTTCTACAATGAGCAAGACATGACCTTGTAGTAATGTCCTCTACATATTCATGTCAGAGCCAAATTACTGTGAACTGACGCCTCCCCAGTCTTTGTGGTTAAAATCTGTTCGTTCATTTCTTTATGCTGATCTTCATTTCATTCTGTCTCCTTTCCATGCAAAAATCATCATGTGGCTGGCAGAAGAATCACTGACTTTGCATTGGTTTAAACCTACTTTAGATCCTCTCTGCAATAGTGCAAAACACTATACCAGTTGCTGTATACTAAATCACTACAGTCTCTACAACGAAATCCACATTCCACAGCAGGTGTAGATGATGGCACACCCTGTGTCCTAAACAGCTGCAGTACTGTCCAGATCATAGCTCCACCTGGGACACACCATGGGATGGTCTTGCAGTCTAAATGATCAGGGTTTGCCCCTCAGAGAGGGGAGACTGTGCCAGCTCATGGCTTGGCTTGGGATTATCGTGTACCTGGAAAGATCAGAGCTGAGGGTCATTCCTGGATCCACTAGATTAGCTGTAGTTTATGTTTAACACAGATTCTTTATCACGCTATCTGCATAAAATAAAATCAGTATTTTAGCAACAGATGCCATTTGTAAATACTGCATACCACATTGCTGAATCTCAAGTTTAAACACATCCAACAGGTGAGGACTCTCAAGGGAATTAAGATGATTAAGGGGTCAGAAATGAATACAAAATGAAGATATTAAAAGCAAAGTATTAGACCTAATGTTTGCTCTGCATCCTAACATCCTTACCGCAGTGTCATTGGTGGTAATGTAAACCAACACATCCGAATTGTTTCTACTGTTAATGTATCGGTAACAGTTCCACACGCAGCTTATCAAGTAACCCTGTAAAGAAAAGAGATTTATTATTATGTGCAGAAAATAAACCATTTTTATGCAGTAGCTTTGTGTAAATTATTGAACCTGGGCTAGTTAAGAACAGAAGGAAAGCACAGTTACTGCGTGCTCCATACAAAATCTCCCTCCCCCCCCCCAAAAAAAAAAAAAAAAAAACAGTTATTAGGGAAAAAGGATGCATATGACCATTAAATTATTCTGTTTGCTACAGAAATCTCAACTTCTCACTCTCTTTATTCCGTGCTTTTAATGAAAGGCCGTATGACAAAGACAGCTTTCCATGATGCATGGTAAATTGTGTGCTTGCCTAAATCTCTTGTGCTGTTAAAGTGATAGAACAGGTAGAGCAGTGTGGAGTGCAGAACAGATGCTCTTCAGAGCTCCTTTTAGGCACCAATGTTTAAACAGTAAAGTACAGATATAAATAAGGATATGAGTCTGACAGAAGCACAGGACAGTGACTTTGCTTGTTACAGTTGACTGTAAGGATGTGTAGAGATTCACTAAGTAATCTGATACGTTGCCTCTTACTAAGCAGGGGTTTATGGAGAATGTGTTGGACTAAGCATTACTTAGTTTATGCAGATACTCTAATCTACGCATATCTGAGTGAAATTTACTATTCCAGATATTTAATACTACAGCTTATTCAGTTGTATATTCAATATAGCATAGATAAACTGCTTTGAAAACAAACAGCAATTTCTTTTGTCCTGAATATAGCCAAAGCAACACCTTCTTGTGTATATAAAGTCTGTTTTGCTCAAATGAGCAGGTCATGTATGCAGGCTTTCTTTTTTACTCCTCTCTATAACTATAGAGAGATACGAGTCAATCAGAGGTCTTTGCATAGGATACTGCATACCAATAGGAGGGTAATTTTACAATATAAAACAAAGCCTAAGTCAGATCATGACAAACAGGAGAAGGTGCTGCAGATGCAGAATATCTCAGGAAAGAAGGTAAAAACTAAACAGAAACCAATTATGAGAATGTGGAAGCAAATCTCAGTAAAAAGAACACAAGCAAAGTGGGAACTGAAGAACCATCAAGCAAGTCACAGGAACCTTTGCCTTTCCTTGTGAGTGGAAGGTTGGCCAGTGACTATGATTAAGAAGCTGATGATCCCATATATCATGCGCATTGTTTTGCTACTCTATTTCACTTAATCTGGCATTAATTCAATGTATTCCATATGACTGCAATGCTCTGGGGCCTGTCTATTCATGCCTGACCAGAGAAAATTGCCTGCGTAACAGCTCTTATTGAAATCTGAAATTACTTCTGACCATTTAATCATTATTACAAATACATTTTTTTTTTCACTATAATGCACAGAAGTTGTTATTGCAGCAGTAATCCTACTACAGGACCACAAATTTCACTGTTTTTGTTCTTGGAGCTCACTTGGCTCAAGATAGGGCTGCTGCCTGGCAATGAACTAGTAGCCTCCATTTTTTAAAACTGATTAAGCAAAATTTTCATATCCATCATCTCCTCTGCCAGCAGGAGGAATTCCAGACTGGCTAGCAGAGATGAACAAAAAGGCTGGAAGGTAGACAGGAGAGGAGCAGAAGTCATATACTCAGCATGCCAGGGACAACGCTGGTGGGACTAAGCAAACTGGGTCACTCTGGTGCTTTCTGCTTTTCCACCCAACAAAGTGACAGAGAGAGAAATGCACATTGATAGCGCATAGCTTATCTTTTTAATTAGTAGTTTCTGCATAGCAGCTCTTTCACAGACATAGCATGTGCAAATTAAACTGCCAGTGCTGATTGGATTTGCATGTGTATCTCAGAGTGAGTCATATTTTCGTGACTCACTTGCACTGATGACCTTCCAAAAGCCTCTTATCCTCTTCAGCTGCCCTGTGTTTCTGCCCTCTCCAGAGCTGTCACATAGAAGCTGTATTTTTCAGTATGCCACGTGACTTACTGATTGCTTCCTTGCAGATCAGGAAGCAGTTTTTCCGCTGGGGCCGAACTGGCTGAAATCTAGTAAATTTGCTTCCTCTTCTTTATGGCATCTTACAGGTCCTAGGTGATTTTTGTCACTGACTTTGACAATGCTTTTACCACCAGATGGGGAGGACAAAAGACTTCTGGAGTGAACTGAGCCTTAAGGAAGGTTAGACTGGCTCTACATCCCAAATTACAGGTTATGAAGCAATTGGTGTAAACGCATATAAATGAGGAATTGGATCTTTTGTAGAACCAAATGCCACTGCTGTTAATTATATATAATAGTAAGTATTTCAACAGCTTTCAGTGCTCAGATAGCATGCACTGAGAAAGGCATAACAGCTAATAAACAATGGAGCACTGAATACAGTAGACTTCTGTGGAGACACTGAACCCATCTTTGTGAGAACCCTTGTGCATTATGGCTACCAAATTGCAAACCAATTTCTGTACGTCTTTTATTAAAATCCAGTTGTAGAGGTGGTCAGATTCAGATAATGTAGGCTTCTGGGAAAAGCTAACATGAGATTTATTTTCAAATTCTCTCATTCTGTTTTATATGGTAAATAAAACATGTTTAACACCTCAATATACATGTGCAGCTGTTTCATCCCTGAGCTCTAGCTCTGGTCAGCCCTGCTGCCTGAATGCAAGGGCTGTTTCTCAGTGGGCAAGGTCCATTTTAGCCCTTGAATTAAAAAGGTCCTCAGTTAGCACCACCAAGTAATTGGTTCCAGGACACTGATCCACATACATCTGAGAAGAGAGGCAGCTCAGATCATTTCACTGTCCAAGTGCTTTGGATATTGTTCCTGGCCTGCTAATCACATCTCATGGAAACTCATTTTGCTCAAGATGTACTGATAACGCTATAACTTTTTCTTTAAACTTGTTCCTAATCACTGGTTTATAGTGATGCTGCTGCTGCATCATTAAATGGAATTGCTGATTTAGTTACCAAATCTTTTCCTCAAAGCCTTAGATGGGGTTTCAAATACTGCTTTAAAATGTTTGGCTGGACAGCACAGTATAACGGTCTTCTCTTTGGAGACCAATGTTCATGTTTGGATAGGTCCTATGTAAAAGGCATTAAATGACCTCAGTGTTACCCTTAGTGGTACTCATGACTGCCACACCACAGGCTGCAGACAGACTCATTTTGGGGTGGCAGCCTTTATTCCAGAGGAGCACAATGAAGTAGTGACCACTTGAAAGGATGGGTGCATGAGAAGGACTTAGAGTGGAAAAAAGCACCATGCCTACTTCCACCGACTTTCAATCTTTCCATTTCAAATGCAGTAAATAACTTTAGCCTCTAAAGAATTGAAACCCACAGATTTTTGTAACCCTGCCTCTCACAATGCATAACGTACTGCTCAACTCCTACTCATCAGACATGTGCCTGACCAGCTGTTGACCAATATGTTTGTGGAAATTAGAGGTTCCTGTATCCTGCCATTTCTCGCAACACAGTAAGGAAGAACCTCAGATGATCTGGGCTGCAGCAGTCCTTAAGGCAGTTCCTTAGTTAGCAGCCAAGCACAGGGCAAATGCCATGGATCTGACAGAAGGTGCTCAGAGTCAGGGCTGTCTGCAGAGAGTGCCATATTGGATTCAATTTGTTCCGAATTTTCTGTTTATTTACTTAGCTCAACTGGTCTTTATTACTGATAAAATGGAGCTAAAGATTGCTACACAAACTGAAATTTATCATGAAGGTTTCAGAGGGGTGCTAATGAGAGACCAGTTAAACATTCATATTTCTATCTCAGTGTTACAGGAGAAGAAACCACACAATTTACGAAATTGCTATACTGATGAAATCTGCAATTAAATCTACCTTGTCAGCACAATAGAAAGTATTCCTTGTGAGTGTGAAAAGGCTGCTGAACAAGAACAATTCTTTATAACTGCAAAGAAATGCTGCATTGATTGAAAAAGAATTAATACTAAGCCAAGCCACTGGCCTGCAAGTTTTTAAAAAGCACCTTATATGGGCCAGCACATCATCTGCTGTCTCATAATATCACATATTTGGAATATATAACTTAAAATTAGTGACCTATGCTCTACAGAGGCTTCCTGCATCTTCTGTAAGTACTCTGCTGTCAGCAGGCCCAGTGCTGGGACCTCTACCAGCCTTTTGTCAGGAAAGTGGCAACACCTCCTGGCTTGGTGCTGGCTGCTCCTGAGTGTGCGCCGCTGGAGCCCTGTGTTCAAGGTCATGATTGCTGCTCCATTTGCTAGGGCGATGTGCCACAGGCCAGGGTTAGTCCTGCCAGCAGGATCCCACCACGCTAAGATAGTAAATCTCTTAGGATGAGGATGAAACTTCATTCTGTGTCACCCTTTCTTCTTTGCTGAGGACACCTGAGTGGTCACGTACTCACGCTCAACAGTTTGTATATGTGGCCTGTATTACAAAGACCAGTGTCCTATGCACTGTGCTGGAGATCAGCTTACTTCCCAGAACCGGAACACCTTTCAACTGCCTCCCTGGCAACCACCTCTTCCAGAAAAAGAGGAAGACAGAAAAAGAACAGATGGGAGGCCATGTTCTGCAGCTAGGGAGTGTTCAGGGCAGCTTGGGGGAGGGTTTATTATAGCTTTTTTTGTGCTTACCTGAGCCTAGTCCATTTGTGCACTGGGGGCTTTGCCATGGGCTGGGAGGGGAGGTTGAAGCCTTTCGATCCTGGCTTTCGAGGATGGCCAGAGAAAGCCGTGGCCCTGCTCCCCAGACCAGCTGCAGACAAGGATGCGATTCAACAGCCACTATGCTGGTTATATGCCATCCAAGTTCTTTGTACATATATAAAAATACGTTTATGCTGCTGGATGTCCTCCCTCAGCCAGATAGGAAACACCTACATTTCATGGTATGTAACTGTGGTTCAGTTTCTAGACAAACACAGTAAGTGATATAACACATTTTGGTCCACCCCATTTTCAAAAAGATTCTACTTGGTGAAAGCACCTGAAATATCCATTAGCTACTTGGGATCCAAGTGAGTAAGTAAGATTAAAAATACAAGTGCTTCTGAGTAGTTAGCTGACCTTAATTCTTACTATCTCCTCCCACTTGCCCTTTTTTACAATACACAAATGTAAATGCAAAACACAAAAGCCACTATCTAATACATCTGTATCTTGATTTCTGCTCAGTAGTGCTTTCTTTTGCAGGTAGCCACTCCTGAAATAAAGTGTCATGATGCCAAACATTTTTGATGAATTATGTGATTCTGTTTCGTATTTCCCAACAACTGAGTGTAGCTTTTCCTAGGTTACAGTGTTTTGGTTCCTCTGTTTCTGATCAAAATCCAGAGGGAGCTCAAGCGTGGTTTTACGCACAGTACCTTTCCACTTTCAGTACATAAACCCGGAGCCATCTGTTAAATCTATCAGTGATAAAGTGTGATGTATCTAATAGTGCCCAGCTTTCTGTTCATTTAGCAGATTCTATAAATCAGTATAGCAGCTCTTCTGGAAACACAAGAAATTCAAATCAAAATGTCAGTGCTAACTGGAGTTTAGTGGCTGTTTCTGTGTGAGTCATACTTTTTGTGACTCATTTGCACGATAATGTTTTGCTAGAATGAGCATTAAGAAAAGCAAGAGTCTAACAACACTGGCTGTAAAGAGCTCATATGAATACAAAAACGGGATATCAATTAATACTTCAATCAACTAAACGCTTCTATTCTTGGAAATAAGAGTAGGAATATGTGCTAGTAGCTTTAAAATAGAATAACCCTTTTGCACTATTAATTTCTTTGGTTTTCTTTGTTTCTGTAATAAGCATTTTTGCCATTTCAATTTTAGTTGCATTTCTTTATAAGCTTGAGATAACCTTGTCATATTTATCCAGTGAAATACCAGATTCATTTGGGATAAACAGGAGGTAATCCTTGCACATGAGAATTTTAAAGAAAATGTCACTTGTGTCATCTGACAGGTCTATATATTTATTACATTCATACCTGCAGCAGGTTAAATTATATTTCTAAGCCAGAAAAAAATGAGCATCACTTTCAATGGCATCTTAAAATACCCTATTACCCTATCTTTCATTTTCTATTTTGAAGCAGTTTCAATAATGTAATCTACTTTTTTTTGTCACAATAATTTTCCCTTTTCATGTTGTCAAGTCTGTTGTTTGTATGCAACATCTCAGCTGTCACCCTGCCATTTATGGACTTCTCTAACCTGCTCTGCAGAGAAAGGGCAAGAACTATTACAAAAAAATAAAAATCGACACAAATAATACAAGATCAGCGGCACTGCACCAGAGCAAAGGCAGCTGCAATGCGGTACCATCTCTGACAGTGACCGCTATAAGAAACTTGCAGGAGAGCATGAGACAAACATACCAGGATACTTTCCAGAGGTCCAAGCCTCAGGGGACTACTTGAGCCACAGGTGATTTTTTTTTCATATGTGAATTTGTCTGATTTTATTTTAAGCTCCTTTTGGACTTCTGGCCTGCACAGCAGGTGGGGCCGACCTTGCTGTGCCATGAACTCAGTGCAGGGATTTCAAATTAACCCCTCCTGGCTGTGCTGGGCAAAGCTGCATCTCCCCTCACTTGGAATCTGCCACTTCCATCCCCCTATCCTCGAGTTTTGCATGACAACAAATAAATTTCTCTTAGCTATCCTGTGTGACAGTCCTGTATGTTGTCCCTTCCAGGAGGCACAATTTCAATTTATTTAGCTGTTCTTCATACAGAAACTGTTGCATACTTCTGATCATTTTTGCTTCTGTCTCTGCAGATCCTGCAACTCTACAGCATCCTTTTGAGATGGGGCAACCAAACAGGAGTGAAAATTTGCTTCAAAAAATCAGTGCACTGCAGACATCAAAACTGGCATAGTAATGGATTCAGCTTGCTTTCTATTCCTCTCCTGATATTCTTAACATTTGCTTTATTTGTCTGACCATGACTGGGCACTAACTTAATATTTTCACAGGTCTATCTATTGTAACTACAAGATCCCCTTTTCTGAGTGGTCACACTTAGTCCAGAGTCTACTGTAGTGTGTGAGAAACAAGGATTGTACTTCCCCTATGCCGTCACTTAGAATTTATTGCTTCATCTGTCATTTTATTGCTCACTCAGTGCCATGATACTTTTATGAAATGTTTTCTGGGCTGTTTCTTTTCCCTGTTTTGAATGACATTGCAAAGAACGTTATCTCTTTATCTTCATCCCCTTTCCCAGATAATTTATGAATATATACATGTTATACTCACACACACACACATGCACACACACACAAAATACACACACACTCCTTCATAGGTCTCGCTGTCACAAAGACTGATAATTCATCCTTACCCTCTATTTCCTAGCTCCATCTGGAGCTCTTCAGGAGGGAAGGAGCACCTTCCCTCTTTTCCCTACACTTTTTTTTTTAAAGACTTCGATGAAAGAATCTGCCAAAAGACTTCTGAAAAAAAACAAGACCACAATATCCACAGGCTTTCCCTTGTCCACAGGATCATCCACTCCTTAAAAAACTTGTGTGACATTAGCTCCCCATACATGAGCCATGCTGACCTTCCCCATTATGGCATATATGTTCATATGTTTGTCTATGAGACTTTTTTTATACCTTTTCTTTTTTATAGTGTCTATCACTTTGCTTTGTAAAGCTGTCAGACTGCCTGGTTTGTAAGTACCCTAGGTCCCTTCTGGAGCCAGGTCTTCCAGCAGCGGACATTTCACCCATGACCAGAGAGAAGTAAATTATATACACAGTAATGCACTTACCTTAAAAGCCAAAATGATACTTATGAAAAGAAGTATAATCACAACTAGACAGGTCGGGTTCACAGACATGATCTCTTCCTTGTAGGGAAAATTGGTGGGCTGCATAAGCAAAAACAAGGTAAACATTCTAAGTTAATCTCAGGAGTCATTTAAGAGCCATTCAATTAATGCACTCCATAATTAATAGCTCACAAGACCTGTGATGTACTAAATCAAGAGCCCTTTGCACCAGTAGCCAGTTTCTGAATGCCTGGTTGAAGTAGGCAGTACTGGGGCTGCAAAGACTCAGCCTGCTCAGTGTTCACTGGAGGGCTGAGGGATTCACTTTTTGCTTGGTATATGTTGTGGGTTTTTTTTTCTCCCCTTGTGCACATTTGTTTTGTGCCTCAGGTCCTTCTGTTATCTCATACATGAAATAGAAGTGACAAAATTCTTCTTCCTTCTTAGAACAGGCTCCAGTGATTTACAATTGCGAAGCACTTCAGGATCACTGGCTGAAAAACAGCCTCTAACCATATTTTACTATATTCTTTATGGCTGAAAGAAAATCACACCATAGCTGTCCCTCTAAAATGAATGCTCCAGATTGTTGCGAAGTATTGCAATGCACAACTTCCTGTTTCAGTTGGAATAAATCATAGTCCATAGACAGAGCTGTTCTCCACAAAAGATAACATCACTGCAGCACTAGTTCATGATAGAAGACTGCATTAGCCCCTTGTATACACAACCCCTCTTTCTTTACAAATCTAATTAATTAACCAGGTCTGCTCTGCATCCTTCTCTGGACAGTTAACTAGAGGAAGCTATAACTGTGTTCTCAGCTATGGTGTAATGGTGTAAATCCAGAGCAACTCTTGAATACTGCTTATACCAGAACTTGGCCCAGTGCGTCAGGAAATTCTCTTTTTTTTTGACAACTGTTAGTGAGAATTGTTCTTTAGTGCTTCCAAGAGCTGTTACGAGTGGTTAATATCAACAGTGGCTGTAACCATTTGACGCTAAAAGTTACATAAGCACATTTTCTGCTTCTTGACAGCAATGCTTCTGTTCTTGTATTGAATTCCATGACTGGAGCTTTTATCATTTTATCTTCGTCAAGGTTCAGTTTTGTAGGCATCTAGCTTGCTATAATTTATTGAGTTACTTCTTTTTTTCACACAAAAAGGTTATTGCTAAACATAGTGGATAGAGTCACCCAGACACCAAGAAAGCAAGAGTGTATGTCAATGAAAGATGTACTGGAAAATAAACACAAACATTATACGTGGAAAATTTAAGAATTAATGCCACAGCTGACCCTGCTGCTTGTAGTAGTAAGGTCATATATTTGATTAGTATAGTCAGAAACACTCACAATAAAACTGCTCAAATACAATCCCCTTAAATGCTAAGCTACTATTAAAAAAATAGACAAACTAGTTTGTGAATGGAACAAAAACTACTAGTGAGGCTTTGGCCCTGTTTTATTCCAGTTTTGGGGAACCCAAGGGAACCTGTCACCAGTCTAGGACAGAACAACCAACCTGCTGGTGCCCTGCTCAGGGCTTCATGGCCTGTTTCCAGATCCAGCTCAGCAGGGTGGTACATGGAGGCAAGAAGAGAGTGGGAAAATGACCAATACAGTTCCTGCTGCCCTAAAAAGCAGGAGTGCCTGCTGGGGCCACGACCCCAAGGTGGCCAAGGCTGGAGCGGCTGAGCAGCTCCGGGGCCTCTATTGCCCCCACTGCATTTCAGCTGCAAAGATGGTCACTCAGCCTTGAGAGCAAGAGCAGCCAAGGACACAAGAAGTGAGCACTATGGTTTGCGTCGTTCAAACTCAGCTGGTTGTTTTTCTTTCCCAAAGAGATCTGTCATGAAGGGAAGCCTCCACAAGTCTTCCCCTTGTCCCCCACAGTGGCATGCTGCGTGCCTGTGCGGCAGCTGCCCCCACCGCCAGGCTGCGGGCAGCATGTGGTGAAGAGCATGAAGACCAAAGCTAGTCTCTCCTGGGTGCTTCACATCTTACCGTGAGAAAGGAGAAGCCTGCTGGGCTTTGCTGAAGAGTGTAGGGCCAGCGGATCAACAGGAAAGAAGCTCCCTGGCAGCTAGTGGCTCCCTGGCACTGTGGCCTTGCTGCCTCTCAGCTGCTGGGGGTTGTTCACTGCATGCCAACAGGCATCATTCCTCGGGGCAGCCACTGTGCTTTTGGAAATGTGTTATACAAGGAGTACAGTGAAGGCCTGAATTAATGTTAGGAAGAGAAATTACAGTGGGAGCAGGCAGCAAGGAGACAGGGGGATGCTGGGGGTGCAGCCTCAGGGGCTCCGTGTGCAGAGGTGACCTCAGCCTCTGGCATGACTGGAGCTGTGCAACTGGATGCATGGCACCTGACAGACCCTGACAGGCTAAGGCATCATCCTGAACGTGCAGCACCTGATGCACCCCAATGGGTTACAGCACTGTCCCACCCATCAGTGGGACATGTCCTACCATGGGGCACAATTTGCAGCATCTGCTCTGACTGGCTACTTCTAAAGAGCAGAAGTTTAACACTAACACTATTCTGCCCTCCATTTCAGCTGAAAGCAGATACCAAAAATGGTTCAGGTAGATAGGTCATTTCCTAAAAACACTCGTTGCTCTCTGCTGATGCTGCTGTGACCTCAGATATGGAGGTAGGTGTATGCAGTGGGAAGGGACAAATTTCACTCCCTGCTGCCATGCTGGAGGTTTGTTCCCCATGGTGAAATCAGGAGGTGAAATCCTGCTGGGGGAAAGGGCCTGGGCACAAGGCTCACGACAAGAATACAGCGAGGACACCGGTGCTGCAGCTCCACGGACAAGCTCCATGTCAAATGTTGTGCAAGATTTCATGAAGCTGAGACAGAAATCTAGCTGGGTGGGGAAAATCAAGCCCATCATTAGACATACACAAGTGATTTTGCAGTGGGACGTTATGCAACTTTATATATGACCAAAGAGGTAGTTGTAGCAGTGTGGGGCCAACATGCTAAAGTCATCATTAATGTGTCATTTGTCATATTGTCACGAACACTAAGAGTGCTACATAATAATTAACCTGGTGAACTTTCAACTTAAAAAAATTACTCCTCACACATAGCAAAGTTCTAGTATTCATTTAAAAAGAATCTAAAACTTATATGGAAAGGATATTTCTTGTACATTGTACAAATACACAACAAAAACAAAAGAAACAAGCCTCTAGCCCCATCCCATTCTCTCAATCTGTTTACATAACCTTTCATATTTTCCTTCTTCTTGGAACATAGAAATGCACTTTAAAACATAGCATGGATTCTCACTCAACAGTTATAATCCTCTGAGCATTAAAATCTTTTAAAACTTAAAGAAAACAATAATGTGTCTGTAGAATTTTTTAAGCTGTGCTATGAATTTAACCGTACTCTTATTTTGGAATTATAAAGTGACATTAAAAAATGTCGGAAAGGATATTCCCTATTTAATATATAGTTCATAGGAATAATCTATTTATTTTTTTACATTCTATTCTATTTTACATTATCTTTTTAAGATACAGTTCATAGGAATAATTTAAGTTTATTCTCTTTTACAGTATAAAAGTTTCTCCTAGAATTTAAAAGGAAGACTGACTCAACTTTTAGACAGCAGTACTCTAATTAGTTGTATTGTAAAGCTATCTAATATACTTTGAAATTTTCTTTAAAAGAATTGCAATAATTCAGTATTTTAATAAAAGTCCTGAAAAAACAAGTTTGCATAAGTCAGTTGCAACTAGCCTGTTTTACACCTCTGGCTTAATTCCATATGTATACTGTATCAGAAGATAGAAGACTAATTTTATGGTTTTAGAAAGCACATATATCAAAGATTTAGTGGATATAAAGAATTATGCTTTAGGTCAAACTACTTTGGACCCCTACTGCTCCAAGAAGCAAAGTGATTTTTGTTTTATACATGCAGTACTTACTATAAGGGAAGAGTTTTTTGCCCTTATAGTGACAGCCATAACTTTGCAAAGTTTAACAACATATCATTGCCATACAACATTTCAAATGCTGGATTTGTAACAGCTACTTATTTTACATGATTCCTCATGTTGAGATCTTCTTGAAATATATGAGTATTGTGAAATGCCTGTGTACAGCTAGGTATTAGAAGGCAACAGAAAGTTTCCAAAGACACTTGCAGCTCTGAAAGCAGCAGTCAGCATAGGCTGACATTATAAAATAGCCTACAGACATAATGTTCTGTATTTCAGAATTGCATCATTTTTTAGCTAAGGATCAGCTTACACTATTGATAAGTACTTTATCACCCTGCTGAAAGTACACAGAGCTTCCAACTCATCACAGATAGCCTTAAACCTGTGCACCAAAGAGGACAGATAAAATAATTCCAGATACTAGCATGGGAGAGTAGAAGACATTAAAACCACGGGGGTTTGACCTCAGAGTGACCATTGGCATTGTAAGAAAATAATGACTGAAGCTTTACTAATGTTCTTCTATGACAGCCAAAAATACTCCATTACCAAATGGATTCATTCTTCCAGCTATTCAATAATTGATTTGCAAAATGATCAGGATTTTTCATTTCCTTGATGGAGCTGTGCTCCCTAAACTATTACTCCCCAAATTCACAGCAATTTTAGAAGAAAAAAACACTGTAAGAATGCCAGGAAGAAATGCAACTCAGTCCTGTCCTTTCTGCCTACCCTGGCAGGCCTCTGCAAAGGGGATGTGGGCCAGATGCCTCTAGGGCTTATTTATAAGTCATCGGGAGCGATCACTCCTAACTTGCATGACTAAGGTCTCACCTCTGGGGACAAGAGTATTAATTACAGTCTTGTTCTAAGCATAGTGCTGAAGACTACAAACGTATCTACCACAAACATTATTAAAAGAGGAAAACAAATCTATGGTACAAAGCTTGTTCAGCAATATTCGGGTTCTAGAACTGCATTGCTGGTGTTGTTATTAACTGGAAAGGCTTGTTTTTAGTTTCATCTTGTCCTGTATCTGAGCATCTGATGCCAGCAGATGTGATCTTCACCAGTCACTTCTGCTCCTGACCACTCAAACAGAGTGTATTTGCCCTGGATCAAATTTAATGCCCTTTTGCCGTCTGCTGTAGACCTTACAAAGAAGTGTCCGAATAGATTCCTGCTGAGCAACGTGGGCTTGGGGCCACAGCTAAGACAGAAGAGGGGGTAAACAGCTTCAAAGAAAGTTATATAATGTAATCCAGACTATTGTACATCAGCTGAAGTGAACCACAAAATTCACCATGGCTCCTTGCAGTTTTTGCCAATCACTAATCTCCACTGTGACTGGTAAAATAAAAACAGGTTCTTGTTTCTAACTGATTTTACTAACTGACCCGGATTAGTTTTTAGCTACTCATTCCCCTTATGCTTCTCCTCTAATTTAAAGAATCTTTTAATACCTAGTTATTCTGCATATGAAAACTGTAATGACATTACCTCTCAGTTCCTTTCTTGGTAAGCTAAGCTGGAAAAGTTGATTGTTTCTCATCATACAAAATTGTATCTAACCTTCACAGAGTTTTTGGAGGACCTTTTTTGCACATTCTCTGACTTTTCAACATTGTTCTTAACACTCACTCAGACACAAGAAATAGACAGATGTAACTGATGACACCAACACAGAAGGAAAGTATGCTATTACTCTTCACTGCTCCTATTTTTTATGTCCACAGATCCCATGAGCACTTTTTGCAAAAAGTAAAAAAAAAAAAAAAAAAAAGAAAAAAAAAAGAGATCCCTGTTTTGTCACTCTGTCACTCAGTGACCTCCAGAGTCACTGTGTCCCAGGTACAGTTGCTGTACAATAAGATTGTCTGTATTCCTCAATATTGAAAGCATTTCTTTGTGTCAGCAGTGTAACCCACTGCTGAATGGACTCAGGACCCAGTCTGTCTAGCTCACTCCAAGTAACGGCTCTATCCTTAGCGTTATTTACTTCTCCATCAGTCTCTGTGTCAGCCACAGGTTTTATTAGAAGTGATTTTGCTGGGAAGAGTCACAGGTACTCACTCTGGACAACACAGGGATAAAGTCTTTCCGAGAGTAACATGAAATAGCTAAGTTCCTGGCTGAACCTCCCTCTGGTCTAGATCCATCTGAACAGTGAGCCTATCAAAGTTCTTCTGAGGCTGAAGCGAGCCTTTGTGAACAGCCTCATGTGTACCAAGATTACTAATGGAAATAAGGAAGAACATGAAACCAAGTGTCGATTCTCAGAGACCTTTCTCCACCCATGAGAAAGACCCATTGGAAGATGCTTGCCTTGACCATTACCCTTTGCAGTCTACTAGCTAACCTGTCCCAATCCATTTATATATCCTTTATTGACCTTCTAGACCTTTATTGTTGTTCTGAATAACATGCGGCGAAGTCAAAAATCTTACAGAAGTCCATTATGCCAGTGCCCATCTTTATTGACTAACCTAGTAATCTTGTCAGTGAAAGAAAATGAGTTTGCCTGCAGGACTGATCTTCCATAAAACCAGGCTGACAGTCATTAATCATATTCCTCTGTTCTAATCCTTTATCAATTGACTCTCATCACAGCAATTCTGTTACTCTGCTTGGTAGTGATGTCAGGCTAATCAGCCTATAATCACCTTGGACTTTCCCCTTGCTCTTTTGAGCACTGACACTTCAGCACTCATGAAGTCTTGTGGAATTTCATTACCAATACAGAAAGAGATTTACATCAGTAAGACACAGATCTGTGCAATCAGGTATTTTATTGCTTGAGAATGCAAATTATCTGGACCTGCTCATTTAAAAATTATGTATTCAGAGTAAAAATTGCTTAAATGTTTCTTGATTGCCAGTGAATGGAAAATACTTCAACATCCCATGCAATATAAACATGCTATATTGCTTGTTTCCAAATGCAGAACAGAAATAGCTAGTGAACACTTTTTCCTTTTTTGAATCAATAATTTCATTGCCTCTGCCCAGTAATAGCCTCTTCTTGGATTATGTTATTTTTTCCTTTTTCAGTTCTTACATCATTACACTAACTAATAACCGTTTGTTCTTTCCAGCTACAGATTTTTCTCTGAGCTGTTTATATTTGTTAATTTTTTTTTACTTCTTGTACCTTCTAATGAAGATTTCATTAATTTCAACTAGCCAGAAATAAATATCTCAATAGCATGGCAAATTCTTAAAAGGAGATTAGGAAATTAGGAGATTAGATCTTTCTGCAGATCAAACAGTAGGACCCAACTTTGTGCCTCAGCACTCCATAGAAAAAGCTTCTGCGGACAGATGTGGTGCGGACAGCAGATGGTGGGTGGTACACCATCGGGAGAAAACATGTCCTTCTTGGAGCTATCAGTAAAACATTGGAGTTACCTTTAGAAATGTATGTCAAAGTAGCAACATGGCTCAAAAAGCATTCTTATATACAATTTGAAATTGCAAAGTGTGCTCCTTACATTTCTGCTGTGGAAGGGTTGTAAATTACAGGAATTACAGTGATGTTCTAAAAATCTTTTTCAGTTTTAATCATTTCTTCTTTCCCCTTCTTTGTGCAAATCCCAGCTGTGGCACCTGACAATGGGTTTTCTGCAGAACAGCGGTGACTTTTCTGTGTGCAGTTCCCAGCCTATTCCTGTCCCCAGGCTGCTGCTTTCTCCCTCGCGTTCTTGCACGGTGACCAAGACACAGTTAAATCTGGTTACAAATAATCATCTGGGAAGGGGAGAGAGTTAGCTCCAGAGCCCCAGTTCAGCATGCAAGCATACAGGTGCTTGTGCTGCCCCAAAAGAGGGGCTGGCACTGAGTCAGAAATGAGGCATTGCAGGCAAAGGATAGACAGGAGGGCTCCTTCTGGTGGCATTGCATTTAAAGCACTCACTAAGCTATGACCTTAATCTGCTGTTTTCAAATTGTATCTCTACGTATCTTTTGAATTATTCTTCCACTTCTCTTCCAGTGAAACATCCACTGTGAACACAGGAGGGTGTTAAATAAGGCAAAGGATAACACAGGCCCCTGCTACTCTCAGCCCCAGCTGGCTTGACACATTGCCACTTCCTACAGATCCATGACTGACTGCTTATCTGCCTACTTTTTCTAATTACCTGCTATTTATACTTCCCTAGTTTTCTATTCCTCACAACAAAGTTCATAGCCAAGTTAATCTGAATTCAAGTTCTCAGGTCAGATTTTCAGGGAGAGTTGCAGCATTAGCTGTTCTCAGTGCTCTGTAACTCCATCCAAACCCATGGGCCAAGGTCCTGTGATGAGAGGGATGTAATAAATTCTTGTCTTCACTGCAGCTGGTTACAATCACATTGTGTAAGCTCACACGATCATGACTATGGTTGTTTGGCCAAAGTAGATCACAGTAAAAAGGGAGCCTGTAATTGTCTCTAAGAAAGAATCTGATAATATTTTCCAGTAAAACCAAATCTATCTTGAATCACACTCCTGCCAAAGAAATCTGTGCTAAAGTCACCAAATTAATTCAAAAGAGCAACAAAACCCTCTTGAAACAGCACTAAAATCGTTACTAATTGATCAATTTATATATCAACACAATAATTCTGAATCCAAGAGCAATCACTTACTGATCTGTCTTGAAATACAATTCTCATTCTAAACGAAAAGATGCTTAGAGCTTTTACAACATTGCCAAACTCCAGAGCTTTGCACAAATATTGTAACAAGGTATAAATGCAACCTCAAGGAGGTTGAATACAAGCAAGCTCCATCTGAGAGGACTTTTCAAGGACTGCATAGGAAGCCAACAGTAAACCGTTGGCTGGAAATAAAGGACAAACTGTGCATCTTTTTGGTTTTACCTAAAGCCCCGAAAGGTTTATGAACAGTAATTGATTTACCAGCTGGCGGAGGTAGTCCTGAACTGTGCTGGGATAGACAAGTACGCTGATGGCAACCAATGTGTTGAGAGCAAAGTCAAAGATCTGGTAACAGAAGAAAGGAATGATCCAAGCTGCATGTTGCTAAAAAGGAAATAAAATAAAAACTCATCAGCCACAAGCTAAAGATGAAGGAGGTATTTATTTCTGCACTAAAATCTAAAGAATATTTGACAGAATGCAGTGTTACATTTCATGAAACCATAACGAAAATAACTCTCTAAATGAGCTAAAAGAAACATGACATTCAGCCAAAAGAGTTGGCCAAGCTAGGTTGGCTGCTAAACTGCTATAATATGGATGGTGTAAGTCCCATAGCTCATTTACTGTGACAAATAGAAACCACATAACACTGCCCTCACTTTCTTGGACATCAGCCTCTTTTCCTTTCTTTCTTTCTTTCTTTTTCTTCTTTTTTTTAATAGGATTAATATTGATAAGAACCCTAGGCTTGGGAGGTGAATGGGAAAAAATTTCCTTAACTTTTATAGGAACAAGATTCAGATATCTGAAATTACAGCTTGCCCAGAATTTACTCGTATTTGAAACTGTAGACAGCAAACATAACTGGTCAGTCTTCCTGCCTTTAGTATGGGGCCACAAGATGCCACAGATTTAAACAATCAGTACTATCTCTTGTTTTTTTTTTTCATTGTTTTCAACTAAACAACAACTAAATAAACTGTTAGGTACTAGTTTTCTTAATTTTGTTTCTACAGAGTTTTATAAGTCACTTGATTCATGCCTTTATTCATTAGAATTCATTAGAATTACCTTATATGCTCCATATGTAGCCATTGCACAGATCAGAATCATAAGGACAGAAATTGCCGTAGCTATGCACATATCTGGAAGAAAAATACATCAAAATGATTGCAGGTAAATACAGAGCTCAGTTCTGTTATTTTGCCATCTGTCTAGCGCAGTCCATCTTGAAGAGCAAGATGGTCAAGTGAGGTGGAGATGAGGGCAAGTAGATCATTCAGCCTACACCGGATGAAATGTCTGGCTCCTGTGGGAAGCCTCCCAAACAAAATGTGAAACATTTGATGTGAAATGTGAAACAGCTGATGAACACACCACACTGCAGTAGCATTTATAAACTCTACCAGGCTGGGGAGATGTTGTGAATATTTTCATTTTTCTGAGAATTTTCAATAGTCAGGGGAAGACTTGACCATAAGACTATTTTTGCCTGTGATGATGACATATATATATGCAAAGTATCTGAAGTGTAGTGAAAAGGTGACCATCACAGATAAATGTGAGCTTGCCAGACCCACACGAAACTCAGCAGGAGACAGTGGCCTGTCTATAACCTACCCCCTCTGGGACATTTACACCCTACACCAAACTCCATCTGCTGTGACACAGCTCCCAGATCAGCACAGCTCATACGGGTCTGCAGGAACTACTGTCACATCTTTGACCACTGCTGTGGACATGTCTCTCAGTTTAAAAAAACTTACAGCCTTAAAAGTGATGTTCATACTGATGTAAACAGCGAAGTTCAAATTAGCCTTAGCAAGACCAAAGTCTTCTTATTACTGGCACTATTTCCTATGACTAACCCAAAGGATAGCCAAGCTAAAATGGCTCTGGAAACAAACAAAAAGGGAGTAAACACCATAGCTTGTTTTTGCAGTAATAACTGCTGTGCACCATTGCTCACATACCTCTAAAATCTTCAGAAAAGCAGAAAGGATTTTTAAAAGGGAAACTGGACAAGGAAGGAAGAGGCATCTTAGAGTGGAAATCTTGGAAATTTTAATTTCAGTTGAGAATACTACAGAGTTGTACTGTTTATTAATATAAATGCATGACTGTCTGGAAAGGTAAAGTAGTATAAGAAGCAAAATACTCTTAAAGGTTTTGATTGGAGCAATAGCAGGAGTCTTATCTCTTTATTCTACGGCAAATGAGCCATAGAATTTACTTCTCATTACATTTTAGGAGTTCCTAAGCCATGAACTGCTGGAAGGAGACCCTGGGGGAAAAATAATGTTTGCCCTTTTCCTATAGACCTCCCTAGATACCATTACTGGCTGTAGTCAGAATGCCAGAAGAAAGACTGTATTTCTGAGCCTGATGTTGCATTATTTGGGAAAGTAACAAAACACTGCATATACTTTTCAGAGGCTAAGACAGTGTACAAAGAGAAAAGAGGATGCAAGGTATAAGGGATATAATCTCTAGAATTCTCAGTCAACCTCTGAGATTAAACTGCTTTTAAACTTTTAAACTTTTAATACTTTTTTAAACTGGCTTCTTTAAAACTTCTTTTAAACTACCTTCCCTGATGAAGCATCAGGTAGAATTGGGTCACGCTGAAGCACAAGACAGATATTCAGACAGTTCACTACCCATCATTGCCTGACTCTGGAGGCATTTAAGGAGCTAAAATTACTCCATTTGATCACAGAGATGCCATGGTATCTGCATATGAATTCTAGCATACAATGAGAAGTATCCCATACCTAAAGGATGCCTCCCTGGCTACAGCAAAATGCAGTTCTGTGTAGGTGCCCTCAAACCTGCAGCAAAGTCCCTCAAAGTGCTGGGCTTTAGCCACAGTGCAAACACTTAAATCTTTGTACTATTATCAAAATAAATAACTTGTGCCACTGTTGAATCTCTTCCAGGACAGAGGCACCTAGCACTCAGCCCTGAGTTTAGTGTTTCTTACCAAGTGGCTTTAAGTAGCTCATTTTGTGGATGCTGGGAACTGCCTCAACTGGAGGCACCTGGCTCCATGCTTGAGATTCAGATGTGGCATCCCAGACTGCTCTTTGGAGGAACCTTCTTCTCATCATTAATCAATGATGTATAGGGAATGTATAGGGAATACTAATATGTAGCTTAGGCATCTGAGTTGCCATGACCAGTCTCTAGCTTTTTAGGTGCTGTAATAGCTGTGCTGTTTGCCTATTACAGATAAGCTGAATTCTGCCCTCAACAGAGAGAAGCAGCCAAAAAATAAGCCTGTGCTAACAAAAGTTACCATAGTCTTCCCACACTCTTATTTATGCTGCCAGTTAGTCCGATTGCCCCATATGCATCATGAAATCAAAATGATTTTGAATAGACTAGGTACAATCAAGATAATAAAAGAAAATTAGTGGAAATGGTTGCTTATAGTCACTAACACAACTGAAGCTCTTGATAAAGATACCTTTGGATCAATTTTATTACTTTAAGTCATCAGTTTGAAGGTACTGCTCATTTATTTATTTCATCCATTCTTAACCCCAGTCACCTATTCACTGTTTCCAAGAGAGAGCTGCTTTCATTGTCTGTGATGGCAGACGCAGCAGAGTTACAGGCCTTGCTTTGCTTATGATCATGGCAGTACTGGTTCAAAGCCAGAGCCTAGTAAATTGTTATAAACTTGACATTCAGGCTTTGATCTGACACGCTTCTGTTCCCAATCTTTTCTGTTTCTCTGGTGGAGCTCTGCAATGCCAAGTCATACTTGGCTCAGGCTGGTTCTTTCTCATTTAAGACTTCACTGGGTTTATTGAGCTATGTTGGCTTAAATTAATGAGATTGAATGCAGCACACTAAATGAGAAGCTGACAGAGGTGTGTACCTTTTTGTAGCAACTGGTCTTGCTGTACTTTCCATGGTATTCATGACTAGAACTGTATTTGGACTACTATAGCATTTTTATACATTACTGTTTTTGATGACTTCTTGAGGTTCTTTTTGTTTTAAATAAAACAGTTGGATTTTTTGTCTCTTCCGTTTTGCAGTGAGATCATACCTTTTTGCCTGTGAAGACATCTGCAACCTACTTTAGGGAGAAGATGCTGCCACTGCTAGGCAGAGCTTCTGCCATGTTGGGCTGACTTGCATGGAGCAGCTCAATACACCCAGACAGTGCAATGTGTGGAGCAGGACCTGATGAAGAGGTGGGAGAAGAAGGCTGAGAGCACCTCTGGCAGAAGTGTGAGTCTCCCATCAAGGCCAGCACAGAAGGTGTTCCACTGCAGCAGCTCCATACTGGCCCCTCTTGCAGGTGTGTTTCCCTGCCTATGAGAACTGCCTTCCTCTCTGCGCCTCTCCCTGGGAGGGTGATTGCAGCTGCTGTGGCAGTGGGGAAGTAGTGCAGAGCAGGCAGGGGAGCCAGTCCCCAAGCCAGGACCTGCACAGAGCGACAAAGATGTTGCATCTCCAGCTCATCACTTTCCCCAGCCCTGGAGTTCATTGCTGGCTTGTAGCTTCTGTGGAAGAGGCTAAAAGCTCCTAACCAGCAGCCTACAATCTTCAGACAGTTTTGATCCCCCTAGCCTTATTTACCCAGTAGCCTGTCTCTTTCCAGCTAGCTAAGGATGATTTAGTCATTCAGTATACCCTCCAAGCTGCTGTGCAAGCTCCATGCCTCTCCTCCCAATGCCTATGGGCCTGAGGGCACTGCTGCCTGGAGCAAGCTGTGTGTCAGTAGTATTTTCTCTCCAGGACTTCTGTCCTGGAGGCTGGTGGGAAGCAAAGAGCTTTCCTCACCTTTGAGTCCAGCTCATTTCCTCCAGAGAATGAGGCTAGACAGGAAAATGGAGCCCTGAACAGGCTAAGCTGGGGCAGAGATTTGGTTTTTTTCCTCTCCCCATGTCATGGGGCATGCATTGGAGATGCTGATGGACAGGAGCAGGAGGGTACATGCTCTACAATTTCCCTTCATTTCCAACAGAAATTCAAGCTTGCTATCTGTAGGCTACCTTAGAAATGTATTTGTATTTGAATTGATCTTTTTAGGTCCCCCATGCATGTCACACTCTCCAAAGAAACCACCAGCCAGCATACCCTGCCTTTTGCGCCTTGCGCTGGGCACAGTCCTCTCAGTTGTCTCACTCGCACATCCCTAGGCAGGGATGCAGGCTGATTTTGGCCTCATTCACTAACACCAGGGTTGAAGTTCTTATCAATTTCTGCAGGGCATACAGAGAATTTCAGTCCTAGTTTTCATATGTTTTTTGAAGTTTCACATACATCTGTGACACTGTGGAGGTAGTAAATAAAAACAAGCAACACAGCTGCTGGGCTGTTAAAATGTCAGGATCACAGTTTGCAGATCCGGACAAGCTGAGCAAGAGTCTCAGCTGAAACCCTCAGGAAAGTCAAGACAATTTACAGAGCTTTTCCGTCTTCTGCACAGAGATTATTAATCTTTTAATAGCAGAGGTATTCCATTGGGCAGCTAACACATTTCTAGTGTTTCCTAGTCCAGCTTCTAGTTCATAAACTCCTTCAAGTCCTAAGGAAATAATAAAAATAAAAACGAGACTAACTGGACTCAGTGGAATATCCAGAACAGTAGGAAGCCTGGAGTTTTCCCTAGTTCCCAGATGTGAGTGAGTCAGCCAAACCACACACACTGGTGTCCTCACAGTACATCCACCTGCCACATAGTGAATCTTGGCAGTTTCTTTTCTTTTCTTTTCTTTTTTTTTTTTTTTTGCTATTGTTTCCTTTTTAAAACAGAAGGGAAAAGCTATAATTTATAGCTGTTTATAAGTGCTCAGGTAATTACTTCTTCTGCCTCGTAGAACAGTCATTTCAAACCCTATGGTAATGCCATAGGAACCATGCTAAATCATGAAATTATGGAAGAGCAGTCATTTGCAGAAGAACTGATGCTGCATTGGCATTTTCAGACATTTTGTACTAGACTGGCTCTGCTTCTCTGCATATGACAGGATTTTTTCCCACTGCAGTAACAGAAGTTTGAAAAAACTCCATAAACCAGGCCTGTACACACTTATAAATAAATATTAAATAATATAAACAACCGTATTATAATATAATAGATAACTATACTGTAATTATAAATTATAATGTAAATATAACCTTAAATAAATACAAATAATAATATAAATATTAAGGGAATCCTGTCTTCTTAAAAGTCACAGGCAAATCTGTTATTAACTTAATGTGAACCATAATTCCACTACTATGATTCAGTTGATAAGTTTATTTTCAGTTGACATTTTCAGATGTTATGTCAAAGAGCCTATCTGGAAAGGGAGTGACAATTTTGCATGCAAAGTCTGTGTCTACTTTTTTTTTTGTTTGTTTGCTATTGATAGAGGGTATTGAGAAAATGGTTATTAATATTTCTGTCATTATTATTTTCCAGCACAAGTACATATAAATAACAACCTTGGTTCCTTCATTAGCATAAAAATAGATGTTTCCTGTAGCCTTAACGTATTATATTTTGCTTACGTGGTTTCACATAAGAATTTCAGCACATGTAACAAACCTAGGAAACATTTCTTCTGAAAAAGACAGATAAAAACAGGACATGAGAAGAACATGTGAAGGTTTGTCTGATGTGTTAACTCAAAAAGAAAATGATTCCTTGGATTTGAACAAATGTAATCATACTGAAAAACAAACAAACAAACAAAAACTAATTCTCTCTTGCTAGCTATTTCCAGTAACTATAAAAGCCAGCAGCCTGATTCAGCTGCCTTTACTCAGTAAGGCATTAAACCTGAGGGAGTCAAAGAATAAAAGGAGACATTATTCAGACATTCATTCGTAATTTAACTGCCTGGGAAATGTTCTCTTTACCAGTGGAAATGAGGTTGCTTGGCCCACAAGCTATCCTTTTACTGTCTTTCAGGGTTCACTTCAGAAGCCTCAATAAAAAATATAGAAAATATAGTTTTCAAATGTAGATGGAAATCCTCAATGTACTTCATCTGACAGCTATAGCATTACAAAACAGAATTACTATTTTAAAGCCTTGGGCACTGGCAGGCCTCTGATGTCGGCTATATAAAACCACACTGACAGACAGTCATTACCAAGGTTAATCTCTGAGAATTAGGACAAGGCAGTCAGTTTTAATATGTCAGATGCAGCTAGAAACCCATCTGTATCTACTATGGTCCTTACTTTCTTAAACCCAGTTATATAAAAAGATTTTTACTCAGAAGTTGTAGTTGCTTTCAGTCAAGACAAGTAAAGTAGCAATTGCCCTCAAGTTATCTCTTAGCTGATGTCCAGGAGCTCCAACACACCATGGTCATAATTATTTTTCTCATGTGTGGAGCTATTCCTTCTCCTGCTGAAATTTTTATAGACTTAGTAGGAATAATGAAAGGACTTAAAACCTCTTGCTGTAGATGTGTGTCATTCTGAGCAGCAAGACGCTAGTGTAACTAGTATGAGACTTATTTCAGATTACAATGAGAAATGTTGAATGTTTCAATCTTACAAGCAGAACTACAGATAAACAGATATTTTTATCAAAACCACATAGAGGAGAAAGTTTTCTAGATACTACTTTAAAATTTAAAACAAACAAACAAAACAACCAAAGCACCATCAAATCATTTAAAACACTCATGGATGAAAGAAGAATTTTTCCTCACAAGGGATAGGAAGTTTTTATAGGACACATATATGGGCCTAAATCATCCTTCCCTGAAATTGTATTGACACTTTGCTGGATCCTTGGCAAGCGAAAGAAGCGGCTCTGTATTATCGCTAATACATCTATGACTATGTGGTTAATATATTTATTCTTGCATCTGTTACAACAGGCTTGCACAAGTCATGCTATATGCACATGGTGGTGCATAAATATGCACAATGGGAATTAGCAGTTTCAAACAAATGTATAAATAGAAGCATGTTTCTTCATGCATGTGCAGGCACTGAAGAGACTCCATATCACCCAGTGGCCTGCAAAATCCTACTGGGGGTTCCAGCATCACTTGAGGAATAACATCTCAAAATACCACTGGGGAGTTCCAGCATCATTTGAAGGATAACATCTCCATGTCAAGGAGATGTCAAGGCTTTGTCCTCACCTAATCAGATAACAGCATAGTAAATAAGATTACTGATATAACAAAGTTACTAATAGGTAACCTTTTTGAACTGTGACGTAAATGCAATTTTCACAATAAATATGTAATTATAAGATACCAAAGTGAAGAAGGATAATAACTGAAACAATGGGATAGCTACATAAAAGCTGGAGAGCAATGAGTGTTAATTGTTAAACGTTATATACTTACTGGCATCATCCATAAATTCAAATTCTCCCCCTAACTCAGCACTCGTTAAGTGGTACTGGTCAGGATCGGTCAGGGCGCTCAGCAAGATCAGCAATACCACTGAATTGATAACCTACAGAGAGGAAGAACGAAAAGGGTCAGACTGTGAAAGTACACTGTGAAAACACTCTGGAAAAGGTGTGTCCACTGCAGGCTACGCTAACTATGGCAGAGGCTGTGTTTTGACTGCAAAATTTTAAGTATTTAACTGACACTTTAATTAGTTTCTCTGGTTTGCATAAACAGGATACATTTCTTCCCCAAGTGGCAGGAAAAAGAAACACAGCATAGGTTACCCCTTTCCCTTTAGAGTCCCTCCCCACAACATCAAAAAAGTACCACTGCTCTTTCAGGTTTTAAAACATGTTCAAACATCCATTTTAGTTTGTTCTGTTGCAAAAACTAAATCAATTAAAAATAATCATTTTGAGATTATTACAAATGAGCACTATCGTCAATGATTATTAACATGGTAGAGCTGGGATTGATGACATGTCTTGCTAAATTGCTAAATGATCAAAGAGGAGGTGATTTACCGGCAGAGACTGAATTTTAAGAGGCTGTGGGAGATGGGCTGATTCACACAAGCCTCCTAAATCAGGGGGCCCAGGGAGACAGGAGTAGGTGGCAATATTAGCCCAGTGTCTAATGTATATTTTCCTATGTCACGTGCCACAGAGAGAAATTCACATACACTAGGACTTGTATATGAGATGTAATAAGTGAACAAAAAGCAAGAAAATAACACAGAGTGAGAAAATTAGTAGAACCCAATTGCCAAGTATGAGATATCAGAGGAATGCGGAGCTAGCCAAAAGCTGTATTTTAGAACAGGTCTGAACAAAATGCTCAGATCTCATTGAGGTGAATAAGACTAATTGTAGAATACAAGACTGTATGAAATAACACAACCTGGCTAAAAGATATTCTGGAGAATGTCTTCCTTATTCTCTAGAACTAGGAAGATAACTGGTCAACAGGAAAACTATTAAAAGAAAGCTGATAATAGAATGTGCAGGGAAAATTGTATTTTTATTGCTTTGGTTCTTACTTTGAAGCCATCCCAATTTGATCACAGCTTACTAAGAGCAACAAAAAGGGGTAAGAACATAGGCTATAATAAGACATGAACAGGCTATCTTGGGTAAAATAAATGGGTTTGATGGGTGAATTCCATCAAGTTCAGCCAATTTCAACTCTGTTAGCAATGATCTTTGAAAAACAGTTGAGAATAGGTTGGGTTCACAAGACACGGAAAGGGCAAGCACAGTGTGTGCCTTTATAAAGAAGAAAGGCCCAAGAAAAATGCTGGCTAGATTGTGAGATTTAAGACTAAAGGAACCCAAGAATAAATAATCAAGCCATCTGCTTGATGGCACTCAGAACTTGTACAGTCAGAATCAACAACCAACATGGCTTTGTGAAGGACAAACCATGTTAAACCATCCTATTCTCCTTCTCTGACAGGCTAACAGGCCTTACGGAGAGGGGAAAAGTAGCAGATATCTCTTTCCATCTTAGCAGGGCTTTTGACATTATCATTTATGAAATTCTCATGAGTGAGCTAGAAAAACATTGCTTGGTTGGAAGTGCAGACAGGTGAGCACTCAGCCAGGTAGGCAGTTGTAATGAAAGAATAGTTCTCATAGATTCACAGCCAACATGGAAAACATACTGAACAGAGTTCTCCAGTATTGCTGAAATACTCAGTAGTCACTTGTGACTTGTATCTTCATTTAATTTGCAGGCAATGTCAAGCTATAAGCCCTTTAGGAGAGGTGATTAGAAAGATTTTGATTAACTATAGCAGAAGCCTGAGATAAATAGAGCATAATTCTGTAAGGGCAAGTGCAAAGCATCACATTTGTGACAAACAACTGCAGACGTACAGGAGGAAAAATAACTAACTTGGTAACAGTTCTTCAAAAAGGGGCCTGGGTATGACAGGAGTGTAAGGCCTGCATGGCATTCTTCCCTCTACGGGGCCACAGTGCCCCCTCACAGGGCTTCAGGAACATACCTAGAAGGACCCTGGGGAGGATCCAACAAGAGCAGAGGGTTGTTGGGCTTCTAAAAAGCATGACTGGTGGAGAAAATAACTGCAGTTGTTTAGTCTAGTGAAGATTAGATGGAGGGAGGTGGAAGGAAGATGGACTCTTTCATATGAAGGAAAGGAAGGAAAAGAAGAAAGTAATAAACACTTCTCCAGATACACTGGGAGTTGAGCAAAATAATACATTTAAATTACAGCAAGGGGAGATTTAGATTACACAATTTGCTGAGCAATAAGAATAACCAGCAGCAGAAAAGATTATCTAGGCGTGTTAAGGAGTCTTTATCATTGCATTTTTTTACAGACCAGTTAGATAGTTTTGTGTTGAGTATGCTGTAGCCATAGATGGTCTTGTCTTGGCAGTGAAGACAGATCAGATGATCTTCAAGATCCAAACTTATATTCTGTAAGTCCTCTCAATTTTTAACATTATTTACAACTTTATACTGCAATTCAATTATTGCATTATATTCTTTTGTAGGACGATAAAGGACAGATGCCAGAAATAAATGTTGCTTAAGAGGAGTACTCAAAATAATTGTGCAATCAGGAATTATAAATGTATATAATGTTAGTATTTTGAAGATGTACAAGTTTAATCTTTTGTACAGATAGAGAAAGAAAGATTCATAAAATAATGATCCGGGCTCTCTACTTTCTCCATTTGGGTATGTCCAGATTCAGATTACACGTTTGTCAGTGCAGTCTTTGTATCTATCTCTAAAACACAGGATGTATTTCTTGACCTAAACCTTCCTGCAGTCAGTGGGAATCTCTCTAATCCCGTTACTGCATCACTTCTGTATTCTATCAGGTTTTTATCCTGAGCTCTTCATAATGATCTCAGATCTTTCAACTGTACTGTCAGCAGGGCAAGCGAAAAACACTTTTATTCTCTATTTATTTATTTATTCTCTCAACTTCTTTCTCAAAGAAAAAAGAGTGCACAGTTGGATGTATTATATTTGGTTTTTGTTTTGAAAGTGATGAAACAATAGAATTTTGAAAAATGCTTTAACACAGAAATTTAGGATACCTAAAAACTTACTGATGTAACATCTTCCTAGGAGACATAATCAAGCAAAAGGGCATAAAGTGATTCCCTTCTGACATACACAGTTGGTATGAGGGTTGAAATCTCTGTTCTAGGAAAAGTAAAGTAGGTTTTGCTCTTCTCTCAGTAGGGCCAAGATCTCCTACAGGATATTTTATATTACTTCAGTAACAAATAATGTAATGACTAATCAACATTATGCAATGTTTCAGGAAGAAACTAATCCCTACGCCTCCCCTATGAGACATATTGTCCTCCTTTCACAGATGGAAAAATGGACATATGTTCCTGAACATGCATCAGGCTGGTGTTCAGCAGTGAGAATAAAATGCAAGATTTTCCACTCTCAACTCATAACAGTGACCAGTTGGTCCTACTGCTGCTTATGGCCATAGTGTTATCCAGAGTGACAGGACAGGGTCCTGAGGGCATCGACAGCCCCCACTGCTCTTGCTGCTCCCCAGGCTGTGCTCCACCCTGCCCTGGTCCAGGCCCCCATTTCAGCCCAGCCCAAGGCCCTCAGTCCCTGCCCTGCAACACTGCTGGCTCCTGCCCCAGCTCCTGGGTGGACCTCTTGGATGCACACTGGAGCTTGTTTCCAGGCCCACCTCTGGCCCTGTCTCCTTTTGCTGCTGGGTGGCCCCAGCCCTGGCTCAGCGCTTGCTGTGTCTCAGGCTGTCAATGGACCCCATTGCCAGCCCCCAACTCAGCCCTGTGAGACGGCACCCGTTGGTGGTGGCACAGCATGTGCAGCTTTGTCCCGGCTCGTCTCACAGAGGAGCAGCCTTACTCCTGCTCTCCCCAACAAGATTTTCCAAAGAGGATAAATTCAGCCCCTTTTTGGGAGGGTCCCTGAAAAGGAACAAGTGAAATGACACTACCCTCTCAAGGCTTTGCTTGCTTTGGTTCTGCTCGGAGATGACTGAGAACAAATGTACCTGAGAACCAAAATGTGAAATTTTACTACACCAAAACACTGCGTTCTGCATAAAAACAGGGGACGATGAAGTTGTTATGGATGATGTTGTGAGGCAGGCTGACTGATCTTGGGCTAGAGAAATAGCTCTTGAGAGGGACCAAGAGTGTCCTAACAAGAAAGAGCCTGCACATGGGAGAGAGATCTCACACAGAGTCCTAAAAACACCCAACTTTCTACTGCCATAAAACAGGAAGAAAAAAAACCTTGTGCTCTGGCAAACAGATTGAAATACATACATATTTGACTACAAGATGTTTTAAATAATCCCAACCATGTGTGAGAATGTGCACACAGGCATAAGTGGGAATAACAGCCTATGCTGAGAGCAGGACTGGCACCGCCAGCCACTCTTACCGCTTTCACTTCTGCGGCGACACAGACCTAGAGCTTGGCAGCTACATCTGACCCCAGGAAGTTCTGCTAAGGGGAATGTGCCGTGTTTTGGAAGCAGCATCTAGCGTTTATAAACTATATAATGCACTAAAATTTCAGACCTCTGCCACCGCAGAGAGCTGTCTTCTTTGCCTTATCATTTGCTTCAGAGATCAGCAGTCAACTACGTGGACCCGCAGAGATAAAACACACAGGAAAGAAGGTGTCAGGAACCTGTGTATCAATGGGTGATGCAAAAATGAAAAACACAGTATCATTTCAGACTCTTCACAGAACTGCTTGGTATTTATCCCCTCTCATCTGTAATTAAACTAGTTCCAGTAGCTCCTAAGAACATATCATTAATACAGATCTTTTTCTATTTCCTAACTCAAAATAAAATGGGGAAACATTCAAGCCAGTGGCTTACATATAAGTCCATAAATACTAAAAGAATTGTCAGGAGTTACATTAGCTAAATTTCTTGCCACTTCCATCCAGCTTACCGTCAAGTATTGAAATAAAACAGCTCTGAATTTATAAGAGGAAATATTAAACTTACTTTAATTTGACATGTTGCATTAAAATACACCAATGTTTCTGTTAAACTCCACAGGGTCTGTTGTGCAAATATTCTACCACAGTTCTCTCAACAGTCTCCAGTGTGGTGAAGAGAGTTCCTTACATTTATAGGAAAAAAACCAAGAAAGAACTAGCTTTATTTGTTTGAGAATTCAGTTTGTAACTGAATCCATGTATGCAATGCTCTGTACACTGTCTCTTTGGTGGAAAGACTTACGCACACATTTAATTTTGTGGCTGCTTTCAGCCTCACTGAACTCATGAGAAATTAGCTGAAGCGCCTTCCTTAAATCTCTGCAGTGGGGGAGCACCACCCCGTGCCTGTGTTCCTGGTCAGTAGGGTCCTTTACAGCTCTGGAGAGTTGTTAATGGTAACAAACACTCCAATGATCTGTAGGTAGAAAACTATTCATTTAGATGAGGGAAGAAAAATAGAAAACTAGAAAAGGAAACTTTGCTGTTATGACACAGAAAAGAATGAAAAGCTAGATTTTATAAAAACCGTCATTCTGGATTAACCTCCTCAACTTTCTGTAATCTGTATTAGTGAATTAAAATTGATTGATACAGGGGACTAATTACCATAAACATCACCAGAGCTGAGTCTATAGTCCTCTACCTGACACAGTATGACTTACCAGATGCAATAGGAGATGACTTTGTCAAGGTGAAGGGGCTGAACTCTTTTCAGCTGTCCCGTGTGACAGGACAAGAGGCAATGGGCAGAAACTGAAGCACAGGAAGTTCCGCCTGACCGTGAGGGGGAATTTCTTCCCTGTGAGAGTGACGGAGCACTGGACCAGGTTGCCCTGAGAGGTTGTGGAGTCTCCTTCTCTGGAGATGAATCAAGGCCCACCTGGATGCAACCTTGTCTAACATGCTCTAGGTGACCCTGCTGAGCAGGGAGGTTGGACTAGATGATCTCCAGAGGTCCCTTCCAACCTTACTGATTCTCTGATATTTATAAACAGTGAGTAAGAGCAGATTTCTACAAAGATTTTGAATGGACCATCTCCGGAATTGCTAACCAAAATAACTAAACCTTGGCTATGTTTTGAACTGGCAAATATAATTCTAGCAGACATTGAACAACCACAAAACTGGAGGATTTAGTTTGTTATCTTTACAGAGATATCTCAGAAGGAAACCATTTATTACATTCATTTTGCTAGTAAGTAAATGTTTTTAATAAAACTGAAGAAACTCTGAAGTAAAACCCCATATACTCTGCTCCCTCCACAAAAAGCCCTAGGTAATTTTATGGCTGTAAGTATCCATTTGCTATAGAAGCAAAACCTCATTTTCAAATTTTTTTGCTCCTTGAACTTAAGTTTTTATACTACTGTATAGTATAGTAAGTATCTTACACTGTACTGTACCTATTTTATACTACTTGAATATTTGAAGTCAGTATTACTATTGTAAAAAGTGAGAATATATGGAAAATGTATAGTTAAGGCAATCTGAACATCCTTAATTCTGCTCTATTTATCTTTTGCCTCCCATTTGGCATGTTCTTTGCATTTTTCTTGCTAGGAAACGTTTAACATAAAAGACATTAATAAAAACGAGAACTTTTTTTTTTCCATTAAGAGGACACATAATCCTAGAGCAGAAAAACCTTTTCACATTGACCTCAACAGTCAGTCAAAGCATACATATTTTTAATTCGAACTAAAAATAAAATAAGGATGCAATTTTAGGAATAACATTTTTACAGCTGTCTGACCACTGTGAATAGGAGGCAAACGGTGTGAGCAGGAACAAGCTGTGTCTCCTATCTGCCCAGGTTTTTTCACAGATCCTATGACAACAATTCATCATCGGCCTCAGAGCGCCTGGGCTCCAGCAGCTGAATGTGAGTGCATGCCCTTTAGTGATGCGAGCTCCTAAGGAAAGAAGGAGCAGGAGAATTCTGGCTGTCAGAGAAGATCCGTCTTGCTTCATTTCTCTGCTATGGAAGCTTTCTACCTCACCCTACTTAAAAACGTATCTACTCTCCAATGCAGGGGGTATGGACAAGCTACAGATATGTTAGTGACACAGAAAATAATGAAATGGTACAAGGAACGAAAGCCTAACCCTCAGAAGGGAGGAAGAAAGATGGCCACATTAAGATGGGTTAAAAGGAAAACCTTCATGCCATTTACTAGTAGAACTCATTATCAGACATTACTGCTGAAGCCAAACAGTTGGAGGAATACAGAAAAAGACGAGATGTTTATTCAGAAAATGTGTTTAGTCATATTACACATCATTTTTAAAAACAAAATATAAGACCTAATGTTTCCAGCTATTGACCAATCTTAAAAAAATAATAGGGGAATACAAGAAAATGTTTCCCCTGCACAGGTCAATCTTTCTTACTACCCTATGTGGCTTCTTAAAGCATATGTCTCTGGCTGCTATCTGAAATACTGCACTGCAATAGAGAGGACATCAGTCAGATCAGAAGTAGCAATTAAGTTTTTATATTCTTTAATCTGGAGAAGATAGTTGAGTTTGGAATTCTGTGGCTTATTTTTTCCATATTATTCATAAGAAGTTAAAGAACAATTGAGGCAGGCTCAGTCTAGCATATTATAGAAAGCCTATTTTAGAGAGCTGCATGAAATATTTTAACCAGACTTTATATATAATATCAACTTTGATTATTATAATGACATTAAGCATTGAACTTTAAAGACTATGCTGATTAAATTGATATAGGAAGTCCAGCACAATTTATCATCACTCTTCTATACAAAAGACTCAACTAATGCCTACTGCCAGCCTTTTAACAGTCCTAAAACCCAGTCCACAAGAGGCCTGTCACTAATGAAATATGGTAATGACTAAATCTGTAAAGGAAAAATTAGATGGATAGACTGTGCAGGATGCACTCTAGAGATTTCTGCTTCCCTAGAGATACAGTTTAATTTGTTACATAGTTCATCTTAGTCTTCTCATGGTTTAAGGAAATAGGATATTTGTATGCAAATTTATTGGTGGATTCCTTGATATTTTTACATGGTACTTCCTGAAGGTTAAACCTGTGTCTGAGCAAGGTCCTGAAAACGTCTGCAGAGGCCTTCTGTTAGGACTGGGGGAAATATAATTATATTCCCATGTTCATATTGTAACATTGCTAGACTCACTCACAGTTTTTACTAAAGTACATCCTTGTTCAGGATGCTGTGGAGAGCTAGTGAAGAACTTTTAAGTATTAAAATTTATTTAGAAAGAGTTGTTGAAACCATCAGTTGGGATTTGTTTGGTTTTTGCATTTGTTCTTTACTTCCAAGAATGGATTATTGAGCCTTGCAGGTGACTTGGGAAGGTTGAGGGTAAACCTTCCAAAATGTTGTCATCGGTGCGAGTTATGGCAGTCCTCAGGGGTCTGAACTTGAATTTGGACTTGTGACAGAGGACAACCCAGCCTGCACACTGTAACTGGGCAGCTGAGGGTGCAGATGAGATTGTCAGAGGCAGCTGGCCCTGGCTGGCAGCTTCCATGCCCCAACCATGCCTCTGGAGCTGTCTGTGCTCAAGCTGACCTGCAGCCTCCTCGGACACGCACCTGAGGACAGAAGCGTGCCCAAACTTTTGACATTAACTCACATTCTCTTAATTAGGAAAAACATCAACATTTTGATCAATTATTCTTATGTAGTCACCATAAGCAATACCCATGGAAACCACGCAAGGGTTCAGGGCTACTGGTAGTAAACACATCACATCACTCTGCAGCCCAGCTCAGCAAATTACATAAGGAAGAAGGGAGCATGCCGCAATGAATGGTATGGTTGAACAGAACCAGATAATTTCTAAAAGAGTAAACATCATTGCATTTATCTGACCTGTCTGGACACAGCTGTTCCACAGCTGGAAAATGCACTTTTGCAAGGTGAAAATCTTCCACAAATCTGTATTTCTGCCAAAAGCATTTGTCTTGTCCATTTTAAGTAGCTTAATATATCTCCTGACAGAACAAGACCTTGTTCAGCATAAGCTAGAAATGAAGTGAAAAACAACCACAGCACTTTAGAAAGCTCTTCAAAGCCAGAGGACTAAAATCATTGTAGTCAAAACTGACTGCAGACATACGAAAGAGAGCAGACCCAGAGGGGGTCTTGCAACAGTGCACCAGGCTCAAGCCCAAATCATTTCTTCATTGATGCCTTGCTGGCAAATTTAATACATCTGATCGACCAGGAGTACTTTCTTGCTCCGTCAGCCATGAGCTTGATTTTTCTTTATTCTAGATTTTTTTTTTTATCCTGCTATTTGGAGATTTGGGACTATAACCTCATCACATTCACCTGAAGAACAACACAGAAATTTGCCTGCCCACTTTCAAGCCTTAATAGTGTTAAACTTTCATAGTTTTACAATCAAAAGATGATCCTAACAATAAATTAGAGAAAAAAGAAAGCAATAGAGGAAATTAATCCCTGGCTGTTTTGCTACATCCGTTCCATATGTACAGGAATACGTAAGACTAATTGCATTTTCACTGACGTCAGCCTAATCAACGATTAGTTTACGAAGCTTAATGTATCCACCTCTGGCTCACTTGGAGATACATATTAACCTTCAACAGATCTTCTAAACACATTTTACTTGATTAATGTAATGCCCTCCTTTCTATAAATATATTCATAGTGTTTGTATGACATCTTATAAAAAACTAGTGTGAATATAGCGCATTGTACTCTTAGTGTGTTTATTTTCTTTGACTTTGTTAACTTTGCTCCTCTTACAATCAGCCATCTGCCTTCTCAGAGACGAGAGACAACTGTTCCTTATAATCCTAGCGAATTTATTACCTCAGTTGAAAGCCTTACTTTAAAAAGTGGTGTATTTTAAAAAAGTTTTCATTCGCTGAACTGCTACCTATATTATCTGGAAGAGACAACACTGTGTCACTATCCTGGACAGCTGATGCGGATTATCAGCTATAGCATGATTCATACACCGTGTGAAAAATCTTGGTGTGGTATTTGGAGATATAAGAAAACACAGATATGCATGGTGATAAGTACTTAGAGAAGTTTACAGAAATCTTCATGTTGTGTTACAAGCCAAAAAACAGTTGGCAAAATCATGTTCCAAAAGACACTTACAGAGAATTTTAGTCCTCCAATGCCTTAAAAAGCCTTTAAAATATAAACATGGATACACTGATATATGACAAAATCTGGTAAAAGTGACAAAATGCCTTTTCTGCTCTTTTGTGCAGTACAGCAAACACACAAACCTGGATATTCTCACTGATAAAAGAAAACACAGGCAACTTTGTATACCGTATGTATCCACGAACCCATCCTTTTCCAAAAAAATCTTGCCGGCCCGTTCACAGTTTGATTCTGTCAGCCACAGGTGAATGTTTAGGATCCTTGCAAACAACCGTATTGATTCTACAATTTTAATTTCTCCCAGATAGTACTCTAGCTTGCAATTTAACTGAAATAGCGCTCAAACATGAATTGGAGTGAGGAAAAAGGAGGTGGAATAAGGTCCTACATTACAAACACTAACCTGGGTTTGTGCATAAAGGGGTTATTTAAGGAGTTCTCCTTCATGAAGCAGGCAATTAACTATTATGTTATTTAAAACTGTTTCTCTATGTAAGTTATAGAATGTATTTATTTAGAAGGTCCTCTAGAGTAGATATATTTTCTTCATGTTAATGATCAATGCTGTTCTTTATTCCTTGCTGTACTGTATGTCTAAAATGTATATATATATGTGTGTGTATATATATATATGTGTGTATATATATATATTTTCAGTTTCTTACGGAAGTGCCATACGTCTCAATTAGGCGTTTAAGTGCAGGATCATTCATGTATTTCCCACTTGTCTTGAAGATAATGAAATGGATGTATCCACTCTAAGAATAAATACTCTGAATCGTCTCTGATACCAGTCTCAGCTGAATATTCAACATGTAATCAATCATATAGGGAAGCCTTTGAAAGTAGGAGTACTCCTCAGTAGTAGGCCTGTACAGAAAACAGGAACTCCCCCTGAGTTACCAGAGAACATTACTGTTTTTTCCCAAGACCTCAGCTTTTGTTTTATGAAAGTAAGCACAGACAACACAGAAATTATAGATCATTTTATAGACATGGAACTTGGGATACAAATTTTTACTCACTGCAGCCATCTCCACAACAAGAACCACAAACCTCAAGTCATTGCAGATCAGAACATGACCCCTTGCCCTGCCAGCAGAGAAATGTCACTGGCTGCTGACACTACATCTTCTACCAAGGGATGAGAATTGCCCATCTCACTGGCATCACCTAGCTCTGTCCCCTCAAAGGCACCACTCAGGTCTGGGCTGGTGACCGGACAAACCCACAGTGAGCCCCAGTCTGCAACGTCCCTTTCAGCAGCACCCTCATGGTGGGGCTTGCAGTGGAGCTGGTGCAGGCGGTGGTGCCTGCAGCAGTAACCTGCCACAGCACCCAGCTGTGTCACACTGCCCAGCAGGGACAGTCACATTCCTGGCTGATATGAAGGGACTGCACCTTGAGGCGTCTGGCTGAAGCACTATGACCATTCATATCTAGAAAAAAGAAAGTTTTAAAATCTTTATTATAAGCCAATTTCATCTCATATAAAAACAAAGAAATCTGGATTTTTAAATAAAACTCAAGGCCTCAATCCTGCATTCACGCAAACTCCTGCAGCCCCACATTGGGATGCATCTGCAATGACAAAGCTTCCAGTTGTCTCACACATCAAGCGTTCCAGTGGTGTAATTTCCCTCTTTTCACTATTTCAGTTCTTTTCTCCAGTTTTCAAAATCTTCTCATTCTCACAGGTTTGAAAATAAGTCATAAATTAACATTTTCACCTTAAAATTTCTTTTTATTCATTCTCCCTGAGATGGCCTCTTAGAAGGCCCTATACTTACTACTCTTTATGGGTGTGAGCAGTTCTATTAAACTGAACAGGACTAGCAGGCAATAGCTGTATTAGGATTGCAGAAGTGGGGCTAGAGGAGCTTGTAAGGACCTCCAGGATAGGTATATTGTATTTATGTGAGCAGTCAGTGTGGACCTCTGCTCCTTGCCACATAAGCCAGCATTTTCAGTTCTCTATAAAAGTACCATAGGTATCTTCTAACTGGTATTTAAGTATATTGCCATATATGCTGTTTTGCACCTGTGCTTGAAAAAAAATAAGGAAGTAAGTGTGATCCAGTCCCAAAATGCATACCTTGACTTGCCTTTTGACATCAGGCCAAGTGCACTCTACTGATCTCAGCAGGGTGCTCAACTTGAAAATCAACTGTACAGTGAGACCTTAGTAAGCAATATTTTTCTTTTGCTTTACAATATAAAAAGGCTTCTACTAGTACATGTCTGCTCCATTAGGATTCAGCCATGTTATTAAAAAACAAGTGGGATCTAGACAGAAATTACACACATTTTCATAGCAATATCCTGAGTAAAATCCAGAACTGAAACGTCAACATCAGGAGTTTATCGAACTTTCCCTAAATAGCAGCTCAAATGCTGAATCCAACCTGGCTAAAAGCTTAGGCTTGCTCTATTTACGTCCTTACCACATGTCCTTCAGAGGGTACCTGAACACCTTGATAACTCTCAGTTATAAAAGGCTCTTATTCTTCCATTAGTTTTCATTTCAGACTCTCTTTCCCAGGACCCCCAGGAAGCATGGAGGCATACTGAGTTGCAGAACAGCTCTGGTGGTGCCGAGCAGCTCTTGGGTCCCTGGGGAGCCCCCTGCCATGGGCACCACCGCAGCAACACGGTTGGCAGAAGGCACTTTGGCACACATTCACTCAAAAATTAAAGCTCCTTCTTCATGTTTTTTTCTGAGCCACGGCCTTCAAGTTTTATCTTTTCCCTCCACCTACGACAATGGAAAATAATTCCTGTTGTCCTAGATGGGGCTGGTAGGAGTGCGAGCCTCGGTGCTTGCATAAATCCCCATCGTAGTGCATCAAGGCAATGGAAAATCCCTCAGTAACGCTGTCAGCACCCCTGCCATTGTTCCTATTTTGTTTTTTCTTTTTTAAAAAACCAAAAAGGAAAGTGGAATCCAGTCACTCAGGAAGATGACATGCTGTGTGTATAACTTCTGTTAAAGAGCTTACCAAATAGGGTATTATTTCTGACCCACCAATACTAACTGGATCACTCAGAACTTAAAAAGATGTCTACTTTTGCTTGCACACCAGTTCCAGGAAGATTTCAGAACCAAAGCTGGCTCATTTCAGTGGTGTCACTGCCTTGAACAGCACACCAGTACAAATGTTTAAAAGAAAAGAAAGTAACTGGAAGTGATTTTCTCATTTTCCTTCTTTTATTTTCAAAGTATGATACTTGCAAGAGTTTTGTGCCCAGAATAAAATTTTCTCTGTTATTACTTGTGACTTTTGATTTCATGTTTGATACTATACAGAGGCGTGACGTTCAGGCCAATGGGAGAAAAAGCTAAAATAACCAACTGAACTGAACCGGTCCCCAGGATTTTGGGATGCATATTACTCCTCAGTCAGCCATATAACTGCCATTTTTATCTTTGACACATTTTTTGCTTTCAATATTGTGACACCCCCTTCAAGCTTTCCTCCCCAAGACAGCAAATCAGCTCCTGAAGTGGAGGCTGTTTTGCAGACATATTTGACCTTGTTTTCAGGAATTTGCATTTTACTGGGCTGCCCCATTCTTTCTTTAGAAATCACATTTGGCATTGAAGTACCTCATTGGCTGTGTGATAGTATATACATTATATATAGAGTACTGGAATACTATACAATGCTGTATTGCATTATATTATTTTAGATGCAGTGCCTGTGGCCCTACCAGGAAGAAACCACTGAAACACCACACCTGTGAAAACATTAGCATTCTGAGAGCCGTTATTTTCTAAAATAAAGTTAAATATTTATTTCCTATCTATTGATACATTATGAGACCACTGTAAGTGTGCATGGCTACTGGGTGTGCGCATTGTAAATGCGGTGTTCTTTCCTCGCACCTATGGCGCAAAGTGCTCTGATAGTGCAGCCACCCGCACTCAGCTCCTCACTCTCTCTGCTATTTGTAGAGTCCCAAACCTCCAATTAAAACTAAAGAGCTAAAACATTATCCCAGAGAAACAGACTATTTTTCCACATCTAGTCTGGCTTGACATTCTGCCTCCAGAAATTATCCTAGCTCAAACCCAGTTCAACATGTGAAAAAGTGATTTTGAAAGCCTGACAAAACTTAAAAGCTACCATTTTTCTTCCTTGAGAAGCCTGTTCAACTGAATCATGGTATTAACAGTCACAGAATTAATAAAACTTATACTTCACAGGTAGTGATATATGAAAAAATGACAGGAAAAACTATTCATTCTCTAGAGGGATTTTTTCCTTCAAGTCATTTCCTGTAAAGCATAATGGCAAACAGTGTACAGAATACATATTTGTCTGTTGTTAAAAAAAAACAATTTTTTTTGTTTGAACTTTATTTGAGATAATCACTTATGGTTTTGAATAATACAACCACTCGAAATGCATGCAAAGAAAAAGATTACCATGAAAACCACATCTATTTTTACATGTATCTACCACCAATAGCATATTGTATCAGGTCATAACTGATCTTCTGAGATAAATCCACATTTTGATACATGATTTCATATATGCTTCTGTGAACGAGGGTCTTTCAACAATGGTTGCTATTGATTGAAGGAGCTACCCCTTACTTTCTTAATACTTATGTCTTTTCAAAGCTAACAAAAAGGTTTAGGTTTTATTATCAACATGCATCTGCATTTCTATTCTTAATAGTCTCCAACCTTAAAATTAAAAGTTTTGCAATATAAGGAGGGTAGAAAGAAATCTGTACTATGACATGTTATAAGTTACTGTCAGTTTGAAGTCATTCAGAAATCTGCCTTGAAAAATGTTATGAAAAAAAAAGAAACAAAGTAGAAAGACATGTAAATCAGGAAATATCTGCCAGTTAGAAAAGAAAATTTTAAATCAGATTTTGCAGAAAAATACTATGTCAAATCGGGTCACTAATATTTAAACATTGACAGTACAAGAGGTAACTAAGTCTAAAATACTGCCAGACTTTTCTTTGTATCCCAGGCTAGTTGATGCACTTAATTCCTTCTTCCTCAAATATCTTTTTGGTCCATTAAAAGGCTAAAACATCTTTATCCCTGTCCTTGTTGAGTCATATGAAGAGGTTTCATTCAAGTGAAGACAGAAGGAAATAATAAGCATCCTGGAAGAAATGTTCAAAGGCTTTTAGATCATCATATTAAAACTTACTGAAACTCCATTGTAACTAGAAAAAGAGGTATGTCCTTTTCACTACAAGGGTAAGATACCACAGACTGCAGATATTTCATTTAACTATATTGTATTAAATGAAGAACAATAAATAGCTCAACTGATGCACCATTTTCTCAGTGGTGAAACATGTATTTTATAGGACATAGATCATTTTATACGATTTCTAGGACATTAGTATCAGCCTAGCCTTTTAATTATGCTGATTGAATTTATTTAACAAGGTGTCATACCATGGAGGACAGCCCTGCATTTTTCACTTGCTTCTAAAGTGAGTTTTAGCAGTTAGCAAATAAGCCTGGGTCTAATCTGCTTCCGTCTCTGATCATTTGAAAAATGATGCTCAGCAGACAGCTCTGCATGGCCTTGGCATCAGATGGAGACTTTTTTCTCATACCAAAAGACACTGAAGACCAAACTGGATGAGAAGTGCATCTATATAATCTAAAGTGACAAACCAGCTCTTTTTATCATAGTGACACACGTTTGCAAACCCTGCCACTATGGCAGAGCAGGCTTTGGAAAAGCCGCTTTCCCTGCATTGCTGCCCAAGGGATTGAGGAAAGATTGTCAGAGATAGAAGGGGAACTTAGGGCTTGATGCACCTTCTCCTGCAGAAGTCTTTGCCCTGGCTGAACAACTGGGTGTCAAATGGCCTCTGGGACAGAGGGTAACCATGAAAGTCATGCCTCAAAGGCCAATTCCTCACTCATTTCCTATATACCAGAGGGAGGGAAAGAAGGCTTTCTAGTACCTGATAGCAGTTGCCTAAAATGTTTCAGATCTCCATCAGATGGGCCAGGATACCCAGAACAAGCAATTATCTCATAAATAAAGAATAACTATGATATAAGAACCTTCAGCTTCTTCACAAGGTGGAAGCAGAGATGACAAAATAAGATTTCTGTGCAGTGTGGTCAGAGTAGCCTTGCTGGAGCTAGCATGTTTGCAAGGTCTCAGTACTGCAGTCAACACCAGCCTGAGAAATGATGCTTGAAAGTTTGGGGGAGCTATGAAAACACTCACACCGGGGGTCTTCACCTGCCACACTTTCCCTGCAAACCCAGTCTTTCTCTTGAGATTCTCACGACCCTACATGCACCCTGCAGCTCCTGCCTCCCCCTCCAGCCCTTCAATACTTGCAGCTGCTTTTCTACATCTTCTGCGTGCTTCATTTCTCAATTTAGGCTGCCTCCGCACCTGCCTAGCAGGGGATGAAGCGCTGTAACCCAGAATTGTGCAGCTAGGGAGAACTGTCTCCAGAAACACCTAGGCTGCAGGAGCAGCCCTAGCTGCTGCTGTAAGCACGGCCCCAGCAGCCGAGGCTGCTGCCGGCTGCCGCGCTCCGGGGCGAGCAGAGGCGGGGGGCGGGCGCGCCGCGGCCGCTTACCAGGTACCAGACGCCGAGGAGGATGGTGCCGGTGCGGACATGGCAGCAGAGGCAGCAGCTGTTGGAGTAAAAGCGCGCCCAGGGCGAGCTCAGCATCTCCGCGGCTCCGCTCCGCGCCGCTCCGCGCCTCTGGCCGCGCCGCTCCGCGGGGCGGCGTCGCGCCGGGGCCGCCCCTGCGGCGGGCGGGACCGCGGCGAAGGCGCAGCCGCTTCCCGCGGCGGGAGACGCACCGCTTCGGAGCACGCTGCTGCCTGCGAATTTCTCCAATTCCCGATATTTTAAAAAAAAAAAAAAAAAAAAAAAAAAAAAAAAGCCCAAGCCCCGCCGCTGCTGGCTTTGACTTAACCAGCGCCCCCCCCCCCCGCGCCGCTGCAGTCACGCCGCGGCCCTGAACGACCGCCAGATGCGGGTTGGGGGCCCGCAGCCTGCGCGCCCCGCGGGGCCGTGCGCGGTGCGGTGGGAAGCGCCCGGCTCGGCCCCGGAGCGGGGTCGGTGCTCAGGGCCCCTCAGCCCCTTCCCAGGCACGGCTGCACCCAGCAGTAGTGGGACGCGTGGTGCAAATCCACGGCCTAGCGAGGCTTAGTGCAGTTTGTCTAGCAAGTATTAACTGACAAACCAGTAGCAGGAAAACGCATTTCAGTGCTAGAGAAAGGTAATGTTGAAGAAGATCATGGAATACTTTGGATTTGTCCCAAGTTCTGAAGCCGTATTTCTTTCACGCTGTCCTCCTAATCCCCTCCAAAGTCACTCCTACAAACAAGGCTGAATTCGTCTTGTTTAACTGATACACAAATTAACATCAATCTCATTGGCACCAGGTTTATTTTTTTCCACTGATGGTGGCAGTGCAAACAGCATTGGGGAAAGGATCCAATTCTGTGTGTTTAAGCAGTAGCAGAGCCACCAGTGCAGGTAGAAGCAAAGCTGACGACGGAGCCAACATTTTTGTATTTTATTACTTGAGACCTGTATCATTCCCTAGAGGAAGTAATGAAGAAAACTGTACCACATGGTCAGTATGCTTAGCCTGATCCTAGGAATAATTTATTTACTGACCTCTATCTTGGCTAGCAACCAAATTCTAAAATTTATCATCAAAATATAACACCAAAAAGTACTCAAATGCTTCCCTGTGTGATTGCCTTGGGGCTCTTCTTTATTACTTGCATACATCTGCACAGAATAGTAACTCTGAGATAAAAGCTAACTTGGCACAGAGGGACATTTCTAACTATGCTTCATTCCTTCTTGTGAAACCACTACAGTAAATTAAATTAAAAATACTTTAAGTAGGAACTTTACATAACCTCTGTTTTTTAGCTTGTCCTAAGTTCCTTAGCTTGTCCTTTTAAGAATTTTTTAATTGTGCATAAAGAGAAAAGCTGTTTGGGACTGAATTTACCATTTTGACCAGGCTACATGCAAAAGACAAATATTATTTTTAAGAATCATATTCAAAAATGCACTACAATTCTAGTAAAATGAATCATCCATATTGATCTTCTCAAAAAAACAAGAGGCCAAAAAAGATCCTAAACAATGTGTTCTGTTCTATCTCACATGTAACCTTTATATTTATCACCTGTGACCTATATATTTAGTACCAGAAAATAATCAAGGTAGAAAGACTAAGCTCTCAAATATACAACTCATACCTCTGTAAGAAGAAATTAACTAAATTTTTCCTTTTGCACAAGGTTTCCCATCAATGGCTTTAATCTGGATAACCTAGAAAGAAAAAGGAAGGAACTATGAAAAGGTGCATGCTAAATAGTTTCCTGAATAATTATTAATTTACATTCAAAAAGTCTGACAGGAAAGATCAGGAAATATCAGGGTTTATATCACACTCCTGATTTATTACTGACTCTAGAAGTTCAAACAGCAAAAACTAGCGAAGTATAAATCATAGGCAGAGTTTAGGGAAATGAGCAAGTCCAATCCACTTTCATTTCTGTGGAATACTTCCTACTTCGCAGATATAAGACCTAGTCCCTGCCTTGAAGCATTCAAGTCTTCAGCTCTACTCAGTAATCGGCAGTGCGCGGCACAATATGCTCGTATAGTGCCCCGGCAGCCTGGGGGGACCCAACAACTGATCCCAGCTCACTCCTCTTGCGTGCAGCCAAAGACTTGGCCGCAAACTGATTAAAAAAAGATACAAGGCAGTAAGAGAGGTGGCGATCACAATCCAGACTGCAGCAAGAGGTGTACTGTGCAGAGCGATCTAGTTTCCTTATGGGCAAACAGATTTTGAGAAGACGTTTGACTGATAGGTAAGCATGCAGCTTCCTCTGCAAAACCTCATTCAGTGGGAGAATCCGCTCTCCTGCCCTGGCTTCTGAGTGAATCCTTTTGAAGGAGGGTTGGCTGGCAGGACATCAGCATCAGGCTGCACGTTCTGCTGGATACCACTGCTGATCATTTCATTCCAGGCCTGACAAAGACTATTTCCAGCCCCATTGCCATGAGCTCCTAGCAGCCAGTCTGAAAGGCCTTGGACAACCACTGTTTAGCAGAAGAAAATAAAGCACTGTGCAAACTTTTGATGGCCTTAGAAATGTGCTCTCAAGTACACCTCAAGTGAGAAATTCAACAGAAATGAAGTGTCTACAAATGTACAAAACTCAGTGTTTACTAATTTGCTTCAGGGCTTGTGTATTTCCATAGTTACAGACCCATAACCACAATCTATCTTTGTATTTCAAGCCTCTGTGCTATTCGCTTCGTCTTAAAAAACAAACACTATCTATACAGACATGATTGCGAACCCATCATATCTAGTATTACACACAAAAGCAACCAGAATAGTGGAAGATAAGATTAAAATGTACCATTGGCCACTTCTGAACTGGATGAGACCTGAGTTTTGTCAAGACTACTTGAGATGTGAGACACAATCTGGATTATTGTCTTTATAAATCAAAACTTAAATAGAACCATTATTGCTGCCTTACTCAGAAAGTGATGCATATAAACTTAAGTGAGTCGACAGTATAAAACAGGCAATTACTTTAGTTGTACTGAAAAAATACGCAACTTTTCAATTCTAGTGGCATACGTGATATAGGAAGAGAATTTTCCAAGTGAACATTTGAAATTTAAACAGTGTACAGGGTCAGAACCTTTTATAACCTCGCTCAACTGCAGAGTTGTAGATAGCAGCATGCACCCAGAACAGAAATGCAGATTCAGAGTTCTTGCCTGACCCTCCTTGTCACAACTTCAGTGTGAATCACTTGCACTCATTTCATACAGCAATGTGCTCCCCTCAGTACACCCAGACAGCTACAGTAGCCTGTCTGTGTTGGAGACTGTTTAAAAAAGAAATCCATTTTATTCCATTTCCTGCCACTGCTTAGCAATTTTGCATGTCCTTAGTGTTATCTCCTCACTCCAGAGGAGAACTTCTCCCTCCTGCCAGCCAGTGCAATCTATTGGACATCTTCATATGCCCATTGGAATTGCTTGCTAGTACTCCTCCTTCCAAACCTTTAAAATGTTTTCTGAACAAGATTGCTTAAAAAGGACAGCTGGCTTGGAAGCTTCCATGTTCTCCCTACCTTCTGTCTGGACTCCCAGTCCACAGAGACGGGGGAGTACAGTTCCACGGGCCTCGAAAAATTCAGCTACGTTGCTGCCCAGATTCACAAAATAGCAGCTCAAGGGTAGCCCCTCCAAACCGCACCTTTTGCTCTGTCGGATAAGCCATGTGCTCCAGGGCAAGCAAATCTGTTGTTAACTGCTTTGCACTTAGCCGGGTTAAGACAAGGTGAGAAGAGGGTTAAACAGAGTCTGGAAACCCAGGCTTAGGCACTGTCCTTGGCCCAGTGTGGTGAAAACATCCAGAAACTGACCATGATTTTAGTAGATTAATTTTAAAAGTCCAAGTTTTTGTTTGGTCTAGTTCAGAACTTGTTTTTCAGGATGACTGTGAACCATTTAGATATTCATGGCTACTGAAATAGTTAATGTAATGAGGTTAGAAGAAAAAAACCTGTTTTCTAAAAGCTACAAGCTTTCAATAAATGCCTGCAGTCACAGAGAACAACCAACAAGCAGTAAAATAGGAGTACTGCCACAATTCAAAATGGATTCAAAAGGTCACTCATTCGACCACCTTATAGAGAAAAACTCAAGGCAACAGTAGTATTTTTCTCCAACATATTATCACCCAGAATGCATTTTAGAAGCATATGAGAAAGCCAACACAATGATACAGCTTGGTACATAACAGCTTACCCAGCACTAGTCAAATTCACGTTTCAACACCGAACAGTAACAATTAAAAGTTCCTTCTTCTTTCTAAGCTCTCTTTTGACCTTTGAAAAATTGTTGGGAGAGACATCTGGACTTTATTTCACTTTCAGGGCATTTTGTCATGATTGGCTTTGTAGAACATAGTGATTCTAATCTCTTGGAGCATCAGAAAAAAAATGATGTACTTGTACATGTTCTTTCACGATGGTAACAAAAATTTTTCAAAGATCAAAATGGAACTTTCTTTAAAAAAAAGAAGAAACTTTTGATTATCTCATTTTTCTGGAACTGAAACATGGGTCACGTTTGTAATTCTGTTTTAAAACCATAGATTTTAAAATCTGTATCATTAATGTATTTTGATTTGTTGCCTTTAGAAATTAAAAAAAAAAAAGTCCAAGATTCAAATGTTCTCCATGAAAAAGCTTACCTTACTGTTTCCTTCCTTTTCTGACTTGCAAGACTCTCAGTTTTGCTGTGAAGATGCAGGGCTGGCAACAAGGCTGGTGAGCTCTGGTGTGAACCATGAAGCAGCTCTTTCTCCTGGCCTTCCCATTCACACTAGCTTCACAGATTAATTTTAACATTTTGGCTAAGAAGAACACATCTGTGCTACAGTCACTAGAAACCTCAAAAATAGGTTATCTAATTATTTGCCTGGCAGCAGATTTGCCGTTTGGGAACAACATACTGGCAGTGTTTCTCGAGTGTCGGGTATTAACTCTTGCAACGCTCATATGTTGGAGGTGAGGCCTTGGCACTATTAAATAGTTTACGAGCGGTCACAATATTCTTTCAAAAAATCCCTGGGGAACATTCTCTTTTAGCACACTCAGATTCACAGAGCAAATAGCTCCTGGCTGCAGTTTCAGGGTATATTCGGTGTTGCAGGTTCTACCGCCCGTTGGGTATGGTACGACATTCGCTGTAATTCCCTTTCCGTTTCTCCCGCCTCCTTCTCCAAACTCTTTGCTCCAAGGGGAGCCATTGGTTTGGCTACACTGGGGAAAGCTCCTCGCAAGACAGGCACAGCTAGGACTTGCCTCGATACCTGCGAACCGGGATAAGCTGTCCCGTGTCTCGCAGTCTTGATGTGGGGAATTTCACTTAGCGCAAACGTCCGGTCACCGATTCATATTGCGGAGAAGAAAACGCGGAGGGTTAAGCGCTTCAGGAAACACCTTTCCTCCCCGCTCCTCAGGCTCAGCTTCAGCTGAACGGCTCCTCTTCTCGCTTCGCGCTCCCCGCGCCCCTCGCTTGTGGCGCTCCCGCCTCCCCTGCGGCCGCTGCTCTTCCTTACACACCCGGCGCCGGGGGCACCTCCGGGCTGGGCTCGCAGCCGGCCGGAACCGGAAACTGAAAAGTACGAACGCAGATTTGTCTTTAGTTTGGGAACTAAAACGCTTATAGGATGAACATATAAGAGTAAAACACATAAAGGAATCTAAAAAGTACATCCGAAGTGGAGTACGATGATGTGGTAGAAGCACGTCCGTTCTTTGAAGCTTCCTGCACTGCAGCAGATCTAGACAAGTGGCTTAAGAATGAACAACATCTATTCTCTCTTCTTTGAGCTTGGCTAAATCTGTGACATTCTCTAATAATTTTAGCACCCCTGGCTAAACAAAACTAGCAAGCCTTGTGCCCCATCTCACGCCCAGCGAAGCGGAAGAGCTCCTGCCTTCTCCGTGCTGCTGGCTCAGCTTGCTTGGCTGCCCAAACGCAGCACCGTGGGTGCCGCCCGCTGCCCCCGCGGGTGCCCTCGCCACGCACGGTTGCTCCCTTTGCGGAGCGGAAGGCCCAACGAAACCCTCAGCAAGCGCGCTCTAGCATCCATCACACAAGCCACTAGGCACCCTTGTGCCGAATTCAGTAACCTGTATCCAGCTAGTGTCTTGTTCCCTGCGAGGGAACCGCTCCTCATCCGAGGACTTGAAGAGGTGGAGGCTACTCTTACCAGCTTTGTTGGAACCATCAACCTGACTGATAAAAATAAGCATCTTGTGTACAAATCAAATTCCTTTGGTCTGTTTACAGCTGCTAGCTCATCACATCTTCCTCCAGCAGACTAATAAACCCTTTAGCACTTAGTATCTTCCACCAGTGGAGTAACTTCTACTCTACGATGAAGTTTTCTTTAAACTCTTTTGATAAACAAAGTCTGTCAGCCACTGCTTCTAACCCTCTATGTATGTTTATTGCTTATCTCTCACATCTAGACCTAACTAGCTTTGTGAAAGCTTTTAAAAATGCATGTGTCAGATATTACAGTATTTACGTAATCAATGGACCCATAAACAGGGTTGTACCCCATATTCTTCCTCACTCTTCAACTTCAAACATCCCAGGATTTACACCTGGCGTTTTATTATAGTAACCCATTAGAAGGTCATACTTGCCTTTTTTTTTTTTTTTGGGGGGGGGGGGGCTTTATGACAGCTAAATCATCTTCAGAGAATATTTTGCCAGACTATGGTTCCCAGTTCCCCAGCTGCTTCATATTAAGGAATAGAGACCTCCTAATGTAAGTACTTCATTGAAAACATGTACATTATTGTTCTTTTTTCTTTTTTTCTTTTTACAGATTCATGGGGAATATGGTTGTTTTACAGTACTCCTTCAAATTTGAAATGATCTACTGAATCAGATCTCATAAGTGAGTTAGATTGTCCCCGATCTCCACGTTAATCTGTTAAAAACTTTGAGAGTATTTCATCATCCCCTTGTGATACATGTAGACAAGACATGACACATAAGTGTCATATAACATCCCACAAACCTTGGAAACCAGGAGTAGGTTCATCAGAGAGGGATGACAACAGCTCCTCCAGTGAATCCATCTCTCTTGCTTTAAGGCAGGGAGAGTTAGGCCAGATAGGCAGATCTACAATTGATCCTGTCCTGTTAGCTGATGATTTGCTGCTTCTTGCACCTGTAGCTGTTAGCCCATAGGCTAACTAATCCCTCAGTAAAAATCTGATCCATCTCTGATTTAAAAGCAAAACGAAACACACGCAGAATGAAGCATTTTCAATAGTAGTGTGCCTTTTCTATATCCTCCAGAAGTTGAGAGTCTCCACTTTGTAATGTGTTTATGCTGTTGCTAGCAATTTTTTGTTCCTTTTTATTTAAAAAAATAAGTATCATCTTATGCTTACCTTCCCTCAAGACACAAGAATCATAAAATTACATGCAACAATCAGCAGGAAAGCTGTCAGCTAGCACAGGACCGTTTGGTGAATGAGGTAAAGCCAGGGTTAATGCCCTAAACAAAACCTGCAGTGAGCCGAACCCTGCTCTACGTTTGCAGAGAGCCACAGGGGTAATACTTAGTTCAGAAGGATACTGCAGACTGGAGAAACTTAAATGTGGCCTGAATGCATATACTGAACATAGTATTAAACTGACTGGTACAGATGTGAACATTTATCCATAACACTATTGTGTAACCAATTATGAAACATGAAAAGCAGTGCTTTAGGATGAGGCAGATTCTGACATAACAGATTGTGGCTGTAGGAGATGAATAGGTTGTTCTGCAGCCAGCAATGTCTTGCTGCTTGCCAGATGGCTTCAACAAAGGAAATCTAAGTGACAGTCTTTAATACTATGTTGAGTTTGCGGTCAGAGAGGTCACAAGTTTTTGGCTGATAGAAGAGGCAGACCTTCTAAGAAAAAACTAATACACATCAAATAATATTTACTTCCTCCTAGATCCATTAGTTAGATTAGTTAATTTTTAATTTATGACTTCATTTAAGTATGGTTCAACAGGGGGAATTTAGCCAAATTTTACTTCCTTTTTCATTAGGTAATAAGGAATGTCTTTTTTCCTTCTTATTCTTCAAGGACTTTTCTTCTATTACTCAAAAAAAAAAAAAAAAAAAAAAAAAGGCCCTTAGATTAACCTAATCAGTTTTGCTCATCAAGCATGTTCTTTTCACATTTTTTTGTTGGTCTTTCCTTTATTTATACTTAAAGAAGCCATGACCATTTCTTTTAATACCAAGACACAATCTAGTGATAAATCATCTTCCACTATCCTATCAAGAACTATTTTTTAAAAAAGTATAATCAAGATGTATTAATGCAAAGTACGTGCCATAATTCTCTTTCATTACTGCCTGGCACTTGCATTGCATACACGTCCTAGCTTGTCTTTTTACTCATTACTCAGGTTTTAAGCAGCAACTCACCACTTTCTCTTGGTGGCCTGCTTAGGCTTTACCTGAAGCAAGCTTGGTTAGTTGCATACTAAGCCATATGCAACCAGATACCTGAGCTCTGAGCCAGCCCTAAACCAAACAGCAGGACCATAGTCATTACTTTGAATGATTTCTGGAATTATTCTTCTGCCCTCTTCCAAGATTGCTGAAGTTGTAAGGTTCAGGGCATGCCATATAATTCTTCTCACCACTGTTCACTGCAAACAGAAGTTTGCCACAAACCTTTATGGCACTTTCCAATCACAAAGATGTTATTTTCTTCTATAAAAGAGTGCTTGACTTTTTCTTGGTCTTGCATCCTTTGTAAATTTATCCATCTACTACTTAATATGGCGTCACCAATGAATATTACTTGCTTGCCAGCCAAGCTAGAAGAGCCTGCCACGGTAGTTGTTGGCCTCATTCTGCAGAAGTGCCCACTGGATTTGCCCCCTTCTGCGATCTGTTCCAAACCTCCAGGGAAAGCCCCCTGAGGTTTGACTTACTGAATCAAATGCCTGACAGCAGTTGAACACTGCTAGCCAATACTTGCATTTTTTCTGCAGCCCATATTGAAGTAAACTGCATGTGCTGTGCATACAGTGTAATAATACTTTTGCATGTCACAGGCCTGTCCTTTTATGAAATGCTGAGCTATAGCACAGATAGATTTGTTACTTCAGGAGTAAAGCAAACAGAAAGTTTAAGCAAAAGTAGTTTGTTCCATCTTATAAATCCTTTATATGTATCAGGAAAGGCAGCCAGGAATATAGATTACGGCTCCATTTCATGTAGCCGTCAGTATGGGTGGTGGTGAGGGAGCAGGTGAGACTGAAGCTCTTTAACACCATATATTTTATATCATCTTTTCTAAACTGAGATTGATTGAGGTGCTAATGTTCTTCTAATGATAGAAACCAGAGTTACTCTCGGCTTTTCTCTGTCATAAGCTCCTAAAAATGTCCAAAGTGTCTTCTTAGAATCCCTCATGCCAGAAATAAGATTGATAGTTTAAATAATATGCCTGATCTTTCATCTTTCACACTGTACAGCAAATGACATCATTAATATTAATTGTACTGAAATAAACATTCTTCAGCAACTGATGCCCAACTACAGTATAAACATCACTTCAAAAGCATGTCTCACATACACTGTTTTCTGTTTTGTGTCTCTGTACAGGTTATCAATACAAAGTACATTACTGTATTACCACCGTAAAACATTTCTTAGGCATGCATCATATATCTGAACACGTTTGATTATAGTCTCAAGCAACTTCGGGAAATACTACTTGAGCCCATGCTACAGTGATCTCCCAGCTCACTTTAGTTTTCAGTAATACTACTCATCTGATTTGGAACAGCGCTGTGCCACTAGTCTGCCAAAAATAAAGGACATGACTTGTAGTTAGGAACTCTTCTTCCAGTTAACCTGCCAAAATATTGTCTTCAAGGTAGACTGATCATGAAATATTTGTAATGATTAAGTCTAAAGAATTTAAAGCCCCCCAAAATTTGTCGTCTTCTCAATACAGCAACATGAAGTAGTAGTGAGGCGCTATGTGAAAGAAGCATGGCATGATGCTCCCAAGAAACATTGGTATTACCTTAAATATTTACAGAACAAAACCTATTCCAGTAAGATGTTCTCTGGCAACACAGAACAATGTATCCCAGCAGTGTACAAGCATAAAATCAAGATTTTTAATGACAGAATTGTTAATACAAAGTGAAGCACCTGCAATCATACTTCCATATGTTAATCGTTACACTGCATGATAGATATGCTACCTGGAAGCAAATATGCAAAAAGCTACTTTGTGATGTGACACACTGTATCTGACCTGAAGTTCCCCATACCTTGTATTCAGATGATTTAACTACTGAAATCCAAATACATGTTAATCATTATGTATGAAAAACCTGGTTCTTTCAGTCATGGATATTCCATACTTTGGAACCCTTCAATTACACATCTCTATTAGTCTACAAAGTATTTTCTACGTTTGAGGTAGTACATGCGTAAGTGTTTTAATCATTATAAAAAATAGTAGCTAAGATTGCTATTCTGCATGTCTACTTGCAGTAGAAGAAATACCTAACACACTACAAAGAAATCCACTGTTAACAGTGAGGAGATTGCATGGTATGAGTGACTTCGAACAGAACCTCTAAAGGACATAGATGTAGAATACCACAGAATGGATTTTCAAGCTCAATTCTGCCAAGTGCTGGGCAATCTGACCCCTCTCCAGAAAGCACGTAAATATGATTCCTCTCATTCATGCAAATAGGCTAAGTGAAGCCAAGGTACAAAATCGTAGTCTTGCCCCTTTTACGGCACAGAGGAAACAGGATGAGAACAGAGACCTCAGTATACTGAGACCTCTCAGTATAGAGAAAATAAGTGAGTCCACTTCCAAAAAAATCCCTTGTAAGCAGCGGAACAGGGGCATAATGCTGAATTCTGGTCAGCAGCCTCCTATTACCAGCTTTTCAAGCAGAAATTTTAGACCTTGCTCAGTTCTGTTCTCTGTCACTCCATTACTAGCAGTAGCACAGCTTCCCAGGCACATTGCCTACTCATTCCCTTCCTGTATGTGAATGGCAGCAGTCTCAAGTGTAAGCACATATATATGCACACACATTTGTGTGCGTGTGTGTGTCCCTCTGAAAACAAAGCTCTCAAAAACAAAGCATTTGGTTTATACTTCATTGGACATCTGAAATGAGAAGGGATCACTTAATTTCAAGTCAGATTCTACTGATAGCTCATTGGAAATATTCTGTATATAAAAGACTCTATTCCTGAGCAAACAGGGACCTGCTTACACTAGTCAGCTTCCTGTGTTCTTTGTGATGATCCAGTAGTCTGTAATTTATCCTCTGCCATGCATTGCTTTAGAAATACTGAGCCAAGTTAAGATGTCCCTTGATGCTACATTTTGGATAGAACATCTACTTGCTTCAAACTGCAGATGCCCTCAAGTATGTTCTTTTAAGAGCACTGTATGAAACCTTGAAACTAGTGGTTTCATATTAAGAGTTTTAAGTACAACTTTTCATATTCTTTTACAAAATACACAAAAATTAAAGAGGCCATGGTTTCAGAAAAGAAACTGATTTTCAATGAACTAGAAATTTTTGATTTGGTACAACAAACCAGAGTTTAAGAACAAAGTTCAATAGTTTCTTACTTTAAAGAAAGGGATTCTTTACAGAGATTGGATAATTTTCAATTCATCTGTCCTTCAAAAAAGAACAGTTCAAGAATCATTAATAGCAACATGCTGTACAGTACAGGAAACAACACCCTCTCCCATCTGACAAAATGAGATTTTTCCCACACCCCAACTAACAGCAGTTTTAATCCTGTCGGGAACAAAATTATATGGCAATATCATACTATTTTCAGGTTAAAAACTACTGGCCATGGAACCCTTTCTGATCCTTTTTTTCCCTCCCCTCCCCAAAGTCACTCAACTGATGCTCTTAGAATTTCAAGTGAATTGCTACAGGTAAGAACTAACATTAAAATATGCAACATTATCTTTTAAAACAAAACTCCAATTTGAAGTCTTTTCCCTTAACCTTTTCCAATACAGTAATGCATTAATCTTTCAGTATCAGTCTGAAAAACAGAAATTTTTTACTTCAGTGGTACGCATGATTCACCAGAAGCAAACTCATGGGTACAAACAACTGGAAAAGTCTTGCAGCTTTTAACACTGCAATCTTGACCACAGACCTACTCAATTCATTTAAAGGCAAAACAATTTGATTAACAAGATCAGGAAGGCTGCTTAAAACCATGCACTCTCAAGTCATCTGCACTCATCCAAAGCCTTATTTCACAGGCTAACTCCATGGCTAGGGAACTATTAACAAAGCACTTTCCAGAGAGATATAATTGAGTTACAAAAACAATACTAGTTGTATTTCTATAAAGTTTGAAATGTTTTTAATATGTACATTCTTTCTTAGTAAATATTAAAGTAGTGCTTTTATCTTGCACTTTCCCTTTAGATTTCTAAAAGGAGATCAGAAATACAGTTTTCATTCCCCTCCAAACCAATGCAGAGGTTAACTTTGTAACAAACAAATAGGAATTCTGTACACCTCTCCCTCCCCACAATGAAGTAAAAATATGCCATGACTGTCCAATTACACATCATCACAACAAGTTTAAATTACTCATACAAATTATTTGAGAGTATTAAAAAAACCCAATATATTGGATCTATGAAACCATTCCATGCACTGAACAACAACAAAAAGATTTTAATTGTAGGTTTCTTTAAATGGTGTTTTCTCTTTCTATCCAAGTACCAAAGTCTGGATTCAGTGTATCATTAAGACTAACCACTGCTTTAGTCATAGAAACATGACAATACATAGATAACCAAGTTTCTGTTTATAGACAATATGCAATATAGTTACTACCTCTTTAATGAATGTCAAATAAAGCAAGTCTAGCTTTCTAAGACATTGAAGCTGCACATTAAAAAAACAAACAAACAAACAAGAGGTGCTCCTAAATAGGTAACAACATTTTGAAAGAAAGGCTATGCATTTATATGCTGCTGCCTAGGAGTAAGTTATTAGCAGGTTTCCTATGTTGTTAGTTAATTTTTATTCAGAATGACAAGCTATTCAAGAGTTACAGCTTACTAACCAACTACTATAATCAATTTTATCTTCAGAAGGAAAAAAAAAAAAAAAAAAAAGACTTATGTAGTGAAAGCTCTTAAGGGCAGTCCTTGATACTTAAGATCTTCATGATTTTTTCACAGAAGAGACTTTAGCACAATACACAGATAGGAAACAGATTTTGGACATACATTACAAACCTGAATGCAAAGGGTATTTGTTTTACCTTTACAAAGAAAAAGATAAGTAAATAAAATGAAAGTATTATTTACAGGCAGAGGACTCTACTTGATTCTGTAATACTTGATTTTTGTTTTTTGTGTTTGTGTTTAATACTCCTTGAAAACTGTACTTCAGTTCTAAATTTAATTTACATAAGTCCTGACAGGTTTCAGTCTTAGGCATTAATGCCAAGTAAATAAATCAATATTGTCAATATGCTCAGTTTATTTTAACAAGTTGATTTAGAATGTCACTGAATTAAACAAAACTTCTGAACACATAAGCATATTCCTGAAATACAGGGGTTAATCCCCGTGCAAGTTAGTATCCATTTATTAGGAAAGCTCTCCATAGGCAAGGTGCCTTTTCAGTACAATTAAACCCAGCTTGTTTCATTAACTGTTCTTGCCTTGCAATATGGTTGAACTGCAGTCAAGTACAATAAGATAGTAAAAATTTTTGATCTACAGTACCATGTGTTACAGCTGTTACCAATTCTGTTTGTGCCACAAAACCAAAAGCCAATCATTAAAAGTCATTGCTGCTCTTTAACAGAATTCAACAGATGATGTTAATTATCATCCTTACCAAATAATTTTTCGTAAAGGCTATTTACAATGTACATGGCTGAGCATGCACCATATAGATATAAATGCACCTGCCAGTTTGGTAGCATGTAATTACACAGTGCCTGAAAATGACAACACATCTTAACACACCATTTTAATCAACAGTTTCAAGTGGGAAATATTCTTTATTTTACAACTGCTATACTTGCATGAATGTTTATTTTCTTTATAAAAACACTAACTCCTGTCCAGAAGTCGAGACACATTCTATATACTACAGGTTAAGGCAGTTAAAAAATAAAAATTAAAAAAATTAAAAAGTGTTCTTGATAACTGGTCTAGACAATGTCAATTAAAGCTGTTTGAAGCCACTCCAATTCTCCAACAAGTTTTTTGAAATCCCATATAATTTGTGAATGAAAACAGTTTATCTTGCTTTTTTCAGACTTTTAGTAATAGAGAACAGAACAGAATTGGGTGTAGTAAATTAATAAACGTTAAGGGAAGGGAACATTTTATTTAAATTCATTCCATGAGTTTAAAAGTTAAAGGGGTACAGTTTTAGATGGGAGTCTGAGTCAACCAAGATTTGTAAGGAATGAAGCAGAAAACACTAATTTTATGCACATTACTGCATTCTTAAAAATATATTGTTATTTTCAACAATTCAAGTAAGGTAATAGACATTATCAAAAATAACTTCATGAACCATACTCAAGTTTCAAATCACATTCTCAAACTTTTAACCCAAAGCAGTTTTATTGTGTTAACTTCATATAATAAACCATGAAGGTTTGACTGTACAAATGGTTAACGATTTGCACTTGTGATTCCAGCCAGCACACTTGCTAACCAACTTACTATAAAGATATGGCAGATTATGTATTTAATCAAAGCACTTTGATTTAGGCATGAAACAAATTCAAATGGTAGACATTCTGTGCTTCTAATGCATCACTCAGAAGAGAGGCAAGAAACACTCATTTTACAGACAATTATTTTACAGAAAACCCTTAAAATTAGTTGTTTATCTGCAGCTGTAGATGACAGTATAATCTGTTGTAAACAGGGCACTGTGTTGTAAAACCAGTTTTTAATTAACATCTCCGTAAGTTGGAAAAACCACTCTTCAGAATGTCTTTCAAATGTAGCATGTTCTGTTTTTCTATATCATAAAGTTACTTTCCTTTGATTCCTTTTTAAAGATGTTTGTGTTCACAGCAGTTCTGTTTTTAAAAATTGGTTGAAATTTATATAAAATTCTGTACATGTTCACAAATTATTGCATAAACAGCATAATCTTCATGACAGTATTCAGCAACATGTCCATCTTAGGAAATTCACGTTTCCCTTCTTGCTTTTTTCTTCTTTTTAACTTGTTTAGGGGATTCCCAGCTTTCTTCAGACTTTGCTAAAAAGGTTAAACAAACAAAACGTAACTACAGCATTATGACTGAGAAAGTTTATGTAGAACTGAATTATAAAATACTGAAGAGCACATCCCATATTATTATGACATTTCCAAATAGCTTCAACAAGCATGATTTTTAAAAGGAGAGTGCTTTTTACCTTCTCACCCCAAACAAGATAATTTAAAATGCAGCTAAAAGAATAGTTTGTTTGCTGATATTAAACTACTTTTTTTACACCACAAATTCAAGAAGTGAGACACAAAAGAGGTCATTAATTTTCTTACTTAGTGAAAATTTACAGTAAGGTCATTATTATTTTTCTGACTAATTTGCAAATCCATACATGTAAACAATGCATCTTAATTGTTCATCTTTATCAGATTACACCATTTTTAATCAGTAAATATAAGTGGCCCTTATGTCAGAAGATTAATTTTTAAAATCAGGAATTAGGTAAAGATGTGGTTATATGGAAGCCAGAATCAAATAAAGCACTATGTTATTTTATTAAAACAGATTATCATTTTTGATAGCCAACATGATTTAAGGTAAGTCAGGTAAAATGCATGCTGAAAATAAAAGATGTTCTTCTTCTTGGTGAGGCATGATTAGTCAATAACCTTCACATTTTAGAATCAGACTAAACGCAGAAATTTGAGACAATGACTTGAAAAATTATATTGTTTCAGTTTAACTTCTTCAGAACCAAGAAGCCATTTAGTGTAGTTGACTGAGGTTAGTGTTACAAAATCATCTTGTTTCTTCTACTGTTACTAAAAACGAAAGTTTGTTTGCTAATTTCAGACTACTTTTTTAGTTTAGTATTTCAATACTTAGCCATGGATTTTTAATGAAATATTAGTATTCAAAAGTCTAAATTCAAAGTCTAATTCAAACTAAACTTCAGCAGTATGTGTGCGCAGTGGTGTGATTTGTTTTGTTATTTGTTTTTAAAGCTTTCATACTCTGACATCCCTTATACTGTCTTACTGTAGTGTTAGACGAGTATTATGGTACAATATCTTTGCCGAGTGCAACAAAGGACATGTTTGAGACATCTGGGCACAGCCTAACTTTAAAAAGCAACAAACCTTCAGTAGTTCAGCTTGAGGTACATGCTGTTAAACTACAGGAGAAGGAAAAAGAACCCAACACCAACACCCAAAGCCTTGCTATTTAGCACATGTTTTTCTCCATGACTACTACCTTTGATAAAGCAGAGTGTGCATGTGGGGGGAGGGGGGGGGGAGAGAGAGCTGTTAATGAACTAAGTTGAGAAGCAAACACCAGTATGTTGAAAATTCAATTGCTCATTATTTTCCAAATTTCTGATTGTTAAACATCTTGTCAACTAGTATGTTAGCACCCATCTGTTCCACCGAATACTTGCAAACAGGCCTTTAAAATCATGTTGGCAGAACTACTTAGTCACAGCATGGAATTCCAGTCCTGAGGGCAAAGAGTATGTCCAAGGATCTGGTGAGGACTGCACAAGGCCAATAGACATCTCCAGTCATTCAAGCATATGAAGACATTTTTCCTCACAGTGAAATGATATTTGTTAAAATACTTCTACCAAAGTTAAAATATAGCAAGATATATAAACAAAATACATAAATACTTGACACCCAGATCACATGGTTAAAGTAGATGTAATCAGAATGCTTATGGGAGAAAACTACACCCTGAATTAGGATGAATGAATTGTACTGAGATACTTACTCTGTGGAGGAGGCACACTGTTTTGCTTAATATTGGGACTAGAAACATCTGTCTCTTGCAGCATCTGTGGCACTTGGGAAGTGATCTTGTCAGAATCACTTTCTGATACAATTACAGATGGCTCAATAGAAACAGCAAGCGAAGGAGCCTCCTCAGGCTATTAAAAAAAAAAGAAAATTCAGAACTTTAATAAAGTTACAGTAGTAAAACATTCCTATCAGTGTCATTTCTGGCAATATACTTGGCAGATGCTACAAATATGGCACTGAAAAATTAAGCCAGTGTTAAAATCCTTTAAAATTTTAATCAAAGCTGTAAGACTATGACTGCCATCTAGTGCCAAAAAATTTAGTTGTATACAACCAAAGATAAACCAAACAAGTTAACCTACATTAAAATACATGGTGTGTAGAGAAAGGGAGAACAATTTAAAACCGCTTAAGACTCTGAAACAGTTCTATTACACATATACAGAATAAATGCAAGACACAGTGACACGCTGTACACATTTTTGTTCAAGGCAAATGGGTCCAAATACACCAACTTTTATAGCATACAGAAAGTATTTGTAGTTATTTCTATCAACTGGCAGAAATATGCCGCTGTGCTTATATTACAATAACTTTAGACAGCTGCAAAAGCCGTCAAATCTTTTTCAATGAAAACTACTATAGAATGAATTGCTATGTGAAAGATATTCTTAGTATTTCCTAATTATCTGTTCATTCTGAAGTTTTCCCCTGGAGAGAGAATCTGTAACTGTGGCTTACTATGTATCACTGGAATTTATGTGCAGTAAAACAAATTGGAATGTCAAAATCAATTGATATTACAATAAAAAATCAGAGCAAAAAAGAATATAAAAGAGAGCCATGTGATTCCACAGCAAGTCACCTACTAGCAAAAGGCTTCAAGTAAGATTATATTAGGGAACAAGCCATCAGTTGAACAAACCCCCCCCCCCCAATTTAGTATTATTAAAAAATCATGGCTGTAGTTGTGTCACAACAACCAGAACCTGAAACTGTCAAAACAAAGCAGCGAAGCCTACATCTAGCCTCTAAGTTCTGCATAAAACTAAAATCTAGAATTTGTATACATCAGTTAATACCATTTCCATCATAGTAATATGCAAGCATCTCACAAAACAGCTTAATTAGAACACACAAAAGACCAAAACCAGATATATCTATGATTTTACCATATCATACTGAGCACGAAGTTGAACAGCTTTAATAGCTTACAATAAAAAGAGTTCTTAAACCTTTTATGAAAAAGGTTTGTGCAATATACAACAACTGATTTTTTTAAAACTAGAATTGAAATACGTTTCTTTTAACATCATAATGAAAAAAACAATAAACTTTTCATATCATCTACATGGAGAGAGCAAGCATGCATGCTGCAGGATTTCCAGCTTGGCCAATTCTATATTGCCTAACGGTTAGCAATCACCACCTACACAAAACCATTAATTATAGAAAGATTGATGTGTCCTTGCACAACTAGGAGCTCTTTTGTAACTGATTCAGGTCACTGGCATCATTCAGAGTTTTGTTAATACTTAGTCACTGTCCAACTGCATATAAAGCAACTCAATTAAGATTAAACTGGTATGCAGCTGTTACAGGCAGACGAGAGAACATGTCTCAGCCTGAACATTAACGCATAGCAGTATTACTGCAAGGGAAGCTACACAGCTACATATAGCATTATTTGCACATCTTTCCAAATGAGGTATTTTTGTTTGACTTTTAGATGAAAGGAAATGGTTACTGACACTGAATGCTAAAAATGTGAAACTACACTTAGCTAAGATTGTGTGTTATACAACAACAAATTAGTTCAGAAATAAATCAAAACAAGCAACAAGATCAATTTGCTAATACAAGTAGTTACATGCATGATTCTACAGAGTTTTACTAATAAGTAGTTACTTGTGAAACTTATTACTAATGAATTATTTCTAGCACTAGCTCTCAATATAAAATCTGTGCACGCTGGTAAATGCCAAAGGTTTTCCCTAACATGTTCAGCCCAATGTAGAGGGGACAAAGAAGTTGTGTGTGTGTGTGTGTGTGTGTGTGTGTGTGTGTGCGCACATGTGCGTGTGCTCGTGTGGCAGGAAGAGAGGGGGCCACAAAGGAGGAGGGAAGACTTTCTCTTTGGTGATCTCCAGTCTCCAGTAAAAAAAATTCCATTTTAAGCCACCTGCATTTGAATTTTAATACCTTGTTATCTTAATTACTAACCATTTGTTACATAAAAACGTGAAACACTATTCTGACAGATGCTCTGTGATACCAAACTGCTGTCTCACTAATATTGCCTACTCTTTACAGAAAAGAAAACCAATACCACTAGAAAAACTCAGTATTTTTTTCCTACAGTGTAATTCCTGTAGAGTAATAGTACCTAAGGAACCTGCTGGCTGGAGAAAAGGTGAAAGAGAGCTCCTATTATCTAGATTATCTCTGAACTGTTAGCTAAAGCAAATAGTCAGTTTATGAATTGGTTCAGCAAAAGCTTTTATTTTTTCAATCATTAACATTAAGCACAGCTACTGAAATTCAAACTTAGACTATGCTTAGTAACAATATAAAAAGTTAGGTTAACACTTCATGTGTAACCCATGAAAAAATAAAATATAGTAAGATATTAGTCTTACTCTCAAAAGCTGTTAGTTTGTAGCTCCAGATCTCATAGTTTTAAAGTATTTATATTTATTATATTTATATTTGTATATATAATAAATATTAAAGCATTTATATATTCAGTCTAAAAAATATGTTGGCAATCATGAGAAGTTTAGAAATACTCCTTTTCAGAAAGGACATGCTTTTTTAAAAAAATGCAGTGCAATTGATCTAATATCTAAAATTCAAGACCCTGATCACCTGCATATGCCTAAACATGTAGCCTGAAGCATATCCTCATTATGACATTATCAAAGACAATGTTAGTGCTTCAATGAGCCTTTAAGGCTTCAAAACTCAAAATTACATAAACCCAGTTCTTTTTTATTCCTACCTTAGCTGGTTCACTAGTACTTATGGTCTTCAAAGAAAAAGCTATTTCCTGTTGTGGTTGAGCTTTTGAGGTATCCTCCTGAAATTCTTCTCCAGCTTCTCTATCCAGTTCTTCAGTGTCCTACAAAGAAATAAAAAATAGGAGCCCATATTTGTAAGAAAAAGTTCTGACTTTTCACCCTCCAGATCAGTTTTGATCCCATAATCTGTTTCAGTATGAAAAACAATCTTAAAAAAATTACTAATACTAGGCTAATACAGTCAGCCTACGTTAACACTCAGAATTTATACAATATAGTACAAGAATACCTGTAAAGTCCAAAGAAAACCAGAAAGCAGTACTCTCCGTGCTATTCACTAACAAAAAATCCCCTTAATTATGAGAATGAATTGCACTTTACATTTACGTTTACATACATTTTACATACAAGGGTGGGAAATTAAACAATTTACTCATTTTGTAGATTTCTGTAGAAGTATCATTAAGACATCTGATGTTTCCAGCTCTGTTCTTGGATATTAATAAAAATTCTAAATGCAACTTTAAACTAATGTCTGTATAGCTTTTTATCATATTAAGCTTTAACAAGTATTCTGCAACCCCATTAAGTCTTCAGTGATGCCTATAAACCTAAATTTTCTATTTGCAAACTGAAAAGATTTCTAAAGAACCTAAGAGTCTGAATCTTTAGGCTTTAATTACTCTCAACAGTAGGAAAATTTTCATTTACACCAGAAATTACAAAGTAGATACATTAGTTTAAAGCACCAGAAGGACCCTGTGGTGGAACAGTAGATGGAACACAGATGTCTAATATTAAGCCAGAAGTTTCTTCTGCTTCTTTCATTATTCTCCCCAGAACCCAGTGGAAATACAGTCAAAGTCCAAGTCTGTTGATTTCCAAGAGGAAAGACCATCTTACCTTTTATCTAGCTGTGATTGCAATATCTACCATGTTTGTGACAGAAATTCAAGTCAACAAACATGAGAGCAAACACAAAAGTATAAAGAATGTATAAGATGTTATTTATTTGAACATATTCAAATTTTCAGAGTATAAACATACAAGCTTTAAGTGAATTTTCAACTAGGCCTCACATGTTAGATGAATAACTTGCTGTAACAAAAGGACAACCTATTAGTGATGTATTGGCTCTTTTGTTCCTGTCAATGAACACCTCCAATTTTTTTCTAGAAGTTTAAAACAAAAATGTTCACTTTCATGTTTAGATTGATGTAAGAAAGGTAACTAAAAATCATAACCAAGGAAGACCCATGGGTAGAATGAATTAATATGTTAATTTGGACAATAGGAGTTATTTGACACATACAGCTTAGAAGGTAGTTTATGAGCAATAAAAAATTAATTTCAGAATTCACTTACTCAGTTAAAGACCCATACAAGACCTCTGATGGATGGATATCAGAACAGATGAGTCAGTAAATAGTTATCAGAATATGATAGATTTCAAAGATAAAAAGCAATTATATTGCAGTCCTAGTATCCTCTCTTCCTCTTTACCACAAAAGAAACACTGCAAATTCATATTGACTTTACAGAGTCTCCCAGATTTAAAGCATGCTAATTACAAGACACAAATTCAAAACAAGTATGTCTGAAATACAATGTTCCTCCTCCCTCGAATTTACCTAGTCAGATTCAACTGTTTTGTAAAAAATACACGTTATGAATGGCTGCCAACTACACAGAGAAAGCTTTTAGGACAAAAAAAGCTTTTAATAATTTACACTCAAAATATATCCCTATTAGGAAAGTACTTGTTTTAATCTATTAAAGTGGGCTTCAATTTCAATTGAAGTGTCATCTGCTTTTGCAATATTTACAATAAATCTGTTTCTCTCAAAGTAATTCTTCAAAAGCTACTAACCATTTAAGTTACATAGAAAACTCCAGAAACCCTCAGTTTGCAAACAACAGCTTGTTCAAATCTCATTTACATAAAATAGCTCTATCTACTGAATTAGGAGGCCTTGATATTTCAAGTTTCACATAAATCAAACTACAACAGTACTTCAGAAAACTACTTTATCCTAGTGGAATTGTTTGAGTTCTCCCTAAAAGACAACTTCAATTTTTCTCCTTTCTCCTAGCCAGCTATGCTAAGAAGGTTGTCTTTCAAAACACAAGAGGACTTCCCATGCACAGAAAAGAGTTGTTGCTAGTGATATTCTTATGGCACTGAATCCTGATTTGATAGAGCATAAATAATTCAGGATAAACACTTTCCTTGTATTTTGTGATTACCACGAAATCCATCCACATCCAATCACATTTTGTTCCCAAGTCAGACATGGAATCAACAGTAGACTAATCCAATACCATAAAGAAATTAAATTCCTATTTCCCAAAAATGATTTTGTATTAAGTCAATAATAAACAAAAATAAAGTCATCTTGTCAATTCCTCACAAACTGCTTTACAGACTGTCCAGATTTTACCTTTGCAGAAGAGTTAGCCTCTTCACCCTGCTTCTTCTTTTTCTTCTTCTTTTTCTTGGATTTCCCACTTGCAGAACTCTGAAGTGGGTCTGCTTTTTCTCTTTCATTATCTGAAGCCTTCATGTGGGAATATAAGGGATTTAACATTTAGAAGCACAATGAAACTATAGGCTAAAAATAATAGTTGTAAGGGATTTAATTACATATTGAATCTAAGTGAATACAACTGACTGTTTAGTTCATTTTAGAAAGACTACATTCTTAACACACTACCTGGAAACACAAAAGACTTAGGAATGAAAAGGGTAATGAAGCTAGTGTGATGAAAAATACTATTTCCATACAGAGGAAAAACATTACTAGAAGATCAATTATAAAGAAAGACCAAAACCTTTCTTAGGACACAGAGATAAGGTAATACCTTATGTTAAGATGAGACAGTAAGATTTGACATGGCGCTCACTAGAAAAAAGTGGATTCTATTCTCTCAATAAGAACATTTAGCATCTTCTTTGTGTACATATTAATGTAATTGTGCTGCTTTTATGAATGCAACAGAAATGAGATGCCCTTTATCGTCATCCTAAAAGTCATTTTAAGAAAAGGCAGTGGTAAGGACAAAGTTATGGAGCTTACAGAGAAAAGGAGTAAATATTGCCTTTACCTTCTGAACATCTGATGATGTCTCTTCAGGCTGTGAAACAGAAGTAACTTTTTCTTCATCTACCCAATTCCCCCACTCTTCTGCTGGTGCATTCCAGTCAGAGCTAGGATCTGCTGAAGAAAGTCCATCTGCAAAGATTAGAAAGATTTTCAGGAATGCCTACTTATTCTAATGGTGCTCTTAACAGCTTAGGGAAAAAAGTGCTATGCAAATAACTATTTCTTGATATTAAGATACACTCATTTGCAACATTTCAGAAACATATAAAGATTTTATGACAAGTAGAGGATTTTGCAAGTAATAGGTAAATTTTAGCTATTTTACAGAGTAATGTAATTACAAATTAGTCACAGCAGCAGCTAAATAGATTGAATTGTTTTGAGACACATTAATAGACTATGTAAAAAGGGACAAATTTAAGAGTTGTTCTCTATCTTAAGCCTTCTTTCTAGAAGAAACTAAGATAAACTGTGAACAACATTGACTAATCTTACTTTTGGTATGAATTCTATAGGAGTGATGCATCTGAAAACAGAAAACTTGCAGAATGAGTTTTGGCTCAGTATCACTGATATTCTTAAATACCTTATTTTTCTCTACAAGCCCCTACTCTGTTCTGCCACTAGCGTCCACTTACGACGGCACACATTTATGTTGTCAGGAATGACAGATTTAACAGGTGAATTAGTAGAAAGTCACAGAAAGCTTGTTTTAAAACTGAACACCTTCTAACAATTCTAAACACAGAATAAAGACTGACATCACAAATACTTCTTAAACTCTGACAAATCAAAGGAGAAGATTCAAGCTTGGTTTGCAAACTGTGGTAGGATTCATTTTAAACATCTGAAAACTTAAGTCAAAAGGAAAAGTAGCAAATCCATTTATTAGCAAACGTTCCAAAATGAAAAATTCTATGATGTAGATACTTTTCCATCTCTTTCCTCTACATAAAAATATTACCTAAATACAGTTCCTTTGGACACTATAGGCAAAAATTTACTGATCTGAATAACGAATTACTGCTTAACATATCTAACAACGAATAGGCTTATCTACTGCCATCTTACTAGATTCTTAAAGAAGAAACCATTCTTTTTTAATTAAAATTGAAATATTGACAATATCTGTAAGTTTCCTTATGCTCAACCTGCTACCACAGTAAGGTATCACAGTGGCTTGAACTTCAATTATTCCCCCATTTCTCTTTTAGCCTACTTCAGCTACCTGAAATCTGTGACAAAGTAACTTTATCAATACAAGCCATAAGCATTCCACACACAGAAATGTGAATAAAATATGCTCTCGCCAATACAGAAAAACGATCATTTTCAGATGATTAACTGAAGTGTGCTTTACATATGCTCAACTCAGGTAAGAAATAAAGGTAAGTTCTGAAATGATTTAGTATCAGAGTGGTAACTCCAGATTTGGTGGAATCAAAGATTTCATCAAGTACTTCCATTCTACTTTTGTGCATTATCTTCTCTCTAAAAAGAGCTTCTTGTTTAATGACTGCAAAGTAGCTTTTTTGTGTACTTTTTCTTTTTCTTTAATTATCTAATGACAGACACTACATTCCTATTCTAAAAATCAAACATTCTTCAATCTGATTAAATGAAAATATCAATTATAACATAATTCAAAAGGTGAACTTAGGCTGCAAGCCTTCTTCACAAGTAGTTTTACTACTGAATATTTGGATATGTCTGTAACTTCGTTATACTACAGCCCTGATTTCAGGAAACACTGTGGTAAGAACTACAAGCATTTTTTTGAAATTAGCAGGAAGAGGCGAGTAAACACCAACCTGACTACAACTCCCAGGTAATCTCAGTGACCTCTATCCAGTACTTTTATGCATATTAAAGCCTCCTAATGTTGCTGAATGAGGAAGCAAGCTGGACTAAATACAGGAATTTTAGGTCATAATAAGTTTTCAGTAGGATACAATATAGTAGATAAAAGCAAACTCAGTTGTTCAAATACAATCTAATACCAACACATCTTTTCTAGCCTTGCAGTAGATTTTTCTTATAATTTGCAGTAAATTAGACTATTTTAATTCAATATTTTAATTTGCTATCCACTTCTCTAGGAAAAGCCAGAGCCACCCTAAAATACATGAACTTTCACTTTTGAGTTTTGATTTTGTCTAAAGATGTAATTATTATCTCTTATCATTCATCAAAATATTTTCCAGCAGTCTGCTTTCTTCCATTTTTTTAATGGAGCTTTACAAAAGTAAAATATTTCGTTTTTTCTTCAGAGGCTAGCTACTGACTAATACACTTTAAAGAGATGAAAATTACAATTTTTGTTTATGAGTATTTTAGAGGAACATACTTAACCCAGACCATTCATCATCAACAGGAGGTTGAGCATGACTTAAATCCCACTGAAAATCAGAAGTACCCGCCTGAGAAGCTGACTCACTGTTGGATCCTGGAAGGAAACAAATGCAGTTGTACTTGTTAGTTACGCAAGAAAATTCATGAGGCTTGTAAAGAAATTCAAAGCAAAATGAGATAGATAGAAGGCTCAAAAAAAAAGTACGACTCTAAAGACTGCACAGAAGGACAAGAAATCTAAGTTCTTCAAAATGAGATATATTCAGAAAACAAGGGAACTGAAGATAAAAGACACAAAGTTAAGTCAGGGAAAAACAGGAAAGGGGGAAAGAAAGAAAGATAAGAAAAAGGATAGATCAGCAGAAGGATAAGAGAAATAAGAAGGTACAATAGGTAAAAAGGATGAAAAAAGAAGGATAAATAATAGCATTCTGTAAGACTTACAATAGTCTCCTTAAACTGGAAAGCACAACAAATTTTCATGGGCAGTAAAATTATTTATTCTGTGTCAGTAAGAATTCTTACTGAGAGTAGCTAAAAAAACCCAACCAACCAAAAAACCCAAAACCCAACGACCTAGAATGCTAGGGAGAAACCTGATAAATTACACTGCATTATATTATTCATTACTAAGAAAACATCCAATTCTCAAGTAAAACATTTCAGGTACATACAAGCAGCATGATGCATGACAAGCAGCAATAAGACAAATACCAGTCATGATAATAGGAAATACTAAACACTATCATTATTTTAAGACCATCTTAAAAAAAAAAAGAGGCATCATGAAACAAAAACAATTTTGGAAGAAAAGACAAAACCAGAAGAACTTAAGTGTGAGACCACAGTGAAAGAAATTAACATACAACTTTAAGATGAGACTTATTTTTGAAACAGAGTTTAAATATGAATATAGTTATTTGGTTCTCCCTACTTTATAAATATCTATGCAAAATGGTCCCTTTTCATTCCAACATTGTTGGCTAATGCGCAAAATGATGAGTATACTTCATTGTCTTCATGCTTCTCTCTAAATTAAGGTTGCAGTGGTAATAGTGGAGATGAATCTCAAACAAGTCATCCCACTTTATTTACTAAAACTAAGTTTTAGTCTAGAGATTGAACTTGAACGTAAACAGCTCCCCTAGGAAATTTAACTTTCCATAGTAAAATCCTTTCTATAGCTAAGACTTTTTTTCTTCTTCCTGTTCTTTTCTGTCAGCCTTCAAGTGAACAGCTGTCAGTTCCTTGGAAAAGTCTGATAAATTATACCTTGGCATACGTAACTTCTTTGCTATACTTGTACAATGCATGTATAGATAATGAAGCACTAAGGTGAGCTGTAAGATACTGAGCGCTAATCTCAGTTAACAGACTACGGACTGCAACAAGAACAAGTAAACATAGCCTTAACTGCATAAGCAGTTTGTCAACTACTTCCAGAAAGAAGATAGCCATGCCAAGGTTGCTAGACCATGGCAAGTATACAAGCAAGAGCAGAAAACTTAACATACTGTTCCTTTACCAACTAATAGATTGCTTTAACACTTAGGATGTCAGTAGTTTTAACAAGAAAGAGCTGTTAGGAAGCCAGGTCTGTACTCTACAGCAATTTCACTCTTCGAAACAAGTCCAGAGTTCAGATTTCTCACTCAATCTACAGAGCAAAGATTCAGTTCAAATCCTGCCTAAGGAACATACTTAGAAAGCAGTGCTTCAGTTCCTCGATGAAAAAAAAACAGAAGTTCTGAGTAAACAGACCTTCCTAGAAAGCAAACTTCAGATCTGCAGTATGAGACAAAGCAATGACTGAGCACTCCCTTACGCCCATTATTTACACTGAACACATAAACAGGAAAGATATGAAAAAGAATAGGAAGTAATCGTCTTCCGATTCAGTCTTGATTATGAATTTAAAATACAGACTTTGTGACATAATTTGAACTACAAAAAAAAAAAACAAACAAAAAAAAAACCCTTTCCACATTCTCCTAAAACCTATCTTCTATTTGTTTACAGCTAGCAAGACTATTCTTAAAGAAAAATGAGAAAGACACAAATCAACAACACCTGGCAAAGTCTATTTCCTCCTGGTGGGGGAGAAGCAATAGGAAAGTCTTTGGAAGGCTGTACATACCAGACACTCCAGGAGTTAGTCCAAATGAAGAGAAAGAAGTAGAATTCTGTTCAGAGGTATTAATCCTTGCATCCACATTCCAAGCAGCTGTGGAGGGAGGAAAAAAAAAAAAAAAAGAGCTAACTTCCCACTGTTGAAAATAAAGTTAGCTATTTAACAATGTAACAATGAATAGGGTCAGAAAAGCAGAAGAAGCTCCAGCCATATTAACATTTCACATAATTGATGGCATTATTTCACTTACTAAGTGACAATCACTGCTGACAGAGATATGTCTGTATGAACAGGCATATGAATTTGAAACAATTTTTCAACTGAGCTATTTCTCCATGACCATTTCTATATGTAAACTTTTTGCAAAACAGAAGACTATTTTGAGCCCCATACTGTTACATTTTTTCCATTATTATCTACATTATTAAAAAGTTTATTTATTAACTCTGTAGAAGGTGCTTTGCTTGGAGTAAATTGTAAATACGATACTGATTGAAAAATAAGATATACTTGAACGTTAAATAGAAGGGTGAAAAAATAAGCAAAAATAATCAGTGGCAAAAATGCGTCCAAAGAACTAGTTGGTTAGAATGCGGCTCTAAACAAGAACTACTAGGGTTACAGTGAATTGCAAACATAATAAATAAGGTTAGAAGGGACCTTAACAGCTCTCTTGTACAATCTCTTGCTCAAAGGAAGGTCAGCTCTGAGGTCAAACCATGTTTTATCAAGTTGGGTCTTAAAAACCTCCAAGGATGGAGACAGCACAAAACCTCTCTGGGCAACTTGTTACAGTGCCTGACAGTCCTCATGGGGAGTAAGTTTCTCCCTTCTTCAGACTGAAGCTCTCATTTCAACTTGCATCCATCATTTCCCGTCCTCCCGCCATGAACCACAGTGAAGAGCCTGTCTGTCTTCCGGGTAGAGCAGTACCTCACAGGTACTGGCAAGCCCTCCCCGCTCCAGGCTAAACAAGCCCTGTTCTCTCAGCATCTCCTCATCACTGGTCAAGTGCTCCAGTCCCAACCATTTGATTGCCCTTTGCTGAACTTGCTCTAGATGGTCGATGTCTTGCCTATAACGGGGGCTCTAAATCGCATGCAGCGCTCCAGATGCAGCCTAATGAGTGCTAAACAGAGGGGGATAATTGCTGCCTATCATCTACTGACTCCCATATACTGCTGGTGTCCTTTGCTGACAGGGCACATGGTCAGGGCTCACATTCAGCTTGCTGTCCACCAGGATCCTTTTCCCCAGCCAGTCAGACCCCAGTTGTGGATTCTTCCTCCTGGCTGCAGGACTTCTGTCCTTTGCACTTTTGTGCTTGCTGAACTTCCTGACGTACCTGTTGGCCCATTTCCCACCCTCTTTAGGTGTCTCTGGATGGCAGCCCTGATCAAGTTTATCAACTGGTCCCCCTCCAGTTTGATGTAATCTGCATATCTAATGTGAACGACACTGTCATCACCTCCAGGTCACTGATAAACAGGACAGGTATAAGTACAGACACGTGATACTCTCCTTGTCAGAAGCCTCCACAAAGTGTGATACCTCAACCACTACCTTCTGGGTTTGACTTTGCTTTTTATTTAATAAAAAACATACTTAGTTTTTCAGCCATCCAGATCATAACACCCTAGCTTGAAGACAAAAATTTTGTGAGAGCGTTGAAAGTTGTACTATGATCGACCATGGCTCCCCTCTCATTCACGAATCCAGGCATTTTATCACAAGGCAATCAGCCTGGTCAAGCATGACCTACCCTTGGTAAAGTAACAACCTCAAACTGTTCAGTCACTAAAAAAAATACTGTATTAATGCAGAATAAAATTAACAGGAGTATGAAACAAACCTATGAAACAAAGCTTCTGATGGAATACCAAGCATCACATTTCAAGATATGTGGGACAAATGGAAGCTATCTATATTAAAGCAACACTGCTGACAAAACAAAACAAAACCAAACCAAAAAAAAACAAAACAACAAAACCCCACCCACCCACCTCATCTCACTAGAGGAAACTCGGACAACTTTAAAGATTGGGACCATTATGCAGCATCAGCTAATAAGAAGGTTGTTGCAAAGAAAAAACAGTCTCCTCTCCCTATTTATTCTGGACAGTACAATTGGCAATAGTCTAAAAACTATATTGGAGAAGACTAAAGAAAACCAATTCATAATGAGAAATTTCAAGAGACTGTCATGAGAGCTGAACAACCTTCACCCATGGAGCCTAGCAGACATCTGTTGGAAATAAGAGATACAGCTGATCTTGTGCTGGATCAACAGAACTGAGTTATGACCTGTGTTCTAAGACAACATTCACATAAAAAGGTTACATTTCAAAATAAGTTAACATTTACTATCAGAATTTTAGAAATCAAAGTTTTTACATCACTTTCCTTCACAGAAAGATTTTTCTTCAGATACTCCAAAAACCTAGTTAAATCAGAGGTGCAGAAAATAAACCATTTCATCAGAACTTAAAATAGGCAGAAAATGTTTGATTCACAGTGAACTGCAAACAGAATAAATAAGGTTGGAAGGGACCACTCAAAAAAATTTTTTTTAAAAACATATAAGCATGAAGCTATTCAAGAGACTCACTCTTGAGCGTTTTTATGAAATTGTATTTCTTAAACAAAGCAAAATTCTCTCAGAATAGCTTACCAATAGGAGTGAACAAAGAACGCTCTTTCCAGGGCCTGCCCACCAGGGTTACGCCCCAGTCTTTTCCATTTCCATTAGCATCTCCAGCATCTTGGCCCCAGGCCGATGTCTCTGTCTTCCTCTTCCCAGCTGCCGTTGAGGACACAGATGTCCATTTCTCCTCCCCTACACTAATCTGTGAGGAGATTTTTACAGGCTTCTCATTCCAGCTTCCTCCATTTACAGTATGGCTTTCATTTAATCCTGGAGAAACTTAAAGCATTACAAAAGCATTATGTAAAACTAGAACTGGATGAAGAATTCAAATATTTTATATATATATATATATATATATATGCGCACATATACTTAACAATAAAAAGGCAAGTACAAATGAATAACAGCTTTGCTATACAAGTGCAATACAGAAGAGAGCTGTTGCTTTCTCAGATGATTTTCCAGTTCAGACAGTAATCACCATCTGTCTACTAACTTGATGAGCTAGGAAACAACACTGCTAAACTATGCTCTACTCTTATGTCATCTTCTTTATAGGGCTAATATCTTGTGGCCACCAGCGCCTCTAGATAATAAAGCAAGGGGGAGACAGATTGCCAGGTCATTCCTCTTACCCAACGGGGAATAAGCAACTGAATGGTATGCGGGAAGCCCCAGATACTAAATAGGAGAATGCTTTTGGCTTCGTAACTATGGTGGCATACAGAAGTTCTCCAAGCAGGAATTGGGGGGAATGAAAGAATAAGTAAATAATGAAGAAATGGAGTAGGTAATGCTTCCTAAATACTATAGTGACTTTTCAAAGAGCATACTTATTATACTCAAGCATTGAGTCCATTAAATTTAAAGGAAAAAACATGGTAAAATTCTCAAACTATAACTTATAAGCAATATATTTTATGTTACACTAATACAAAAGACTACAAGTTTTTGTCTACAACAGTCTGTCCTACTAAGGAATTACCTGTCATAGCAAGTTTTATGTATACTTTGAGAGGATTCAGTAGTACACTGAGTGATACAGTATAATGATATTTAGGAAGTCTTTTATGTCCTTGCAAAATGTGAAGGTCACTTGGTACACCCAGCCTGATCTTCTATATATCGCAAGCAATTCTGAACAGATGAACTGATAATTTAAACTGATTAAGAAATATCTGCATACTGTGAGCATAACACTTAGAGTCCACCAAGAACTGATGTATAATTCAGTCAACTTCATATGCCAAAACCTCCCCCTATGACAGCTATGACAAAAAAAAAAAAAAAAAAAAAATGACAGACTAAATACTTTGGTTCTCAAATAAATTCATGTATCAAGCGTCGTGAACTTGCAGCATCCAAGGCAGCCTAACTGGCAGGGAAATGATTAGGTGTGATATGTCTAGATAGTTTGAATAGACAAATCGTATTTCCCATACGACCTATAAAGTTCCCATTTCTATACCTAAAAATACTATCCTTGCTCTAAACAACTTCAGAGCACTTGTATTGTTTGTCACTCAGTGTCCTCTACGATACTAGGCAACAACAAAAATAGCAAACATACAGAAACCAAGTTGTACCTTGGTGAAAAAATATCTGTGACCTTGCAAGACGACAGCCAAAGTCCTGAAGTGAGACCTTGATTATTCTGTTGATCGTTCTAGTCTCTCATCACTAATATTTACCATTTCTATAACCAGCAACATTTCACAGGATCACAGGAAACTTAAGGTTGGAAGGGACCTCTAGAAGTCACCTATTCCCACTTCCTGATCGCAGAAGGGCTAACTTCAAAATGACATGGTATTACTCAACTTTTGGAAATCACTAAGGCTGGAGAGGTCACAGCATCTCTGGACAACATGGTGAAGAGTTCTTTCCACAATGGTCAATCAGAATTTCCCTTGCTCAACTCGAGCATTGCCTCCTGTCCTCTCATTACGCATCTGAGAAGAGTATGGCTCCTTCCTTTTGTGCTATAGTTCAAAAAGTCTGCATGTGAAGCAAAGCTCTGAAAAACTGGCAGATACTGATTTACTTACTGGATCTAGGTGCTCTTAACTCAACTGGTGACTTGCTTAATTACACGGACTACTTTTGGTTAAACACCACCACTAATATTGGCTTAACACATAGCTGTGAATAAGAAAGACTTTAAACACTCTAGATCAGTATCTCTCATCAAAAAAGTTAAGATCCAACACTCACAGTAGAAAAATGGCCAAGTATTTTAACCATTCTGCGTATGACATATTATTCTTCTTAAAAAATGAATACACCTACAGTATGCCTCTCAAAGGAGTATGTGAAGAACAAAATAACCCATGTGTACACAATCGGCAGCAAGCACAGACTTCATTAGAACCAAGATTGATATTTTTGAACTCTATTGTAGTTACTTACATTAAAGTTTTCTTTGGGTAAACAATTAGTAAATGTAAAAAACGAGCAAGTTCATAAGGCTAGCATGAGGATTTTTAGCTGAAGCTTGAGAATAACCTTCACTGTTGTGTAACTTCACTGTATAACAGTGTAACAATCTGTGTAACAGGTAATCTGATTGAAAATTCTAGATATCTATAAAATATAGAAAAGAATGACATGATGTCCATACATGTAACAAACTATTTTCAACTTGTTAAGAAGCAACTGCATTTTATAACACCTGCATAGCCAAAAGAGCCAGCTGCATAACAAAGTTTCAGATCAGTAACTGTACAACATTGTACACTGATGACTAGTTTTCACTTTTGTACAACACTTCTAGTTAATTAGGATGTCTAATAATGAAAGCCTTTTACCTTGTGGAATGGCTGACTCTCCCTTTGCCATTTTAGAGTTGCTAACTTGTACATTCAGAAGTGTGTCACCTGATCAAGAGGTGGAATAAGACAGAGTAAGTTTTGCAAACAGCAACTGTTGTAAAAATAAAAGAATATATTACTGACACGCTAAAGGGAAAAAAGTGAGGGGAAAAGTGCAAAAGTACATTAAGGCATTACTAAGAAACTTTAGAATAATATTAATGTTCTGATTTTTATTACTTGTGCTTATTTTATACACAGACTGAGTTCAAATAACTTAGGGCCTATGAATTCAGTAAATGTGATTTTCGAAGAATTCTAGCTAGTCTCCCAGGACTGGCAGGCAGAAATCCAAAGCAGGTTGCTATTTTCAAGCAAAAAAGAACACTAGGTCTTTCAGAGACATACAGCTATTTCTAACTTTCACTTTGCTGTGAAAACACTAGATACAGCTGAACTCTTTTCAAATTTATCTGGTACAGGATAATCTATAAGAGCACATGATGTGTTACAGACTCTGTCTAGAGAGGTAACAGAAATCCTGGATAGTCACAGAATATATAAACAGCTGCAGTTACGCATTGCTTGACACTGCTTGTGTGTAAAAAAGGCAGAGAAAAAAAATGACTGAATTTACTCAAGGACAAGAACCATATGCTCAGTAAAGATGCCAAATGCCAATAAAAAAATATCAGTGAGCTAAGGCATAAAACTCAATATATTGTTACAAGGTACAAGATAGCAGTTAGGCTCAGTCTTTTTGCCACTTTATGTAGAATAAACTTCTGTGTTCTAGCAAAATATCAAAGTGTATCAATAGATTAAAACTACATAAAAATTGGACCTGTTTGGTTGTGTCTTTTAGCTTCTTAAACTACTTAAATTGCAGCCAAATATGAGTTGCTGTGATTAAATGCGGTTTAAACCAACTCAACCCATGACTTTTCTGAAACAGCAGCAGCCATAAAAGCTAAAGTTTGCAACTCCTTAGTTACTCCTTAGCTGTAATAGTTAGTTATTAAATCTCAGTCAGATGTGCCTGACTATTATGAACAGGTTTAGCATAGATGCTAGGAGAACTCATGTGGCATAACCTTTCTGTAAAAAACATTCCGAAAACAGCTAGGGAGCTGCCTGCAACAGTGCTGAGGGTGCCTTTGGAGTCTACAAAAACGTGAAAGGCAGAGTCAGCAGAAGCACAAATGAAGAAGTAGGAGCATACGCCTGTGCAGCTCTAGCTACCAATATATCATGTCTCAACTGAGAGAGCACTAGTTTGGAGGCCAGTGCTCCAGCTACTTACTCCAGAGCGTTCTCTTCAGAGCTTCCCCTGGAAGTGTGGCTCAAAAGAAAGTGAATAGGGGGTGAAGGGGCAAGTTTTACACAACGCAAAATATCTTTAAATGTCTTGAAATGATTTCTCAAGAATACACCTACCCTACATATCTAGGATACATCCAAAGTCACTGTTTTACACATGCAAAAGACATTAGCTTTCTAGTATTCATCCACATCCCTCTCTACCATACCTTTACTTTTTCTGAGACCGACTGGAAGCGATGGTGCAGGCATCAGTAGCTCAATGGATACAGCAACTGCATTTTCCATTCCTTGGAGATTCAATTCTCCTGAGCCAGTGTCAGTCAATACCTTGTCTCGCTTACGTTGCTGCCGCTTTTCTCTGTTACTGATTTTAGTTTCCCAGGTTCCTAAAATATCCCCCAAATAAAAACATCAAACATGTTAGAGAGTAGAAAGGAAAGAGTTTGTTTCAGCTCAAACTGAATCTATGTTTAATTTATTTAAAAGTTACAGACATGACAGTCAACTTCAACATTAGTATGAAAACATGAGCAATTCACTGAAGACTAAGTTTTTCTGGATGTAATACAACAATACTTCGCTTCACTGAGAAAAACATGAATATGAAGGCCTTATTATTCATGACTTATCTCAGGTTTGTAGGTTTAACTGCAATAAATCAGTTGAAGTGGAATGTTCTTGTTTCAAAAGTCAGATTTCCAGACATAACATGCAACTGAAGTTATGACAAAATGAGCTTCCTGTGTTTCTTTATCAAACGTACAAACAAGTAACTCTTAAATAGTATTTAAACTATGTCTGATTGTATTTTTGTGCATTTGCATTCAGTACCTTCATCAACTTCCTTTCCATCTAGACGTGACACATCCTGAACCGTTTTAGCATCTCCCTTTGATTTCTTTTTTTTCTTTGACTAGAATAAAAATAAAACATCTTAATAACTTACTGATCACATACTAATTTAGAATTTCCAAAAAAATAAGAAGCAAATTTAAAACAGAATTCCTTGAATAACCCTCTGTACAGATAGGCCCTTTAAAACGAAAGGGATATTAAACAATACTGATTCCTAAATATAAATTAGGACTACTGAAATAACATGGAAGAATTATGCAGTATGCAAATGGCAGGTGAAGGAAACAAGTACTTATGCTATAAAGCACAAAGACTGGTGAAGGAAGCTATAACTGATGGAACCATAATCAGAAGAATATGAACTGGTTGGCAGACAGACTCCACTCAGGCAAAATCTATTTTGTACAGAAGGAAGTATAAAGTTATACACTGAGGAACAAAGAACGTCAGTGATGCCTAAAATAAATAAATAAGTGGGAAGATGATCCCTGCATGGAAAAATACTTCAAAACAGAACAGTGATGATGAGTTTCAGTGTAAATTCACAATTTTTTCAAGTTATCACCAGCTACTGTCAGTTGGCTATTCAAGCAGAGATAAATGAATAGGAAGATACAAATTTACTTCTGTAAGCTGTTTTGGTACAACAGGTAGTAATATACTATGTTAAAAAGATGAAGTTAAGAAAAGGATGTCTAAAAAATGATCCAAGGAATTGAGATGACATATATTACAGAAAGCCTTAAGGTTTAATCTTTTGACAAGCTAGTATGATAGCAAATTGACTTGACTATCACCTTATAAGTTTTTCAGTACTGTATTTTCTTTCTATCTAGCAAAAAAAGTGTAAAAACTACCAGATAGAACTGAATGAGAAAAACGGAAGTTTTTAAAGAAAGATGATTTTCTACTCAAATGAATTAAGGGGAAAGTGCTGGTTACCTGTCTCTTATTATCTTCGTGACAATATTGGCTACCCTTTTGGAACACGTTAATGCCAGAATAAGGCTAGTAACTGCGTGATGGCTAATGGTCAGCTTTTCTAGTTCAGACTATATGATTTGCTCTACAACATGCTCTAAGATTCAGAATAACTACTACCACAGCTGTTTATACGCAGGGCTGCACTAACATACCTGTAACACTTACAGAACTTATTTGAACAGATTTAACTCATGGTTCACTGAACTAAGGCTATCACACAACATGGCTACACCCAAACTGACATAGCTCACGCTTTTGCTCAGTAAGCTATCTTTACCCAAATACTGACTACATAATGCCCTCAGAAGAAGGCTAGTTTCAAAATCAACCTGATAAGAACTGGTTTTAAAAGCGTGAATAAGCACAATGATTTGTAAGAGTATTCTCTTAATGCAGAATTAAGAAGAACAATGGACAACACTAAAGCTACCATTCCCTGCTTGCAGCTTAGAGGAGACGTTAGCAAGTTTGTACCTAGGCCTTCTATTTTGTGCTACATTCATAATGGAAGATGAAGTTTCAGAATCTTTTGGCTCACAAAACCGCAATTATTCAACTTTTTCTTTGATGCCAAGAGAACTTCAGAAATGTCTTTGGAAGTCTTAGATAACAGTTTAAGGTGACTGCTCCTCCAAGTTCCTTAAATAACTACTATCTATAGATGTACTGGTGTCATATTTGACGCTTCTCATTAAAGCATCATTAAGTTTAATAATTTTGAAAATAAGTTACTAACAAGCACTGCTTAAAAAAAAAACAAGAATTCAAATATTGAAAATATATTGAAAATGTATTTGCCTTCCTAACTCAAGTTACTGGAACTTGGTACTGAACTAATTTATTCATCACCTCACAGCCAAACTTAGTGCTGTAACAGTCATCATCTCTAACATAATTGACTGAAGCAGAAAAGACATTAAAGGTAAATAAGTAAACCAGCCTATCACTTTGCAATAGCCCCATTCACCAGTCAGACACACAAGAGGAATTGGCAATCTGGCCATAATTTTAAAGTCTATCAGATGTATGGGCCTCCATGCAAGAATAAACAATACAAAAAAAGCCTTTCTTCCTCATCTCTAACAGTCTGTTTATTTCTAGTATTCAAGACAATGCAGTTTTGAGTATCTGCAAACAGAATTTGCAATGAAGTTTTAAGATCTTGCAATTTCTTCCAGAGAACCACTTCTTAGAAACAGTCTAATATATTAAAAAACAAAACAGATGAATAAAAAATACCCCTCAAACACATCCCACACTATTCAAGGTACAAAAATGCAAAGGGAAGACCCCATTCAAAATGCCAAGAGACATGATAAAAATCATATGCCATATGAACAGCCACAATGTAACCCAATCCTTTTTCCCTTCTAAGTAGAACAAGAGGATACAACTTAGAATGAATGAATGTTCTGAAAAACACACCGCATTTACAACCCTGAAGCAGCGAAGAAATGCAGAAACACAAAGTAAGCACTATTTTCATTGAAAATGTATATTTAAGTGAAAAAAAATACCCTTCAGATCATAGCTATTTTATACATACATGTATCTCCATTCACACACAAACGCTACTTAAATTCCACCCATCAACTTATGCTCCCAAGCAATACAAAGAACGAACACCTATACAGGACCCCTTAGAACCGTAGGAGGCTCATAATGTTATAAATGCAATGGATGCTACGAGTGGCTTAATCAAATAATTGATGCCTATAAAGTTACCTGCACAAAGTTTAAAGAAAATCCTTGGGGCTGTTCTTAATTAAAGCAAACATGCTCTGCCCATGCTTCCCCAAAGCAAGGCAAACATACAATCTGTTGAATGAGCATCCATACCCATGTAGTGGTAATGATCTCCTGGAGCTTCAACTTAGCATTTGAAAATTCAAATTACCACATCTGCAATCTTAAGCTAAAGCTAGAGTTTAGATTTTAACACCTTAACTACTTGCAAATCTGCCTAAGATACAGTGAAGGTTGATCCTGAAGGAGTATTTAACTTTTTTGTCTTCTCATGTTTTATTCTGTCCTTGACAAAGCACAAAGTCAATCTGATATGTATTTCATGGAAAACAGAAGTGTGCAGGATGAAAGTTTTAGGTAAAGCCATTTCACAGAGAAGTCTTTTTACTTGCCAATTTAAGTCTCTAAAAGCTTCTATAGCTCTGTAGCCAACTAACAGGATAAACTGTTAGCCAGCACACTAACTGCAAAAATAACTAACAGGTAGTCAAGTAAGTTAATTGTTATTTCTGTAGCTCATTCGAACTTCAAACTATTGTTATCTCACTGTATAAGGTGAATTGTTTCTTTTTCCAATACTCCTCAGTTTACTTATAGCATACATATTCTGTGAAGAGGATGAATCTACCAATTAACCCTCAGATATACCAAATAATTTTAATTAATTTACTTTGTCAAAAAGACCCTTTATCCCCAAATATTTAAAGGCTCTTGAAAAGAAAAATGTTTTATCATAGCTAATAAGGAAAAAAAAAAAAAAAAAACCAATAATGCAGCAATCTTTACTAGAACATAACTGACAGCCCAGTCTTCATAATAGTACAACCAGGAGACATATTATGCATTTTCAGAAATCCAGGCCATTAGGAAAATCTGATGCATAACGTTAGCAAAAGAACCAAGACAAGAATCAGTTTTGGTCACAAGCCCATCATAAATATATCTGTGTTAACTAAAAGTGACAGCAGTTATGATAAGGCTAGAAGAAATAAGTCCTTGTAGTGCAAAAGTATCACATTGCCATTAATATGCTTACGTTTTAGATAAAGCTACAGATTCAGCCTTAAAAATTTTAAGTTTAGCTGTTTAATTTACATAACAAAAAGCTGACAGTAGACTTCAAAACCCCTTTTTGTCATCATAAATTAAGAACTCTAATCACTAATGGCCAGATCTGACAAAAGAAACGTGCAAAAACATGGTCTTATTCTTTGAAAAGCATTCCCTCAACTGTTAGATCATTTACAAGCCCCTTAACAATACTATCGTTATGTTGCATCTCCACAGAAGCCAAAGATGAAACACACACTTTATTTCTGTAGACTTAGTGTGAACAGAAATTTCCACCTCCTTCCGCAGGATTTTTTGGTTTGCTTCATACAAACATTCCATGATAACACAAGATCTCAGAAGTTTAAACAAAAAGTACTACTTTAGGTCTTTCCAACACCAGATTAGGTTAGTACTCTTCAGAGTAAGAAAGATGTCTCTTCATTGAGTAAGAAAGAGGATTTCAAATCACAAGTAGGGTTTCCAGATACAGAAATAACACGTGTTAAACTTTGACATACTGTAATTTCAAATCCATAACTGACCTTCTCATTCTTCTTTTCTGCATCCAAAGGCTGCTTTGTATTTTCTCTACGAACAGTCTGCATTATTTCATCTTCAGATACGTCAAGGATAGACTGTCCATTAGGCTGTATAAACAAAAATGTGAATAATAAAAAATGTGGAGAATACAGATGAAGGAAAGCTCAAATTACATGATTACTGAAATGCAATTATTCATTGACAGAAAAATGCTGACAAGATTACCAATCAGTAAGTAAATCAGACAAAATTTTGGATAGCCACTCAAAATACTCACTGCAATTCTATATTAACCAAATGTATGAACAAGAGAAAGAACCTAAGTCTACTATCTTTTACCAAGCCTATCCAACACAGGAATTACTTATCAAAACAAATTTCTGAAAACTACCAGCTGTATGTGCCATAAGTTATCTAATTTAAAGAATATGTTTAAGAATTTGCAGCAGTTTCAGCTATGGGGGGGGGGGAGGTTATGGGCTGATTTTTCAAAGTTTTATCTTAAAAAAGTCTCTTCACTTTATCCTCCAAGTACCTGTGCATATCACTCACAGCTCACTTCCTTCACAAGTTAAATTTCATAACAGAACAGAAATTAGAAACTGAACGTGAAGTATGAATAAAGGACATTCTGTTGTTCTTTTCAGATGGACAGACTTGCATATACTTATTCCATTTGTCTACTACTTTCCTCTCGCATAATAATAATGTGAAGAAAATTACCATATGCTTCCGTGATAAAGTTAAAAACTCCAGACAGTCATTAAACTAGTCTTCACCTTGACCTTTCAGAGCAAAGGTGTATGCCTTAGCTTATATAAATACCTATACAGGACAAAACCATAATTAGTTTTTCTGAAGTCACGTTTGATGCTAACTTCAGTCTTAGCTTTTTGTTATGGTGCTCAACTCCACAAAAGATAAAAAATACACTAAATATTATACTACTGTTAGGCATTATCTCACTGAGTCAAAAGCAATTGCCAAAGGCAGTAATTGATAGTAGGTGCAAACAAGTTTCTGGTTATATCACGTTCATAATGATACAGATATTTAATTTTCAGTCTTTAATTTAGGATGTTAAGCATAAAGTACTAGCCTACTTTAATTGTTTTAATATCTGGGACAAATGTATTTTCTGTGCAAAGATGATTTTTCAAGTTTTAATTAAATTTAATACATGTATTATTTTCAGTTGTTTTATTTAAAAAACTACCTTAATTCTGTATCATACCAATTTGATTGCTTTAAAATAAAACAAAAGTCATATTACAACTTAGTGAGAGCTACTCCTTTAAAGACTAGATCTGAACCTCAGTTTAACTGGTACAGGCTATTAAGTCTTGCCACGGTATATTATGCTTACAAAGTACCCTTGACATGACTTCACCAGTGTAGAACATAGTACTGCTTAGTGTAGTTAGTTAGCATGCCAACTTCTTATTTTGTTACTATTAATAGAAATTGAAATATCAGATCACCTAACCTCTCTTCTCATGCAACAAACACAGTTTTAAACCACACATTGTACATCTAAGGTATACTACAGCTCTCTTGGTACTCTGAGTATGGAGTCTATATTGTAGATCTGCATTTCAAAGCTGTCATCAAGTGTAAAGTTTCTCTCATCAAACCTTTCAGTAGTAGATTCTACAAGGATACCAAAGATCTGATGTACAATCCTCAAAATGTTTCCCAAAACATTTCTTGAACCCTTCTGTTTTCTCCAGATTCCACATGGCCAGATTACTTGTGAGTGATACCACTTTAGTACCAACGATGTTTAAGATCGAGTCGGAGATATACTGAAACGCTAATTCTAAGTTTCTTAGTAGGATATTCAGAAAAAAAAAACTGATGCATCAGTTTTTCAATTTGTGCCAAAAAAATGTTTGTAACCATTTTTTTTCTTTAATTTTGTATCTAGCTTCGCTTCGTTAGTATTAAACATATAGAGTTCGGCTGTTGTGAAATGATCCTGAATTACTGTACAAACGAGAAATATCGTAAGTTTGAAAACCAGTTTCTTCACCCCTCTGAAAGTCATCTGTTTCTCAGAAGTCTTATTCTGGACTAATTCATGTCCATTAAGAACCCTCAGGAAAGATTCATCCACATGACTGCTTAAATCACTGTCTAATCATCTGATCATGTTGACAATGACTACTAAAAACAAATTTAAGAATCGGTACTTTCATACATTTTTCCCTGAATATTTGTAGTATTTACCTTTTCAGCAGAAGGTTTCCAGATTTAATTTCTGTCCACAGATGAATCATAGAATTTTAAGCAAAACTTTGTAACCATTTTTGCATATTCCAAAGATGGTAACAGACAAGGAAAGGGGAAGGGAGGAAAAAAAATAAAAAAGGCTGTTCTACAATTCTTTTAAAAACATCTATATCCAAAGAAAATAGAAGTTTAAAACTTCACAGCAATACATTTAACATTCCACCAACAATATTAATTCAGTAAAATTCCACAATGATGTTTTTATATTTCATCTTTTCTCTCAATCCTTAAAGCTATAGTGAAGATGGGACACAGAAGTAACAATCACATTAATAATAATACTAATTTCTGAATGTCTCCAACTTGCCTGCCAGTTTTAAAGGTTTAAGCATTTTTTTCACTCTCATTCATTTTTGAATGTTCATTCATCTTTGACAGTGCATATAGACAGAGTGCTATGGATACTTCAGTTTCACAGTATTCTCCAAGAAATAGTAATGAAATTGCTATCATCATCTTGAAAAACCTGAACTAGTCAAAGCCCTTAGTCACACATTACAAAGATGGACATACTTGGAATGTTTTAGGCCAATGAAAGGATCTGTTCATCACTATCTTCTGCAAGATTTTCTTGAGTAAGAAACTAGGCACTTTGAGCACTGGACACAGCTACAGTCCTACTTCTCTAACAAATATACACACAGGTATCTATGAAAAAGGTTACAAGTTTGAAAAAGTTTTTATACAGTTATTTTTAAGTGTAAAAAAAGAATACAAGGAAAACTGTAGTCTTAAAAAATATATTCAAACAGGTGAAGCAGTAAGGTTTTCCAAATGAATGCCAATGCTTTTACTAAAACTAAGTTTCAATGTCTAGTCTTTACTGTTAAGGTATATTTGTAATGATACAAAGTGCATTGTCAGTTTTCTGCATCTTCAAATAGATGGTATGAATGACTTTCTAAAAGCTGGAGTAGAGGAGAGAAAATGGTTACTCTTCACCTTCTAAACAGTGCTTTGCAGATTGTCCAAAAGTCTGTTATAAATAAACTTTCAACAGAAAAAGGTGAAACTAAAAAGCATCAGAGGCAGGCACAGGAATTATTCACAAACAAAAGGAATCAAAAATCAAAGAAGCTGCTTGGGAACGAGAAGAAAAAAGAAATCTTAACATGGGCCAAAGAACTCTGAGATAGGACAGAAGAAAAAAAGTTTTTCCTCTGCCAGGATTAAAAAAAAAAAAAAAAAAAAAAAAAAAAAAAAAAAAGAGAAAGTAGTTTGAAGTTTATTACACATGTACCTAAACAGAGATACTAAAGAGAGACAAAAAAGATACTATTCAGAGACCAAAAAGAGACTTCTGGAGAGACCAAATGTAAGGATCCCATGACAGAAATAGCTCTGTAAACTACTGTACTCATGGACACTGAACTATTTCAGCTTCATTTTACCTTCGTCTGTCTATAGGAAGTAAATAAATACAGCCTTATAGTTGCTAGCATATCTAGTCAATGTATTGCTACCCAACTAAACCTATTTTAATAAAAGTATTAGATAGGTTGCACACTAAATAAAGCAACTTAATAAAGTCAACTACAAGAAACAAATCAATAGACTTCCTCAGAAAGGTACAGTCAAGAATATTTCTGATCCTCACTGATCAGTTATGCATCACCTGTCATATAATGAGTTCAGTAATTCTGTATTAAAATAATCATATAGCTTTTAATTAGGTATCTCTAATGTGCTTTTAAATCAATTCAGACCATATATTTTAAGCTTTCTAAAATGCCAGCAATAGAAGTACAGGGTTTGCTATGACAGGTCTGTAATAAATCTGCTAGTAGTATACTTACTCTTTTCCCTTCACAGGCCTCATTATTTGCATCAGAGAATGTAAAAGGATATAAGCTGAAAACCACTACACAATCCACAGGAAGAGCTTTTATTGCATCTAAATTTTCAATGCTATTTTGAATGTTTTTCAGGTGAAACAGTCAGAAAACATTTAGGGGTAGCATGCTATTAGAGGTTTCAGTGAAGTTATCCAGATTATAAGGCAGTCTCATTTAACTTTACCACTGATACACACTTATTTGCTCTATAGTTAATGATTTGGTTTGTGCATTTTCTTTTCAGAAAACACTTTTCTTTTGAACTCTACATGAACACAGTGAGTACCGGTAGTATGAAAATGACTTAAGCCTCCCTCAAAATACTGAATGACATGTTGACAGTTGAAAACTGTTTTACTCAGCTTTAACTATGAAAATAGTTGGTCTTACATAGCCTTAACTTTCGTAATTCTGTGCCTGAGTAAATTAAGCTTTGAACAGCATAAGTATTTAAATCCACCAAATACAATGTTGGTTAGTTAAATATGTTTACATAAAATTAATACAATGTTTCCTTTATGAAGCTCTGCACTTTAGATCATTGTCATACTAATAGCATCTCTTCATATTATCTTCTGTTGAGACAGTTTTAATGTCTTCAGTGATGACTTGCAAGAGTTTATGCTCTGTTTTTACACTGGAGTTAGAAAAACAAATCAGAAACTCTAAATTATTTCTGGGATTATGCTTTCTTTAGAAAAAAGAATAACAAATCTGTTAGATTTTGGAGGATCTGCCTTTCAAGATGGCAAAAACTACTGCATCTTCATGTCTTCTCTAAAATGGAGACCTATCTACACTTGAAAAATTCTGAATCAGAATGTGTTCTCTTCTTGGTGCTAAACTTCATCTCTTGCAACTTGCAGAATCAACTTCAGCAGTTCACTGGTCACCAAGGACAGTTTGGAAGTGTGTGCAGACTTTTTCTGAAACGATATTCTAGCCTCTATTTCTCATTTAAAAAAACCTACACATACAAAAATACAAACTTATCTCAGATTTCAGCATTACAAAGGAATCAAACAAAGGCACAATCCACTTTCTCTCCTTTTTCAGGTTGTCAGACAAAGGATTTAGATTTTTATATTGCAAGATACACACACTTAAAAGACAGTTATAATAAGCCAGGGGACATCTGCTGTACTTTCATTCCTATAATCCATTTGGACATAAATAGGATTACAAACATACTAACAAAAGAAAAGGTATAGAAATCCCTTCAGTCCTAAAACTCTGATAAGTGGAAGCTTTAAAGGGGCTAGTCAGTAATTTCTGCATTCTATGAATTTCCTCATTAAATACAAGCATATTAGCAAGCACACAGAGCTCCCACACCATTCACTAAGATTAAAAAAAAAAGACAGGAATGATCTGTTTTTAAGGGGATCCTAAGACACTGATTTCATCAATAAAGATGATGACAACCCTACTATGGCACACTCATCAAAAGATCCATGTTATATGGTTTGCTGAAAAGACAGGGAAAAAAAAATCCTTACTCAAAGCAAGAAATCCTTCCTCAAGTTTGTATCACTACAGCATTTATGGGTCTCACAATGCTGCTTCCACTAGTCTTTACCTTTCTGTACTGCAACTCTTGGTTTGAAAGCCTAAACCATACCAAGGTCTTCAATATCAGTATCTCACTGAGCAAGATTTTGACTAATAACAAATACTACTTTCAAATACTTCATAGTTTCATTGAAAAGCTTCTCGGGGGGTCCCCGTCCCGCCCCGCCAAGGAGCCTTCCACCGCCTCGTCCCGTCCCGTCCCGTCCCCCGCCGGGCCCACCCGGCGCCCGGGCCTCGGCCCCCTCCCCCCGAGCGGCGCAGCCCCCTCACCCGCGCCGCCTTCTCCACCAGCTTCTTCTTGCTTCGCTTCTTCTGCTCTTCGCCTTTCAGCAGCGGCTGCCCGGTCCCCGGGCCCGCAGCCGCCTTGCTCGGGCCCCCGCCGCCTGTCAGGCCCGGCCCGGCCGCCTCCTCGCCCTTCCGCTCCGCCGCGCTCCCAGCCCGCTTCTTGCGGAAGCCGCCGCCGCAGGCCGCGGCCAGCAGCAGCCCCAGCAGCAGCAGCCCCAGCGCGGCCGGCGCGGCCAGAGCGAGCCAGGTCGGGAGGCCCTGCGGGTCGAGGCCCAGCTCCAGGCCCAGCTCGGCGCGCAGCAGGCCCAGGCCGCCCGACAAGACGTCCCGCACCCGGGCCGCCGCCTCCTCGGCCTGCTGGGCCGCCGCCTCCTGCCAGCTCCCCGCAGCCATCGCTGCCCGCTGCCCCCGAGGGGCCGGAACCGGGCGCGGCGGCGAGGGAGCGCTCAGGCCGAGCGCATCGCGGCCCCGCGGGAGCCGCGCTCGCCTCGCCTCGCCTCGCCTCGCCTCGCCTCGACGCGCCGGAGCCGCCGCCGCCGCCGCCGCGGGGGACGGAGCCTCTGCGGGGGGCGCCGCTCGCTCGGCCCGGAGGCGCCCGGGTCTCCTCCCCTTCCTGCCCTCCCCCCGCCCCTCCGGCCCGCGCGCAACGTCACCGCCCTGCCGCAGCGGGGCGCAGGGTGACGCCTCACGGGCGGGCCGGGCCGGGCCGGGCCGGGCCGGGCCGGGCGCGCGCCGCCCCCGCGCGAGCCTCCGCCCCGCCCCGCCCCGCCCCGGGAGGAGCCAGCCGGGCTCCCGCCGCGCCCGCCCGACGGCAGGAGGGGCGGCGGCGGCGCGGGGCGGAGCCGAGCGCTGCCGAGGGGGCGGCGCGGCGCGGCGCGGCGCGGCGGGCAGCCTCGACGTGGCAGCGGGAGACGCGGGGAGGGAGGTGGCGGGGGCTGGGCCAGCGGTGCCCTGAGGCGGCGCCGCCCGAGGGGCCGCCCCTGCGGCGGGGGCGGGAGGGCCCGCGGCCCCGGCGGCCGGGAGGGAAGGAGGGGGGCGGCCGCGGCCGCCGTGGCGGTGGGGCCGTCGGGGAGGCCGCGCCCGGGGCGGGCGCGCTTGAGCCGTGCGCTGAAGTCTGCCTGCGGGGTGGAGCGCCGCTGGTCGTGGTGCTTGTTGCTGGGAGGAGGAAGCAGGCGGAGGAAAGCCGTGAAGCTCTCCGAACCTCATTGCTGTCTGCGTGAGGTTTCCAGGCTTAAAAATGACGTGGAGGTGTTTTTGTACTTAACAACCATTAGTCACCTTTGTTTTAGCTCGTAGTAGCCCCAAAGAGATGGCTCAGCTTGGGTGTGGATCTGTTATTTGCTGGTTTGGGTTTCAGCCTGTGTGTACAGGTGTCAACTGATGCCCACCAGGAGGAGGCCAGATTGTGCCTCTTGGCCTGTCCGTGCCTCCCCGGTGCGGATCTCGCCCCCGGCTGCCCAGGGGGTGTCGTTCTCGGGGCTTCAAAAGGGAAAAATCCTCTTGCCTCTCCAGCCTGCAGCAGGACTAGTGCCCTCAGGGCTTAGGCAATGCTGAGCGTTGTGTGTCACCACCTGAGCGGGAGCACCCGGGTCTAGAGCCGTGGACTCCCCACACCATACGTGCGAACAGACGCGTAAGGATGGCGGTCCCGGCAGCACGGTCTCCCGAACAGAATGCAGCCAAACCTGGCTGCTGGTGAATATACAGGGTTACCGCGACTTGCAGGAAGGTGATACATCCTCTCAGGCTGCAGAGGCCTCAGTCATCTTTTGGACACAGAACATTTAAAAAGCCACAATAAGATTTGCATGCCATAGTTCATTTTTTTCTAAATATACTAGTCAATATAGTAACATAGTTATTTTCTAAGAAGCATATTTTCAAAATGTGTTAGCTTCCACAAACTTCAAATTAAATGATGAGCTTTATGTAAAATGTAGCTGTATGCATCACAGTAAGAGTTTTTTTGTCATTAAGAACTTAAAAAGTCAGACTTATATTTATGCACTTTAAAAATGTGCTCTTAAAAAAACCTGACCCCAAACGCGTGCCTTGGTTTTCAAAGGTTTGGTCTCAAAACATCAAAGTTCCTGTGGAATTTTACCCATCAGCACCTAAGAGCTGACTCTGTTGAGGGACTTTACAGTGACAGTAACCTAATTCTTCTGGAATGGGGGGGTTGCTGGAAAGTAATGTAGTTTCCCGCTCTTCATTTTCAACTGTCATTGCTAGAAAAGTACCTATATTTTACCACATAGAAAAATGCATTGAATACTTGAAATTTAAAATGTAATAAAAATAGACTTCTTTTTAAACAGCGTAATTACAGCTTACACTTTTCACATACTGATAACTTTATTTTGTAAAGTCAGTAAATCTTTCATACACAAGTATGTATGTTTTAAAAGTTTTTGAGTGTTCTATAATCATTTCATATTCTAGTATATGCTGTACACATTTATTGGAAGATATTTACTACCATTGCATTGGTTGTTGCAGTATTCAGCCAGCCTAACGTACTGAATAAATCCTTATTCTATGAGCAGTTTCCGTGGTTAAGATGTTACACTATATATACAGAGGTGGCACAAGAAGAATCTGATATTTTTAGTTCAAAATAGACTTCCCAAAGAAAATATGCCTATGAAACCTGAAAGCATTGCTCAGCTACAATGGATGATTTTAAAACGAAAGCTGTAGAACAATAGCTATTGTTCATTTAAAACTTATATTGGCAAAACAACGCTTCAAGAACTTGGTGAAGGCTGAATTCCAAAATAAAAGTGACTACATTTAAGAACCACTGAAGTTAGTTAAATACAGCCCCATGGCACCACCGAGTGGTGTCATCATGAATAGCAGTCTAAGCATAGAAACAGATTTAGTAACAAAGATCCTCTATTGAAAATGGACTATTTCAGTTTTCTTAGCTACTGAAACAGATTAATCTGGAATTAATAAAAATGTCTTTATTCTGAACTAGCATGATACAAAAATAAATAGATGTACCTTTGAAATATTTCAAAGAAAGCTTGTGTTTCATTGTCTCATTAAAAATGTCAGGAACACACACACTACTATAACTATACCCATCAAATAAAGCAAATGTTCCATTTCACTCAAATTTTTATACTAATATAGGTTTAATATTAATCTTCAGATCTACTCGCTATTTATTCTGGGGTAGGTAACAACAACAAAAAATCTCGTATCCAATAACCACCATCCTTGGCAATGTTAGAAAATGGTCACTGAAGGAAAGGGTAATCAGCATACAGCCTTGGGAAATTATTCATCTAGGTTATGGCTGGGTGTCTTGGTTTATTCTAGCCAAGGCTGAGGATTAGGGTTAGGGTTAAGGTTATAGTTAGACTCATGAGAGACATCATGCCTAGAAGTCTACTTGAGGTGGAGCTACGAAGGGTGGCCAAAGAGGGGTAGGCACGAAAAGAATTCTTCCTGGAGATCTTTTCTCCAGGAAGGCTTGGAGATTTTTTCTCCAGGTGGCCATGGCTGGCGATTTTGAGAGAGGTTGAACTGGTGGCTTGGTTAGGGTTAGCATTAATGTTAGATATGGGATTGGGAGAGGGACAAAGCCTAGAGCTCCAGCTGGTGTTGGACAGCAGAGAAGCAGCTAGAGTAGGGGAAAGGCTGCAAAGATCATTTCCTCTAAGATATTTTTAATTTGTGTGGTAGCTCAGGGTCTTGGGTTGAGGTTCAAACCATCCTTAGCATTTGGACTCTAGAGTTTTAGAGAGGCGGAAACGAACTCAATTTGAAGTCAACTTGGAAATGGGTTATTGAAGGAGGGGGTAGGCTGCCAAAGTAATTCGCCTTCAAAAACTTGATAATCTTGGCTGTGGCAGTGAGTCTTGGGCTGTGTCTTGGTTGATGTTGGGTATTAGAGTTGTGGCTACAGTAGGGCCTAAGGTCAGGGGACAGACAAATTGTATCTCTGGAGTGAGGCACAAAATGGCCTGCAAAAAGAATTGCTCTCTGAGAAGTTTTTCATTTGGGTAGTGGTTGGGGTCTTGGGCTAAGTCTCAGTTTAGGAGAAGAGACAAAGTCTAGAGCTGCATTTGGACTGAGATTGGAAAGGAGCTGCGAAAGGAAGTGGTAGTGGCAAAAAGAATTCTCCCTTGAGCACATGCTCATCTGGGCTATGGAAAAGGAGTTTTGGGCTAAGGCTTAGCCAACGTGTATGTTGAGGGCTGGAATTAGGATTGAGAGAGAACAAAAGCTAGAGCTCCATTTGAACTGGAATTGGGAAGGAGCTGCAAAAGGAAGAAGTGGTCTGCAAAAAGAATTCGTCTCTGAGATACTTTTCATCTGGGCACTGGCTGGACATCTTTGACTGAGCTTCGGCAGATGCTGAGAGAGATGTCCTCTGCCAGGGCTACTGCTTGTGATCACAGAAGGAGGTGCAGACTCAATTCTCATTGCAGTCCAAGGGATAGCTTCCAAGGCTATTCAGCAGTTGCAAGATCCAGCTGCAAAAAGAATTCTCCCTTGACAACATACTCATCTGGCCATATTTTTGACTAAGTCTTGGCTAATGTATAGGCTTAGGATTAGGACTGGGAGAGAGACAAAGCATAGAGATCTACTTAGAGTGAGGGTGGAAAGGGACTGTCAAAGGAAAAAAAGTGGTGCAGAAAAATTCTCCCTCAAGGATATGTTCATATGGGCTATGGTGGTCTTTGGCCAAAGTTCAGCTGATTCCTTGATTTACAGTTAGGGTTAGGACTGAACAAGAGACAAAGATTGGAGCTCCACTTGTAGTGCGTCTGGGAAGGAGCTGTCAAAGGTAAGAGAGGGATGCCAAAAGAACGATTCCATGAGATCATGTTCACCTGGGCCACCCTGGGATGTTTTGCAGTGGAAGAGGGACAAAGCTGGGACCTCCGTTTGGAGTGAGGCTAGAAAGGGGCTGCCAAGGGAAGAAGTGGACTGGAAAAAGTGTTCTCTCCTGAGAACACATCTGGGCCATGGCTGGAGTGTTTTGGGCCATATCTCAGCTGATGCCTAGGTCTGGAGTTAGCATTTGGCTAAGGGTTGGAGAGAGACAGAGTAGAACTACATTTGAAGTGGGACTGCAAAAAGACCATTCAAGAACAGTGGCATGCGGAAAACATTCTTCTCTGAGATCTTTTTCATCTGAACCCAGTCATAAATGGGGTCTTGGACTAAATCTCAGCCAATGTTTTAGGCTTGTGTAAAGGTTAGGGTTAGGATTAAAAAAGAAGGGAAGTGAGGAATTTTATTGGGAATGGGGTGGTATAGGGGCTTTCAAAGGGAAAAAGGCAGTGCAAACAGAATTATTCACTGCAGACATATTAATCTGGGACATGGGTTGGGTATCTTGGGCTAAGATTATGCCAACACACAGTTTTATGATTAGAGTTAAGTTTAGGATAAGGAGAGAGTCAAAGCTTAGAGCTCCATTTTGAGACAGGCTCAAAAGGTGCGACTAAAAGATTGTGGGCTGCAGAAAAAGTCCTCAGAGAATATGTTCATCTGGGCAATGCTTGGTGGTCTTTAGCTAATTCTCAGACATTGAATAGGTGTAAGGTTAGGGTAAGGGTTGAGAGACAGAGAAAGTGGGAGATGTATTTTGGGTGGGACTTGAAAGGGGCTGCTAAGGGAAGTGTTGGGTGCAAAATGAATCGTCTCCTGCAAACATGTACAGTCTTGGCTACAGCTAGGGGACTTAAGCTAATGCATAGTGACCTCCTTTCCTGAGAAAGAATAGTGAAGAATTTCACCAAATCTTGAAACATTTTTTTTTTTTTTTTTAATGCAGAGCTTCAGGAAGGACTCCTGAAGATAAATCACCCATGTTCAGCTTTGACTTTGGAAGTTCACTGTATTTATTTTCCTTATTGACATGCTTTTTTTTTTTACTTGACACAGAATCCTCAATCAAAAATTCACTGTTAAAAAATACCGTGTTCTTCAAAGTGTTTATCAATTTTGCATTATTTTCCATTATAATTCTCATTATTGCATATAACCATATCATGCAAATATAGAAATGTTCTGACAAAATCATCATAATTCTATTTTCAAAGGATAAGTTTGTTCTCATTAAATCTTTGACATCAATAGTATTTAGTCATTAAAGCTAAATTGTCATTATGACCGATAGAGTCCATGAGTGTCTTGGGACGTGAAGAGCACTTTGGCAGACTCTTCACATTCAGAATTCTGTCAGCTCTAGGACTTAGAAAAATAAATATGCAAAGACTCACTACAAGCTGGAAAAAGCCCCTTTGAATTAACAGATGGTAAACACAGAATGATAGACCTATTATCTCATATCTCTGGTTATACAAAATTGTTTTCTGTATTTTTTCAAGCGTATATGAAATATCCCCCTGTAATAGATCTTCTACTGTCTATCTTTGGGAGTTTTCACAGCTACCTTTTATATTCAGGACAGTTTTTCTAATATAGTATCTTAATCAAAAGGTGGTTGCTGTTCATCCAAATGGAGCCAAGTTAGCTCAAAACCATGTGGTTCATTTGATAAGAATATAATTACAGAATCAAACTGTGCAGGCTCTTTTGTGTATTTAGCCTTTTGCACTGCAGTGTATGTTTTTGTCAGTACCTGAGCTAGCTAGTAGCAAGCAGCAGGGACATCAGTGTAGACATATTCAAGCTCTTTCAGTTGTTCTTCCTTGTTCTGCCATAAATAATTATGCTATAGTCTTGGGCTGGTTTCTGCAATTTTCACCTAGAGATTGGTATGAATATTCCAACAATACTAAATTTTATCAGAAGACTCCAATTCAAGGAAACAGAAATCACTGAGGGAAATGTCTCTATTTCAGTGAGCTTTTGATGACCTGCAGCCAGGGCTCGCATTAGAAGCCTAGTTCTGTTCTGATGGCTCATGTAGCAGGGTGCTGTGAAGCCTGAGCACCCTTTGCTGTGACTACTACAACAGGGAAGATCTATTTTGTTCCTCAGTCCCTCTTCTGGTAGATGAAAAGCCTTGTAGTCTCATGAGAGGAAAAAGAAAATCAGTCAGTCATGAAACTATGAGTAATAAATATGACATATGGAAATTAAATCTACATTGTCAATGCTAAATCTGTCATTTCCTAAATTTTGGGAACTTAATTTGGAATTCTTAGATTTGCATGTTAATATAAGAACTTACCTACTTTTTTAGAAAATCAAATAGGAAAAAAATCTACATTAATTTAAAATCTACTTCAGATTGAAATCATTCCTATGCAGAGGGTTTACAAAAACCCAAGGCCTCATTTAAAACTCGTTGAAGACAGACTCCCTTAAAGATCAAACCAAAGGTTATGTCTATACTGCTAAATAAGGGAGTCCTAGGGATCACGTTGGTTCCTGGCCTTGAAGAGGCACACGCTGACCATCACCCATGCTGCTGAGGCCTCTCCTATCCCCGATGGGCTGTGTCCATACTGAGTAGGATTCTGGGTTTCATGGGCACCACGGGATGTCTGTATGACACTATGCCATAACTGGTATTTTTTTGTGGGGGATTTTGGGTTCAAAGTGCTTGAAACAATGTGAAGGTTATGTTGCAGCCTACCACAGTGAGGTTTTGACAGGTTTTTACAATTTTACACAATTGTTGTGCATTGTAAGTATTTGTGAAGATATTTCAGGGTACAAAGGCTATGCAAATAGTATTGGAAGACTGTGCAGGTCAGAGGGAGCCAAACCTTGTCCTTATTATCCTTTTGGCAACAGTGCTTGCACTAAAATATCCTGAGCACTCTGCACTTTGCCTGCATTTTGTTTGGAAAGTTAGTTTGAATGGTCCAAAACAAACCTGAGATGCAAGCTAAAGGTTAAGGACTGTGAGTGTTCAGAGTAGAACATTCAAATTTACTCTCTGTCCTCCATTATCTATCTATTTAGGCCTACCTAAAATGTCTAACATGAGTACTGAAAAGAGTGTTCATTTTTGAAAATTCCCTCTTAACGTTAGCCAAGTTCACCCTAGAAGTCTAAAGCAGAGCATGAAAGAGAGCACCTGTATTCCTGTGAGTACTATGCATTAACTGCCAGACCAAGGCTTTTAATCAGTCATGTAGTTGCTTAATCATTCCATGTATGGTTTTGATCTGCATCAGAGTACTATTATGCAAAAGTTTCACATTTAGATTTACAAAGTAAGTTAGGCTGGAATGGACCTCTAGAGGTCATCTACTTCCATTTCCTGCTGAAAGCAAGGCTGATTACAAAGTTTGATGAGGTTGCTCAGGGCCTTGTCCAGTCAATTTCTGAAAATCTCCAAGGATGGAGATTTTTCAAGTTGTCGTGGCAACCTCTTTCTGTCCTTAGCCCCCCTTAATGGGAAAAATATTAACCTTACAGCTGTTGCAGCTTGCAGTGATTGTCTTTTGTCGTTTTGCTGTATACATCTGAGAAGAATCTATCTCTGTTTTCTCTATAACTTTCCTTTAGTTAGCTAAAGATGGCAGTTATATCCCCCTTAGCTTTTTCTTCTCCAGGCTAACCAAAACCAACTCCTTTCAGCCTCTCCTTGTATATCATATGCCCCAGCCTTCTAAGTATTAAGATATGCTGAGAAACAGGAGTTACAGAACCTGAAAATTAGTATTATAAATAAAAAGAAATCTGAGAAGTAAGTAGATATGTCAGTTTGAGAGCTAAACCAAAACAATGGGAACAATGGGAAAAAATTCATTCAGAAAAAGTTGAAACACAGTTTTGGCCAATCATACATGTTAAGCACTAAATTTTTTGCTTCATTTCCAGTTACCTCTTTTGCTTATTTTTTTCTTATTTTAACATAGGGTGTTTTTTTAAATGATAATGATCTCTGCAACAAAACTTTGTATTTTAAAGTTTTGGCATTTATGAACCAAAATATGTTATTGCAAATAGGCTGAAATGTTTCAGCCTGTAGGAATTTTCTGCTAATCTAGCTAAAACTGTTAGTCAGCAGTTTCACTTAAATTCACAAATACCTTCAATCCTCCTTTAGCTCCATTTTTACCATATTCGTCATTAATTGATTTTTCTGTTTGTCCAACATTAAGATGCATTTTATAGCTTCCAAAAGGTGAGCAGACATAAGCAGTTAATTCAAAAAAGGAAAACCTAAAAAGTCACAGATGGTTAATTCCACACATTTTTCAAGGCATACCCACAAGGGTCAATCAAGTAGCAAGATACAAAAGCTGCAGATTGCACAGCAAGTTTCTGTACAACATTGTACCTTTTACCTGCAGTTGTCAGTCTTTGAGCTGTCAGTATATCTTAGTGGACTTGAAAATTTTGCATATCTTCTTGTCTTCTTCTTGCATTTTGTTTTTAAAGTCCCCTTGAAATTAAGCCGAATATTCAGTCTCTTAATCTAAAGACTAGCTTCTATGATACTTACTTTTATTACTTGTCATTTATGAAAACTGTATGACAATTGCTGCTCTGTTTTTACTATTTTTAAAATAGATATTGTATTTCCTGTATTATAATCATATGCTTAAATCCTCTCATGATGTTTGTGATATTCTTTGGGGAATTCTAGTGAGCAATGATAAGACTCTCAGGATATTGATAGTGCATGCGCGTGCAGAAAGAAATAACAGATTCATAAAAAATATTTACAAGACAATGGACCCCTGTTAAAATCCAACACGATAAAATTATGTAGATGCCAAAACACCTCCAACAGTTACATAGAATTTCTAATGCTGATGTCTGGATAATCATTTAAAGTATTCTATTCATGACAACCATTTTTATCTCCAACATTATTTTGGTTAAAACCTTCTGAAATACTACATTTCTTGCAGTAGCACTCACACAGTAATGAAGAAAGGAGATTTTTAAAAAAGCCTGTAGCTGATTTATTTATTCAGTAGGGCACAAATGATGTACTATGCACTCCACAATGCATGCTAGATGTTTTTTCCTATTTGTTGGCCCTATTCCTTGTACTGCCTTTTTTGCAACATCATTTGTCTGCCCTCTAACCTACCTTTCTTCCATCCTTTCCTAGTCTCATGGATTCTTCCACATTTTTCTTTTCAGTGTTATCCCTCCAGTCTTACCTTTTCCTAATTCCATATTCCTATAACTCATTCTCTGTTTTTTTTCATTAAGCATACCCCAGTACAATAGATAGGATAACTGAACAAGAAACAGACACTAAAATATATAGTTAAAAAATGTTTGCTAGCCTTTACCTCAGTTACTCTATGTGTACATTACATCTTGCTTTTATCCTTTCTGTGTTACAGTGCAAACTCTTTAGGGCAAAGCAATGCCTTTTCCCATGTGTCATTATCATTTGTTTGTGGCGTCCAGTACACTGGAGTCCTGTTCTTGCCGTGCCTTTGGGTACCTCTGCAATACTGCTTTTAGTTACTGTTGTAATGATACAAATATCTGAATAGATCAGTTTGGCTGGGAAAAGCATAAAAAAGGCTCCAACTGCTACGTGTTTTAGAGAAGAACAACATCCTGAGATAAAGAGAGAAAATTTGACTTGGTGTACTCTGCTTTTGGCTTGGAAATCTCATATCTTTCCAAGCTAAGGAGCACCTGGCACATTTCTAACATGATGCAATTGTGTAAGTTGATAACTATCCAGGCCCAAAAGAATTAGATCAGACATCAAAAGACCTTTTGGAACTGTCTTGTCCTAAAGAAAGTGAAAACTACAGTAGTTAATTCTCTGGAAAGAGAAGATACTACAGTGCTGGAGGAGGGAAGATTAGGAGAATGAAGTATAGTCAGAAACTTACAATATTGGGAAGTTCTCTGTGATGACTTAAAAAACCTTCCATCCAATCCCCTGTGCTACCTTCACTATAATCAATCGTGATTATTGCTAGGGTACAAGGGAAAAATAAGAGTTGCATGAATAATAATAAAAGCACTAAAACTGGCTTATTTGCTTGCATTATCAGGAATCCTAATCAGCTGCGTGACATTTTAACATGAAACCACTGAGTGGGAACACAGGATGTGGTTGTTAGGATGTTGCAGTAAACCATTAACAAATAGAATTTCCAGATTCACACTGATTTGATGGATTTTGTCATGTCAACAACATTATCCATTGCTGATGATGATCTGGATGACACATATATCACCTAGAGAGCACTTCACTGTGGTGTCAAGTAGAAGAAACCAGGCAAGTAAAGTTTGGAGAAGAATTCTGAGACTGAAGTTTTGGACAAGTGTAATTCACAGAAACACAGAATCACAGAGTGGTTGAAGTTAAAGTGGATTTCTGAAGATCATCTGGTCCAACCCTACTGCTCAAGCAGGGTGACTAGAACAGGTTGTCCAGGACCATGTCCAGTTGCGTTTTTAATATCTCCAAGGATGGAGATCCCACAACCTCTCTGGCACCAGAGTTCAACTACCCTCACAGTAAAGAAATATTTTCTTATATTCAGATGGTATTCCCTGTGGAATGGCATTCCTGTGGCACCACTGAAAAGAGTCCATCTCCATCCTCCCAATACTCTCCTATCAGGTATTTATACAAGTGGATCAGATCCCCCCTGAGCCTTCTCTCCTCCAGGCTGAACAGCCCCAGCTTTCACAGCCTTTCCTCATATGAGAGATGCTCCAGTCTCTTAATCTTTGTAGCCCTTCACAGGATTTGCTCCAGTAAATCCATGACTTTCTTGTACTGCGGATCCTGGGACTGGACCCAGCACTCCAGATGTGTCTCACTATAGCCGAGCAGACGGGAAGGATCACCTCCCCTGACCTGCTAGCAACACTACGCCTAATGCAGCTCGGATTACTGCTGGCCTTTGCTACAAAGTATATTGCTGGCTGATGTTCAGCTTGTCCACCAGGACCCCTAGGTCCTCTCTGCAAAGCTGCTCTCCAACTGGTTGGTCTCCAGCCTGTACTGGTGCATGGGGTTATTCCTCCCAAGGGGCAGGACTTGGCACTTCCCTTTGTTGAATTTTATAAGGTTCCTCTCTGTCCATTCCTCAAGCCTGTTGAGGTCCCTCTGATTAGCAACACAACCATCTGGTGTGCACTAGTCCTCTCAGCCAGAAGCCATCAAAAAGAATAGAGACTTCAACTGTTTTCTTCTTTCTGAGTAGTATGCAGATAATGCTTTTGCTTCTACTCAGTATTAGAAATACTCACTGATTTGGAAACATGTATTTTCTTCCCTTCAGCTTATCTTTAGACATACACATTCACATCAGGCATACACATCTGGAACTACATTCAGCAGATGTTACTGAATGCTCCATGCAGGTGCATAAGTGCCAAAGGAACAAAAATTGGGTTGGGAATTAACTGCTTAAATATTCCTTAGATAGCCCAATTTCTTAACCTGCTTATTATTTCTGTTGTACAATGAGTCTCCATCTTGGACTAGGAACTGACTGAGATCTATAGTGTACAAACAAAACCAGAAGATAGTCCTTGTCCCTGAGACCTTTCATTCTTCATGATAAATCTTGTAACAGGAGGATACCTCCTATCCCCTCTGTTTTGTTTTAAAGTGTTTATTGAACATGTAATCCTTGGGCACAGACACGATATGCAGAAACTGGAATCCTCTGCAGCCAGTCCTCTCACCCAGGTATTCAGTGTCCTCTTTCAGAGATGTTTGCCATATACCTCTCTCCCAGCTTTGGCACATTGGCAGCTTTGGAAATTTGGACTTACAATAACAAGTGGGAGAAGTTTAAAACAAAAAGAACTACCCAGAGACCAAGGAATTGAAATGTTTCCTGATGGAGAGGCTTAAAGACTTGCCAAAACCGTGAAATCATGTTAAGTAGTGTCACAAATGATCCCGCTGAGCTTAATATGGGGCTTTATATTGGCATGTGCCTGTGAATTGAAGCTCAAACATCCAGTAACCGGGCTACAGAGAGGCAGGAGCAAGTTCCAGGAGAGTCTCAAAAGATTTTTTTTAGCTCTACTTTAAGGTTGCCAGCTAAGAGGGAGCAGGATATATTTTATGCCTGGGCAATAAAAATACGTCACCCCACATTTTAAGTATGTTTACATAGTTTGGATTATGTCTTCTTGACACTGGCCCAAAAAAGTGAAACCATTTTGTGATCCTAAAATAAAAATGAAGAATATTTTGAATACATCATTTTTTTTCTTCCTGGTTTTTTTCTACCTGACACTAATTAGCTGCAGCATGTAAGACAGAGCAGCAATTGCACAGCTTTTTCTGGGCACTAGGCAGCAATACCACAGAACTCTGTTTGCGCTCATATGAACCCAAGACAGGAACGGGCATGGGTGGACTGAAAAAGATGAAAGAAAATAGCTTAGAATTTAGAGGAGGTTGAAAAAAAACCTATTTTTGACCACTCAGGAAAGGTTTGGTGCCTGGGAACCTTTGCCACTAGAGAGCAATGGAAGCCTTTAAGCACACACATCCACTTAGTTTAAAAGACTTTGTTGTCTGTCAGTGAATAACATGGGTTGTTCTTTCATTCTTGTTCTAAATCCAATCTCAAAGAAACTAAAGATCAGTTACGGAAGCTTTAGTAAGGCACTTTTAAATTAATACCCCAGATAAACATGAAATATTTTAAATACTTGCCTCTTTTTTTTTTTTTTTTTTTTTTGCTAGTAAGTAAAATGCTTGTTTTTATAGGATGCTGCACATTTTCTGTGCAATTTTTCAGGGGTCAGGGAATCAGTATGTATTCTAAATCCAGTCATTTATAATGTTACACACCTGACTAAATGCTTATTACTGTCTGCTATATATTTTATATTTTCTTTTGCTCTCAAGTTGGAGTGTTCACTACTGTCCTCTGTAGGTAGGAAGAAAGCTTCCTTTTGTCTTCATTAGCATTCCTCTGCTCTTCAATTTCATGAAAAGATGGTAGCTGTTTATTGCAGAAGTCACAAAATAGTTCTTGTTTTAACTATGATAATGAAATCCAAACATAAAAGTTTACTAACTGTCTATCAGTAGAGTGCCCCTGAAACCAATGTAGTGCTCCGCAAAGTTATGAACAAACTGGTGGGGAATTCCTCAAGATTTAGGTCTCTCAACAAAATTAGTGTGGGCCCAGAGATGCAGTGGGATCTTCACATGACCCAGCATAAGAAATACAGCAATCCCTTCTAGTCAGTCATTGGTGCTTGCTGCCAGCTGCCTGCAGCTCTGCCCAGGTATCTTGGTCTCTCCAGCCTGTGGTTCCCAACGCACTGACACTCTGAAAATGCACTTATGCTTTTCAGCTCTCTTCATACCAGAAGAAGCATGAAAATACTTGAGGTTCTTTTTAAAGCTGCATGAATGAAGGATGCAACTCTAAAATGTGTTATGATATTGGCTCACTGTATCTTCCACTTGATACCTGCCCTCTCATTCTGTGAAGAAACAATAGTGTAAGAGAGATGCATGTATACGCACACATACACACACACATGCACGCACACACATGCATGCACAGATATGCACAGGCTTTCTGAGGGAAGTGCTAAAAACAAGTCAAAACATTGCCTTAGGCAAATGGTACATTTACCAAAATGAAATATTTCAGCCATCTCCATTCACAACCTATCTTGGGCAACAAATGACACAGTTTTCTTTACTACACTAATAAATGCATTGCCAGAGAAGATCCATGCTGTTCTGTGAATGAAGTGGAAGGAAGCGGTCTATGTGGAAAAGATGGTTGTTATATAATCATTTGATCTCAGAATGCCCAGTCTACAGCCCGAGGGTCATACATGCTCCACCATGACACACATCACCTATTGCCCAAGGAGTCCTGAAATAAATGGTGGCTGGGAATACTCAGTCTGACAGATTTTACCCGCCATAGTAATCTCATATCCAACTAAATCCCAGCTGTGCTCCTATCCCATCTCCTTCACCAGCCACTTTATCTGCCATCTCCTTGACCAGCCACATTCTTCAGCTCACTTTTCCATGCTGACTTTACCCACCCAGTTTCTTCTCTCCTCTCTCCTCATCTAGTCTTTCTCCCTCAGCTTCCCCATTCATGATGACTTCCAGTCCTCCACTTTAGATTCTTCATCCGGTTTCAGCTCAGTTCTGGTGTCCTTTCCTAGATATTTCCCACCATTTCCATGATCAGTCTGTAAATCTATGTCCCTTTCACACCTCTTTCCTGCAGATCTGTTTGTTCAGTCTTGGATTTCTCTAGATCTTCATCTCAATTTCTTCTCAAACTAGAACCTAAACTACCCACCTCGACCTATTCTTTCGTCTCAAATACTCCCCTCCCAATATCAACTATCCTAGATACCAACACTCTGGCAGCCAGTTCCAGCTTTCCTTTCCCGTATTGCAGTCTCCATACCATACCACCCACACTCACCACAGAATTCTTGTCCCAAGCAGCTCTCTTTTCTTTATCCCATACCACCAAGAGCCAGTATTGTGACTGTTGGAAGTATGTCCTTGCCCTCAGATCACATGCCTAGACTTTATCCAGTAACAACAACAACTCAGAGCCAGAAACGCAGGGAAAGTCCTGTGCAGCCTGAGGCTGCAGCCAGCCCCATTAGATGGGGAATCTTGGAGAGTTAAATTCCAGACTGGAGTCTCTGCTGAAAACATCTGGTATGCACAGACTCTAAGTTTTATAGTGTGGCCAAATTTTGGTAAAATTTCATGAGGATACCAAGAAATTTGTTTTTGATATGTAGGCCACCCAGCTTGCCCACAGGAAGTCCCCATACCAAAGGATGAGTACAATAAAGCTATTCAAAGAAAAGAGTGCCAGATTTTTTTTACATGGTCAAAATAATGTATTTTTTTTCTTAGTTGTGTTTTCAGAAACAGCTGAAAGCGCTTGACTTCAGTTTGCAAGAAGATTGTCCCGAGGCAAACATCCAGCATGGAAAATTCCAGACTGAACAATTCATGTGTGGCAAAATTATGTGCAACTGATAACAGGGCTGTGGGTTAGGAAGTGTTAGATAATCATAATAGTTAATGCTACCAGTCCAGTTGTAGCACACTAATGTATTAACCAAATCATGTAGCGTATTACTTCTCACCAACAGGAACAAAGGCAATATGCAGTTTCTTTCAGCTCAAAGGTGATTATAGCAATTCTCCCTGTTCCTTCACATCATGGAAATATGATTTTGAAGCCCAACTGGAATACTTTCAAAGGCATTATGAAGCACAGCCAGACAATATTCGTCTTTCAAATTTGCAAAGAAATATAATGAGAAAGTCTATCTATATGCAACATATATGTGTTTAACATTAGCCACTTGTGTTCATAATATGATTACAGGAACATTGAGTTTGATTCCCTTTTTAAAATGGATTAGCACGAAAGTAACTCCTTTAACTTAACTAATTCACTTCTTATGTAAAATTAGGAGAGGAGAACTCAGGCTCTTTTCTGTTGGAACGTGCAGCATTATTGTATGTTGTTAACATTGTCTCTGGCGAATAGCTGCATGATGGATAAGACTGCTCTGTCAAAATGCTATGAATATAAACACATTTTTATTGGGTTTATGAGCTAAAAGTGAGAGCAGGGTGGGATGCTGCACAAAGCAATGGATTGTGACTCAGACCAGGGCTCTAGTCCTCTTCCACTGGCTTGCTGTGTAAATCATTTCTCTTCTGTGCTTCATTTCCCCCCTAGTAAGTAGCAAAGGTCTCTACTATGTCACAGGCTAAGTTTCTGTTTCCAAAGTCTTCCAGAATCCTGTTCAGTCTTCCTGTATATCTGGCCATCTGACCAAAGAACATTGGCCTCGTCAGTGCTAGAAAATATACTTCCAGCAGGTGGCAGATACTGCTCATCCAATACAATCCTGTCACTCAGTTCAGTAAGTCAGCTGCGGGACATGAAGCATCAATAAAAGCAGGAACTAAAACCTGAATAACAGATCTTCAAGCTATATGTGTTTCAAAAAAATCATAAGTAGCATGATTAAAGTTTGCCTTATTCCATACGTATTTAGTTAGATATAGAGTTTTGTTTCAGCTTTCATTAAAGCCTTTTCAGAAAAAAAATATTTAAGTGAAGTAATGATAAGTGATCTAGTTGATTTAAAGCAAGGAGAAATTTTCTCATTTGGGAATATGTTTATAGCATTTGAATACTAACATTTCCTGTTACTGGATCACCTGAATTGCTGCTGGTAAGGTAAATTAATGAGTCTGAATTCTTTCAGACCAGAAGTCAACTGGGCTTTTTTTAACAGGAACAACTTACACAGGCCTGGCCAATATATAGCACATGTGCTATGTCCTATAGAGCAGAAGTCCTGATATACTTTGCAGTAAGTATTGAAATCTACTCTATTTTTACTGCCATTCTTCCTAAACTGAACTGTTTAGTTCCCTCTATCCTTTATATGGAAGTCACAGAAGTCAGTGAAAGTAAAATAAAGGTAGAAGTTCATGTTGTGGTGTAAAAAGCATAAAATATATTAGCTTGAAAAGAGATCTGATTTCACTGCTATATGCTTTATTCTGTTGTTAAGATAGTAGATTCACCTATTGCTTAAGAAAAATGTTCCCACTGGGGAAAGACAAGGCAAAGGAAATAGTAGGACTGGGTATTTACAAACATTCACAATCCTGTGAGCTCTCTTGCAGACAAGTATTTTCTAGATCTGAGCTGTAGTGATTATATCAAATTTGCTTTTCATACTTCTTCTTCTTTGACATTCTGTGTATCAAAACTCCGAAGGTACTTTAAGAGATGTTATGGTGTGTGGGCATTCATTCATGAGCCGTTCAGTTGAGAAGACTAAACTAATCTTGACTGGTAACCTAAAGGTGGCACGTGAAGGAAACAATATGAGTTCTGTTTCTTTTTTCTTTTTTTTTCTTTTTTTGCTTTGGAGTTCGTTTTTTCGTTTTTTTTTTTTTTTTTTTTTTTTTTTTCTTCTTTGCTGGCTTTTTGACTGTTTTTTTTTTCCTTTTTTCTTTCTCTCTCTCTCTCTTTTATTTTTTATTTTATTTATTTATTTATTTATTTGGTTATATGGTATTCTAGAGGCCATTTCTTTCCAGGATTTCCAGTTTTCTTCATTACTATTTCTGATCCAGTGAAATGCTCTATAGAGAATGATCAGGTTGTGACCTCACAAGAATCATCCTCAGGCAGCATCTCCACATTTAATGGGAAATGTTGTTACACTACTCTAATATATTTCTGTGAATCTAAAGTAAAATGGTCTGTGAACATCTAGAAATAAACAGCTCTTGAAGTTCTTTATTCTGGTAGCAAGTCACTTGGCAAAACTAGGTAATGCCAGAGGACACCTTATTGATATCACTATAGAATATGTATGTGGTAGAAATTTTACCTATGCTTAATGTTCAAGCTATTCCATACACCATAAGGCCTCATGAAGAGTTTTCCTTTGGTTATTCAGCATAAACTTGAGTGATGCACCAACTACTTATTTTGAAGGCAGTTTAATCTGAATAAGGATTGTAGAATTTGTTTCTGAAAGATGGAGGTTTACTACAAGGCGTATGCCAAAGGCTAAGTATCAAAATTGTTCATTAGCAAGTCCTCTTGTCTGCTGCTTGGTAACTAGCAGAGATAAGTATGTCCAGGAGAAAATGTAACACTTTGCGGAGTCTAGCTCTCATTGCAATGTGAAATATGGCATGAAGTGTTTATTAGCACCTACATCAGTATGTAACATTGAACTGTTTGTCTTCAAAGATTAGTAAAAAGAAAAATGTTTCTAAACTATCTGTGCAATTACTTATAGTCAGGTGGGGGATTTCAGTGGCAATGAACTCACTGTGGGTCTTCTTACATAATACATGCATAATAAAATTTCTATCAAGAACTGGGAACATATGACAGTTTGTCATATATAAGTATCTCAGGAGCGTATATCCTCATTTGCAAAATCTTATCATTCATTCTTCTAAAAATACTATATTGCAGTATTATTATTCTGCTAAGGATTGGAAGATTACTTTGATTTTTTAATGTGTTTTGTTAAGATCTAATTGTTGTATTCTCTTCATATATCTGGAAGGAGAGAAAAATAAAAGCGTGTAAAAAGACAAAGCCTGAGTGACTAAACACTTCTGCTTGTCTTTCTTTCTTCCCTGTGCATTACAGTAAGCATTGGTGGTCTAAAACAAAAAATGTTTTTATGCATCAAATGATACAACAATCTTATCCACAGGATCTCGACCTTAGGAGATAATTTTTTTCTTCCTTTGAGTCAAAATGCATAAGCCAGATGTGACATGAATATTGGTGTAGTTAACACATGCATTGCTATACCTTTATTCTCCTATGCAAACCAAGGCTTTTTAGAAGCAATACAGCAGGAAAATAGCAGTCAGTGAGAGAAACTATTGAGATTTACTTCTGATTTAGCATTAATTGCAGTTCTACTCTGTGACAATTTAATCAACATTACTTTACATAATTTGTTTATACTGTTAGATATATAGAAGTAACTTGGAATTTGGTTGTGTCCTGGAGACTTTACTTAGGCAGGTGTCCTCACATCCACAAAGTTCCTACATCTCCATATTGTTAGAAGTTAATGTACAATATTTCCCAGGCAGTGTACACAGAAGCAAGGAAGGCTGGAGAACTTACAGTCTGAATCCACTCTTGATGTAGCATGTAGTATGAAGAACACATTTTAAATCCACTTGAAGGCTTGCAGGAAAGATGCCGCTCTTGTCAGAATATCTGAGGGTGCTAAGAGGCAGATTCAATTTTCACAGCCAAGCTATAAAGCACTCAGATTCTCAGATCCCTTTTGTTGGGAGCTCCATGACTCCAAAAAGCTACCTAAAAACTTTGAAGTTCTAGGTCTACTATATCAGTATCTCAGTTTCTCACATGTATTGAGGATAACAGCATTTTCCTACTTTACAGGGGTGTGAGTACAACTGTGAGGCACTCTGGGTTCACAATACAAGAAGTTATTTAAAGAACATAGTTTTCATTCATTATGGTCTTCTTTTACATAAAAGTAGAACAGTTAGAACCAAACTAAGTGAATTAATTTATACTGCAACTGCTATAATTGAAATAGATGCTTTAATCAGCCCTGAATATAAATCCAGAGCATGAGAACAGATTTGTAAAACTTGTTCTTGTTGACTTTCACTGCATGTAAGTTTTCTGTGAAGGCACTTCATAATTCTGAGTCTCCCAGTAGCGTAGCATTGCTCTTCCTTCAGCCGTCCACTCTGTCATGGTTGCCCATGTGTCGTGTGCTTCTTAAGGGTGAAATATCTTTTCTAAATTGATCCCTAGAAACTACTCTTTCCCTTTAAACTCTCTTTCAGGGAGCATCTCTGTGGGATAGATGGAGAAGGTACGAATTTATAGAACCACATAAGTGGATTAAACAATGTCCCCAGATTTTCATAGCCCATACAGTTAAAAAACTTTTTTATTGATGTTTAATCTTGCTTGAATTTTTAATAATTTAGCAGCTTTCGGGTACTATGTTTTTCAAGAAAGTACATAAACATTTGATCTTATTATTTAATGTCTCTTTTTCCTCTTCTGTTTGGTCTTCTCCCAATTTAGATTTTAATTCTCTTAGAAAAGGGACTGTGTTTATGCAGTACTTGCTACAACCAGATAGATAAGTTTATATATCTGTATATTACATGACTCAAGACCTCTTAAGTGTCTAGGCCTACATTTACCCATGGTGAGCAGCTGCTTTCTCCGTGCAAGAACTTAAAACATGTCCGGTCTTTTAAATGAACCGTTTCAGCTCCTTACCTAGTGAAAAGAGAGAGTTGCCTTCAGAAGGATCCTGAAGCAGCATAGAAGAGCAGCATAACTCAACTGATGATACAGCTCAGTTTATCATAGTGTAGCTAAGTTTGTGTAGTGAGCCCAAATGTCATTTTTTTGTCCTGAACCTTCATAAAGATGGCTTTCATCTTCTCTTGAACCAGCAAAGCTGCACACTGCTGTCATAGCAGACAATAGCAAAGTACTTCCCAAAAGTGCTGCTGGGAAAGTCTTCCTGACCCTGCTAAATCATCTTGGGGAATACTATGAACTCTATCCACTTCTATGCCCCTCGGTGTCTTGGAACAAAAAATGGAGGATAGAAGAAAGACTAGAGGCAGGAACTAGCAAAATCTGCAGGAAGGTTAGGCAGCTTCACACCCAAAATCGTGCTTACATGCTTATAAGCATTTTTAGTATGGATCAAGGACATTCCAGGGCTTCCTGTGCAGGAGGAATTGCTGGCAAAACATGTTCAAGCACATTCTGTCACCCAGAGCCCTTTTTTCCTATACACAGGAATTCCAGCTCCCTGTCCTCCCCAGCCCCCCCTCAAACTGGACAGCATGAATACCTCCCCTCATTGTATACAGTAAAAGCAAAACTCAATTTTTACCTCAGATGCAACACACCTTGAAAAAAAAAGATACCAGCTGCTTTCTTTTGCATCCACTGTACATAGAACTGATTTAGGAATCCATTGTTCTTTTTAGCTATGCTCGTTACAGGACAAGAGTCGGGTCAAACCAACATTTGAACTCCATTCCTCAGTGGGATAAAAGCCCCAGGGATGGTTCCTGTAGCTGATGGAGTGGTAGTGGCTAATACTTGAAGCCATGTTTGTCTTTTGTGGCTGAATCACTAGTAATTATGACTAGACCTTCAAACAATCAGCATGGTGGAAATGGGCATTTCCAGATGTCTGTGATGGACATCACAGGCTCCCTGAAATGAGCTGAGACAAACTAAAAGAATTGGTGACTGAAGAATCACAGCAAAAGGAACTGAATGAACCCAAAGTCAGCTGAAACTGCATTTGCTTCTCCCTTCCTTAGACTTCTTCCAAAGAGTACAGAGCCACTCTAAGCCCACAGGGTCCTCTCCGCTTTTGTTCAACCAGTGTCTGGAGGAGCTTGTTAACATCTAGCTCTCTGGAGCTGGTGTGCTCACACAATTTCTGCCAGTGGCCTGACTGCACCTTCAGAGCCAAATGCTGCACTCCTGAGACCCTTAGCTCTGTTTACGTTACTGGGAGAATACAGAGAAGTATGTTTGACACTCAGCATTTCTCTACTAAACAGATTGGAAGGCAACAAATCTATATGTCCATATTATTACTACTTCACCTTCTTAACCTGCTGACCACATTTATACTTTCATTCATTTCCAAAATTCTCCCACAACTCCTATGTCCTTTATCATCTTCGTGTCCCTCACTACCATTTACTTCTTGATCTCAGTACTCCAACTTCTCCTTATGTGTTTGAGAAGAATAAAGTAATAAAATGAATATACTTGTTTTTATGTAACCATATCAACTACGTTTCTAAAGAAAATAGTCATTGTGCTGAGTGCAGGAAAAGCTTGAACACTGTAAACTATTACACCTTTTAAACTTCTAAAAGTTTATTTAAACTTAGGAAATATGTACATGGGAGGAACTGTATTTTTGTATATAGAGGTCTTAATGTAAACAAAGAGAATTTAACACCATCAGGACAAGCACAAACCACATTACGGTGCAAAGCAATCCCACTTTGCACTCCATTTTTATCTTTCATCTAGTTTCTAAATTCACGTCTTGAGTCTGCAAGCACTGACACTTTTGGTGGCTTTATACATGGAAGCCATTCCATAGAATCATGTGATCTTAAATACAATAGGATAACTCTATTTTTAAGTGACTAAATTTGGATGCTGTGGCCATGATCCTGGAAGATCTACACACACATACCTAGCTTTGGGTATTGCACCCCTCATTTATGTAAAGTGCATTTTTACAGTGCATTGTGACCCTAAAATTTAAGAGCTTCAGAAGAAGGCATGTGTGTTCCATTTGTTTTGAAAATGCTATGGTGTTGTGCAGCTAAATAGAAGTGATTTGTGATAGAGGTCATAGCATTGCTATTTGTGAAGTAATCATGAGCATGTTTTTCCTTGTGAAACTGCATTTAACCAATACCTCTCATTAAATTATGGCATAACTTCTTGTTATGTTTTAAAAATAATACCCTACATGAGAAGCATTCAGTGCCTCTTTCTAATTCCTTACAAAATGTCAGCAATTTTAGGCAACAGACTTAAAGGTAGAACTGATATCTAGAAGGTATCAGAAAGCCCAGACCTACCTACATAAACAGGCTGTTAAACGAAGGCTGCTTTGTCTTTGTTCTGAAAGTTATGAACTCATATGTCAACATGGGAAAACAGATGTTTAGAAGAAAAAAAATAAAAGACAGAATAAGGACTACATCCAAGTTCCTTTGGCTATTATTCAGGTGTTCCACTGACTGAGCTAATGGGGATCATGTGGAATGGTTGATTATCATTAGAGTCAGATGGTCTTTCTGTAACTGGAAAAAGGAAAAGAGATGATTTTACTACGCATACACGCTCCTTTGATTTACTACTGCGTTTAGTTAAAATAGTCTTTCATTGCTTGTTATGGGAAGAGCAGAAGCTGATTGACAGAATGCATTTATTCTTTTTCTGTGCAAGAAAAGTTGCATCATGACATTAGTGGAAAATCATTTTCTGTTCCTCTTCTGTAAATATCAAGATGAAATACCTGACTCGCTAATGTTTTGCTCCTCTGAGAGTCATCTATGCAAAACAGCAGCACTTTTTTTTACACATTTTAAGGCAGACGTAAGATTCAGCTCGATGTGTAAAGCACTGGAAAAATCATTTGATACCTTGTATATTCTTGAATCCATTCTAAACCCAGACCTTACTTAGCCTTGACTGAAGTATTGCCATGCTTTTTTGCTTCAAGAGATGTGCCCCCAGTCTTTTTTGCCTTCGTTTCCTCCATATACTCCTGTGGGCTGACTAGTCACTTCCTATGACCTGTGATTTGAGTTGCCATGCCTCTGGCTAGGATGCTCATCTATTCCTACGGAATCATTTTTATAGGGATGTTATTTTCTTCTTCCCGTGGACATTTTTCTTTTCTGTTTTGTGCCTCATGCTGTAATCTTGCAGGATGATTCACATACTTGCTTCCTCTGATGGGAGCTTAAAATGCCCCACCTGTTCCAATTGGTTAGATAACAAATATTGTTTTTCTTCTCTTTCTCTCAGCTTCAAAGAATAACAGAACTTCCTATCTCAAAGAATCATTTTTATTATGACTTTGGGACCCCATTTTGTCAGATGCAGTACAATCTTGAGTGTAGTCTCCTGGTCCTGCTACACCTCTCCCAAACATCAACTTTCAGATGGTATCTCAGGGCACAATGTTTCATGGAACATTGTGCTAGAAAAGTGTATTAAAGCAATCAGTTCTATCACAGTTTTTAGACTGGAGAGTATCATGCAAAAAAAAACTTGCTATGTTTTTTGAAAGATGTGAATCTGCAGCCTATGAGGGACTGTTGCCTGCCTGTGCTATCTTAAAGTTTATGATGAGGAATGGCTTAGGTATATTTACAGAAAATAATTATAGAATAATCTGATCCAAAGCCTCTTTTGTAGAACTGGTTGCCAAAAGATGTGTTTATAGTATTACTTTAACATTCTTTCATTTCATTAATTTCATCATTAAGTCATTTTTGCCCAAGACAATTCATACTGACCTTAAAATGAAATGGAAACAAATGTTGCCAGAAGTAAAAGTCAACAAGGGAAGGGAAGATAAATGGATGAAAGCCAGAGAAACAAGATTAAGGGCTAGATTGTTAGCTGTGCTAAGACTGTGCTCAACGCAGCTGAGAAAGGGGGCAGGGGACATGGCTGTACAGTGTTCTTCCTGGGAAAAAACAGTTCCCAAGATAACTTGGAATTCAGAAATCACAGAATCGGTAAGGTTGGAAGGGTCCTCTGGAGATCGTCTAGTCCAATCTCCCAAAGATTTCCTGGTGCTGGTTCCACTTGGGCTTGAACCCAGGACCTTCAGCATGTAAAGCAGATATGATAACCACTACACAAATTAACATATATTACACCAGCCCCACACTACTATGCCACTTTCTTCACATTTAGAGATCATGTTCTCCTGCTTAAATTAATTTCAAGAGAAGGCGTGAAGCGTTTCTGCATTTTTTACCCTGAGTTTTCCAGTTCTTCCTCCTCTTCTCTTTGTGTTGGACTAAATGAGGCAACACTCTAGTCGTCTGAACTTTCTGATTTCTAGTTCCTGGTTAATGTTCCCAGCTCCAAAGCCTCCCTTTCCTCTTCCCTTTTCCCACTGCCTCCTGACCCCAGCTGCCACTAGCTTGTGGCGGGTGTCAGGGGCAGGATTGCCATCTCCACAGGAACTGAGGTGGAAGGTCAGAAGCAAGCAAGGATGTACTTGGTCTAAAGTGGATGTAACAGTACCTGATTTGTTATCAGATACATCCAGAATTTTCAGGCCCATCTCCACATGTTCTTTTTATTTCTGTTGTTGCCCAAAGCCTCCTAGTGAAGGTGGTCCCAACCAGAACACAACTGTATCAAAATTCATTGCTTATTTCTGTTGGGCATTTGAAGTTTGCTAGTCAGTATATATCACAAATAGCCCAAAGTCACCACCCCGAAAGCAGCTGAAACCACAAAGCAATTCCTTTTTGGAGAGGTGATACTGTTAGAAACCCAGCCAGTGTTTGGCTCCCTGGCCAGTCCTGGGATGTGTGCTGGGGGAGTATTTCCTCTCAGGCCATACCCAGAGCGTAGTTGCTGCAGGGATGAGAAATGGCAGAACTATTAGATGCAAAAGCTGCAAGAAATCTCTTCTTCGCCTTCTTATCAGGGAATAAACACTGGCCAATAGGGTGCTTCATCCCTGGCTATGCAGCCTGTCAGGAAAGAAGTTCACACTGTCACAGATAATCCAGCACACAAAACTGTACATTGAGGATGTGATTAGTCCTTAAATGCTCAGAGATGTAAAGCACTGAAAAGCTACTCTAAAGCCTGTGTGAAAGGATTTATATTCCCAGATGGCAGAGAATGAATAAATAAAGCACGAGTCATCAGCTAAGGATGAAATCCATCTTCTCTCAAGAAGAAAGAGTAAAGAGCTTTGGTGGAGGAAATATCCAAGAATAATCCTTGCCTCTCCTGCCTGAAGGGCAGTTGTGTATTGATATACAGCATGGTCAGAGCTCATACCTATAGAAAATGCCTTCATTTGACACGGCTGTAGATTCAAAAGGGAGCTGTGGATTTCTCCATGCTGTCTTACTGTTTTTCAGCTCTTCCCATTCTCAAATACTATTTCTGCTGCTCCTGGAGAGTTTCTGGCCACAGGATGAATGCTGGTTGTATTTTAACCTAAATGATCTCATATAATAAACTACTAAAAGCTGGTTTTAATAAAAGAATTAGAGAGAGTGAGACTGCTGACAGAGAGCTTGGTGAACCTTTTCAAATTCCTTTTAAAATATTGATTTAATTCCAATTTCTCATTTGCAACGTTTGCTTATTGTATACATAAACTATTTCTGCAACAGTTGAAGTCTTCCAGTTAGCTATACACAATCCAAATGTAAATTCCAGAGCTCTTTTTTTCAAAAAAAAAAAAAAAAAAAAAAAAAATTATTTGGATGAGAAGCCCAGTGATGTCAGAGATTTAATCTGACAAAGAAGGAACAGCACACAGAAATAAAACTGCAAAAACTTTGGAGAGACTGTTCAGTAATGCCACCAAAGTAGTCCACGCTATACAAGAAAGTGAAGTAGTGGATTACTGGCAATAAAATTATATATCTCCTATGAGTATAAATATAAAGAACTGGTTAGACCAAAGCCAGTCCTCCTAAAAATGGAGATGTAGAAGTTCTTTATAGAATATATAGGAAAGAGTAAGCACAGGAAGTCCTTTTCCTTTGTAGGCAGGTTTTTTTCTTGCCAACCTTTGGCAATCCAGATCTAAATCAACTGGCAAAGAGGTGGCTCTCTGTAGCAGGTGTGGACTTCACTAAGGGAGCACATTCCTGCTTTTTCTAGGGAACATTTCATTTTTAATACTTAATGACTGAGGTGTGTCAGAGAGAAAGAGCAAAACAGAACTAGTTTGAACTTTCAGGGTTAATATTTGTTTTTATTTAACAAATACTATTTATTAAGAATTATAATTGATAATAAAGTTGGAGTAATATCCCATTTTTATATTGACTGGGAAAATTGAGAAAGGCATCTGTGCATAGACCGATATGTAGGAAGAACTTCATTATGACTGTACTTTGTGCGGCAGTGTTTTAGTTTTATACCCTAGTGTTAAAATAGAATACTATTTCCCAAATATGGGAGTTGAAGATTTATCTTAAGGAGCATTCAAAATAGTGTAATAGAGAGCTGCAAATGAAATTAGCAATGTTCCTAGGTAATCGCGTTCAGTGATACCTTAGAGATTTCAAGGAAGACACATGGAGACTGTTCCATTATTTTATATGTGTTAATTGACCTTTTATTTGCTTAGAAAGCTAAATGAAAAACATTGGCTTAAGATAAAAGATCAAATTAACTATTCCTCTGAGAAAGATTTTTTCTTAAGCAACTTTATTAAGCCTAGAAATAAAGGCATTTTTGACAAATTAATGACAAAAAAAAGACACACTCAGACAGTTCCCGAAGCACAGGAGCATGGAAAGCTGACATTTTAGGGGCCATTGTACTGTTTTATTGGTATCAGACATTCACCACTATTAAAATTTAATAACAAACATTTTTTCTTTTTTGTCCTAGAAAGTTGTTACCTCTCCCATCAAGAAAATACATTAGTAGCTGAATGAAGTTACAGAGGTAATTTAAAGATACTAAGATTTGGAAACTAAACATTGAGTTGCTAATTACACTGTACATTAAGTAGACCGATTTGATCAATGGAAGCTTTTTCAAAAGAAGTTAAGAGCCCTCAATACTGTAGAATCTAAAGAAATTGCAGTGTGCGCACCTCTTTGGATGGCGGTAGAGCAGTTAACTAACAAACTCTGTGTGTCATTGCTAAAGTATTTTTACAGAAAATAACAGTCATTCATTTAATGGACTTTATAACATCCTATGAGCCAACTTCATTTTACATAAATCTACTGGAGTTCCACCAGTAATGGAGCTTGGCCTTGTATTTTTTTCCCCCTTTTTCTGATGGCTGCAGAGCAGTACAGAGCAGCCAGTAAACACTCTGCAGAATAGACCTTTTTCGAATGCATTAGTAGCAGGTCCAATCCAGCTGTCAATGTACATGCAGGACTCCCACAGTTGTTACTAGCAATCTGACCTGAGTAAGGGGTGGAGGACTGTGTTATTGAATACACAAACCTCTCGCAACTATGTCAGGGGAACTTTAGATTTAAATCATCTTGGAAAAAAATTAACAAAATCAACAATCTAAGAATAGATAAAACCCAGCATCAAATAGATTACACCCAGCAAATTTCCTGCATCCACAGAATTGAGATAGTCTTTGTAATCTTTTTGTGCCAAATCTGCTCTTCCTCGGTTGGACACCCAGCAGAAATCTTACATAAACAGTAGGACTCTTTCAACAGATCTCTGCATTTCTTCTTTCTGCTTCATATTTTAAGACAGAGAGAAAATGAGGAACAGTTGCTCAAAAAGAGGGATAATATGTCCGTAAGACTCTGTTAGAGATTCCCAGGCTAACACTGACCAAGCTGTTAAATCTACATAGTGTAGCACGTGGTCATGAAGAGATACTTATTTGGATGTTGAAAGCAGGAGAGACTTGTCAGTGTGCCAATAAACTTGTGCTGATTCGTTCCTGCCTCTAGATCCAGAGCTAGGTCACTGGCATTGGCATATGGATCTCTGTGTCACATTCCACAGATCAGGGCAGACATAAACCAGAGGATACAGAAATACTGCCAGTAGAATTGTTGGCCAGCTTGTCCTGAGGTGACGGTCCTAAAAAAAGCACAAACCAAATTTCAGGTTCAGTTTCAGCAAGATTGGAGGCAAATATTTTTTTTTTCCCTGATAGTTGTCTCAGGCACACACTTGTTTGGCCTTTGACTTTCTATGTAGGAAAAAAAAGAAAGAAAAAAGAAGAGGGGATCAGTATAGAGAACTGATAAAAACAATACCAAACAAAATTTCAGCCTCATATTCTATGTTTATTTTGAGCCCTACATGTTTTCAGTGGTTTCATACATCAGTTAGTTGAGGGTAGGAGGTTCTTACTGGAATTGCTGAATATCTTGTGTTACTGCTCTGGAAAAGGTCTTCAGCCATTTACCACTCTTTGCAGTGCAATCTTACGGTGTGACAAATGGATTAATTAATAGTTACTATCAAACAAGAGACACGATCCACAGGATGTGGGAGCTTTAACTGTCTCCATGGCTGGTGAGAGACAATTTGCTGTCCTAAATGTTAATAAATGTTTTCCTGGGAGAGAAAATGGTGACATGGTAAAAAGCTGCACTGCTGTGTTACCAGCCTCACTGTTCTTAGGGGCAACTGATCTTTTCAGTCCCCTTAAATGCTGGACCATGGTAATAGGTCCACAGCTGTTCCAAGGTGGCATCTTTGGTCACCACTAACCACAGTGAGTGGGGAGAAGGATGAAAAAGAGGGGTACATCTTTCTCAGTAAGCTGTCTTTGCCTAGTGCTCTCCCTAGTCATCACTGTTGATGTCTGTCATCCTGGGTCTGCCCTCATACATGTGCTTCTGGCTACATTCAGGCCTTTGTCTTCCCTCCCTCGAAGCTCGTAACTGCCTGGTGGTCCATCAACCCCATTAATGCTCCCCTGCTCTAGTGAGTGCCAGTGCAATATGCTCAGGGTCTTCTACTCCAGCCTAAATAGCAAAAGAAATCAAGTCTTTAGGTCTGTACCCAAGTGAGTCACAGTCATCAACCAGCATTCCCACAGCAGCATGGGGCAGACTTGTTCAGCTACGGCAGTCAACCATCAGTGAGGCAAGCGGAAAGTGAAGGGTCTGTGGCTGTCCTTCATTACATGATTCTAAATCATTGCAGACCCAAAATAAGAGGATGCTTCAAAGATATTTGCCCCTAAGAATAAACTTGTTTTTTAATAAATCAGGATCAATTTACCAAACTCTCATATACTTTTTGTCCACAACATGATCAAGAAATGTATTTTCATCCGTCACCTATGTTTTCTCACCAGAGAGGGCTTTTTAATTCTTCCGCTTCATTTACTGTCATCTGAGCTAGCTGTTACCACCTATGCAGTGTACAGCCCCTAAGAGCAGAACCAAAACATTTATCAGAACCAAAACATTTATTTTCTTTAGAAAAAGTAGCTGCTGAGGCTACTTAAAAGAAAATAATCTCTGAAGTTGTGGAAGCAAAGGTCAACATCTAATTTTTAGGGGCTTGTGGTCTATATAGAAGCCTGTCTCTGCTCTGTGGGCTTTTATATTAGGCCAAATTTGATACAGTTATGTGGACTCTGCAAAAACGCTCTTGTGATTTGTTGTTGTGATACTGTTCCTTATGACTTCGATGTGAAGAAGCAAATACTTTAGCTAGCACAGCAAACCCTCTGTGTAAGGTTGATCTGATGTATGTTGTAATGCTGCATATTATGGGATGTGATTATTAAAAAACTGAAGCACCACTGAAAACCAATTCACTGTAGTCCACAAGTAATAAAAGCGGTCTTAGAGTCTCATAGCAAAGGTACAAAAACATTCCAGGATTTGGTAACTGATTCCTCTTATTCCGCTCTAGATACGGACAACTTAAGAGGACAGCATTCCTTCAACAATCATCTCTCCGTTTTCAGTGAATTGTCTAACCTGCAGATAACACATGCCAGGGGCACAGAGGTACCTGGACTGGCTCTTTACCATGCAAAGATATAGAAGCAGTTTGGTTGACAGCTCATAGTCCTAAATGCTGGTGAGTGTGTTACAGGCACTGAAGCTAACTCAGGCTCAGCAGTAGTCATAGTGAGCTGTGCTGGACCTGTCTGGCTTGCGCTGATCCACCTGAGTGAATTTGCCCCGTATTTCCCCTCACTTCAGATTCCAGGAGGACTTACTGTCTCAGGGACAGCACTGAACCCTAGATGGCTCCTTGCATTCCTGTGACATTGCACCCCACATCCTGGCACTTTCTGGGAAAGAGCTTAGGACTAGCAGCAGCATTTCTCATCTTTTCTGAGTTTTTCCCTTATCAGTAGCATCCCAGTCCCTCATTACATAAGATCAATGGGGCTATAATTTGCTCAGATGTGACCAGCCTTTTGATTTCAGATAATTTACATCTTCTGTAGCTGATCTCCAGCTTCTCAGATGCCGAAGAAGCTTTATCTTGCCAGTTGCTGAGCAGTCTTGGAAGCTATCATCTTGTCTGCAATGAGAATTGAGTCTACATCACCTTATGCGATCACAGAAAGGTAGCCCTAGTGGAGGTAACTCCAGTAGGGCAACCAAGCCATAGAAGACTACCTATCAAGAGTGTTACTTTAAAGGGTCTAGAAAATTTGAACATAGCACCTGTATGAGCAGTTCCGCAGTCTGATTTCCTGAGTAAACTCATTTGGCTTGTGTACAGTGATTCTGTCTTCCATTATAATGAGTCTGGTGGCACTGCATATGAGTTGGGGGTCTGACAGCATGGCACATGCAAAATAGAGGTTTCTACATGCCACATCAAGTATGTTAGACTTTGATGCACATACATATGTCAACATCACAGTGTGCCTTTAGTAGACGTGACATATATGACCTAGGAGATAGGCTTCTGTAAAACAATACTGTTTACCATTTCCCTGTCTTTCATCACTGGATCTTCATACCAGATTTGAACATCTCTGGGTTTTTTTTGGCAGGAGTGTGAGAAAACAATTATGATATTAATAGCAGCTCATACAGGTCACATTCTTTAGAGGAGATGAAAAACAGGGCTTTACTTGCAAAGAAGTTGAACTGAGCACCAGCTATGGATAGCTGCCAAACACATCTTGAAAATTAAGACCTGAAGGAATTCAAAGACCTAAAGATATATGTATCTATACAAAAGACAGAATCTGCTGGTCTCCAGAAGCAAGCAAATAGTTTCTAAAAAGAAACCCATGAGGCCAAGTCATATAAGAAGTTCTTCCCCAATTTAACCATGGTACTTACACTCTGGGAGAACTTGAAAGGTGAACAAGATATGTTGCTACAATAAGCTGGATTTTCTAAGCCTAGAGATGTATTTTTAAATTAGAAAATCTTTTGGTTATATTTTCTAGATGAATACATTAAAATCATTATTTTCTTGGCTTTTCTGCCCGTGGCTCTTTCCTGAAAGCACTGCCACCTTTATTCATTAGCTGGCTCAACGATTAACCATGTGGCCATAGCTGACCGATTGTTTCTTTCTGTTGCCACAACCTCTTTTCTTGGCAGACTTTCTGCTGCAGAAGCCTGGATTTACCCTGGAAAACCTGGCAAAAAACTAGTATGAATTTAGATTTGTATTTCTTGAAAAATAGAGAAGCAACCCACAACAAATTAAAAGCACTTTCAAATAAGCTACAACAGTATCAGCTGCTAGCATTTCAGAACCCCTCACTTCTGCAGTCAAAGGTGTCAGCTTAAATTGCTAATTAGCTTTTTCTTGTTACAATTTTTTCTGACTTAAATACTTTGCATGAAAGCATTTTTCAGACCTGTACCAGTTGCCATAGCATCCATCACCGCACACTTCTGCCCCTGGTTCATTATCAGCTATATATATAATTTTTTGAAGGTAATTCTCTATGAAAAAAATGTAGAATACAAAATAAGATGGCCCTAATAAAGGCTCAGACAAATTCTTTATCTGGCAGCATACTGGAAATATCTTCATTCCTGGCACAGCAACTGTACTATGGAGTTCACTCTTCATTAAAAGCACAGGCAACCGCAGTACCAGGATGCGGGTAGTCTTAAAGACTAATGTGTACATTTATGCAGATACAGTCTTCTGGGAACCAGCTTGTTTTAATCATAAAAGAACCCTTCAAGTAAATTTAATGAGGCGTTAGTTGAGGAATTTATTCTGAAACTTTAAACTATGTGTAAATTCCTGAGGATCAAATTAAGTTGAAGGTAAATAATGTTCAGAATGGTGTTTCAGTCAAGGCTGCCTAACAGCTAGCAACACGAAGATCCTGCTTACAGAACATTTCTTTTCCAACTAGAAACTTCTTTAAGGAGCCCAGACAGATGCCATATGCTGATGATAAAACAACATCTTTCACAACGTGACATTTAGAGCTTGCTCAAAAGATCAGTCATTTTTGTCTTTTCTAAGGTTTCCACCTTTAAAATAAATGGCAAACAATTATGAACTGGAAAAGAGTAATTGGCAATAGTCATAGATGTCATCAGTGAAGAAACATCTATAAGTAGATGTTTTGCTTTACATGCAGGGAAGTTCTGGATAAAAGAAATACTGTGACAAGGGCAGCTGTACTGAGGATGCTTTGAAAAACTTTTATCACAGATTGTCATCATTTGCCCTCTTAAAGATAGGAAAATCTTATTTTGAGCTCTACTCTCAGTGAGGCTGTGTTCAGTCTACATTCTTCATGCATTTGGGAAAAAAAGATACACTTGAAGATATTTTATTCAATGTTTTACCTTTTGGGTCCTATTATTTAGTTGTTGATCTGAAGTCTATTTGGAGGTGCAGTGATGGACAGAAATACACACACATGCACATGCATGCCTAAACACAACACTGTTTTCTTCCCTCCATGTAGTTGACTATCCACTAGATACTGTTAGTAATACACGTTGCTTGAAATCTCCCAGCAGAACCTTGTCATTTATTGCACAGTTTTCTAATACTATCAGATATGTAGAAGAAGCATATAAAACGACTGAAGGCTAAACTAGTCTGGTACATAAGGTACAGCTTGATCATAAGTGCTCACTAGTATTCCATGGATCAGTGGAATGCCCTATTTTATTCATTATCTCCAGCATTAATTTGAAATATATAATATTTCATTCTATCTTCCTGGGCAGCAGTGTAGAGATGGAAATCTCAGTCACAGAGAATCAAGAAACATATGCATTCGAAAAGTACTGCTTGTAGGTACTCTTAATTCATTTCTCTCTACAGTATACAGATGTTACGCATATTTGTTTTGAAAACATGGGGCCTTGTACTGTCTGTGTCCAGGTCTTGTGTCTTTGCAGGATTTTTACAGTGTTCAGAAACTTCTCAAGCATATTAGAAGAAAAAAAAGGAAAGATGCCTTCAAACTACCAAAAATGTATACAACCTAAACCCCTATCCTGCAAACACCCAGAAATAACTTGTGTGAGAAGTTCCACAGAAATCGTAAGGCAACGTGTGTAGGGAGAAAGCCATGATTTCAGACCAAATATAATGAGATGGTAGCAGATGGGAAGGGAAAAAAACAAGAAAAGAGAAAGAAATTCAGTGAGATGGATTAAGCAGATGTTCATGTTACATTTCTGTTACAAGTAATCTGAATAATTATTTCCTTTATTTAGGCCAAAATCTTGAAAAACAGTTATACAGGTGAGCAACTTTTTACACATATGAGTAGCCTCATTCAATTTGATTTGAAGTTCTTATGAAAACATAAATACAGAAATGTCTGTAAGATTACAGCCTTATACTGGGAGTGTGCTTGTTTCTAGTTTGCGTGTCACTTCCCATGCTGGTGATATTCAGTAAATACTCACAAAGGAAAGACATGAGAGAAATGGCACCATGTGATTTGGGAGGGCAAACTAATCCAGGGTGCACAGTGCTGATAGGAGGGAGACCCTTGCAGAGCAGTAAGGCTGAAAGAGACAACAGTGCATTGCAATAAGCAGAAAATGGATTCAAAGGGTGGCAGGTGTTTGAACTGAATAAAAGGTTCTTGTTATGGAAGTTTCTGACACAGATCTCGGCACTGGAATGAGAACACTGAGAAGAGCATCACAGTGGTGAGAACTTCTCTATTAAAAGGTAGTCAAACAGAAGATCATAGAATCATAGAATCAGTAAGGTTGGAAGGGACCTCTGGAGATCATCTAGTCCAACCTCCCCGCTCAGCAGGATCACCTAGAGCATGTTACAGGGCTGCATCCAGACGGGCCTTGAAGATCTCCAGAGGAGACTCGACATCCTCTCTGGGCAACCTGTGCCAGTGCTCCGTCACTCTCACAGGGAAGAGATTCCCCCTCACATTCAGGCGGAACTTCCTGTGGTTCAGTTTCTGCCCATTGCCTCTTGTCCTGTCACATGGGACAACTGAAAAGAGTTTGTCCCCATTCCCTTAACACCCTCCCTTCAGGTACTTGTACACATTGATAAGATCCTCCCCTCAGTCTTCTCTTCCCCAGGCTGAAGAGGCCCAGCTCTCGCAGCCGTTCCTCATAGGGCAGGTGCTCCAGCCCTCTGATCATCTTTGTAGCCCTACGCTGGACTCTCTCCAGTAGCTCCATGTCTCTGTTGTACTGGGGAGCCCAGAACTGGACACAGTACTCCAGATGAGGCCTCACCAGGGCTGAGGAGAGGGGCAGGATCACCTCCCTCAACCTGCTGGCAACACTTCCTAATGCACCCCAGGAGACCATTGGCCTTCTTGGCCACAAGGGCACATTGCTGGCTCATGGTGAACTTGTTGTCCACCAGCACTCCCAGGTCCTTCTCTGCAGAGCTGCTCTCCAGCAGGTCAGCCCCCAGCTTGTCCTGGTGCCTAAGGTTATTTCTCCCTAGGTGCAGGACCCTGCACTTGCCCTTGTTGAACCTCAGGAGGTTCCTCTCCACCCAGCTCTCCAGCCTGGCCAGGCAGCACAGCCCTCAGGTGTGTCAGCCACTCCTCCCAGCTTGCTATCATCAGCAGATTTGCTGAGGAGGCACTCTGTCCCCTCATCCAGGTCATTGATGAAGAAGTTGAACAGGATGGGACCCAATACTGAGCCCTGGGGGGACACCACTAGCCACAGGCCTCCAACTAGACTCCACACCACTGATGACGACCCTCGGAGCTCTGCCTTTCAGCCAGTTCTCAATCCACCTCACTGTCCACTTGTCTAACCCACACTTCCTGAGCTTGCCTAGGAGGATGTTCTGGGAGACAGTGTCAAAAGCCTTGTTGAAGTCAAGGTACACAACGTCCACTGCTCTGCCCTCATCTACCCAGGCAGTCATTCCATCAGAGAAGGCTAGCAGATTGGTTAAGCAGGATTTCCACTTGGTGAAGCCATGCTGGCTACTCCTGATCACCTTCTTTTCCTCCATATATCTGGAGATGACATCCAGAATGAGCTGTTCCATCCCCTTTGCAGGGATGGAGGTGAGGCTGACTGGCCTATAGTTGCCTGGGTCCTCCTTCTTGCCCTTCTTGAAGACTGGAGTGACATTGACTTTCTTCCAGTCCCCAGACACCTCTCCAGTTCTCCAGGACCTTTCAAAGACGATGAAGAGCGGCTTGGCAACAACATCCGCCAGCTCCATCTGTACCCATGGGTGCATCCCATCCGGACCCATGGATTTGTGGATGTCTAGCCTGCCCAGAAAGCCTCTAATCCTATCCTCCTCAACCGGATAAGATAATGTAGAGTGCAACAGAAATGCTTATGGGACAAAGGATTTAAAGAATGTAGTACATTTCCAGAGAAGGCAACCATCAGATAATCAAATCTTGTTAATCATGCAGAACTTCCCCCACAGAGAGTTTTAAGTTTTGGTCAAAAAATCAAAAAGCCTGGATAAAAAGGCTTACAGCTGAATGTTACCGTTTCCCTCCCTCTCCAAAAACATGTTTTCTTTCTTTCTTTCTTTTTTTTTTTTTTTTTTTTTTTAAGAAAAAAGTACCATCTCCAAACATTTTAACTTAGTTGAAATCCACTTTCCTATACAAAGAAAATTTAATCAGCCCTATGGACAGCTGAAATCCAGGAGAAGTGCAGGTGACAACCATATTTGAAAAATCAGACCCTAAATTGCTACAGCATGCTACATGATTACCTTAATTCACAAAACAGGACAGTGTAGCTTATCATACCCATGATGAGGTTGCTGTTTCCAGTTGACCTCCCACTCTAAGCATGTGGATGCCTAAACACCTGAGGATGAGCTCATGAAGGTAGTGAGAGTAACTTAATCAGCCATCGCAAGGTATACTGCCTATCAACCCATAAAGAGCCAGAAGAAGGCAAAAGGTAACTTTCCTTTATATTGCTTCTTGCCCAAAGAGTGATAATGTCAGGTGAGTCATGGAATAGTCTAGGATGTTTCCAAATTAAATTCTTACTATTAGAGTTGTGGGAAGTGGGAGGAGATTGAATAGACAGATTAAAAGGGAGTTTTTATTTGTGGGTGTGGGAATAAGAAATCCTGACTCAGAGGTTTGACTCACAAGCCAGGATGGTTTCCTTTGGGGCAACTGTGATGGTGCAGCCCCTATCTGTCTGTCTCCCCTCACTCCCCGGATGAATCTCCAGCCCATGCAGTAGTTACTGGATTGCTACCAGTGCTATGCTGCCACATTAAGGAAAATTAATTTTTAATGCCCATTTATTTTAGCACATCATACTGGAAACAACTAGAGTTAATCTGCTGCTTCACCAAAAGCTGAACTTCCACTGGCAGCACAGATGAGAATCCCTAAGAGATGGGCTGGGAGGAGAGCTGCTGTCTGAACCACTACAGCACCCTGAAGTCAACTGTTCCCATTCAAAAATCAGACCTCATAGTCTTAATTCGCATGGTGGTTAGCTTTGTGCTCTTGAACAAAGTTTACAAGCTCTCTTCCATTTCTCTTTCCCTGCCTTGAATCCTTCCCACAAAAAGTATTGTCAGAATTAGTTATTTAATAGTTATTTAATAGAAATGCGGTCTTCTGAATGTTCAGATCTTTGTACAGTAACTAACTACTGAATGTGAATGAAACCAATCAGCTCTACATGCAGCGAACTTTCTAATGTTGACTCAGGCAAGGTTGGAGGCAGAATGAGTATTCTGTGATAGCCCTACAAGCAAGAACATGGAAAACAACCAACATTTGGTTTTTTCCAAATGCTCTGATTCTGAAATGTTCCTAAATGATCTCCATTAACACTGAGACTCTGAGATCAGTTAATTGTAGTTGTTAAGGAAATGTTGCAAATGATCCTTCCTATGGTTGCTTTAATTAAAGAACCTGCTTTCTAGTTTGTCATGTCAATATTGCACCTGTTTATTCAGTGCAAATACAAAGTAATGCTTATGAAAGAAACCCCCCCCTTTTTTTTTTTTTTTTGAACTATTCAAAGTCAGCAAGATTAAACTGCAAAACAGTATCTGGAAGTTCTGAGTCTGCATATCTGTTCATTAACATGTGCATGCCTAGAATACCCAAACTCTGTTATAAGATATGCCTCTTTGTAGCTAGATAACAAAAGATTTTCTACTGCTAAGAAGTTCTTTGATACCATCAGATTCTATCAAATTTATCTCTGATTTGAAAAGCAAGCAAACAGGGGGGATATGTTGCTTCTTTCAATTCAAACTTTTCAAATGTCAGATTTACTACTTAGTCTACAATGATACTGTTCTAATAAAGAAACTAATATTTAGTTGCCTTCTAGCCAGAAAGAATTTCTTTCATGGCATGCTTTGGATTATATTTCTATGATATAAAATATTATTTGTCTTGGCTCAGCAGTTTCTTTCAGTTTTTCTCCATATTCCTTTCCAGAAGCACCTCTGAGAGATTTCTCATGATTGCCTTTCAGGTTCTGCAATCAAAGATACCAGAGAGATTCCTAGTTTTGTTGATTTCAGGATAACGTTCAGATTTTGTGCTAGTCTGGTGTTAGAGATACCCTTAAATCATGCAGTATCAATCAGCATCTCTTCCTTGTATAATGATTGCTAGCTTCTGCCTTCTCAAAACAGCATTTTGCAGTGCAGCCTGGCAGAAAACTCAGTTCCCCCTCTTTCCTAAGCATTTCTCAGGGTACAGGTTACTGCCGCTGCCCATACACACTTCTTTGGGTCCACTGCCTCCATGGAGACAGTGCATGTAATATCCTCCTTTGTCATCTCACTTTCAGCACTAGACAAGTTCAATAGTAAAACAAAGATAAACTGTGATAGCTAGACATCAGATCAGACTTTAGACATAAGCTTGGAAACAAAGATCACAGATTCCAAAAGCAATACCTTTTGAACATACCAAATACTGTTCTATAGGCTCAATCTCTCTTATCTAGAATTCTAGGATTTTGGCCTGTTGTCATGTGCTGGCATTCAATGTTCACAGCAACATCTGCTTACCCTTAGAGTTACTCTTGATTTGAAGTGTAAAACTTACCTGGGGTCCTCTCCACCAGGATGGTGTCATGCTTTTATATGAAGAAGCCCCTCCAAGTTCTGACTCCTTTTTTTATTTTTTCTATTTTTTTTTTTTTTTGTTCCCCATTCATACTTTTAGGAGTAAGGTTTTGGGATTCAGCTATAAATATCCCTGATAATTTTTTCCAGAGCCACTGTAGAAACCTATGGTGATTTTTTTCCCTCTTTCACTCTTACGTATCTTGGTAGTATATGAATTTTGTTAATGGTGCTGATTGATCCTCCTTAAGACACAAAAAATATTTCATTTGTTCTGTCTCACGGCCCCACCTGAACTGTTCCCTTTGTTTGACACTAGTAATACACTGACATTAAATAGTATATAAATCGTTGGGTTTATATGCATACTACAAAGCTTCTGGCATGTTACAAGTATAGACGATATACCTAAGGCATTATTAATGTAGGTAAGATAGAAAGTTTGGTAAGTAGTTACTCTATATAGACATACCCATGAGTGCAACTCTATCTATGCACTTTTGATTGAGTTTATATAACTTGAGCTGCTTTACCTTCAGGCTGTGGTGATTCTGAGCAATAGACTATTTATTTTAGTATTTCTGTCTCACCTCCACATTGACCACATGAGATAACAGTGGCTCAGAAATGCTTACGTGAAGTAGCTGGAGTACATCGGTTGCTAACAGAGATTACACTGTTATTTAATGAGCTAGTGTATACCCCAGGTTTTGGTGGGGAGAGTCACTAGGCTATAGATTTATAATGAGTCATGAGAGTGTGAGTTTATTTTCCTAAGCTTAATTGTTCATTCTTAGTCTTTAGCTTCCAGTATGATCCAGAGCTCTCAATATCAGAGATGTCACGGCTCCTTATCCCAGTGAGGAGAAGTGAAGAGCAGGTCCAGGTTCCAAATAACCAGAAGTCCATCAGCCTTGACAGACCAGCTGAAGCATCTGAGAAAAACCTCAGCCAAAACTATCCTTTACATCTCATTCAGAGAAAAAGGGAAGGCAATTATACTTAAACCCCATGAAACTATGGATATTTAGTCGCTGTGGGTTTGTCTGTGTAGACAAAACCTATTGTTCAGATGGGATCATCTCCTCTCCACCAAAGTGTCTAACTCGACATCCCACAAACACTTCCCTTTTGCATCCTCCCGCTTTTTTTTTGCTCCACTATTCTGAAGCCATTTGAATTGAATTTGTCATACTAACATTTGTTATATTCTTACTGTCTTGGGTTCATTCAACTTTGCTTCTATAGCAGTGACTAGAGGTCAATAAGAGCTTTTCTACAATGCAAGAGAAAAAAACCATTAATTTCCATAGTACCATATTATGTTTTCAGTCTCTGGTTCTTCTACTACATCGTTAACAACTTTAATTGCCTCTTGAATTTCAACCTTCATGGACTCTGATTTAGAAACATTGTCCTAGATGTGGCTTCTGTGGAAAAGACACACTTGTCTTTTCCCATTTTATTGTGTATTGGCTGCTCACTATGAGCCAGTGTCAGTCTTGGAAATGAATGATTCTTCCTGCCTCTTGGGAGAAAATGGTTGTAATATTTGAACAACCTCTTTGAGAAGTACTTTTTTCTTTAATATATTCTTTTTCTGGTCTATTTGTTTATTTTCTGTGGTTTTCTCCTTCTCCTTTAAAGCAAGGGTGGATGAAGCAAGTCTTTTAAAAAAAGAATATGTCCTTTGTTGTACTCGATTTCTCTCCACATCCACAAAACAGCAACATTTTATTCTCAACTGAATAGAATTTGATGCAAGCAGTTCAGACAAAAGAAGGTATTTTTTTGTTTTGTGTCTTCAAGTAGTCTAGTGGAAGAAGACAAACAGCTACTTTCACAGACATTTTAAACAGTTTCCTTCTTTCTTGGCAATTCTTCCTTTCTATTTTTCCCTCATGTATTTTTCCTCAACAAATGTATTTTTTATTTCATTTTACCCTCTTATTCTTTCTTTCTACTTTATGTGTATTGGATAGAAGAAAAGGTCATGGAATGGATAAATAATTTTCTAAAACGCAGGAGACAGAGGGGACAGAGGGGAGAATGGTCACTTCTTGTGGTAGAGAGTTCTTGCAATAGAGCCACCAGTGATGGGGTCTATACTGGAATTTGTCTTGCTCAACTTGTTCACAAATGATTTGGAAAAGCAAGTGAGCAGTAAGGTGACAAAGGTTGTTGATGATTCACTGTTATTTAAGGTATTAAAGATGAGTGCAGGCTGCATGGCTGCAGAAAGGCTTTACAACCAAAGAGAACTGGACAATATAATGCCAGATGAAACTCAACAAAGATACATGTAAATCTGACTTACATGGGGAAGAAAACAATTCTAGCTTCATACAAGGGCTCTGAGCGGACTATTACTGTTCATGAACAGCCAGAAGTTTGTGTTATAATTGATAGTTCCATGAAAACATCAGTTGAGTGCTTCACAGTAATTAGAAAAACATAAATCAAACATTATGAATTATTAGGAAAGACCACAGGGGAAAAAACAGGGAACATAATTGCACCACCGTATTGTTCAGCCACGCCTTGAATGATGTGCACAATTTTAATCTATTCATGTAAAAAGGAAGGACACAGAACAACTGGAAAGGATAAGAGAAGGGTGAGAAAAATAATCAGAAGTATGGATAACTCTCATACAAGCAACAATTTACTTACCTGAAGTTTCTCAATGTGAAAAGAGAATAACTTACAGGGAGAGTATGTTTAAGGTCTGCAAAATCATCTCAGGGAAAAGGTGGATGTGGTTTGATTGTTCACTCCCTCTTTGTATGCTAGAAATACGGATCATGAAATGAAGCCATTTGGAGTCAAGTTTAGAATAAAAACCAGTCACACAACATTAGTCGCGTGACAAGTAGTAGCAGATCTGTGGAACTCCTTGCTAAGGGATGTTGTAGATGCAAGAAATGTGTATATATGCAGGGGAAGACTTGACAAATATTTGGAAGGTAGAGAGACCAATTGGATGTTCCTAAATGCACAAACAGTAGGGTAAGAAAATCCCCTGAAATGAAAATTTTTGCCATCTAGAAGAGTATTATAGGAAAGGTGAAGGGAAAGCTCGCCCTGCTCTTACTTTTCCAAAGCATTTGCTTATGGACCCTGTTTTTGGTGGTCTTTCCCTTTAAAGATGGATATTAGCCTGTCCCTAACAAACCTAAGAGCTCTCCTGGTGAAGGGATGGATTAAAGAAAAAGAAAGTGGCAGGAAAATTGTTTTAAGAAATAATAAATGAAAAAGGAGAGAGGAGTAGAAGATCAAGAGGTTTAAACTGTAGCAGGTGGGACACCTAGCAGAGTATGCCTAACAGTACCCACCATCACTGGAAGGTCTCCAAGAAGCTGTTGGATGATGCTTGTCCCAGCTGTGCAACAGGATGAGGAACTGTATCTAAATATTTCACTTTAATCTCCCATTCCCTTCCTCCTTCAGGTACTGTGAAAGAGCAGCCTGGCCAAGCTTGGCCTCCTCCAAGAGGAGGTCTATAAACAGACCATGCAAGACAGTGGAGTCTTGGTGGGATGGATGTGAATAAAAAAAGTGAGAGAAAAACTATAGCCAGAAGGTGAGGTTCTGGAGGAGCCCCTAGGAGCTGCAGTTTGGTACACTTAATGCAAGCACGCACAGGGGTTTCCCTCCTGATGCAGACAAGGCAAAAGTCAGGCCAGAATATGCCTTGTTTACTCCTCCAGAGAAGATTTTCCAGTTTAGGTGACCAGTGGGCCTTAAAAAACGCTCGGAGAACAAGATGGCCTGCCAAGGTTCCTTGCTATCTTTTAGGGGTAAGCGCCAACCTAAGCAAAGAGTGGATAGATATTGAAGTACCAGGCTATTTTGATGGGGGCACCAGATTGCTAGACATTCAACCTTAATTCTTTCTTTGCCAAGTAGGGGTGTAGGGGAGGGAATTTTGCAGTTCTTCCTCAGTAAAATTGTTTGAAGCCACAGTGGTCTCAGTTCAGATACAAGATCAATAGTTAATTTGTCCTCTTACATCAACTTAGAGGAAAGGCTCAAGCTAACGTCGTCGTACTTGTATCAAGAAAAGGTGATTACTATTCATTGCATAAAGTATTAGGATGTTTCACCCAAATTTTCAGCTCTGATAGTTCTGGCATTCATTTTCACTACCTCCGGCAGTGGTAGCGGCATTTCTGTGAATGATTATTAGCCTTCAGATTGTCGCATCTTCTTAGAGTAGGCACTTGTTGAACGTAGACAAAAGTCTTATCTATGCAGAAGCCTCTTGTCAGTTTGGGTACTGGAAGTGTGTGGCATAGGCAGCAGTGTGTGTTTGGCACTGAGCCCCTTGCTCCCATGACAGTATTGTTTTGGGGACCTGACCTTCCCTACTCAGAACCAGCATGGGTATGTCTGCACGGGGAAGAAAAGACTGAGGGGGGAATCTTATCAATGTGTACAAGTACCTGAAGGGAGGGTGTCAAGGGGATGGGGACAAACTCTTTTCAGTTGTCCTGTGTGACAGGACAAGAGGCAATGGGCAGAAACTGAACCACAGGAAGTTCTGCCTGACCATGAGGGGGAATTTCTTCCCTGTGAGAGTGACGGAGCACTGGCACAGGTTGCCCAGAGAGGTTGTGGAGTCTCCTTCTCTGGAGAGGTTCAAGGCCTGCCTGGACGCAACCATGTCTACCATGCTCTAGGTGACCCTGCTGAGTGGGGAGGTTGGACTAGATGATCTCCAGAGGTCCCTTCCAGCCTTACTGATTCTATGATTCTATGATTCTATGATTCTATGATAAAACTGCACTGTGCAGCACAGATGGTCTCACATTCCTGAGTTACTTTAGTTTCATGATTTAGGTCCTATCTACTTGTTGCAAATTCCAAAGAAGTCTAAGAGAAATATTATGTATAACCAAGTACATGAATATAGGATGAAACTGCCAGACAATCAGTAGCCATTCCCACTGCTGATTTCTGATCCATGGAATGATAATTTACACACTTTCTATTCATTGTCATTTAATTAGAAACTTAGATGTGAATAAGAGAAAACATTCAAAACATATATGTAAACGTATTGCGTAAAATACTTTAAGCAATCATATTGCCAGCCTCCACACTTTCCATTCTTATTTCCTTGATCAGCTCTCTCAGTGCACCATGTCTTGGTATCAGCAGTCTTTACTTTTTCTATTAAACATGGAAAAAATCCATAAAAATATTCCCTTTAAAAAATCAGGTTTTTAAAGCATGGCTGAACACAGAAAATAAAACAGACTTAGCATTTTATACCTAAACACACAAAGTGCAGTAGTGTAATTACTACTACCCGTCACAGCCATAAAAAAACCCTTAGGATATATAATTAATTTGTAATATAATAACCAGTTAATTTCGGCAGTACTCTACGCAATGAATCAGAGCAGTATTGAGCTAATGTCAATGTGACATTTACAGTAGATTTTCTATTTACAGGCTGAAAAACTTTCCTGAGGAAGAATTATGGATTTGGAGTTATCAGTGAGTGTAAGCAGCTTTAGTGCACGTTTCTTCTTTCATTTTAGTAGCAGGGAAGCTACTTAAGAACCCAGAGTTATCTGTATAAATTACCAAGGTTCCAACAAAACTTCATACTAAACATTTTTATCTAAAGAAAGCTTCTCCCATGAGTGTGTAAACATTACTTTTTACAAATGTCAGTAGGACATCTTAGGGGAGATCTTAATTCACAAAGCTGCAGCACCACTGCGCAAAATATGAAGAGATGCCAACTTACTGGGCCACATAACAAAAAATGCTGTAACAAAAAATACATCCTTCAAGACATTTTACCGCTGATCTGCAGTGAGACTGCTAGGAAATTTCATGCCCAAAGGATATATTTGGGAAATACCTCTCATGAGCTCACTTTAATCAACTCACTAAATGTCTCCCAGTGACTTTTCAATAACCACCAGTCTGTAAAATTATTTCTAATCTATACATCAATACAAGTGAAGCCAGGTGCTTGGAACAAGAAGGGCTGGTGGAATCGCAAATCTCCAAATGTTGTTATAATGCTAGTTCACAGTGAAAAATACACAAACTAAAGCATCACAATGCCACTGTTTTCTAATGTATCCTCAGCTACCCACTGCTCACAGGATGTTGCTGTGCTCCCCAACTGCCTGCTCAGGAGTGTTGGAGGCAGGGGAGAGGATGCCTGGTGCCATCTCTCCAGCAATGTGGTCTCCAGCTCTGAGTGCAAAGAAAATCTTCCAGCTGTTAACAGGGTAGACAGCATTAACAGGACAGAAAAGTAACTGCCTGTGTCTGCTTCTTCACAAAAAGGGAGGATGCAGTATCTCTAGCAAATCTAGTGACCGTGTTCATTATCCTACTACTTTTCTCATTTTAAGGATAAAAGTCAAGGACTCCCATTGATTTCAGTCAATTGATTGAGTCAAGGACTCCAATGGGAACTAAGTAACTTGGTACTGTTGAAAATTCCACTAGATGCTTACCTAGTTTTTACGTGCAGAAGACCTCTAAAGCTCTGTCTCTAAAGGTCAGATCCTTAAGTATATTTAAACATCAAATTCATGGAAGATATGTGTTTAAGTACATTTTAAAATCTTGTCCTAAAAGACTTGTAGGAAGTCTAGGGAAGAGATTAAACTCATGGGTTGTGACATGCCCAGATTTCCCATTCAGACCTGCTCCACATGTGTTACTGCAGTGGCTGGCAGCTATGCAGCATTTGCTAATTATCAAAGTAGCCATTTTAGGACAACACCAACCTTGTTCTCCAATTTTTGTAAATGAAAAATTTTCATTGAATTCTGTCTATTCAGTTGTTTTTTTTAAATTGTTCTTCCTCTTTTTTCTCTCAAATTTCTTTTCCTTTCTTTCTTTTCTCCTTTTCCCGTTTTCCTGTGAATATCTTGTAGCTGTGCACAAGTGCAGGATATTTGACCCATGATTCTCACTCCACATTATTTTTCCACTGCAATTGCTAGTAGAGCAGAGAAGCTGCTTGCGCTCCCAAGAGACCTCATTGCAAAGTCCATGGGGTGCACTGTGGCTAGCTCTTCTGACAGAAAGAACGTAGATCAGACACAAAGCAGCAATGAGCTTTTCCCCCACAAGGCAATTCACTGTTAGTTATGTGATGATGGACTCAGCACCAAGAATGAGAGATGAAGGCACTGTTACAGGAAGAATGTGCACTATCTCATAGGTCTCCATACCACAGCAATAAACCACCAAATGACCACAGCTGATATAATATCAGGTTTGGCTCTTTATGGGCTTTTCAATGAGGTAACTGGAGTTTAGTCTTTGCTTTGTCTTAAAGTGAAAAACAAAAATGGTCATGCAGGTTTGTTGTGGTCAAGGCTTATTTTAATATCTGCATCATTGTCATACTTGAGCTATCTTAGAAGTGATTATTTTCCTGTACTGTGACCACTTTAGAATCATAGAATCAGTGAGGTTGGAAGGGACCTCTGAATGAAGATCATCTAGTCCAACCCTCAAACGAGTGGCCTATACCAGTATTGAACCCATGACCTTGCTGTTATTAGCACCACACTCTAACCAGCTGAGCTAAACCACTATTGTCCACCACTAGTTTGCCATAGATCAACTGCTTTGGCTGAAATGTAGAGCAAGGACTCAAAATTGGATTTCTGAACTCTGTTTCTGACTATGCCAGCTGTGGATCCTGACTGATTTAGAGACTTAACATATATCAAGTGCTTTGCGTCTAAGGGTTAAAAATTCCTCCAGAATGATGAGTAAATTGAGTAAAAATCAGTCATTAAAAGAAAAAGGAAACACTGTAGAATAAAGAAAAATACTCTCAAAAGACATTTTTTAAATGCGACTCATGGAAGAGAAGGCCATGAGCTAGAGGGAGGCAGAATGGATGGGACAAACTGAGCAGGGGCTGAGCAGGCAGCACGTGGGCCAACAAGCATAAAGCATCCTCTCTGCAAGATTTCAGATCACACGCTAGGAGACTAGCATTAGCCCCCCCTTTCAGCTATTCCTAGAAATGAAGGGCATCTTCTGAAATCACAGCTCTCAAGTGAGAGTAGACAAATATTCTTGCATAACATTTTAAAATTTCCTTTAGAGAAAGTTAGAATTTTATCCTGTGAAAATGAATTTTTGCACTGGGAATGGTGAATTAAAACATGGAAATAGCTGTTGTTTTCCTTACACTAGCAGTTCAAGGAGGTCAGATCAACCTAAACTTAAAACTTTTAGTGTGTGTGTGTTGGGGGGGGTGTGAATCAATAAATTGAAAATGTCCTTTCAGGTGGTATTAAATGTTTTATTCACTATGATTTAGATTTTCTTTTTCAATGTTGTGCGATTTTTAGAAGAAAAATAAAATAAAATGAATCAACATTCTAGAACAAAAGTTAATTTCAAATTGAGAGGCTGAAGTGACCTGTTCTGAAAATGCCAGATAAAACTAATTCTGCCAGGATTTTTTCCTTTCTTGTCCTTCCCATACACTGGAAAATTTGACAAAGTCAAAATGAATTTAAAAAGCATTTTAAGATTGTAAATACCTTTTCCATAAAGAAATAGAGGCAAAACTTCAACTAAGTTTGGCACTGAGAAGCCCAAACTAATCTATGGTCTTCAGGCAAGGGGGCACTGAGTAGAAACATAAATGTTTACTTCCTGGATTTAACCTTTTGTTATATAAATAGAGAGGTCTTTAGTATTGTTACCATTGCTGTGACTGACATTGCGCCAGAGAGAAAACGAGCCCTCTAAGGCACGTTCCTCTTGAATAAGGCAAGAAAACCTCACGCGACGTTAGCATCCGGAAAAGCAGGCCTGATGATTCAGCTCCTGTACAAACTATGCCTTAGAACAGCATGAGGTTTATCTCTGCCTTTCATGTCAATCTTTCTTTGCTGTAACATCGTCAATCAGTGAGATCTCTCTCATACTTCGTTACGTTTCCATGGCGATCCTTTTCTCCACAGTTAAAAATAATCCTGTTCCAGTTTTGAAACTTGTAGAGAAGACCATGTTTAATTGCCTATCTGCTCTTCTTATGCGGAGGCAGATACCCCGAAAGGATGTCCGTTCACTTTGTTCTGGTTTTGTGCTGGAGTAGTACTGTAGGAACAGGGTTAAGCCCATTTCCTCAGTTGTTGTCAGTAAATCAATTCATCAGTGAGCTTTTTAACTGTAACATATACTTTGTTACAGCTCAAAAATTGCACTAATAGACAATCCTGGAGTGTCATGCTAACACTTATACGTATGTACTCAATAGCAATTTCTGTGTGGAATATGCTTCACGGTTTCTTGCTTTTGCTTTCACAGCTTTTCAGAGAAGGAGAGAAATATTAGGTGATGGAGTAACTTCACTGATGTAGGATGATATTGGTGACAATTAAATATTTACCTGGGCAAACGTGTATAGGAACAGCATTTTTGTGTATCGGTCACCTTTGGGGAAATTAAGACTACTCCTTGGCTTTCTTGTTGACTTGGTACTGCAAAATCTAGGTCCAAGGGATATAGTTCCCACTTATTTTGATTATTTTACATTACACAGACTTACATCAAGGATCGTTTATCAAGGTCATTTATTTTCTTGGTCTAAGAAAAAGGCATTTTAGAATTTATCAGGTTCCATATAAAAAACTGGGAATCATTTAATGCTTGTTTTATCATTATGACCCTGAACTCCCATGCTGGATATTCAGAAAATGAGGCACATACAATCCCTATACCTGTAGACTGATGTTTAAATGGGATGCTATGGCATAGACAAGTGCAAACCCTAGGTTCTCCAAAGCGGCATGCTACTTTCTTCATCTTCCAACCATCTCTCCTCTTCCTGGACCTCCAATGGGTCATCCATTACTTGCCAACTTCTTCGATTGCCACCTCCTTGATCTTAGTTCCCCAATACTCCTGACAAATAGCATGGTGGATGTCTGCTGTCAAAATTTAGCATGGCTGCCAAGCACATGCTAACTGACTATTCCACGAGTTCATCATACGGCTATATTTTGACATACTTTTTTTAACAGCAATACCAAAAGAGTTTCTTAGCAGCAGTGTTGCTTTCACTAAGCTTCAGATACCTGTGCTGGACTGAAACTTTACACCAAGCTGATTACTGTATTTTTTTTTTTTTTTTAACTAGGGAAAGAAGATAGCAAAAAATATCTTGCAAAAAGACAGCCTGAATGGCTAAAATTTGTTCACATTAAAACAACTTAAGTCAAGATCATAAAACAAAAGGCATCAGGTGAGCTAAATTATATATGTTGCTCATGACTTTTGGTAGAAAGCAATAGCATGGCTGACTGCAAGTGAAAGGACCTTAGCTCTATGAGAGCCAGTGAGGCTATTCCTGCTACCAATCTCGAGGGAAAAAAAGAAACCTAATTCCTGGCTGTAGTAGAATTAGTTTCTTATTTGGTGCCTATGTTTAGTTCTCTGGAATCCCAGAAAGAATGCACAGCAATTGATCACTTATCCAGAATTATGCATAGCAGGTTCTGGCGTTGACTTATAAAGGATTAAAAATATAATTTCTGAAAGCACAACTATAATTCTAATAAGATACAAATTAAAACTGGAAATAAAAACTTTTAAATTTCTTTTTCTCCCAAACTCTCAGAAAAAAATTGTAGCACTACTGTCAATAAAATATGAAAAGAAGCAATGTTTCACTTTTCTTACAGTGAACGAAAATCCATGCCCTTGTTGCTGTATTACTCTTCCATGATCCAAGACAATAACTGTGATTACAGAACTCGCAGGTCTTCCTGGACATCTTTCTTAGTCCACTTGACAGAGATTCTCAGAAAAAAAGATATCTGTAGAAGAAACAGTCCAGCTACTCCAAGAAATAACCAACATGATGTTGATAGCGTTCACCTCTTCAGGATGACACTGGCTAATAGTATTTTATTTTCAAGTGATCTCCTTAAAATGAAAGAGAAACACTTCTTTCTCCTGGTCATATATGAGTAGAAGAGACAGAGCAAATGACTTAAGATAAAAAGAGTGAAATTAGAAGCCTCAAACAAACAAAAAGGTGCAGAAACAAGATATGCTAGCTCCCACACTGTTTCACACCTTCACAGGAAAGAGTTACACAGTAGATGTTGAGCACCTTGCCTGTTCACTCCGGGTAAAGCACTGCATTTTTCCATGCTGTACAAGAGTATAATGAGTGCAAACCACTTTTCCAAAGAATTTACAGTCCAGGTAGACAAGGCAAACAAAAGAAAATGACAGGCTTGGTTTTCGTTGCCAGTCATTGAAGATGCAAGGCTGCAACCTTGTCTCTTGTGTAATCAAGAGACTGCTGGATCCTACAATCACTGCAGGACAAGTACACTTTCTACATTAGCTCTGAGCACTTCAGCTTACAGGGATGTGGACTCAGCAGACTGTATAGCTGTCATTGTAAAGCAGACGTTTTACAGTATTCTTTTCTGCACAGTGAGAAAAGAAATTATAGATACAAGTGAATTTTAATGGTAGATTGAGATGCTAACCTTCATTTTCTCCATTCAGGAAAAAAGAAGGATATATTAGTAACTCTACAAGATCATTCTGACTAGTTTTTAATTTCTCAACTTCATAGCTAGCTATCCCAATAGAGCTTTTTGTAGAACTTTTTTTCTTCTGAAACTAGCTTCATAGATGCTTTTTCTTCCTTTTTCTCTTTTGACCTTCAGCCTGGGTGCAATAATACATCTTTATTAAAAGGCATAAAATAAGTCACAGTTTCACCGTTCTGCTTCCGTATTCTTTTCCAGCATCCAAAAGGTGAATGCATCCAAAACAGAGTTGAGATTTCTTTCCCAGTTGGATCTTACAACAGTAATAAATGAGTTGCCATCTGCATTTCTAATTAAAAATCCAATTGGTATAATGTAATGAGTTTTCTGGATGTAATTAGCAGCTGCTGGGGGTCTCTTTATAGAACCAGTGCTACAATTATGAGAGAAATAGATTCTACCATATCCAATGAAGAGCTTCAAAGTTTTTCTGTCGTCAGTCAAATGAATTCGCAACAGGGAGTTGGACACTTTTAGACAGTGTTATCTGCTGAAATGCACCATTCAAGCATGGGATTCCTGTACAGTTCAAAGGAGAGTTAAATGCCTAACATGATCCAAAGAGTACTCAAAGTTATGCATAATTTCTGGAGCTTTACATTTAGCATGGAATCTAGGTTCATATGTTAATATTTGGGTCACAGGGACAGTATTCAAAATAAACTTTTTTCTTTTTCTCTTAAAAGTAGGTCTGGTAAAAATGGAGACACCTTCACAACTTTTTTTTGCAACAATTATTTTACCTAGTTTTAATGGTTGATAACATTTCAAAGACACATAATGGTCCTCAAAATACTTATGGATTAGCTCTTCTAGATCAAAATTTCGTAATTTTGTTATAGCAATGCCTTAGAGTTCAATGATCCTTTATGGATTAGACTGTATAAAGAGAAGTGAAAGAATGACAGAGAATGTATTAAAAAATCTTTCTCTGCCTCTCTTATCTCCTTGTGAATCTATACATACATTCAAAGGCTTGCATAAAGTCTTCCACCAGAATATTCCATGTATCTAAATGCATTACCATTTTCAGACTCAGATGGTGATGTTTGTAAAAGATGTTCAAAAGGCAGGGTCACTCTTAGCCTAGGTAAATCATTAATAACAGTGTTTTATTCACCAGCTTTCATACACTTAAAGAAAACAAAGATCATAGGTAACCTAAAATTCCAGGCTGCCATGGATTTCAGGTTTTTAGGGGCAGGCCCACAAGCAACGTTACATACCTTCAGCCCTTTCAGTATTCTGTCTATCCAAACATGCAGAGACGCTTGCTGCCCTCTGTGATCTCTTTCCAGGCCCATCATATCATCAATATCTTGCAAGGAAAGACACCTCTGAGCTCCTTTGTGGGACGGGTTTCCTCTCAGATCTGTGAACCCCGGAGACCGGTGCTCCCTAATTCTTGTATGATCCTTAGAGGGAAGAGGTGCTGAAGGCCACAGAGCTGCTGTAGCTACATACAGTTTAAAGAGCCTATAAAATGCCATTGCTTCCTCACAGTGGAGAAATCAAAAGTGCACCCTTTCTAACAACACAATAGCAAAAGCAAAAGAGCCAGTTCCACATGATGCATTTTTTAAAACAAATTTGTCTATATTTTTGGTCTGATATCTTTCTCTGATAATCAGCACAACCTTTGCAGGAGCTGACACATCGAGATCCCTCTATGTGCCACAAATCATACTGCTGGAAACCTCCCAGTCAGCACAAGAACTTGGGGATGGAACTGGAGCTGCAGACACTCTACTGCAAGGGCCAGTTTTGAAAGTGTGGACGTTATGGCCCAGCTGGAGATCAGTTTCCTGGGGCAGGAGTACTGACTGACTGGTCGGCAGGAGGAGCCATCACAACTACTACATGTGAAGACAGAGATCAGTTGAAATCAACAGGCCTTGATTTAGACTCTGCAGAATTCATACGTACTTTTGGCCATCTGGCCCTAATTGTATGACACTGAATGATAGTTCTGCAAAAACAAACCACACTTTGACAGGTAATTGCAAAGGTGACAAGAGCAGTTATATCAAACAAGCCTAACAAGGATCCTGAACTGGTTTGCTTCAAGTCTCAGCAGAAAAAGTAGGCAAGATAATAATCAAGAGACTATTATCTACTTATTCTTTATGTTCATGATAAGCTGTTTTGCTTTACAGAGTCTGAAGTATGATAGTTTTGTTTGTTTTTGAGAAAGAAGCCTAGATACACATGTCAAAGACTGCAGGAAAAAAAAGGAGGAAAAAGAAAATATGATAAGATTTTCTGTTAGGGCATACATAATAGTATGGAGAACTCAGTCAGTAGAGTTCACCATTAATATTAAAGGGTTGTATTGTCTTACTCTAAGTTACCACTATTTAAATTAAGACAAATCAGTGTTTTTCTACCTAATCTTGCACTCTCGATTCCACTTAGATTGAATTCACTGAAGGAAAGTTTGGGCTTGTGGTCACTAACATGAAGTCAGATACAATGTATCAGTTCATACGTTTTTCTCTTTTGCTTATTCTTCTTGGGTTAAGAACTCTGATAATGTAGAGCTGACATTTAGGGAAAATCTAGAAAATGAATTCCTTTTCATTCCTTTATCTCCAGGCTAAGTTGCACCAGTGAATAGAGTGCTATAATAAAACCTATTTGTATGCCTGTCATACAAAGACAAACCTTTTCCAAAGGAAATGGATTTGAGTATTTGCAAGAAGTGATAAAGAGTCAGACAAAAAGATACTAAATTTCACTTTGAGATGCAAGGAGAAGTAGGTTTTAGTGTTCCTTGTCAGGGAAGAAGAATTCATATGAAAGCCATGTCAGCTGAGTCTTAAAAATGAGATCTTATCCAGATCTCTATGGAAAGCAGTGACTTGAAAATGTCTTTAAGGGAGTGGTTTAGAATTATGAATAAAATGTCATCCTGCATTTATAGCAAGAATAAATCAAAATAGGCTTATCTACTTCTAATAATAATAAAAAGAATTACTTGGATATAGTTTGTGAAAAATCCTTGTGCAAAGCTGTGTTAAAATCCAGTTCTCTGTATGATTTGTGTAACTGAATTACAGCAAATAGGTGCTTATACAAGGCAGAGAGCTGATATCAAGCCAGCTCCAAAGCCCTTCCACTCTTCTAATTCTCCCATGAAATCAAAGGATATCTTTTATTCACAACAGAGCTACACAGTCAGATGCAGGGAGTTCCCACATCATCCTGTGCAGCCATGGTGACACAGCTGTGCAGCCACTGCTGCCATGTCCTCCCTCGCTAAAGAGCCAGAAAGTTGTCTGCTTTCTTGCTCTTGCAATGAATCACATCCTCTGCGCGTTTTTCGGGAACCATGGAAAGATAGCTGACAGCAATGATCTGTCAGGGAAGCTAAAGCATCTCATCACACTTGGAGGGTATTTTGGAGTGCTTTCATGAGAGAAGTTTTGCTAAGAGTAGTCTTTTCCACAGGGATTCACTGCATTTGCTCACACTGAACAGTCAGGAAACATCTGAGCCATGTAAAAAGGCACGTGCTGCGGTGAGGAAGGGCTGGTGGAAGGGACGGGGAGGCAGACTTACACCGCTAACTGCGGAGCTGGGGCCTGTGTGTGAGTGTTCGGCAGCTATGTATTTATGGGGGGTTTTGTGATATTCAGAGAGATTTTAGCACTTTCAACCAATCACTGTAGTTCTAGACATAACTAAAATATGGCCCAAAACAATTTATCTATTGGCTAAATGTAGGTGAAGGATATTGTCAGGTTTAAGACCAGAAGAGAGCAGTTAGATACCTACTGCCTCTAAAATGGCATAGTGGGTTGATACATAATGATGATAATTATATTAAATGAAGAATGTTCAAGTGCTTACCAAGCTTAATTAAACTTTGCAGCACTCCTAAGATGGAAATATCGTTATGGTAATTTTAACTGGTATGTAAATTGCTCATCCTGGCACATGAAAGCTGGGTAACTTACCCAAGGTCACACATCAAGTCTGCAATGGAGCCAAAGTGGAGACTTACCTTGATTCTGAAGCTGACTCTCAGCTACAGGCTTCAAATTCTTTTTCCTAAAATTTTAGATTTTTCTGAGCTAGAAAGTATTTTTATAGATCTGATCATTGATGTATTCTTCTGTCCCCAAAGGACACTTATACCTCCCCTCTTTCCCTGATAATTCATGCCAACATGGCAATTTTCTAGAAAGTGAAGGATGTGAGGGCAAAGAGGAGGACAACATGAAGGAAGAAATAGAGGAAAAAGCAAAAGAGAATGAAATGAAAGGAACTAGAGGTAGAAGGAAATCGTGGTATACAAGGAACAGACAAAGGAGTCAAGGGAGAATGAAGAGGAGCAGGGACAAGAAATAGGAGAAAGTAATGAAAAGGAGGAGACTATCAGGGATTAGTAGACAGGCAATTAAGAGTAAAGTCAAAATGCCATGACAGCTGAGATCCTGAAAACTTTGTGGAAATGTATTAAAAGTCAAAATCTACTATTTCCTCTGTGGTATTCTGTTTACATGCCAGGAAATTCCTTTCGCCCTCAATCTATTAAGCAGTACTGTACATAGGAATAAAAAAAATTGCTGCCTCTCAGTAGAGATGAAAAACATAGCAAAACTCCAGCAGAGTTACCCTAAAATGGTAACATGAACAGATTGTGGAAGGAGTCCCTACTGAGATCTTTTGATTAACCTTCACATGAAGTAAGTGAGGAGGCTAGCTTAAACCAGACATTTCTTCCTTTTTTCCTCTCTTTTTGGGTTACAAGAGTTATGCAAATAACTGGTAGAAATACATATACGAAGTTTCTTTTGTTTCTGAAACTCAGAGTCTTACTTTCCTAACTTGGCAAATAACTTATTTTTCCATTGAAAGCAAGAGTAGTTAGATAGAATTAAAAAGGAGTGAATGGGAAATTCAAAGATGAAACTCAGATTTTATCTAACAGATGTGCCCTTGCTAACCCTGTTAGGAAATAAGAACATTGAGTGTGTGGCAGGAGCAGGAGCAGATCACCAGCTTTTGGTCCCAAACACTTTCTCCTAGCATATTCCATGTGCAGCTGACTAGGCACAGGGTGGGATGCTCTGCTCTTCCCAGTGTTGGCTCTTTTCAGTTAGCACGCACAAAGTGTTGTTTAACAATTGTTTAGCTAGCATGCAAGAAGTATTGAAGTGGTTTGAATACAAAGCTCTGCTTAGACTAATGTTATTACCTATGAGAATAGCCTTGTACCTATCACTTTAGAAGCTTTGGCTCTACTAGAATTTCTATCAAAAACTAAATGACCACCAGCAAAGCTCAAACTCATTTCTGTTCTCTCATCTATAACATTTTTTGCTGCTTCACAGGTCTTCTTGCCCAGAATTTTCAGCTTGGTTCGCCCTTGGAGGTCACACATATGGATTAACGGAGTGGTGATACATTACGGCTACAGACTGGCAGGCAGACAAGTCAGTTTGCTGAGCGCTGTTTTCCCACTCTCCGCAGCTTGTCATACACAAAATTTACTTATGTTCTCATATCATGACATACACACTTATTGATTAGTTTTTACCAAATCTGTGGCAAGAGCAAAGGATTCTTTAAAAAGACTGGATTTCTTGTCTCTGTGAGTACGTTTATTTTCAAATGTAATGTTAGGTGTGCATAGAATACAGCAGCTAGGGCACACATATGAGTGAGACGAAATGCAGAAATGCAGTCACAGTGAATTCACTTTTTATCTGAATGAATATTTACACAAGGGGTTTTGTGTTCAGCTCACTGAAGCACAACCAGTCCTCATGATTCAGTTCATCAACCAACTGTTAATGGCCTGAGGTTAAGAATGGACTTCTTTTCATAACCTCCTGACTATGTGCTTGGCCACTGAATGAATGCATTGATGCAGTCACAGCACACAGGGTCTTGTATAGAAGTTCTCCAAAGAAATTTAATGGTGTACTTATTTGTTGACCCATTTTCAACTTGCTACAGTTTTCACTTGAGAATGTGAAATCTCTGGAGTGGTAGCTCTATTTTGTGAACGGTCTGTTCCAGCACAGCCAGGTAATCAGAAATGCCGTTGCCAGTGGCTATTCACCACGTTTTCTAACTTTTGATTAAATATATCTCACTATTTTTGCTCAATCTTCATTATTTCCATGCCTTCGAAATGAGAATTGCAGACATGATGATCAATGGATGTAAGTTCTGGAAAGCAACTTTTGCAGTCCTGTTTTGTAATTTTCTCTGGCAACATTTAGTGACTCTCAATAGTTACCGTTTTTTCAACAGCATGGTCAATTACCAGTGCGGGAAATACAAGTGGATAATTTAGGGACAGCTCATACCAGGCTGTTCTTCTAGAGATCAGAGGGAAAAGAAAGTGCAATGAATAAATACTGACAGCTCCTGGATCTTAGGATTAGAGAATCCATTCCTACAGTATCTCCCTCGAAGCTCCATACATCTAAAATGTGGAAAGCAACATCCAGACTTAGCATCTTCACGAACTAGACAGTACAGCTGAGCAGCCACCGCCTGCACCCTCCTAAAAATGACAGATTTGAGCAATCTTTCTGCTCCAGGCATTTTGACAAGAATACACTTCCAGATTTCCTCTCGCAGTTTCTCCTAAAGCTTTACAGCTATTTGCTACTCACAAAGTGGGTCTGGGGTCAAATATTACACCTGAGTCCCTAGACAATATCCTGGCCTATACTATTAAGCACATTTAACACTTGCAGATACCAATACTTCAGATACCAAATCTTGCCAGCAGAAGCTGGAATCTGTACAGTGTGTGTCACCTGAACAATATCTACTCATTGTAGTCAGGGTCATTATGCTACTTCCTTCAATGTATTGTAAAGCCAGTTAGAAATCTGTCATGCCAAAATCTCTGAATCTGCTACATAATCCCTACTCCCCATCATGGTATGTTGTCATCACAAAGAGACAAAATTAGCAGCGTAATATTGACCATTTTGTTTGTGGGCATAGACAAGAGTAAGTGAGTCTGGGGGAAAGAAGAGAGAGTTGTTTGTTGTCTTTTAGAACTATCTGCTAATGGAATGTTTTGATTAAAACATAGATATCCACATTTAACGGGAAACTCTGCTAAAGTGGAAAACTTAACTCCAAATCAGGAAAAAAATATCCTGAGAAATTTCTGAATTGCCCTTAGAAGAATGTTTTAAGTGACTATTGCTCTGGAAATTTTGGTCCATTTTTTGTAAGGGGAAAGAAGAAGGGGAAATCCTTCATCCTAAGGATTCCTGACCTGTGTCCTCATTTCCAGGAGCTCTCCTGCTGTTTCCCAGGAGTTTGAATCAGTCAGGGGAGTCCCATCAGATCCAAGACAGTCACCTGCAGCTTGAGTTTGTTTTCTGAGTTATTTGAATTGCTGGGTTCCTTGTCACAAAAGCAACTCAATACCGCAGATGAGTGCAATTGCTTCTGCGGGCCCCCACTCTCTCTCCTCATGTCCCTGAAAAAGCCATGGTTTGCAGAGATTTTTGCTGTCTTAGATTCATGCCTTAAAGCCTAGACATTAAATAAATAAATAAATAAATAATGCTGAGATGGCCTGAAAGTGCAACTCGTGGAATATCAAAGGTTTCAAGACAGCTGACAAAAATATGATGACCCAGAAGCCAGCAGCTATAGGGTCCCCTGGTGTAGGGTGCTCAGAGGAGGTGCAGGGATGTGCTCCAAGGCTGTGGATAATGAAAGCTCACACACTACAGTCTATCTTCTGGTAAATTTTGTTGAAACAGACATTTTCACAGATAAAGTAGCATTTTTCTTGTCTTGAAATGTCCCATAATTTTCTCTGATGTTATTTGAGTAAGTTTTATTTTTCTATTATCTTCAGCCCTATGATCAGACACAGATCAAACCATTCTTAACAATTTCATACAACTAAAAGCAAACAAATAAACAGAATTTGATTCAAAGTATTTTCTTGGAAAGACATCTATGGATAAAAAGTATAAAGACCTGTAAAAATAAAAGCCTGGATCTGGTTTTAGCACAAACATCAATAAATACAGAATAAGTACACCAAAGGCAATGGACTGACTTAGTTTTTTTTTTACCAGTAATGATCAGTGCAAAAAGGTATTTCTACTCTATTATCAGAATCTGAACCTCCTAAATCATGAGATTTTAAGGTAGCAATTTTAATATTCTAGAGGCAAAAAATTTTATAAAAATACACATTCGCTTGAATGTTTACAATATTTTAGCTTTTTACAAGCATTCTGGTAAGCACTAATATTTGAGGACTGCAGCCTAGTAACTTAATTAGTAGCAATAAAGTCAGTCTTCAGTTTTTATTCAAAGGAATATTCTTACACTATTGTTAAAATGTTCTGGAATATTGTTGCTGTATTTAACTTTTGGGCATGACAAGATTAGAAGTAGATAGAAGTTCTATATCACCCCAAAATGTAGGGCATTTCTGGTGAAAATCTAAAGCTACAAATCAGTTTAAACCCAACTACAACGGAAATAACTCCTCTCATATAAGCAAAATCGAAAATCCTGTTCTACCCAAAATATGACTTATTTAGAGCCCCAGATTCTGTATTCCAGTGAGGTCATGAGTGACTAATGGAATAAGGGAAGATCACACAGTTAACACCATTAACCTTGTCCAGCAATGGCATCATTTGTATTCTAGTAGACAATCCATTGCACATCTTACAGAGTAAGTCAAGATTTTCAAAACATGACAACCTTGATTTCTCACAATGTTGCATGATTACACACAGGTCATTAAATGCCTGCTTAGATTGGTGGTGGCTGAGGAGCATGCTATTGCCCAGTGAAGCCACGGCAGGAGCTGTCGCAGCCTGTGAACGTGCTCAGCACAGTTGGTGCCCGCGATGGTTTCCGCCACGGAGCCCCAGCACTGCTCTTGCATTACACGGGGCACCAGCAGCGAGAAGCAAGGGCAGAGCCGGACAGACCCAGGGAGCACGCGGATCATTAGATAAAACACGTCAGACCTGACATTGGCCAGTTTGCTGGGGTCTGTGGTGTTAGACATGCTGGGTTTGAATGAACCAGGGTACCGAAGACAGACACAGTGGCACTTCTTTCTACAAGGTGCCCTAATTAGCAGGCTCCTGACATGTTATAATGCCAGTCTCTTTTTTAATGGAGGAAGAAGCCATCAATGCCAAAAGGATATCTACAGCACATGGAATGCATTTTAAAGGGAACCTTTTCAGCCTTCATATTAAACCATAGGCCTGTCTGAAGGAGTTTATTCCACTGTCTTGTGCACGAGCTGGATCCTCTGCAAACGCACAAGGGAGCTGAAGCTATTGTTTTGTTTGTCTGCTTGGAAAGATGAGGAAGAGAAAACAAACTCTGCAGGAGACTTGAGAATATATACCCTTATTGATCTGTCAGGTCTCTGCTGTGGAGACTGCATGGGTCAGGTCTTGTTGCAGCCAGTGGCTGCTTTGCATGATACTTTCCAAATAGCATGGCAAAAGTATGTCGTGAACCAGTATAATCCTTGAATGGGAAAGAGCTGGTTTCACTGGCTGTGTGGGAACCAGCCCCACAGTTCTCCTCTTTGCACAGACAGACATCTGTGACTCAAGCTGCAGCCTTTGGTTTTCCTTGGACAGAGGCTCTTCTAAGCTACATTAGGCATTGAAGTGGCCCCAGAAGTGCTGTGAAGATCAGCAAACACATTGGGTGGTGAACAGTCATTTCTGAATCCTCCAGGGACTTGCAGCTCCTTCTTACTGGCAATTATGCAACCTGTAAGCTGGGTCACTGAGCTCCTGAAACAGAATTATTTTGTAGAAGAAATAATTTTAAATGAAAACTAGGAAACAGTCACACACAACACTGTGCAACACTGACTCCTAAGAATGAATGTTCAAGCTACAAACCAGCCTCTGCGGTACTTAACTTTCATACATCCAGAAAATAGAAATAGCTTTTGTATAAAATTAAAATGAAAACTAACTTGACTCTTAAGCATTGAGCATTCACAATAGGCTGCTTGTCCGTTATCTGAGGTATTTACTAAAAGCACATGCAAGAAAAACAGGAGCTACTCAGAAACAATTTGCAAACAGGAAAACAGAGGAAATTTGGCTGGGTAATTTATTCTTCAGGAAGTATTTGCATGGTTGTATAAGCAAGGCACCCAGCATTATCTCATACCTGTTCATGTCTTAACTATCAGGCACCCAGCATTGTCTCATACCTGTTCATGTCTTAAATATCAGTGTCTTTCAGGATACTGATTGTGCTAGTGCCTGGTGCCTACTAATGCTACTTAAAAATTAGTTTTAAGTGCAAGTGAAGATTTAACTTTTGGATTTGCATTTCCTTGAGGGAAAAGATTGAAAACTCACTCAAGCCCTCCCAATTACTATTTTTCTTCCTAGTGATTAAAGCTTCATACACTCACACAAATACATATGTAGAACTGAGACGTTTATAGTAATGTGTGGGATGTTGGGACAGTGAGACCAGACATTGCTTTTATCTTTTCTTTTTTTTCAAGTTGCAAAAGCTTGTGCTTTATATCACAGTTTCTCTCTGTCGTTCATTGCCCCTTCACTGCCCTGTTTTATTCATTGTACTTTTGCCAGATTCTTCTTTTAACACTATCCTGAGCCAAGTAAATGGGAATTATTCACAAGGAAACTTCTCCCTTTCCCATCCAGCAGTGACCAGCATTGAACTATGCCTGCAACACCTTATCTGAAGATGCAAAGTAAGAGATAGACCAGAACTGAAAAGTTCTGGGGCAAACCTAGATCCCCAGCTTTCAGATATGCTTGTATTTATTACTCATGATAGTGATAGACCCTTACTGCAGCTGTGATCTGGACGGGCACATCCCTGTTAGAGGCAGGTCTCTGGGTTTCTTCCTCTCCAGGACAAACACGGACATGAAGGATTTGAGCTATAATAAGCTCTTGTGAGGAGAAGCCCCAGCCAGATATGATCCTTTGCCTTGCTGTTTTCGATAACAATATATTTCTCAGTACTAAGTGACACTCTCCTGACAGCCTGAGAAATGGAGACTTGCTCCAGCTTGTTCCATGTAGCTGGGACAAGCTGAAATCAGATCTCCCAGTGAGACACCCTCTATGTGAACAGCCAGACCACGCTCTCACTATGTGTTAGCCTTAACACATGACTTAGGGGTAATTGCTCAGTACAGCATAAGAATGGCCGTGTATCCCACCATTAATGATTAACTTTGCCTGAATTAGCTGGCTTCCTGTAATTACTTCTGCTCTTCCCGCGGAGCAGCTGTTGCATTTGGTTTCACGAAGGAGGGAGCCTGCAGGTTGCTGACCCCAAATGCCTGCGAGCTATAAGGTGCTCATTTCATTTTCTGCACCACTCGCTAGGCTGAGGCATCCGAATTCCAGCAGACACAGGATAGTTTATGGGTTGCTGTCTGCACCAGATGCTTAGCAGGAGGAACAAGGAGAAGGCAGAGTGTGGGAGAGAGGAATGTGTTAGCCTTGCCAAGTTGACAGTTACCCAAAAAGGGTTCTGTGTGGTTATGGTCAGAAAAGTGACCCCATTAAAAATAACAAGGTGATGTTTTGTATTTATTCCCCTTCCATTCTCTCCACTTCCAGATTACTCCATCCGACCAGTCAAAGCACTTTGCTAAATGCCAATTTATCCCAGTATCTGGAAAATTAAATCGAGCACTCCTTGCTTTGCACATCATTGTAAGAGCAAAGCCTCTGGAACTGGAGCTTACCTAGTGATTTTGTTGATACATGAGGCAGTACAGAACACAGCTGGCTTTGCTACAGCCATTCTGCCTCTGCTGGCTTGAGTCCTTTCAGTACTTTTTATTTCCATTTAAGTAGAGTGCTGTAACTCAGAAGGCAGGCTGGAAAAATGTGAAAGCCGCAAGGTACCATTGCCATAGTTGTGGCTCTACCTTCGCTTTTCCATTCAGCATGCCACCACTTACTGTACAGCATAATCTACAGCCATCAAGATTGTCTATTGTAGTGCAAGTATTTGGTGCTCAGACTCAGCTGAACTGAATCTAACATTGCAAATAAGATATGTAAGCACTTTGAAATAAAGTTATAGACTTAGCAAGGTCTTCAGCTCCCAGTTGTGGTATGGCCAGCAGTGTCAACTCACATGTCAGAACTACTAGAAAAGGGACAGAGATTACCAAAGAGCACAGACTGGCTCACAACTTCCATTGAAAAGTACACATGAGGAGGATATCCTCAATGTTGATGCCTGGCATAGAGGACACTGAGCCAAAGGCCGGTGAATGAAAGAAGCCTGCAGAAATACTGGCAATCTGCCAAAGAGAGGCTCTCAGGAGATGAAATGCTTATGGAAGAAAATCAAGAAGATGAATAACTGCTATGGGAGGAGCTATTAAAAAAAGCTGTGATGCTATGTAGTGTGGAGACCTGGGCTTTAAGCGCTAGACTTAGTCCCAAGGTGGGGGAGTCATTCATGAGCGTGTTTCTTCAAGAAAGGATTTTTTGTGACATTTTTCTACAGTATATTAACTTTCATCTTAAATTGCACAGTGAGCATGGGATTCCAGATACTCTTAATTATGCCCCTCATCAGAGTCAGCAGGTCTTTGGTGATACAGCTTTCTGTCTCCAGCTCCCACCATTTAGGGAATAAGCTGAAGACATCCAATACTCCACATGCCAAAGAATATAGTCATCATAGAGACACTGGGCAAGAGATTTTGGAAGCAGAACAGTGCTATTTCTTGTGATATTTGCACTCCTAAGCTAAGGTCCTGAACAGCTCTGGCATCTGTCTGCTACAGCAGAAGGAGGCTTATCCTTCTGCTGTAAGAAGAGAGCATGTATTTGCAGTGAGGTGTTGGCACCACTTGCTTGATCCTCTTTCCTGTTGCTGTTATCATTTCTGTGTCCTTCACACTGTATCTACAGAAGTGAAGCTCACATCCTAGGAGGAGCTGAGCGAATTCACAGGGACTGGGACTACCAGACTCAAAGCTGTCTACTCCCATTATGTTATAGGAACCTTAGAGGAATAACAGAAAGCTACTCTGAAACTCACCCTACTTCTTCCAGGCTCTTCAGGTCACCTCCATATACCCTCAGTAGGCACTTACCTGTGTCTGACTTGCCAGACACTTGTGAGAGGCTGATGCAGGTACACCAGCTTTCCGTAGAAGAGAGCTTTCCTCTATGGGGAAATCTGGGCTGGCCTTCACTAGCTGCTGTCTATGAATGCACAGAGACCTTTGCAAACTAGAGAATATAATTACATAGGATAGCAGAGCTGGATTTTTGATAGCTTTGTCAGACACACTGAAAGGAGGAAGGCTCAAAAGGACGTATGTAAAGGGGATAGGAATGCATGTTTATTTCTTTAGTGCATAGAGTCACAGAATCAGTAAGGTTGGAAGGGACCTCTGGAGATCATCTAGTCCAACCTCCCTGCTCAGCAGGGTCACCTACAGCATGTTAGACAGGGTTGCATCCAGGCGGGCCTTGAATATCTATCTCCAGAGAAAGAGACTCCACAACCTCTCTGGGCAACCCGTTCCAGTGCTTTGTCACTCTCACAGGGAAGAAATTCCCCCTCACGTTCGTATCTACATGAAGCACATCAAAGAACCCCAAAGCTGCACTGACCAAATCTTAAACAAACATGAAGTACAATGAAGCATGAGACTGTGAGGAAAATACGGTTTTGGTTCTCAAAAGCAGTATAGCTGTGTGTTAAGCACTGAACCTGAAATAATGGACCCTGTCTTTCAGCTTTGACACAATGCTCAGAATCCATTAATTCGGAATATAATGATCCAATGTGTGGCAAAGACATGTCTGAGATCGATAGGCCCAGGTTCAAGCACTTCTTTTGACAACTTAGTTTGGAATTAAGTTCCCAGGGTCTGCTTCTGCAATCAGTACAGATAGGCAGCTGCAGAAGATAGCTCAAATCTTAGGTGTTCAGGACCTGCTGCTGCTCTGTTTTCTTCGGAGAGAGCCTAAAGACCTAGGCTTCTAACTCAGATCCACTAGTTACTGACATCAAAGAACTTTTTCTAGCATCGAATAAAGAATGCTCATATGTTGCAGGAGACAATAATGAAAGTGTGGAGGAGTTTTAGGTGTGATTTAAGCTTATAAGTAAAAATGAGTGCTGTAAAATGGGGCTGTTCAAAGATTTTCTTAATGCAGCTCCTATTGTCATAGCACTATGAGCAGGTCATGTTCTACTCGCACTGGGGAAAAATCTTTCTGACATTAAAATGAAAGAATATAGAAAAGAGGAATATTAATGAAAACACCAATATTAAAGAAAACTCTATCCTAAGTAAGTGATCATAAAAACTTACTGAATTAGCAAGAAGCTGGACTCTGCTAGAGGCTGTGATGCTGTTGATCCTGCAGACCTGTCACTGGTGCTTGTACCTGCTGGTACTTTCTCCCCTGGCCGTTAGGCACAGACACATAAATCACAGAGGATAAGGGGACCTCTTCCCCTGCCCTGACCTCATCCCTTGCACTGAACACAGAATTTTCAGATGTTCAACCAGCCAGCGTGAGCCTTGAAGCACAAAGAGAAAAATGTGCTGCTCCTCTGCTTCCTGCCCACTCCTCATCAACAATTGCTCAAGATATAAGGTGATAATTGTAAAAAAATCTGCTGTAAATAACTCTGAAGCTCAATATACCTTTCAGTATGCAGTATTTCTCAAAATATATGTAGGAAATTGCTCAATCTTGTCAAATATAACTGTACTATTACATCTACATTTTGGTATGTGCATGGAGGAACTAGATTTCAAAGGTTCATCTAAGAATAAATAACAAATATGGAAACCTCTCTAAAACATCTTCAAGCAGAAGTACCTATATACTCATATTAGCAGGAGATGCAAACCAATATAATTTATTTAACTTGAAAATTCAAAATACTGAGCAAGTTGAGGGAATTGCAGTCCATTTATAGAACTAAAATACGACAAAGACACAAATTGAATGATTGAAGACACTGAATGAATTTGAAAAAATTAAATCCCATTAACAGAAAGATGGTGCTCACTGGAGATAATTGTGAAACTACTGAGCTCTTGTGGTTACAGTTAAAAGAAATACATAATGCACATAACAAATAGAAATCCAGCTTTAATTAAGTTATATTGAATGTATGATCAGGAAAAGATCAGATCATTACATACATTTCTATAGGTAGTTTTAAAATTAGTGGTAATAACTTCATATTTTTTATAATATGTAACAACACATCCTCAATGCTGCACAGCTTCACAGTAATACTTTGCAACTGAAGCAATTCATCCAGCTGAAACACAATTCAAAATCAAAATCTTTTTCATTATGAGTCATTGCCTGTTTCTGACAATCCCATAAACATCAAACCTTACTTAAAGCAACTCTAGTCTGAAAAGGGACTTTGTAAAACATGCCCTCATATTCAACTTACTGACTCACCTCTGTAACTTCACAGTCATACTTTTGAAAAATTACATGGAGAGAAAGCTATACTCAAGGTAATGCATTTCAAATACCTACGTCCATCTTCCCTTCTTGGTTTTCCTTTGCTAGGCTATCAGAACAAGAGAATATGATATGTATGGAGGAACTTCTATGCATTAAAAAACCCACAATTACTATCTGATTAAGAATACAATCAGTTTGTGGTGCAGTTAAGTCTCACTTAAGGCACTAAGCTCCCTACTTTGAAGGAAACATACAAATACCTTATAGACACATACATGTATGAATTTATATTCATTCCTGTCTTAAGAATCTTAATTCCCTGACTTCTATGAGTTCATAGATGTTAATGGCTATCTAGGCTGCATTACACCATTGTCAACAGACTTCTGCACTCGGCTACATCTCCGTGAACAGAACTGCCAAGAACTCACTGTGTTGGGACAGCAATTGGCTGTGTTGCTATGCCATCAACATGCCAAAATTTGTTGATCTGGAACCTAGGATCATCTGCCCAATCCTATGTTAGGCCCCTAGCTACAGACCACCCTTCCTCTAATTCCCAAACCCTCCAGGTGAGCACTTTCTTTTCTAGCACAAGAGTTATCTACTGGGGAAAGTGAGGTGACAGATTTATCTCACTGTGTGATGATTAGACTTGCTATTTACTTTAATGAATTTAGTCTAGGTCTCAGTTTAGTTAGCGGGAAATCTGTGGAGCCAGCAGACACTTCAAGTACTGTAGACAAGAACTCCATGACCTGGGATCTCAGGACAAATAAAAGACAGCTGCATCCTTCACAGTACTCTGATTAAAATGCTTGCAGTGAAACAGTCCCTTCAAGAATGAAGCTTGCGAGTGCAGGTGACAGAGGCATGTGATGGATTAGGCCCGCACTGGAGAAATCAGAACGGCTTCCCTGTGTGTGCACTACTCAAACTGACACACATTGTCTCGGTCTTCACTTTAGCAAAAACAACACAAGCACATTAATTTACTCCAAAGTCTAGAGAAAAGGAGAGTTGCAGAACTCTTCTCTTGCAGATATTAAACATCCAATTTTCTCATTGCAGAAAAGTAAAGAACAGAGCAGAGTGACAGCTCTTAGATAAACTGATCGCCTTGCTGTACTTATCATCATGCAAGGTGTCAGATACCAGTGCAAGAATCCCAAGGAGAGATATGGCTCAAAGACAGCAACATTTGCTACTGCACTTACTGGGCAAAATTTTGTCTAAAAAGAGAGAAGAATGAAAGGAGTTTGATAGTAGTCTCCAAATATTTGAGAAGTTGATCTAAAGAGTGAGAGAATTTATTTGTAAAGGAAAGGGAGTAATGTGGATGAGTTACTACAAAGGTGATTTAGGGAAATCTGTTTGCAGTAAGCCAGTCATGGACTCTTTATCTCTGGCCCTTTTTGAGAAGGAGCTAGAAATGCACTTATTAGAAATAATGTAGATAATGGTTGTGCAATCTTAAGGAAGAAGATTAACTTTGAGGGTTGGACTAGATGATCTCTAATGGTCCCTTTCAACCTCAACCATCCTGTGAACTTGTTACCTCTCAAGGTCCTTTCCAGGCCTATATTTTTCTGACCTTTTAATATTAATTACTTGGGAGTTTTGCTCTAACTCTTGCTTGGCAAGGTTGAACATTGTGCAGCTGAATGCTGTGGGAGGTGGGGCCTGCTAGGCCTATTGGGACAGCTGAGATCCTTAGAGGTTCATGACTGTTGTGAAATTGAACCTAAGTGGCCTTTTGTTAAAAGAAAGTTGGTAACCAAAGAAACCCTCTTAATTATCTTTTCCATAAATAACAGGCTTGCTTGTACTTCATTCTGCAGAGGCTAATGTTCCAGCTAAAAAGTATTTTTTAATGAGTGGAGTTATCACTGTTTCTTATTCTTTGCTTTACCTGGGCATGTTTAAGAAAGTAGAGTGGTTGTGTTCTCCATTCTCCACTTCTGCAGCCGTTAACAAGCATCAGAAATAATTAAGTTATTTTACCCAGCAGCAAATCATTAAATATTCTTTGAAAAAGATACTTAATTGAAAGAAACATCTTTATTTTTCCCCCTAAAATATTATTCCAAAGCCTCTTTTTCTCTGCTTCGTGATATAATATCCTTGCACCCCTGTACTTTTGTTTTGCCAGCTGTCTCAGCTTTGGAAGGCCTAGGCCTTCCAAGTAGAATAATAACGGGGAAAAAATGGGTTCAGTAGAAAAAGTATATAAAATATGCTTTTAATTCTGGTATGTCTGGAAAACTAAGAGCATAACGCAAGTGGATTAGGTGACTCAAGCTACTTGCAGGGAGAATCTACCCTGAGGGTAATGGATGAATTCCTGAAAAAATCTGCAATATATCAAGTTTTTGCTTGACAGCAGCATGGCTGAGGATCTTGGAGAGTCTCTCATCTTCACTTTTTGACAGCTCATTCCTCCTCACTATTCTCTGTACATGCCCCACTCTTCTGCTTTTGTGAATAGTCAAAAATGAAGTGAGCCTTATAAAATGTATACTGCAGTTGCCACTCAAAAATCAGGAAAATGAAGAAAATAGTGTGATAACAATTGTTTTCATCTATTCAAGAGAAAAGCTCAATATACCCTAATGGAAATCAGCAATCAGAACTGGTCACAGGGTGTGGGTTTAGGCTTACAAGTTACTCTTTTCCTTGTTATTTATTAGAATAGAGAAAGCAACAGGCATGAATGACACAGAATGAGGAGTGCAAAACCATCCTTATGATGTGAGGGTCTCAAGCAAAAATAAAATCTTATCTCCTAGTGCAGAAGGAAGAAATCCTGCTGCAGCAATAAATCCGAAGGCATAGGACCCAACCCTTAGTTACATCCTTCGATTTTGCCTTAGGATGGGAGCATGTGGCCTATGCATAAGCAGAAAACCAAAAGATGAATCAGGTGGGGATTTTTTAATTATTATTTTTATCTAATACAGACACAATCTCTTTTGGTAGAATCACCCTCCTGCCCAGATGATCTCAATTCTGTCATGAATGGTCTTTGAAGCCTTGTGTGCTTGGAGTGCATGACCTGAAACCATTGCTCATTTAGTAGCAGCATTATGATTACTATCATTACTATGACTCACTATTTATTATTCACTGTAGATCCTACAATTACAGGTGAGTGTCCTAAGTTTCCCCTCAAAACAGTCATGTTTTGTGTTGTTATTTGTAACATAATGACTTCCAGAGGCCATTCCTTACCACACAATAAGCCTTTAAAGCAGCATTGTATTTGAAGGCAATCTAATTCCCATGCTGCTCTCTTACCAAGCTCCAGCACTGGTGTATTAGTGAGGATGTTTCTCCCTGCACTCCCAGCCTTGAAATGTCAAGTATATTCTGACTACAGATGTTGCAGATGATATAATGACATCGGATTGTAATTCAGATGCTGATTTGCTGCCAACTAAAATCTTAGCAGCAACTACAAACCTAGCAATATTCTCCAATGAGAGAACAATATTTACAGTAAGATTTCAAACACAACAGCTAAATGTTGCATTAAAGCATCTGTTTAGAAAAAGTTCAAAGAGGCTGAATTGGCTACTGCAAGAACTAAAAAATAATATCACCTTATTATGGTAGCATATGCCTCTATCTATAGCACCACCATATATTACCTCCAGCTAAATATTAGGAAAAAAATTTACAGGCGCAGACACAGAAATAGCTGTTTACGTATCTTTGAAGTTGTAGCATAAACTTTGATGGAAGAAAGAACCATAGTGGGGGAAATCCATTGTTGGGCAACTGCGTTTGACGTAACCGGGGTTGTGCTGTGCATTGTGTTGAACAACTGAACACTGAACCTAAGAAGGATGCTTTATCGTCAGCTTGACTTCTCGCTTCCTGATGCATGCTGATTTGTATCACAACCTTCATGTTCTTTAAACAGAATGATTCCTGTATGTTTAATACGGAAGCTGCTATTTGCTGTGGAGTTTCCAAAATTTATCTGCCTGCAGGATATTTAAAAATGTTTCTGAATCAGCCTACCAAGGCAGGTTTTTCTCCTGTGAAGAGTGTTCAGTAATAAAAACAAAGATCCCAGCAAATGCTTCCCTCGTAACTATGCTTGTATACAGAGCTAGAGCTTTGTATAAAACAGGTGTCAGTTATGTACATGTTTCCCTGCACTGCTAAACATCTACCCCACACTCTAAATTTCTAGCTCCGTAAACAAATATAGCGTGTTTGCAGAAAAACACATTGAAACTGACATAATTTAGATTTAATCTGCTAAAAAATAGGGCTCCAAAACTACAGGAGAATATATCCCTTTAATGTTATGCACTTTTGGACTACTAAACATATTGTGACCACCTTCTCCAACAGCATAGATGGATCTTCACTGAGAGCAAAGGATCCTTTTGGCCGTGTGGGTTTTAAGGTAATTTGCTTTGTTTCTTATGGGGCACATGCTAGGCAGAAGCCATGAGGAGGAAGATATTTTGAGATCCTCGCGGTCCAATAAGGCACTGCATATAGCCATCATGTGATGGATAAGGCAATTAGTGGCACAAGGGATGGAACAGCTGTTGAGTCCCATCCTGGATGCTCATTCCCATGCAGTACCTGTGCTACAGCCACCATCTCCATCACTCTGTGATGTGACCCTGAAAACACGGTGTGTGTATATATATATATATATATATATACATATATATATATATATACACGCAGGAGCTTTCCCTGTGGCCACTTGTCACACAGCAACATCATACAGAAACAGAGCATAGACCCCAGAGGTGTGCTGGTGGTGTCACCTGCCCCTGCCTTGGCTGATCAGCATGACCTTCTGCTGCCGGCACCCTGCACTGAGCCGCTGCTGCCCACTCGCCCACCCAGGGACACCTCTTCCCCACCTGGATCAGGGCGGCTAGGGCATTGCTGGGGGTCTCTTCCACTGCAGAAGGCAGACAGGTCCCTCAGGCCCCAGTGTGCTGCCAAGATCCAGGTCCTCCCCTCCCCATAGCTCAGGGATCCTTCAGCCTCTTTTGAGATATTTCTAGGTCTTTGAGATTTTCCTGTCATGCTGTGTTCCCCTAAACACTTCCTAAAGCAGCATCCTCCTAAGTAACCAATCCCTTCCTGCTTGCCTTTTGGCCCTTTTTTATGTTCTGCAGCTGCGTTTGCTAGCAGATGTTCTCGAAGTGAGGTCTGCGTTAATCCATTCCTCGCTGCGGGGGCTTATAAAGCCTAGCGCAGCCGGCAGCACTGCTCCTGCTCTGGAGGCACCTTCTGCAATGGCAGCTTAGGGAATCTCCCCGCTTTTCTCCAGAGATGTAGCCAAGAGCCCTTCCACCTCACCAATATGGTACAAAGGGTCTTGACGTGAAAATAAATTAGACTCATTTTTTCTTACTAACTACAACAGCTTATTTGCATGAATAGAAGCACACAAAAAGGTAAGGTATTATTCAATAACCCAGATATTCCGGATGGACAAATATTTGAAATACAAACTTTTTGAAAAAGGCGAAGGGAAGGTGATGAAAAAGAAGGGAAAAGAATAAGAAGGATAGGGTAGGGTAAGGTAGGATAGGATAGGATAGGATTAAGTGCATGGACAGTTTTAGAAAAATATGTTTATATGAAATCTTTTTCCTAACTGGGAGGTGTTAAGAAAAAACATGCTCTCTGAAGAAAATGTAGTTGTTCCCATCAGCAAACCCTATTTTGGGATAACATTAACTTTGTGCTTTTTGGATTAATATTAAACATGGCTGAAAAATAATATGGCTATATAATAAAAGTTCCTCCCAAAAGTATTTATTCAATTGGCAAAAGCCAAATTCCATTCTAAAGTAATATCTATAGAAAGATAAGCACATCATAGGAGGAAGACACTGTAATAAGTCAAACTAAATGCTTAAATATTATGGTTGTAATTAAGAAAAGGGAATGAAGGAAATATTAATAGATAAGAAAGAAAAAATAAAACACAAGTATCTGCATCTTGATTGGAATTTTCTGTGGAGTCACCTTTATTTATGTGATCAAAAAGTCATCTGCTGATGCAGGATTGTAAAAAATGGGGATTCTTTTCCAGATCTGGAATTTACTTAAGAAAAGAAGTGCCATAATTTGTGCAGAATGACACAGGCACACACACGTGCACACACATGCACACGCATGCATTTTTTTAGAAGACCTTCGCTAGGATAGAGTCAAGTTCTTTACTTTCACCAAATTTTTTCTAATCTTTCTAAGAAGAATGGAATGTTTTGTAGCTTTCTTTGTTAAGTGTATTTTTATTTTTTTTGTAGGTTTCACAAGTCCTCTCTTATTACCTGTGACAATGAAATACCAGTCCATTTAGAGCCTGGTTCAAAGAGGTCCTACGTCTCCTCTTTTATTAATTCTAAATGTTTTCTGTGGCTAAGATTCATGACTGTACAGCTGGTCTATTCATCATGTTAGACTCAATTACCTATCAAAATATATTGGGAGAAAGCATGTTTCCATTGAAGTCAGTGCTAAATTTCATGTTACTGCAATGGGGCTAAGATTTCACTCACAGGGTTTAGATAACACACTGACCTTTGGGAAGTCTTCTGCATGGGAGTGAATTTCATACATAGCGTTTGTATTGCGATGTTTCATAGCAATGTTTCTAGCATACAGTATTTCTGTAGCATGTATTATTATATAAAAGTAGTCATGCCATTTGTTAATGCAGTTTTTCAGAGCTGAATTTGTTCAGCGTTTTTTATAATTAATGGCATTATGTAGACTCTTGATTTAATTATTCAACAGTGTACTCTCTCTTTTGATGGATGTCATTGGTCATCAATCTTCTTGCTTCCTTTTCAATTAGCCTAGAAAGATTTTGCCTTTACAGGTTAACCCTTAACATGCACACAGTAGAAAGGGTGCAGTCCTAATTTGACACATGACATGAGACAAGGATATACATGTGCACTCCATCAGAAGTGGTAATGATCACACACACAACTTACAGTGACTTATTGCCCAAGGAATTTCTGTGTCAGCTTCTTAATTTTTCTTCTCTAAAAAAGGCCTTAAAATAGATTTTAAATTCTAATATTCTATTTTTATGTTTCCTTCTGAATTCAAATAAAGAAACATATTGCTAATTCTCTTATTTATTAAATATTAGTTTCTTTCAGAGCTTCAGAATAGCATAGTCGATTCTAGTCCTGTGTTACATTAAGGATTTCAAAACAAACTCCTCTCAAAGTAGAAATAGTGAGATATCACTCCATGTTTTTCTAAGAAAAATGACACTTTAAAACACATTGGAGTTTCTCCCATGTAAAGACTTTATGGTTGGGAGTCGTCTGCATGGTGAGTAAGTACACAAAGAATGTCCGGATTTTTTTCATTGCACTTATAAAACAAATATATTAATAACAGGTTAAGGACTCAAAAGGACAGGGCAATTTACCACTTATGCAACATGTGTGGCAAACAGATGTTGTAGAAAGTTTTGGATGGCAAAATTATTTGCAGATGGCAAAGCCATGAGTGAGTATACAAATCACAGCAGTAAGAACTGTATCAGGAAAATTCATTTAAAAGGCAAAGTACAGAAATGAAGTATAAAAGATTATTGAAAAATACTACTAAAATATTTGTCTGATTTCTTTTTCCAGGAATGGAGAAAGTTTTCTGAACACCATCTTACCTCACAGATATTTTCCTCACTCACTGCCAAGAAAACACCTGTGAGACCCACAGAAGAAATCACATTAATGCACTTTCGCATGAATCTCTCCTCTCAGAATTTGCATTTTTTGCTTCCAATGCTCCAGATCTGTGTCTTTCAGTGGACTCTCACAGCCCAGCTCTGGGGAGGTTGGCCAGGCCGGGAGGCCCAGGTGTTTGCTTGGGTACAGCGGGGTGGGCAGGTGGGGACTCCTCTGTGGGCAGCCCCAGAGGCACTTGTGCAGGCCTGTGCACTGTCATAAAAAGAGGCGGCAGCTGCGTTTCGATGTTCAGGCCAGCTCAGATCTCCTCGCAAAAACATCTTCTTTCTCGCAGAAGTGGAGTTTTCCTGGTCCATTACTTATTTCTGAGCTCTAGACGAGCTAAAGATCAACGCTTTCTTACATACTTGATCATTTCTATAAACAGAGAGATGCTCTCTAGCTCTTCATTTCCTGAACTACTCTGGGAAAAAATTTTCCCTGATTCACTTTCCCTTCTAGGAACCCTTTCCTGACTTCTCAAACTCAGTTTCTCGGCATCCTCCATAAATAAATTAGGAATCACAGCTCAAGAATAAATTGGCACAAACTTCTGGAAATGAACTTGGCCTCCTGTTTTCAACCAGATATCTAGTCTTAGCTGGGCCAAATCATCATATAAGAGAGGAAAAACACTGTAAGTCTTGGAGGACAAGAGTGAAGAATCTGACTACTCCTTACCCGTCATTGTGCTTTCCTTTATGCTAGAAGAGATGCCACTAGGACCTGCATGGTGAAAGGAAAGCTATGGCAGAATGACTTCCAGGTGGTATATAATGCTTATGGGCTTTGAACTGTACCGTTCCTAATTCCCACATGGGGGATTGAAAGCATGACCTGGAAATCCCAAAGCCTCAGAGATGCTCAGCCTGGCACGACCTCTGGGATCATACAAAACTGAAAAGAATTTAGAGAAGCCCAGAGATTTCTCCTAGATGTGCCAAAGCTTAGCATTAATTCAAGGAATATGCAGGTATTAAGATGATTAAGGCAAAGATGTTTTGCCCATCCCATCAGTTACTTTGGGCTCACCTCTTGCCCATAGAACTCTAAACAAGGCAGTGAGCCTCAATATAGTGATTTTTTAACATAAAGGCAACATACTACTAATAAAAGTGCCTTATCTACTTCTCATTTGAGCTACTGAGCTGCTGAAAGGTACCTCTTTTACCAGATGTAAGAATCATCCTAGATTTCTGATATCTCTTCTCCAGTTTATGGGCAAACTTGGATTATGTGTGACATTCTATATTATAGAGGAATAAATCCTGGAGAAAAGTCCGTATGGTTGCTGAAAATGCAGAGAGAAAAGAAACACTTAGCTTGCTTCTGAACTTTAACCCAACTCTCACCTTTGAAGTTTTCACTTTTTCCATCTGGATGCAAAGTGAAGGCTAGATAGTGTATGAGGTTTTAAGGAGCATATTTCTCATAGGGTATAGCTTCTGGTATCACCCAGATAGGGAATGTAATCACTGTCTTTAGGAAGTCTAATTAAACAAACTTCATAATGACTACAGCATGAGAAGAAGTGTCACAAAAGCACATGAAATAGAAAAACATGGCAGGCTATTTGACAAAGCGCTTGATGCTAGAGTATAAAATTCCTTGTTAATTAAAGTCTTTAGTATCTGATCTTTTCATTTCTATTTCAAAAACCTTAACTTTTATTTTCCAGGGTAATAGTCCTTTAATAATAATTTTTTCCTGTTTATTTTTCTTCCATTTACAAGTAGTTTTGATGAAAATGAATGTATCCATTAAGTGATATGATGCCTCAGAAAAAAATAGTGTTCTGTGGGTTTACTGCTCACTCTAGGAAAAATTTGACTCCCCTTTCTACCAGTAACTGCCAAGACTGTAACAGAAACACACCACAACCTTTATTTGTTTTAAGTATTTGTTCTTGGTGAACAAATTTTACATCCTCATTAATGAGCAAAGCTTGAAAGGGTTGAATGTTTAGTTTGGATAAACTGCCAAGTATTATATTTGTCCAACATCAGCCTCCCAGAAAATAAAGTGAAGCATCTAACAGGATTTACCTTCTGTCCTTCCCCTGTTAGTCATGGAGGCTTCACTGGTAACACAGCCACAGACCACGCAGTCCTCTCCATCTTGCCCCATTGTAGCCCCTGCTGAGGTTAGGGCTTTGCTGTGGGTGAGCCTTGAGGACCCCCTTCTCCTTGGCCTCCTCCTTCCCCTTTCCCTTTCCACTGCGGGCAGCTTTGGTCTGGGGCAGGACATGGCTCCCTCTATTTCATGCTTGTTTTCCATTGCAGAAAGACCCTGCTCTTCGTGACTGCTGCAACAGTAGCAGCTCCTTGTCCTCATGCGGCACATGAAGACTCCCTATGAAGAGAGGTGATGCTGCAGTGAGGCCCTTCCCTGGAGATGAGCTGGGGAGCTGGAAGTTTGCAAGAGAAGAGCAGCCTGAAGATGCAAAGGAAGATGGGCAGAAGACAGGTGTAGGGACCTTCCAAGTTACTGTTGGGTAGGCTGCTGAGAAGAAATTCCTGGAGGTACCTAGTCATCCTATTCATCACCATTTCACACTTTTTTTCTCTGAAATCTTCTGCTCTGCTTTGCTGGCACAAACTTACAGCTCTCCAGGTCAGAGTCTATTTACTCTTCCACCAGGCATGCATGCTAAGGCTCAACCACTTGGCCAGCCTGACATGCTGAAAAGGGCACGTGTCACCCCTTTCTCTGGACTGCCATGCAGGGAGTCAGCTGAGGGAACTGATCCAGCTCAAAAAATACCTGAGAAAGGGAAGATGTGCTTTCAGCTAGATCAGCTCAGGCTGTGCAGGCCCTAATGCAGGGAAGGAGGTGGAAACATCTGGCTTGTTGTAGAGGACAGAAAAGCACCACTCACTTTGGATGGCAGCTCACATTTAAAGCAATCGAGAAACTGCAGCCTCATTTTCATTGGACTCTGTGCTTAGTAAAGGGGAAATGCCTAATTTAAATTAAGCATATGAGCCCTTCTATGCTATAATGTTCAAGGAAGAAAAATCTCATCCGTTGCTACTCCTCTTCCACAATGGCTGTTTCTACAGATGCTATTTCTTTTTATAGTTGAATCATTCTTTTTCTAGCTTGGCTTTTTTGCACACATGAAATATTTTTGATCAGATTATATTTATAGTGAAGGCAAATGCTAATTTAATACTTGTCACAAGATCTTGCAAGATTTCCCATGAGGTCTCATGATAGTGTATCAGCCTGTAATTAAATAAGAGGGCCAAGTCAGTCCCCGGTGTAAATTCTGGGAAGGCAGTGTTATTACATCAAGGAGGTGGGTTTTTTCCTACTACAGTCAACTCTCTAGCTTGCCTGACATCTTGTTATTTTACATTTCTTTTTTTTTTCTTCACCACCAGTTCTCAATCATTTGTACTTCAATCACACTTTTCATTTTTCTTTTTTGCATCTTCAGTCACCCATATGAAAGAGTGTCACTTGTCACAGATTTCTTTGATATGCAGGCTGATTTCACTTTGTTTTATTCATGTACTGGTTATCAGTAGATAATAATTTCATCCCCAAACAGATTGATGCATACTGCCACCTGACTTGAACAACAAGAGGATTGTAATAGTATAGCACATGGTTACATAACAAAACCCAGAGCTTTAGGCAGGAGTCATTATTTCTTCTACGTCTGCATGAACTGTTCCATGTACAACTTATATTCGTTCACACAGAAAGCTTTCTTTTCAGTCATTCTCTTTTAAACTTCCTTGCTATGGCTTCACACAACATTCAGCCTACTTGGCCTTACTGAGCCCGTCACACGTGTTCAGGTGCTGCACATCGTATCTGGCATCTTCTCCACCAGTGTTGCTGACTGTTGTTAAAAAGCCGTGCATAGCTGGACCAGGATATAGCAGTGCAATTCTGCCAGCTTCTCTGCAACTTGAGAGCACCCTTTTGCCTGCAGTGAGGGTATGTCTGCAGGGCCAGATGCAGCACTGTGCACAGATACTGCACTACTAGACAGCTTGAAGCAGTGTAATCACAGCAGTATTATAGCTTAGCCTCTCCCTAGGCTAATCAGCTCTGCAGAGAAGGAGGATATGGGAGCCGAGGCAAAGATATTGCTGTAACAGCAGCATTGCTCCTAAAGCCTCTGCAAGATTGCTCAAGGGCCTGTCCAGGTTTCTCTATATGGTGAAGTGGTATAGACAGGTATAAGATGCTGGAGCTATCCCTTGTCCTGCTGCAGTATAGTCATATGTCCTGACCAGGTCTCTGCTGGTGCTGGAGCACAGAGCATGGTCAAGTGGAGTGGACACAGAAGCTGAGGTGTAGGTCCAGTCTGGCCACAGGCTTCCAGAGTACAAGAGCTGAAGGGAAGCTAAAGGAAAAAAGACTTCTTTTTTTTTTTTCTTCTTCTTCTTTTTTTCCCCCATGGGAAATTTGAAGCCAGAAATTTTAAATAAATTTTAAGAATTGGGAGAGTGACTGTGATCTTGAAAATCAAAATTCAAAATCTGTTGAAGAGAGTCAACATCTGGGTGTTCCAATCCACAGTTTTCTGTTTAAAAATAAGTCATTAGATGCTTAAGTCTTCCACTAAGTCATTTGGCCTGTTGTATGCCATCTCAAGAAAATGAAGAGACTTCTCTGTCTCACAGGAAAGAGCTGTTGCTGCAACCTCCTAAAGCTTATCTCCTGGAGCCTCCTGAGCATCTTGGCTCCTCTTCCTTCCTGCCCTCCCTCAGGGACACCCCCAGCCCCTCTTGCCCTCCCCGCCTGAAGCCCACTGCCCCAAACCTGTGCTCCTCTCTCCCCCAGGTCACTACCTTACTGACACCCCTGCCCTCACACGTCACTCCACTGCCTACACAAAACCTATTTTGCTCATCCCACTTTAACAATCTCAGCTGCTTCACAAGAATGCAGAGCCCCGGCACAGCTGAAGACCAGATTCAGATGAAGACAGTGACCCTTTGATCCTGTGCTGAAAAACTCTGTGGAAAGGCCGCTTAGACTATATTCCCAACAACAACGTTGGCAGGAACCAGTGTAGGAATAAGGGAAACCAACATCTGGGATTCCCTTTACTGGCATAAGAAACTCAGTCACCCTCCAGTCTTTCCAATTATTTGTTTTTTTCTACTGTACAACAATTTTCAATGGTGAGAGAACTACAACATGAGCTTTGGAGCAGATTGTAGACTTTTGGTTTTTACTCCAACTGCCTGTAACATATATGCAAGGAAGCAGCAAGAACCAACCCTTAAATTTTTCCAGGACGTAAGCAACTTTGGAAGGAGAGTGTGGCAGGCCTCTGCAGGAGGGACATGTGACAATGACCTGAAGAAGGACAAGGTGCAGCAAGGAGTAAAGCAATGCTCAGGTGATCTGTGAAGTCCATAGCAATGACAGCAGTAAGGGCGTTCAGACAAACCCACCTTTGTACAGTGTCTGTGGCAACAGGGTTTCCTTTAACGCTACTTCTGTTGTGATACAAACCTGACTACAGCATGTCCAGTTGCTGATTGCCAAAATCAGTTCCTACAGCACAGACTTTTCCAACCAGCAGCCTGGCTGTCCTCCAGGTTGTCTACAGGTCAGATATATAAGGGAGAAGCCGGGGGAAGGAGGGCCTGGCACAGAATCCTGATTTTTCTCCTTTAAATAAAGCTGCAGAGAGCAACCTTAATAAGCCTGATGTTCAGGATCCCCACAGACATTGTTAATGGAAAGAGAACTGGAGGAATCTATTGAAAAGTTTGAGAAGACTGTTAGAGAAATTAAGAGCAAGTTGGTGATTTGCATGGCACATTTATTTTTTTAATGGAAATTAAGGTTCTAATTGAGCACTTTATATAATTAAAATCTTTTATGTGGAAAAATGAAATCTCTGCTACAGACATAATTAGAAGTACAAAAATATTTTGGACATGCTAAAGATAGTGCAGATAATTAAATGTTCTCCATGCTTCGGTTCTCTCTCAAACCAGATCAGGTAATTAATGTTTGCTTGATGCCAGATGCTGGATTACTCCAGGATCCTGCTGTGCACAGTATGATTCTACCACAAATCTCCATTTGTGTAATGGTGAGTTCTAGAAAACCTCATTCCTATTAATAATCCTTTTTTTTTGTATGTTTTACTGAGCAAAATGTCTCCATTGGTGAGAATCAGAGTTCCACTGTGCCTGGTGCTGCACAGATGAAAAGCAGACACCTGCTTCTGTGCATTCCTCTACAGATCACTTGCTCACCTGAGGAATGTTTGGGGAGTGAGGATGGAGAAGGATGTCCAGGGCTCAAATGCATATACTGGTGCCAGTAACTGTGCCTGGTGTGAAAAGGGCAAATCTAATTTCAAAATAGTATAGGAGGAAGAAAAAATGTCTTCACAGTGGGAAGTTTCTCCTAGTGCTGGTTGGTGAGAAAACACTATGGGATGATGAACAATACAAAAACCTCAGGAGGAGTTTCCAGAGTTTTTTTTATATTTATATATTTTGCCTACCAATTCAGATTTCCTATAGATGCAAACACAAACATTAAACAAGCAGCCTGAGCTACCGGATCTTCTCTTTGCTGAAATGAAGCAGCTAGCTTGGCACGTGAAGATGCAGATGTGGTGGCAGGGTGTTGTCTTCTGCCGGCATTTTTCCCTGCAGCGGTGGTTTCTGTTAAGAGGTATTTGGGTCAGTGCAGTGCAGGCATAGTCATTCCTGAGAAGAAAGCAGCTCACGAAAGCTTCGTACCTTGGCATTCCTGACCTGCTTTGTGACTTAAAGGATATTTAATTTGTCCTAAAAGCAGCTTCTCTCTTGTGTGTTCCCAAAATAACTGTTTTCTGGAAGCTGACGGTTCTTTCTGGGTTCTGTGGAGATGGGAGGGACTTGCGCTTGTGTGAGAAACAAAAAAAAATGTGCCTATTCACGAAAGCATTTTATTCTGAGATGCAAAATTTCTGTCTGTTTTCTTCCTCCGATGCTTCTTCAGCTCATAACATAGTCTTTGGAGGTCAGCTAGTGTGAGCTAAGCAAAGAAATGAAAAAAAAATCCCTTTGAGAAACAATGTTTCGTACCCCACCTCTAGGATATACCTTTTCAGTTGTATGCACCTATACAGTCTCCAAAGTAGTGCACTTTCTTAGACTATGCCTTTTTCTATTTCCTACATACAAAAGCTATGACTATTATAGATGCAATAAGTCAACCTAGGCAGTCATTACTCAGTCAAAGCCTCCATTGATTTCAATAAGCAGTTTAACTGGAGACTATAGTATTTGAGTCAGCCAATTTCACTGAGATTAAGGGGAAAATAAGCCTGAAATTGACTGATATGGAAGCTCCAAGCCTACATCCATTGGGCATCCACAACCTGTAGGAATCATGCATGCGCTATCAACACTAATATAAATTTGGTAACAGTGCATTGTCCAAAAGCAGAGTTGTCTTTGACAGATCTTTAAAAACTGTGCAAAGAAGTTCTGCTTCTGAGAGAGATGCAATCTTTCTTGTCAGCGGGATGCAGGTTAAGCCAGGTAATCAATACCGCTCTTTATCCTGGCTCACTGCTAGGTTAGGATACCCCTAAATAAGAACCCCCTTTCATTACAGTTCTTTCCTTTTATCAGCACACAAACTTCATGCTGCTGCAGTCAATAGCGCTATCACAAATTTGAATTATGTATGGAAAAACAGGACCTACGAAGGGGAGAGACCTCGTGAATCTGAGTTCAATCCCATCTTATTGAAGGCCTCATATCATCTAATTCTGTCCATAAATGCATCAAAATCTACTTTATAATATACCACCTGGAATAGCTCTGCCTGCCTGCCTTCTTCTTTGAAAGCTGATTCAGAAGAGAAATCCTAATATGACACTAATGCATAATATTCTCCTGAACCCCATGGAGCAAACCACCTCTTTACAATCAATGTTTCCACGTTCTTGCTTCCTTTCACTTCTGCAGTCAAGAAGGCACTAACGCCTTAGTGATTACAGGATTTGCCCTCCTCTTGCACAGGTTTTCCTTGTAATATGTCATACACACCGGAGAGCATTTTCTGTGTAACCACAGGTCAACCACATAACCGCGAGTGAGCCCACACTGTACATTGCTAGGCACTATACATTGCTGGGCAGTGTCGCTTGAGAGTGTTTTCCCCATAAACGCCTTCCTTGCTCTTGCATTCGTTTGCCAGTGTCCGAGCAATACGACTGCTGCCTTTAAAACAAACTCGCAAACAAGGAGCTGAACAAAACAAGCATCCCTGACTCATATTGTAAAGGCTTTATGGAAGGGAAGAGAAAGATTTGAATGAAAAATTCCATCAGTTGGAAAAGGCAGTTCTTATCTGCACTCCAGCAATTTCCAGCAAAATTTAATGTTTCTTTTATGTAAAGAATCCTCTGTAAAAATGATTATATACACAAACATTGAAAATTTCCAGATCCCAGAACACATAATAATATTTGCCATTTATAAAGTCCTTTTCATCTTCAAAGTACTCCACAAGGACCAGCTAATGAATCCTCGTTATTCCTTTGAGGCTAAGTGACAAGCTCAAGGTCAAAGCTCAACTCAGTCTCAGAGCCAGGATTACATATGAGCAGATTTTTTTAGTTCTCTACTTAACCAATGACCTTCAAATGAGCAATCACTTGTCATATTTTAAAAGAAATGCATATATAGAAATATAACAAATTCTTTAAGAGTGGAAAAAAAAAAAAAAAAAAAAAAAAAGATGGATGTTGGATGTTTCAGAAGTCATTTCTGGCCTTCCCTCCAAATTGGAACCACCCTCTGTGCTTTAGAAATAGCAGCCCACTGTGTTTTGCATTTTGACAGGAATACTTGGCCACTTGCTTTGCAAGACCAATCTGTTTCTCCCTTAGCAGCCTCTACCTCTTTCTTCAGTCCAGCCTACCTTTAAATGACAACTAAGTCACCATCTTTTGTTAACCAGATGCCTGACCTGTTCCAACATTATCCCTCCACTCCATTTTCCCCAGCATTATGTTTGCTCACTTCCCCCTCCCAAACAGATTTAAAGAAGAAAATCTCATCAGAAAGATCCAAGCATAATATAATTACATTATGGAGCATGTTTTGTTTGGGTCATGCAGAGAGTTAATTCAGAAAATCAGTGCAGTGTGCTTATCAGCACAAATTTTAGCAGGATACTTTTTATCAGAACAAATCTTGTCCAAGTGGATTTTCTTTACTTTCCTTTTTTTTTTTTTTTTTTTAATAACGCCTTGAAGCAAGGGGGAACAGGAGGTGTAAATCCAGGTAAATCTTAAAGAGGTTGAATTCCCCTGAGGTCTGAAAATCATTGCAAATTGCACCAATTACACGCTGATCTTTAGGCAGGTGGGCTTGTAGAGACTATATAATATCTGAATTATAGAAAGTCCTCAGAAAAGCTCTCACTTGGCACGAGTGGGCTGCCCCTTGCAGGGCCTGTCCCCGCAGCACAGGGCCCAGCTGCAGGTCGCAGCTGAACACCGCGATTCCTGCCTCCTGCTACTTCCTACTTTGCTTAAAATGCACAGAGCATGCAAAAACAGCACCTCATAGGAAAATCTGTCCCAACAGCTCTGCAGTGCCTGACTCAGCCTAAACGAAAAACAATATGGCTTTTCTTCTTAGCCGGTTCAGAGTCACTCCGATAACATGTGATAGTAATTTAGGTGGGTGGGGAGCGGGGGAGAGGGAAAGGGACATCTTGCAGACAGCTTGAAATGTCCTGAAAGTTTCTGAAATCAAGCCTACAGTCTCTCTTTGGCTCTTATAAATGTTAGTCAGAGCCCAGCATATATTTATGACCTGAGGCTTACATTGCCCAGTTGACTCATGTATTCCAGATAGTGAACCTCATCTACCTTGTAGTCTTCCCATGGTGCCTTCAACTAGCATACTGAAGCTGCTCAACAGATAATGAAATGAGTATTTTCTTAGACCCAAAAGTCCAATAAATGTCTTTTTATCAGCCACAGTAAAACAAGTATCCCAGAATAATAATAAGAATTTTGCAACCATAACTGTTACTCAGTACTAACAAAAAAGACAGCAACAATCCTGGGAAAGAGCAACCAGATCCTGGTCTGCCCATTCAGTAGAATGTACTTATGCAACCTCTATCTTTTTTCCTGATTCAGTGAGTCTGAAATGCCTTTCTGTTTAACCAGCCTCCTTTGGGAAGGGGGAGTCACCCTTTTCTGGAGCGTGGGACATTTAGATTTCAGTCCCACCCAGAAGAAAAGCATGGGAGTCCCCCACTTCCCATGATGCTGCTATCAAATTGCTGCATCAAAGATGTCAGAGACTAGTACTCCCCCTTCAAAATTTTGGAAGTGGCACCTGCCGCTAGCTTTGTGCAGATCCTGACCCCCCTCCATCCTGCACTAGCATCCTTCAAAACCAGCTCTTGGAGTAGGTTCCTCTGGGAATACCGGCACAGCTCCAGGCTGCGGCGGGAGGCAGACCCCACACTGCTGAGAACGAAAGAGCCCCAGGCTGGCAAAGAGACCCCAGGGGTCAGTGTGGCTGGCGCTATGTAACCTCGGCGCTCCCAGCACTGGCAGTAGCCACGTGAAGGCTTTTTGGATGTATTTCTGGATTTTAGCAGTTAAAGACCTGCTGTAGATTCTTTACTGGATCTAACTCAAAGGAGGAAAAATGTGAAGTCTCTGCTCTCTCCATAAAGATGTCTAGCTGTCTTTTAAATTCATTGCTGTTATTTGCTTCAATAGCTTCACCTAGCAATAATTTATTCCACATGCTTATTACTTTTTGATTGAAATAGCTGTGCCTGAATTCTCCTTTCACTCTTAATTTCCTAGTTTTTAGACTGAGACTCTTGTTTTTCCAGACTTCTCATTAGACTGAAGAGTTTATCTCATTCCAGTTGATCAAACCTTTTTACAACTTTAATATTTCTTCAGGTCTTCTTTTCTCTGATTTTTCTGACATTTGTAGCAAATGTAGATTAAGTCTGCTTACAACTCCATCCCCAGGAAAGTGGAGAGCTGTATGGAGAGTACCACGTCAAAAGCCTGTATTGTCATCTTAAAACTACCCTATCTATACAGTATTAGCATCAATGTTTTCAGGGTGAGACAGATCAAATGTCTCATATGCCAGATCTCTTCTTCCAATACTTTGAAAACTCAAGACTTTTTCAGCCGGAAAAACTGATGTAGCTCTTTTCCTGACTGAGAGGGTACAAATAACCTGATGAATGACAAAGAATGATTTGGGAATAGTTTGTTAATCATTACAATTTATTTCCATATTTATCTCACAGTGCTACAGAACTGAGATTCAGAATACAACCAAAATCGAAGGTTCTGTGTGTGTATGTATGTGTAGGAGTGTGTATTTCACTGATTTAGTAAAGCAAGCTATCTTAACAATAAATTTTAATGATTTAACTATGAAAATGTATATCTCAGCACAACATTCCTCATGTTATTTCTTTTGTTATATTCTATTTGCCTTTCACTGTATTTTCTTTTTTCAATTAGGTATGAATTTTCATCTTAAGATTTTTGATCTAGTGTCCCATGGCACTTACAGGGCAATTCACAACTCTTAAAACTATTGTTTCAGTGTCCTTGTAGAGTACGGCACATTCCTCTGCATCAGTATGTTTTCCAAAGATTTTTTTTCTTGCAAGCAGAATGGTTCAACCCACAATGACTTGCTTTGGGGAATAAGTTCCTTGAGAAGGAGAAAACTCCCCAGCAAATTGCAAAGCCATCAAATACACAATTTCTAACCTGTACTCATTAAATGACTGAATTCTACACAGCCAGTGTGCTGGGAAACAAGAAAACTAGTGGGGGAAAAATCTGTATTTCAAGCTATTTTTGAACCTAATATTTGCTCTCTCAGTGACTCGAATCTCTACTTGTAAGCCTGAATTGAACCTGCTTTGCGGAGATTAAAATTGATCCAGTTTCAAATGGCTAATTTGTACTAGATAAGTGTTGTGGGACTCCCCACCAGCCCCCTCCATTCAGTGTGACCACTGCATTGGTCTCTCAGAGGAGGGCTCTGGGGAGACGCCTGAACCTGCAGTGTTGTCAAACATTTCTGCAGGTACCCAATGGGAAAACAGGGCCATGGCCTGCTAGTGGAATTGCATGTGTGTAAAGATTGCCCCACTTGAGTTCCGAATATAATAAAGCACTGATTTTATTCTGTTGGATTGTCACAGCAAGATATTGGGCACACACTACCATTTGCAGACATTCGTATGTAACCTAACAAATGAGATGACTTTACATCTTCACCTGTCTACTTCTTCTTGTAAAGCATGACAATGCTGGTGGAAGGAGAAGCAAGTTGGTGAAAGAAAGGAGGCAGACAAAATGAATAACAAGGAAAGGAGAACAGAAACACATGCAAGTGTCCTAGTCCAGCTGTCAGTCTTTGCAGATGGAGCAGAAGAAGGCAAGAGGGAACTGCACCAGTAAGCCTGACTTTGTGGCTCAGAGCAAGAAGTTAGCCTGTGTATTAGAAGGAGAGGCTGGAACTCCCATGGGGGGTTTCCAATTGTATTCCTGCTACTAGTAAAGCCTGCACAACATATTATATTTTAATCTTTGTCTAAGGTGTCCAGAGCTACAGATATTAATTAATATTAGCAACAGAGAAATGGTTGATTTTCAATATATGTGTTATTCACTGTTTTCCATTATTATGGCTACACACATGGTAAATCAGAGCTGTGCTTCTTTAAACATCCAGCATTCTCTTCTGTGGCATCGAAAGACCAATGAAAAGTTTCAAGTACTGAATTATTTTATATATTAACTATTTTAAATAATTTTTCAGGGCTTGCAGATATAGATAAATTAAAAGAGGAGAAAGGGTGTAAGTAGGGAGTGGTTTGGGATCCAAAACACTCTGTTTTTCAGTCAGGCAATGACTCTCCAGAATATAATTTTCTTTATCTTAACTATTTATCAGTGTATCAGAGAACAGGCAATAAGGTATTGTCACTGCCAGGTATGGAAATGAGAGCCTGGTGACTGAGTCTGCATCCCAACATACAGCTAGTTTGTCCTTCAAAAGGGGAGCTGCAACGCAGGAAATCCAGTCCATCCTGAAAGGAGGATAACTCTGGAAACTAGATTTGAAAGCTGCTTTTTCTGGAGCACGGAAAACATCGTAAACTGGCAAATATATTGGATTTCTTTTTGCAGGGAGGCAGGGTGCTTAGCAAAAAGGAAAAACTTTTCCTTCTTTCTTCTTGGCTTTTCTAGTTCTTTCTTTATTTTTATACAGAAGAAAGGGCTCTTCTGCTGTTGAAAGGAATCCTGTAGCCCCCAGAAATATTTTCTTAACCACTTTGCCATCAGTAGATTGCAAAAAGAATGTACAACTGTGTAGGGATGTCCATTTGCGTTCAAATCTGAATATCTGACTGCAAAAAAATAGAAGATCAAATAGAGGGCTTTTTTGAAAGAAGAAAGTAAAGCAAACATGGACCAATAAGCATTGAAAAGAAAATAGTTAAGACACAGTAAATAAAATAAAATGCCCAGAGACAAGCATTCCCTTTGAAATGAAACATCTGAAGGAGTGGAATTAGCGTTCAAAACAAGCCCCACAGTACCCTGGTGACGGGAACAAGGTGGTGATTGAGAGTTGCCGGGTGCTTGAACAGCCAGTTACCAGCTAAAACATAATCACAGGAATGAGACAGACGAGCTGATTTTTCTGTTCCTTAGTGGCAGTGCTTTTGTCTAGTATTTCCATTTGTTTTGATTAGCACTCTGGGAAATGCATACGAAAAACAATGCCAATCCAAAAAGCAGTATGCTGAATATTTTGTGGGAAAACATCATGAGCTCAGAGAAGGTTTCAGCACTGGAAGAAAGGTCTGTAACACCTACCAAGAAATTAATACTAGCAGATGGAGAAACAAGCTTAAAAGAAAAGGCTGTGTGTATACAAGATGCTTGATATGAGATGAGAGAGAGGGTTTTTTTTCTTCATTAGTGGTGAATTTACTGAAAATGGAGTATCAAGGGAACTCACATTGTTTCTGAACCTGGATTGAATTCGATGAAAGGTTTTTAGGCCCTGGAGTATTGAGGATGGAATAAAGCTGTCAATGCAGAACTATTTTGAGATTTTCAAAATTAAATGCTTACTTTTGGAAATGCTGTAATGTTTCACACAGCAATTTTCCTAGTGAAACTTTTCAGCTTGTATTACGTGATACAAAAAGAAAAAACCTAAATTAAAAGATTAAGCAAGTATTTCAATTATTGGTTTCACCAATCTGCTCTCAAAACATTCTGTTTTGAGACAACACAAGTAAAATTTTTGTCCTGTGTTCAATTCAATTTTAATTTAATTCAATTTAATTCAAAACCAGATTAAAAAAAATCTATTATTCATACAGTTATAACTGAATGGTCTTCCTAAGTTCATATATTTTTTAAAATATATAACTTGAAGAAAAAGAACCAGTGAAAATAGTCTTCAGGAGCTGCATGCCTGTGAAGTTACTAGTTACCTGGAAACCTGAATCACTGTCATGAAAGACCCTTAGTAGTCGGGTCAGGTTGTCAACAGAGAAAAAATGTACAAAAAGAGCTACAAAAGATAAGGTGAAAATTAAATATGATAGACTAATAGAAGATACAGACATAGATACACTGTTGTAAATTTACATGTAAAGCTGGTAAAAGTCTTTGCACTGATTCCAGGCACTTTTAGAAGTCTAATACAAATAAATAATAAAACAAAAAAGAACACAGGAGTAACAAGAGAAAAGATTAATCCTAAACCCAGAAACGAACGAGGCCACCGAGAAGCTCCTGTACTGTCCCGCCCTAAATCACCTTGCAAGATGTTACAAGCAGCAAACGGATCCTCTCCGGGAGATGACCATTCCCCAGGCCACAAGGGCCCCGGCAGAGACACCACCGAGAGCTGCCGACCACCTCGCGGCGAGTGACGGCCCTGCCACGCACGCACGGGCTGGGGAAGCAATTTTCCCCGGCACGCCGCACATGCTGATGAGCGGGGGGCTGGAGATGGGAATAGCGCAGCCCCGTGACGTGCTCGCAGCCTGGCAAGCACAACCATTTTCTTTGGCCAGAAGAAAGTCTGGTCAGCCTCTGGGGACAGGCATAATTCGGTTTGTTGCGGCGTGCCAGGGGATGGACTGACATGCCCTGTCAAAATGGTCATGCGAAAATTTCCCCAAGCTGTGGGCCTGAAATGCTCAGTGCTTCTGACAGCGCTCCGTTTGGCAAGCTTGCATTTTTGCAAAAGATTTGTGTGGCTGGAATGCACCGAGCGCATCCCACGCCAGCCAGGAGCTCCACAGAGCGGCCACCGGGAGGACGGCGCCGGCCGCTGCCCCGGCGCTCCGCTGACCCTCTCGCAAGCTCTTCAGCGACCTGCATGCTTAGTGGGGACAAGCTCTCTCTGAAGCCAGGTGTGGTGACAGAAAGAGCTTTGTGCTGTGAGACTGCAGAGGAGAGAAGGGAAACAAGTCTCAAGAAAACCAGAAGTATGTTGTCCGGAATTAGTTCGTCTATGATTCATGCAGCTCAATTCTGAACATTATCTATCTTATTTAAAACAAGATTACAATTAAAAAATAAACAATTATATGGGGGTACTTTAAGACTAATCTGCCAATATCATTGCAATGGATTTTGTAAGTAATGAGAGCAGAACTCCAGAGGAATCTAGAAGTGGAGACCTCTCCCCTTTAAATGAAAACATTCAGTGTATCAGCAAGTCATCTTTAATGGATTAGAAAATTAAAAGCATAATGAAATGTTTAACATAAAGTTTTCCATTATATGCTGGTTCTAAAGCCACATCATCCTCGAAAAATAACAAATGACAACACCATCAGCAATGAAAAGCCAAGAAGGAAACAAACAAATAAATAAGCCAGATGGGCAAAAGGCGTATCTTCAAATCAGTGTGAGACAGTTCAGACTGAGATGCATTGACCCATTTCTCAGTTACTTCAGCTTTTTGGTTTCCTTCGATAGCTTAACCACCTGTAAACTGTGCTCCAAAACCTAAGCTTTCGTTAGAAAGCGATAGTTCAGCATGCAAAATGAATGCAAACTCATGCAATTTGGCCTAACTCTGCAAACAGTCAGCATCTGTAAGAAGCATGACCTGAAATTTCTAGATGGCTCTGACCTGAATTCTAGCACTATCAAAAGCACTGTTTTTTATATCTAGGCCTTTATTCATTTGTTTACACTCATCTTTAATAAATAAAATTATTATTATTAGTAGTAAACATTCTAGGCATTTGCAAAGAGAAGATTTGCGTCCTTTGCCTCCTGCCATTTCACTGGTCACTACTCTTCTGTACTTTCCCCCATCAGGTATTTGTACACACTGATCATGTCCCCCTGACCCTTCTCCTCTCCAAACAGTTTCAGGAACAGTTCCAGCCTCTCCTCATACGACAGATGCTCCAATCCCTTAATCATCTTTGTGTTGCTTGCTGGACTTGCTCCAGCATGTTCATGTCTCTCTCATAGTGAGGGGCCCAGCTCTGGATCCAGCACTCCAAATGCTGAGCAGAGAGGAAGGATCCCGTCCCTCACCTGCTGGCAACACAGTGCCTAATGCAGCCCAGGAGGTTGTTGGCCTGCCTTGCTGCAAGAGCGCATTGCAGGCTCGTGGTCAGCTTGCTGTGCATCAGGACCCTCAGGTCCCTTTCTGCCAAGCTACTTTCTAGCCAGTCAGCCCTCAGCCTGTACTGGTGCCTGGGGCCATTCCTCCCCAGGTTCAGGACTTCACATTTTCGCTTGCTGAACTTGATGAGGTTCCTCTCTGTCCATCTCTCATGCCTGTAGAGGTCTCTTAGAATGGCAGCACAATCATCTGGTGTATCAACCACTCCTTCCCATTTTGTACTATCTGCAGACTTGGTGAGGATGCACTCTATCCCATCACTAAGGTCATTAATAAAGATGTTAAACATATTGACTCCAATATCAACCCACAGGGCACAACACTGATGGCTGGCCTCCACTTGGACTTCATGGCACTGTTCACAATCCTCTGAGCCTGGCGTTTCAACCAGTTTTCAGTTCACTTCACTGCCCATTTGTCTAGCTCATACTTCATTCATTTGTCTAATATTATGGGAGATAGTGTCAGAAGCCTTACTAAAGTGAAGATATACAACATCTACTGCTCTCCTCTACCTACTGAGCTAGTCATTTAATTACAGAAGCCTATCAGGTGGCCAAGCTTGATTCCCCCATGATAAATCCATTCTGACTACTCTCAATTGCCTTCTTGTCCCTAATATGTCTGGAAATGATTTCTAGGATTAGTTGCATCTTCACAGAGATAGAGGTGAGGCTGACAGGCCTATAGTTCCCCAGATCCTCCTTCTTGACTTTCTTGAAGATAGAAATGACATTTGCCTTCTTCCAGTCCTCAGAAATCTCCACTGATCACCACTATCATTCAAAGATAATTGGAAGTGGCCTAGCAATGGCATCAGCCATTTCCCTCTGCGCTCATGAGTTCATCCCATCAGGTCCCAAGGACTTTTATATGTACCATTTCTTTAAATGGCCCCTAACTCCATCCTCTTCTAGTGAAGATAAGCTTTCCTTACTCCAGACTTTCCCATGGCTCTCAGGCGCCTGCGTTTCCTGCAGGCTGATCTTTTAACAGTAAACATAGTGGTGAAGAAGGCACTGGGAACCACAGGCTTTTTCATGTCCTTTGTCTCCAGGACTCCTGCTCCATTCAGCTGCAGGTCACTTTTTCCTTAGTCTTCCTCTTGCTGCTGATACACCTGTAGAGGCACTTCTTTTTGCCCTTCATGTCCCTTACCAGCTTCAGCTCCAGGTGGGCTTTGGCTTTCCTAAGCCCATCCCTGCATGCTCAGATGGTGTCTCTGTATTTCTCCCAGGTCACCTGTCCCTGCTTCCACCTCTTGTTCTTGTAGGCTTCCTTCTTATGTTTGGGTTTATCAGGAGGTCCTTCTTCATCCATGCAGGCCTCCTGCAACTTTTGCTTGACTTCTTGCACATTGGGATAGTTTGTTCTGGAGCTTGGAGAAGGAGATTCTTTAAAACTATGCAATTCTTCTGGACCACCCTTTGCTCCCAGACTGTCTCCCATGGAATTCTTCCAAGTAGGTTCCTGAACAGGCCCAAATCTGCTCTCCTGAAGTTCAGGATTGTGCTCCTGCTATTTGCCCTGCTTCCTCCTCTCAGGATCTTGAATGCCACTGTCTCATGATCACTGCAGCCAAGGCTGTCCCTGACCTTCACATTCTCACCCACTTCTCCCTTATTTGCAAGTATCAGGTCCAGTGGAGCATCTCCTCTAGTTTTCTTGATCACATGTGTCAGAAAGTGATTATTAATGCATTCCAGACACTTCCTGGATGGCTAATGCCCTGCTGTGTTGTCCCTCCAGCAGATATCAGAGTGGCTAAAATCCCCCATGGGGACCAAAACCTGCAAACATGAGACTTCTTCCAGTTGTTCGAAGAAGGCTTCATCTACTACTTCTTCCTAATCAGGTGGTATGTAGCAGATATTTGCCATGTTACCCACATGAGTCTTTCCTCTAATCCTGACCCATAGGCTCTCAGCTGGCTTGTGACACATCATCAGGCAGAGCTCCATGCATTTCTGATGTTCTCTCTCATGAAGGGCAACTCCCCCTCCTCACCTTCCCAGCCTGACCATCCCCAAAAAGCCTTTATCCATCCATGGTTGCACTCCAATCATGTGAGCTGTTGCACCATGGCTCTGGGATCCCAATGAGAATGTAGTCCTACAACTGCATGCAGATCTCTAATTCCTCCTGCTGTTCCCCAAGCTGCATGTATTTGTCTACTGGCACTTCAGTGAGGCAGCCAGTAATGCTATTTTCCCGGGAAAGGTGCAAGAGCTTTCCCCATAATGCAGTCCTGTAGGCATTTCCTTATTTGTGTGACTACACTTGAGGTGAGCTCTCTTCTCTCCTGTTTTGCTGATTATGCAGCTTCTCTTGTCCACATTACCCTGCACACTTTGCTTGCCGATCAAGTACACCTCTTCTTCACTTGATAGCTATCATCTCCCTGCCCCGTCATTCCTAATGTAAAGCTCTCTTCACTAGGCTGGCCAGTCTGTTGGCAAAGATGATTTTTTTCTCCACTCTGTCAGGTGGATCCTTTCTGTCCCCAGAAGTCATTGATCCTCAGAAAAGGTCTTGTGGTCGTGAAAAACGAATCCCTGTTGTCGACACCAGCTGCACAACCTGTTGTTGACCTACAGGATCTGTCCACATCTCCCCAAGCCCTTCCCCTTCAGTGGAATGATTGAGGAGACATCACCTGAGCCCTGGGCCATTGGCCCTAACCTCCAGAGCCACATAGTCATGCTTGATACATTTAAGATCTCCCCTGGCCTTATAGTCGGTGCCCACTTGGAAGAAAGGCAGCAAGGAAAGCCTTGGCAGTCTCGCTGCAATGGCCTGGATGAGCCCTCAGCAAGCAGTAAGCCTCACTTGGGCAGCAGATCAGGCCAGCAGACAGGGCCTCCATGCCCAGAGAGGTTACTGCTATCACTCCCTTCTTGCTCCTGCTGTGGCATGGCTTAGGCTGCTGGCTCAGCTGCTTCATTGGTGGGAGCTTCCAGCCCCTTGCCTGCTACCAGGGCACTGACCTTTTCCATGGCTGATCTGCAGGTGGAGCAGGAGCTGTTCTCCTGGTGCCAGAAGTCAGACTTGCTGCCTTTCAGTGAATCTCAGGCAATTAAGAGCTTACATCATTTCTGAAAGTGGAACTCAGGTTTAGGTTCCCAAGGGGGGAGCTCAGTACCTCTCAGACTATGTGATGAGTCAGTAGAAAATGTGATGCTGCAGTAAGATGTAATGGACTTCATGCCGCAAGAAGACATCTCCACTCTGGATTCTTGTCTCTACATTCTCTCTTGAAAGTAGGTACTTCAGGCCTTCCTCTAAAAGAGTGAGAAGGGCCTCTTCCAAAACTGTGCTAGAGAAGGAGGAGCTCAGTGGTTAGGGAGCCAGGAGTTGCCTCAAGCCTGCTGTGGGATGTTATGTTTTGTTTGGATTAATACAACTTCAAAAATTCCAGGAGATTTGTTTTATAGTATGTATTTCCTGCATTACCCAGGCCATAGAGTTTCTTTCAGTTAATTCTTAATAACACAACTGAACCCAATAACCTGGCATATAATGTGTTATGTCTAAAGAGTAGCTAATGTCCAAAATTTCCCAGGGCTTCTAGAGATTAATGCAGTAAAAGCATAACCGCTGCTAGCACTGCTAGTCATGCACAGATGAAACAGAGAACACACTGTGGCAAGGCAAGCAAACACTTCTGGTTTTCTGACACGGACCCACACAGCAAAGGCTGCTGGGTCTGAATTTGGCTTCTCCCAGATTTGATGCTCTTAGCCCTAGGGGTTAAGTTTCTTCTCCATGCATTCAACTCGACCTTAGCCTTCAGCCTATCCTGTTTTGTTGTGCTTTGAGATAAATGAGGGCATAGCAGAAGTACAGAAGGGCATCTGTGTGAGGGGGGTCCATCTGCAGCTGGCACATCAGTCTAAGTGGACAGAGCAGTTTCTGGGAGGTAGAAGAATTGATTTTACCTCCCCAGGTAGAAGACAAAATGGAACTTGTTTTTTTCCACATTCTAGGCAAGTGTTCTAACCATTTCGTTATTGACCAAAACTATGCTCTGAAAGAGAGGGGTCACCCTGAAGCTTTTCATAGCAAACCCAAGAAGCTGTTGGCCTGCAGGAGACAGTGCTGTTGCCTTCTCACAGCTGAGGGGGACATCTGGCTCCAGCACCCGGTTGAATGCTTTATCCACAGAAAGGGGCAGCACTGAAGACCTGCCCCTATCCTCAGAGCTCCCCAAGGGCTCGCCATAGGCAGCACCAAGCTCTGGTGTTGTACACCTGAATTTCATAGAATCATAGAATCAGTAAGGTTGGAAGGGACCTCTGGAGATCATCTAGTCCAACTTCCCTGCTCAGCAGGGTCACCTACAGCATGTTAGACAGGGTTGCATCCAGGCGGGCCTTGAGTATCTCCAGAGAAGGAGACTCCACAACCTCTCTGGGCAACCTGGTCCAGTGCTCCGTCACTCTCACAGGGAAGAAATTCCCCCTCACGGTCAGGCGGAACTTCCTGTGGTTCAGTGGTCTATCCCTTCCATGCACTGTGTAAGGAATGAGACACTAAACATAGATCTCTTCACATCCCAACAAATTCAGCACACAGCTGTTTCAGAGACAGTCCTTAGGTTCTTCTGCCCAAAATCTCTTAAGGATTTTTCCAAAATGTCTTATTCCTAACCATAAAATGGAAAGAGAGTGTAGTTAGAATAAACAAAATAAATGCTGGGAAATTCTCAAACATTGTTGTGAGAGATGCAGAAAATAAGGTGGTATCTGTCCTGGCAAAATAATGGGCTTCTTAAACATACAAGACTACAATGAAGCATCTATTTCTCATATACCTCCACTACAGATTAGATGTATAGGATAGGATACAGACCCTATAGGTAGGATACAGACCCAGAGTTCCCTAAGTGGGAATCTAGAATTGATCTAGAATTTTGGGTTTCCTCCATTACTACATTTTACATCTATGCAGTAACAAATCTGAATTAGTGTAAACCAGCGAAAGGGAATCTGGCAAACAAGAGAGGAAAAAAGTGAGGGAAAAATTATTTCCCCTTTTCTGATGTGCTATGAATACACTGCACAGGCGTACGCTACTGCATTTTCTTTGGACAGAGAATACTTGGTGTATTAACTTGACTGGCTCTGAGCTACAATCAATGGTTATCTCATTCGAGAAAAAACAGGATCATTCAAAACTATTGAAGAGTTACCGGAGTCTGGAAGAAGAGGCACTGAGCACAGGGACTGTGACAGCGTCTGGCACTCTATTGATATTTCTGTACTAGGACTGGTGCCCATACGAAAAGTAGAAGCTTTTCCGCATGATGTGTGCCTCCCTTGGAGTAATGCTTAAAGTAATTGCTAACAGTCCTTTTACCGTCTGAGGGCTTGGTTTTTAAATGTGATGATCCTTGTGTTTGTCCAAAAAAAAAAAAATAAAAAAAGTCTAAAGATACAATTTCAGTCTATTTTGGGATCCTATTTGCCTCTTCTGTCCTGGTTTTACCTTGCTGAAATTCTCCCATGCCCTTGGTAGAATCAGCACATAGTTTTGGCTCAGAAAGTGGGTGGGAGCAGCCCCCTCCAAAGCCGCTGCTGATTCATCCTCATGAATCATCCATCAGGGGTGTCGCTGCTCCGGCTGCATGCATGATGCAATGCGAGCGGCCGCCTCCTTCTCAGCCGCTTCCTGCTTTGCACATCTAGGACCGGCACACCCGGAGTGACACAGCCTGCTCCGGGGCCTGGGAAACTGCAGCGGTTCTCAGCAGCGTGGCTCCAGCAGGGCCATTGCATTGCTGCCACCCGCTTACTCCCACCAGCTCATTTGCAAATTCAAATAGTTGAGATGTTACCAAACACTTCCAAGGAACCCAGACAGTGAGGAGTCAAGCCTCCCACCCTGCACTGCCTTTATGTTACTTGAGGTCAATTATTATAAACTATCAATTTTTCAGGAATGCCATTAATTTAACTGCTGTGTAAACTGAGTTTCTGTTTCCCAGCAATTATAATGCACAAGATCTTAAGCAGTAGTAAACCCTGAGTTTTTGCCTCCTTTTTCTGTCTTTTTTTTTTATTCCTTTCAGAGTTAACAGTTTCCAGCTGTGTATTCTTTGGATGTGTTTCCACACCAGCTTTTTCCATAATATAGAGCCGGCCCATTTCCAAATCCCAGATGTGCTATTTATTTACTCTGAAGCATCTGGGCTATGACATGGTCTTGTCACTGCAACGTGGCAAACTTGTGAAAAATCAGACTGGCAGCCAGTTAACAAGCTACACTATACTGGCAAGAGGTGAGAACATTCAAAGGGGAAAGGAAGCGGGGGGGGGGGGGGTGGAGTGGAAATGAAAAAGGAGTAAATTTCATGTTTTTTTCAGGTTACAAATGACTAGTGGCATTCAAATTGGAAACTGGGGATTTCACTTTTTTGTAAACAGAGCCGTAAAGACCTTGCAGCCCGACAGAAGCAGACTGGCAGGGCTGTTGAGGTGAAGCGTCCTCCCTCGACGTGGATTCTCTGAGGAGCTCTGTGCACTCCATTTTATGCTCTAGCATGATGCTGCATATCTTATGTAAGCATGTGCATTTTTTTAAAGACCCCTGAAATGACCACAGACACTAAAATAATCGAGAAAGGTACTATAAGTTTGCCTCTAAATTTCACTTTGCCATAAAGGCCCTGTGGGAGGAATATTTTCTGCTCAATCTTTATGCCTGAGAAAATATCCCTATTGCTATCATGCTGTATCAGAAACCTCTAGTTCTGTTTTAAAATGTAAAATAAGAGGGGAAAAACAACCATGCTCTGGAATGAAAACTTTTTGCAAGACTGCAAAGCAGTACACGAGCTAAACTGCAGCATCTCAGTTACTAGTGGGGTCTTTGGCTTACATTTAACATTATCTTCCAGCCAAAAATCTGAATTTCATTACAGCTACCAAGCTTTATGGAGTTACCACACTTACCAGGAGATACTGTTGTTTAAGCAGGTCAGCATTTATTTTAAGAAATAGAATTGGAGTCGCATGTGAAAGCCTGAAGAGTCAGGAGGCTGTTAAAGACAACATGAGAGAAACAAACTGATCTGTGAAAGCAAAGTATTCCTAAGATTGAGCTTAATCATAACAATTTTTGGTCATGCAGAAATGTAAAGGTTTCTCTGTTCTCAGTCTAGCCTCACTGTCCTGCATTTTGTGGACCACTTTCCTATTCTTTACATGTAAACACTATAAGGATACACATGTTCTCTCTTTAAAACTGAAGTGGGATACTTGATAGGAAAGATTAAAAAAAGTTAAGGAGTTTAGAAATAGGGTGAATCCAGGAAAAAGGGTTGTGAGCATTGTTTTCCTTATATTAATGATATTCCTTGCTTCATGTTAAAAGAAAGCAATGTCACCCATGTCACATGACAAGCAGAAATACATCCAGATTTGTCCCTCTCTCTATGTCCATTACACTCAAAAGTATGAAAGTGAAGAAAAGATACATCTACACTGCAGCAGTATAGAAATTATCTGCTTCAGGTCATTCCTTTCTCTGTCCCGTTTACCATTCATATAGGCAATAAGATATATAATAATATAAAAAGTTCCCAGGAACAGCTGTAGTTCTGTCAAGAGCTACTGGAAGATGATAGAAAAAAAATCATATAAACAGTTTTCAGCATTTTATTCAGTGAGATTCTTCACCTCCAGGTCTTTTTTTCACAAAACTTTGGTAGAAATTTTGGTACAAAAGCACACCAAAAAGTACTGCCATTTAAAAGGAATATATGCAACAGAAGGTACAAGGCAAGAGCCAAAACACAAAGGGCTGAGCCACTACCCACCCTACCCTGTGCAGATGCAGCATCCAGACAGAGCATCTCCCATGGCCCTGGAGCTTGCTCCTCACCACACGTGTGACATCCTCTCCAGCAAGATGAGAGTGAGACTCTGCTCCTGAAATTCAGCCTTGCTGCTCCCCAGTAGAGGAACAGGAGACTCCTCTTTCTTGCAAGCTTTGGGCGCTGTGGTTGCCCTGTGGCAAGGGGGTGAAAAGTGAGAATGGGAGACAGACAACTCTCTCTCTTACACCTTTTCAAGGGAAGAAGGCATTTTTCCAGCAGTGATGGGCAGAGGACAGGAGGAGTGTGTGGTTCCAGTCCTGAGTGCAGGCTGAGCTCTCCCAAGTGTCCCATTTTCTCCACCCTTATAAAATAGGGAACTTGCTGTCAAAGTAATTGTAGCACTCAGACATGAGCATCTGTCTTTTCATCTTTTCCTATGAGAAAACACCATTTTCAGCAGCAGCCCATGGCTTCTGAAGGGCTCCAGCACAGCAAGAAGGAGGCACCTGCACCACCTCCGGGGAGCGCCCATCGCACCTGTAATTCAAACACTGCCTCCCTGCTCCCAAGTCAGTGCCCCAGGTTGCCACCCATGGTGGCAGCAATGATTACCCGAGCTTGCACAGGAGTGAGATTAAAGCACCCAGTCACCTCAGTCACTACTATCATTGTTTCTGGAGATCACAAAATTACTGAAAAAATTAAATATTATCTTCGCCTCTCTTAGAATGCTTTGCAGAACAGCTTATCAAACTGCCTGTTCAGTTCCTGTGGGAAACACAAGTACCACTTATTGCTGTACGTGGCCTTCTAGTGTTTATGGACAATAGCTGTCGGGGTTTCCTTTTACTCGGATACATTTCTGCAAGTGATGGTATAGCACATCAACTTACGAGTACAAAGCCACAGTTACTAGTCTTTTACATCTTGAGAACAGAGCAACACTCAGTAAAACTAGCAGGTCAGACACCCTCTTATTTTGGCCAACCAAAAAGCAAAACTAGTCACTGCTTGAGAATCACTGAGTAGATTTTAAATAAAAGAAAATAATTTCTTAAGGGATAGAAAAAGAGACCAAAGCTTTTATAACCTAAAAAATAAAGTGCAACTGCTGTTCATGACCAAAATGTCAGTTATTATCGATGGTAGATGTTCCAAACATTTTACAGTATGAGTGGGTTGAGTCCATTGTCTTTGTGATGCACTTGATATGCCAAAAAGCTAGGAAGATAAATCTAGCTTTCAAAACATGGGGGGCAAGGTCTTTGACACAAAGGTACGCACACTGTTTCTGGGCCAGGCAGTTCTGTGCAGGTATCCTGCACCCATCTTCTGGGCCAAACAACATGACCCAGGTTTATCCCTTTGCATGCTCTCTAGAAGATCACCCTAGCTATTATTGTTCCCTTTTCAAAAGTGAAACAACAGGTCAGTACCAAACAACCCAATACACAGTAAATGCTAATCTGATTTAGAATTGCACATAAATGCATTGCAGATTAGTACTCTTGCCATCATTCAAGGTCATCACTCTACTGTAGCCAAAAGGGGAACGTCTCATTACATTAAACCCTGAGCATTTCGGCCCTTGGCTGGGCTCAGCTCAATGATGTAATCTAATGCTGCAGGCATAAGCTAACGTAAGATTCCCACCAGTGCAAAATCTGCCCAGAGACAGGCTGGGCTTGACGCATTGCTGCAGTGGGTTGGAGGTATCCATCACTCCATCTCTTCCAGGAAGCCGACACTAGTTACTGTAGCCCTAAATGCCCCTTGTTCACCAGGGAGGCTGCATAATTGCCATGGTCAGGGAGTAACTCCTTCCAACATCAGCAGTGAAAGGAGGGCAGCTTTAATAACTCCACAAAACAGAGCTCCTGCCAAGTCCTGTGTTCAGCATAAAGACACTGCCTTGTCACAGACCTCTGAGATGTCAACATGGACTGCTCCCAGATGTGCTTTTCCAGCAGGGAAGAATGACCCATTTGCCTGGAGGCTGTTCACAAGGTGTCTTTTAGCTTCTTTGGTGTCTAAATAGAAACCTTTCTTAGGAAACTTCTCTTGGACAAGTAGAAGAGCTGTGCCAGTCTCTGATTCCCTATTTACTGCCCATACCTCAGAAGTCTCATGCTCAGAAGCACCCCTTCCTCTGTTTTTTTGTTAATTGTACCTGTTGGCCTTATAGCTACATCATCTCTCCTCCTTCCAGAAGGGACTTGTATTATTATAGGCCACATGAACTTTTCTATAAATCAATAACCTTGTTTAAAAAAGGAAAGAAAGAAAGAAAGAGAAAAAAGGAAAGAAAGAAAGAGGTAATTCTCATTCTAGAATTTTAGGAAGCAGTAGAAACAATCTTAAGCAAACTCATTACTTTTGATAAATCAGGGTATTTTTCTTGAGCCAGAGGAGTTGCCACAATATACATCATCTTCCTCCAAGATTTTTTTTTTTCTAAAGGCTGTACAAATTAGAGCCCAGTCTGCTTGTTTCGTGCAGAGATTCTGGAACAACATTTGCCCCTGGAGTAATTCCACTGAAGCAGATGGAATTACAGCAGGGTGAAACCAGTTCCAGCACGCTAGATGGTAAAAGCTTCCTGAGGTTGATAGACTGGTATTTCAAAAGTCCCACAAAAGTGGCTGGTCCCCATGTCTTTGATTTTTTTCCCAGCTGCTCTGAGTTCTTCATTGGAAAGGGAAATTGAAGAAAAGACTGTCAATCCCTTGACCAAAAAAAACCAAAAAAACAAAACAAAAAAAAACAAAACAAAACAGAGCAACATGCCAGTTTAATTTACCTTAATAGAAGTTTTGGTCTCCACAACCACTGATTATAGCATCAGCTGGAATGGAAAGAGAACACTGGGTACTAAGAATCTCTACTGTAAATGGAGATAAGTCATAAGATTTGACCATATTCATCAAAAAGCACAGGGTGACATAAGGCACACAAAATTCAAACTAAAGGTCTATTGGTTTTGCTACAGTTAGGGCATACAGGAAAAAAAAAGTCTTCAAGCTCAAACACATTCACATACTTTTTGCATGAAGAACAATAAAAAGCCTCAATTCATACCCTGTTGAAAGGAGTTTCCAATATCTGCTGGAGTTACTGACTCAGGACATTGATTACTTAAAATTGAATGCATTTGATGATCTCAAGTCTAAATAATGATGCTACTATTCCAGCCCTGCCTCTCCAATGTGAGCGACCTTTTTTGGCAGAACAAGATATAAAGTATTTGATTCACAAGCAAGAGAGAAATTTCTAATGTATTTGTAATTCAGGCAAAACCAATTCCTCTTTCACAGCTAAGGGAGCTTATATCATGTCTGTCATAGATGAGAGTTTAATCTAAGTTGTAAGTTACATCTGACAGTTCCTCAGAAGTGAAAAACAAAGCTATTTTGAACACTGAGATTCTCTCAGTAGAAATATAAAATGAAATATAATATAAAATGCAAAATTTCTAATGAAAGCATCTATTCTTTCTCAGGAAGTTAATTGATTGCAATCAATTGAAAATAGAGGAAAAAAATCATTTTAACTATAAGAGTTTCCATTTATTTTCTCCTGAACTGGAAATATTCAATGTTGTAAATGTTCAAAATTGAGCTATTGTTTTCAACTTTTTCCAAAGAAAATCTGATCCTGAGGACTCCTCAGCTATTGCACTCCTGCCATTGCGAAAGGGGCACAGCACGAGGAGCGGGGCTCTCCAGGGGTTGTCCCTCTGCCACCTACACCACACTTCCCTCCCCCCACCCTCATGCACCAGACCTTCTCTGACCCCTCTTCTCCAGCTGTTGCTCCCAGGACCTCCCTGGAAATGCCAGCGCCCCATCAGCACACTGCCTTTCTTCTCTCCTCCTTGGCCCCAGTGTCTATCTGTCAGTCCGTTCTTACTAAGGTGCATTTTACTGTCCTCAGAGCTCTTCAGAGCATTAGCCAGCCCTGCTTCAGTGAAAGTGAGCAGCTGCAGAGGGACTGGCAAGGAGCAGAGGAGTCCAAAAGGCCTGCTTGGGGCTTGACATGCCACTGTGCCTTCACCACCATGGTCAACATCTCTAGTTTTGTGCTAGGAGCCTTCCGGGAGATTTCCAGACCCCACAGGCTGAGACAGCCCTGTATTTGTGGCCCTTCAGCTCGAGCAAGCTATGGAGAGGAGGATAGGGGACTGCATTTACAACAACCCTACTTTACTAAAAGGAAGCAGGTTAAATGGTTGTAGCAAGTTACTCGGAGCTGCCAAGTGTCACTTATGCTGGTAGACAATCAGGCATTTGGCAGCTTGGTCAGGCATCTCCACGACTCCCTCACACAACTGGAGCTGAGGGGGACAGCCAGCATTTCTCAGGATGTTGGCTGTTCAGCTGCAGAGGACACAGCAGCCTCTGCTCTCTGAAAATAGAGGGCATAATGCAAAGGCAGCGGCTGGCACTGCAGAAAGGCGATGGTGTAAGGTGAGGGGGACCACGGTGGTCCCCAACTCGTACCAGCTCTTCCTTCCCTGTTGGCTCCATCCAGGATTTTCTGCACTTTGCTCCTCCATCCAGCATTTGCTGTCCCTGATAGCTCTGCCCTTTCCCAGGCTTTTTCTGTTAAGTTGCTTCTGTCCCAGCAGGTAAAAGCCATGAGCTCTAGCAGCCACCTGAGCCTCCGACTCAAATTCTCGAGCACCCACCAGCTCCAAGTACAGATACCCCGTTTAGGGGGAGGAGGCTAGAGAATGGGGAGAACAGCAAATCATGTTGCCCAGAGTTAGAGTTTACGCATGTTTGCATGTCATTGGCAAACATGCACTTTATCAAAACAATTTGCTACAGCTGTCATGCAGGAAGTGCTGCAATGCTTTTCAGCTCTGATGGACAGTGCTCTACCAAGTTATCGGGATGCTTCTAGTGTTGTTAACCTTAATCTAAAACGGAAGGAGGCTATTTGCAGGGATGGGCTCCAAAACAAGTGGGTTCAATGTCTAGGTAAGTGACCAAGATAAGAACCAAGAAATAGTAAGTCACACTTAATGAAACTGTAACTACTGTGTTGTACCTGTGAGCCCTCAGCTCTCCCAAAATGCTGCTGCTCCATTGTTCTCAGATGCCAAAGGCACAGCAGACCTACAAACTTCATGACTGAGTCTTAAGTTAACGTTGTGGGGCTTTCAGGACCTAGCTAGACCTCATTAGTGTTTAGGTTGTCATAAGCACAACCCAACCTAGGTAACCTCCAGCGATGGATAACCATGAGGGAAAAAGACATTTCCTTTTTGGAAACTGTCCAGACTTGTTCCAATTCTATTGAGTTAGTTCCCAGGAGAATTCAGGAGATATCTGGATCTTTGTGCCAAAATTATAGCAATTAGCTCCTAATGCACACCCCTTGGGAAGAGACAGATACACTACACTGTGTCCTTTGAGTACACAGAGAAAGCCAAGCATGTTGAAAAGAAACTGGAATATACACCTTGTTTTTGTTCGTACTCCTTTTTCCTATCAGAAGCTTTGAATTACTGCAACTATGCCAATAATTCAATAATTCAATGTTGAACAGCCTCACATTTAAGATGTTACTTAATAAATGAATGAATTTAGGAAGCTGTAACAGTTAAATGGACACTCGATTAAATAATATGAATTTTAACATATTACTGGTATCAACTCAAACAACTGAGGACTGAAGTTCAGTCCTATCTGCAAGTGAGGGAAGAAGAAGCATGTATATGAAGTGTAAACACATGAACACCGTGCTGAAGATTGACTGTTCCTCTGATTACAAGCTTCAGGAATAGCACCAGTTAAACTCCAGCAGCTCTCAAATTACTAACATTGAGTGTTCCCACATCTTGAGGGAGAATAGCAGAGACATGTCTCTCCCTCTTCACAGCCAGAATCAGTGGGAATGATTTGACTTACTTTAACACTATTCTCTATAACTCATGAAGCTTCCTCTTCAATCTCTACAAGATTCTCACTTAAATATTATTAAATGTACAGAATCATGCAGAAAGAGAAGCTGGATTATAAAATAAAATATCAATCCATCAGTCAGGAGAAAGATGAGCATAGAAAGTGCTGTGTGTATGTGCAATACTCTGATTTGCTACATGTAATCATATTTACTAAAACAAAACAAAACAAAAATGTTGATCTTTTCAGCAGAAAGAGTGGCCAGCTACGAGAGTATCACCTAGCAACTGGACACTGATTTTCCCTTCATGCCTTCAAACTAGTCTCTAGTTTCCCACTGGCTTTTCAGCTTTATCAACGTTTTTGCCTGTCACTAGGCAGAATTCATCCTTGGCCTTTGAACAATGGATTTATATCAAAGATTGATGTGCCATCTCAGTCTGAGTGCTGTAAATTATCTTACATCCCTTCTTTCCTCTTCCTCAAATTAAACAGCAAAGAAAGTGACTTTCTGTTTAAATTTTCATATACTTATATATTGTCTTAGCACAGATAAGACTCATGCAAGTCTGGAGAAATTAGCTGAGCATAGATGTGCAAATTATTTTGCTGGGAGAATATAAGAGGGGCAAGACTAAAATTGCAAAGGAGCTGTATTGCTGCTTATTGCACATATAACTGCAGGATAAAAATTCTAACCAAGTAACACAAGGCAATGTGTTGACCAGTATCTAACCACTATGAATTGTCAGACTTTCAAGACCCTAAGAGAAGGGTAAAGGTTGCCATGAAGTTACTGCACAACCATTCTAGTGATGCTGAAGCAAAAGTCTGGGAAAAATGGAGCTAGTGCATCACTCTGTGAGTGCAGTGTGAGACCAGCATGAGGGCTGTCACATGTCATGTAGGAGGCAAGGGTCTACTTGTACCTCAACTAGATAAAAGCCCTCCTTCTGACAGCAGTGCCAAGCTGACCAAACCTTTGGCCACTCCTCATAGCCATCTCAAAAAAAGCAGGCAGGACTGAAGTCAGTCACTTGGCACGATAGGTAAAATCAGTGTTAAGCAGTCTACAGACTACTCTCTATGACTGACAAAATGCCTACGCTGGGGTCAGACCTAATGAAGGAGTTGCCCTCTGCAACTATATCGTAACTGCTGCCTGATGTTTTGACTGTGGTGCTGTTCCAGGGTCTATCTCAAAAATCTTTCCTCAGGCAAATAGGAGAGGACTGGTCTGTGGACTTTATCTTGCCTGGCAGGCATCTCCTTGCTCCTGGGCAGAGAGAAAGGGCTGGGAGCACAGAGGGGACTCCAGGAAATGAAAGATCCTGGGGTCCATGACTTGCCTTTCTGAGTAAGCCCCAATTTGTTACAGATAGAGATGGGCTAGGAGTGCAGAAGCTGCTGGAATGGCCCCACTAAGGAATTCTGCTCAGCTGATGGTCTTCATGGTGAACAGCTGCTAAGGGACAACTAAAACACTGCAAATAACGGGCTGTTTAATCACTGTGAATACATTTATCTGAGTCCTGTCTACACTGCAGTTTCTGCTTCAATCTTAACATTAGCTGGCAGAATCAAAAAAACTACCTGAGTTGACCAACTTGGAAGTGGAGTCAGGTTAAAAGCACAGGAGTCCTTGGATCCTCATCAGTTTCACCCATGACATTAGTTAAAGTTGTTTCTCTTATCTGAAAAAGGACAAAAATCCAGTCCACCTCCAGCTGCAGAGCTCTTAGATTCTGCTCATAATCAGAAGAGACATCACTTTTCTAAAATCTTTTATCAGCTTTCTGCACAGGTTACTGTGGTTGCTTGCATCCCTTTGGGAGAGCACATTATTCCTCCTAGTGATAGTCACTGCAGCCAGCTGCTTCGTAAGTGACTTCTCAACCTGGACAGAACTCACAAATTCATTTTAACAGATGCTAGAACAACTTCTTCAGCTAAGATGGATAACAGAAGATTTCCATTTCCTGGCACACACAGATAGCCTTTAATCACTGATTTGGGACATGAACACTGAGACTGACATGTGCAATTTGCAGTTCCTGGAAATGCCACGTAGGTAGGTTTCATAGCAAAGCAGTGGAATTTGGCAGAAAGATGATTCTAGCAGGGGCACTGTGTCTTTGCACAGAACCTTCTGTCCCTTGAGTACCTTCTGTCCCTGAACATCACTGAGTTTTCTAAACGTATCCCTTCGAATAGTTTTCTCTCCATCAGGAAGGCATCAATAAAGCTAACACTTTTAATTGTTATTAATGAGGAAAAATGTAAACAAATGCCTTTTTTTTGCTCTGAATGATATATTTTGATTTTCAAGATTTAGACAAATATGTCACTATCTATTTACGTTGTTGCTGCTGTTCTGCTATTTCATCAGCAGAAATAAATAAGTAGCTAGTTCCTAAGAAAGGCTGAGTTAAAACCTATGTAAAATACTACATAGAGAGTATACCAGAAAAAAAAATAGAAAAATACAGATTTTTCTGATACAAAGCAGGAAAAATTTGGTAAATATTATCAGTGTAGATATATATAGGGCTATATTTTTCCACTTAATACTACCAAATTAAATTGATTTGCATCACCAGATAAGTCTGAAGTCCATAAAGTAGCTCTTTAACTCCTGAAATAAGCTTTATTGCATTTTAGAATTTGATTAGTTCACTGCATTTAATTACAGCTATTTGCTTCACTGTGAATAACTTTTGCAGGTAAGGCTTGTTGCTAGGAATCTATTTGCAAATAAATCCCAGTATTACTGAAACCCTGGGGTATTTGGAACATTAGTGAAACAGGACTTTTGCTTCAATGAGAGATGAGGACCTCTGCTGGCTCTTCCCTTCAGTCATGTGTGCTGTCTGTATGATCCAGAGGGATAGGGCTGAACTTTGTGCAATCAGAATGCAGACTGCAGAGCTTACTTCATAAAGAGAAAGACCAGAAAATGTTTGTTTGGATCCTTCATTAGCCATGTACTATTAGACTATTTACAATCATCAGCTTCCTCACTTTAAATTAAACGTGGATCCACACAAGCAATTCTTCTGCTAGAGATTCTAGCTTTTATTTTCACTCCAATTTGGTATGAATACCCACCCCAAAATTTCCAGGGTTTGTGCTTATAGATCAGGATGTCACTCTAGCAAACTGTCTAAGATTAATGCCAGCAGATTGAGAAGTCACAACACTTTCCCTTCATATGAGCCTCATGAACTCATTCTGACCTCCTTGCTTTTTGACCATCCCCCAGGGTCCAGCATCACTCCAGGGCCTCATAGTGAAGAGAAATGCGAGTGAAATAGCATAGAGTTATTTTTCTTGTGTGGTGGCATTTCAGTCTATAGAAGATGTATAGAACTAGTATAGACAGATCTTGGCTGTCTGAGCAGGAACTATGAAGAAGACTTACAAGAAGCTTAAGCCTGAAGTAAAATGTCAGAAATGCTCAGATCATATTTATTGCTACATTCTAAAGAGCTCACATAAATCATATTTGATACAGACAGAAGTTTTCAGAAGCTTTTGCTACCTGCCCAGTAAATAAAGCTGTAGTGATGTATACTGAACATCACCAGAAATGTCTCTACATTTATTCCATGGAAGATCCCAAAGATGATCTGAACTTCATAACAAAACCCTTCTGCAAAGTATTTCTGATTTACTCATTTACATTTTGAGATGTCAGAAATTTTAGTGAAATTTCAGATCAAATATTGATATAGAAACAAAGTGCAGGATTTTCAGTCACACCTCAGAATCTCCTAGGATGGTCAGAGATACAGGCTTCCAAGCAGTGGATATGTTCAATATGGTTCTGCTGCTCCCAGTAGAGTAAAAAGGAAGCAGCAATATTTTGAAAACAAATACAATTCTTTTAAATTTGTTTAGCATTTTTCTTACACTGTTATACCTTGGATTTACTACAAGTTGAGTATGAGGACATGTTCACTTTGAGCAGCCACATTCAGACAGTAAACCTTTACAAAAGTATTCAAATAAGGGTCAATCATCCTTTTATAATATGGGGACTTTTCCCTTTAATAGTGAAGAAATGCTTCATTCACCCACACTTTCAGTTCAGGTTAACAGGCCCTTTGGACCATATTATTTGCATATGTCACAATCTAGGCCTGGGAGTAAGTCCCAAACAGTTCAATAGTACTGCTGATTTAGCCCTTCATTGATTTATGTATGTTTAATTCATTTAAATTAGAGAACAAATATGATATTAAATCTAAACAGAAGGAAAGATATTTTGAATTTTGGTATCTGTTTGTAAAGACAGTAACATCTATCACTGAACAGAAATAAGCCAAGGCATTTACACTAGAATGACTGCTGTGTGTTTTTCTCTATTTCCCACCCTTGAGGCTCCAGCCTGTAGTGAATATCTTCCTTCTCATCTGTGAAATGTGATGCTCTTTGCCCATTGTGTTCCTGGTATTACTTGAATTACTTCAGACTCTCCAATGCAATTAAACTCACTGAAGCTGAAATAAAGACACAAAAAACATCAGTGTTCCCTCCCTTCCCTTCTTGGGAGCGAAACCAGGATTTAATGAATTACAAAACTATGTTTTGCAAGCGACCTGTTCTTGTAAAATGTGGTCTGAATATAGAAATAGCCATGAGTGATCCTTCTCTCTTCTGAGAAGTGACAGAGCAGAACTCATCTCCCAGTCACCCAAGGTTCATGGCAAAGGAGGTACAAAAGATAATCTTCTTATTCAAACTTCTATTCCATCATGAATTTGCATGCCGTGAAAGTCTACTTTCCTTCCAAAATCCACTATCCTTTATTCTTCATTGTAGGAACAAGACAGAGACCCTGACACTAAATACTACCTAGTCAACTTTTAAGTGTTTCCAAAAACACAGTAGAGCTGAATGTTTCTAGATCAGATGATTTTCCCCCATCACTACTAGCCTTAAAAAAAAGTAGAACTTGGCCAAGACAGTATGTATGTATGTATTGCAAGCTCTCCTGTTTCCACTAACCACAACCCAAGGTCCTTGCAGAAAGGACTGTGCTCTGGTTTGTTTGACTTTCTGACTCTGGGCCCCTAAAGAATCAGATATCGTTGCTTAGAAGCTGTTAAAATATATCATGGTTTCAGAGTTTAAAAGCTGGTAATCCATAACTCAGGATCTGAAAGCACACTTAGCAGCAGGGAGGGATCCCAGAAGATGACAGATGGAAGATGAAAGACACTTTATCTATACGACTCAAATCATTTCAGAATCTCAAACAGCAATGCTCTCAACTCTATCAGAAGGTCAGAAGGCTTTGCTTCTTTACCCTGTTGCAGTAAGACTGTAATATGTTCTTAAGACTGTTACAGATCATTAAAAACACCATTTTTCATAGAAGCCAGTTATACCGATGCACAGCAACATAGTCACAACACACACTGACACTTGACTACCTATTAACTATACTATGCTCTAAACAAGCAAACTCCTTCCAGGTTGTCTTATTGCAGTAATATGATTTGAAGTCCAGACAGACATTGATATGTCTTACGGAGGGATCACTGTAAGGGTAAGAGCAAGACAAAACCAGAAAAAATACAAAGAATTGGGAAGAGCAAGGAGAGATCTTTCCCTCCCAGGTTAAGAGAGGTTGTTGAAAGTGTTCATGGTAGCCCTTGGAGTTACTCCTTGGCTGATTGCATGTTATCCCCTTCCAGTTTCTCTGTAATGCTCCAAAGTCAGAATTCAAAGTGATCCTGGGCTTTCTCAGTGGTTACATATTCATGCTAACTAGGAAACCATTCTCCATGGTGCCTTGCAGAAGAGCAGCCTATCATCACTGGTCCATGCTGTGAAATGGAAGTTGATGGTAGAGACACCACAGGATCCTGAAGCTTCTCCTTTGTTATGGACGGCATGGGTGCACCAAGGATGCATCCCGGTGTCTGGGCTGGTGCAGGATGGCGAAGAGAGGGAGCACCCATGCAGGTGGGTACCTGCATGCACATGCGAGGGATGTCTGTGACTCCCACAGTCTGCAAGAGGGATGTGTGTGTGTGTGTGTGTGTGTGTGTGTGTGTGTGTGTGTGTGTGTGTATGTGTGTGTGTGTGCGTGCGCGCGCGCATGTTATCTGTGTGTTTATGTGTGTGCATGCACATGTGTTGAACTACTGGGAATTAGCTACAGAAGAGGATTTAGAAATGTGTAGTAGCATATTACCATTTTGTAAGCGGCAAGTATTGTGGTTGTCTGATGTGTTGCTGATATTGATCCTGAATGGATAGTTCAGTGATTACCAGTTAATTGTATATCATTAATAAATCAATAAACAACTTCAATCCTGATTTGGTTTAAACAATGTGTGCTGAGCAATTTTTCCCTCCAACAGTGGCTAGCTCTTAAGAGAAGCAATCAGTGGAATCCTCCTGAACCCTCTGAATCTGTCTGGATAACCTGGCTGATAAAAACTGAGAACTACGAGTTCCTAGAGCATCCACAGGACCATGAGGAATAGTAGCTCTTTTTATCTCATGTGTTAATCCTCCCTAAACACTTCTTTGTAACACACTTCTGGAAGCATTATTTCACCATATAAATAAGGTTTATTTTAAAATTATAAAGTTATTTTATTATAAAGTTATTTTAACTTTGCATAGTTAAAACATAGGTATTTTGATCTGGGAGTAGTAGGCCAGTTGCAGTGACAGCTGTTATCCAAAACACTGTTCTGCCACAGTTACCAGCTATGACGTCCAGCCTTATTGACGTTCCTTAGCCTTATTTGATTTTTTCCATTCTGTGCCATTTTCTACTTCTTTCCTCTCCACTGGAGCAGAGTTGGGTGTAATAATCACATGCCAGCCCTTTCTCCCAGGTATATCACCACAGACAGGAGAGTCCACCACATAACGCTCTACATGCACCAGCAGAAGTGCTGCTTGCAGACCTACAGCAGTTCTTTTTTGCAACAGTGGATTTGAATATAGTATCTATTGAGTTATGCCAGTGGGGATGATGTAGAGGAAGCTTTCACAGCAATATCAGCATACAGCACCGATTATAAGTTACCTGTAGTCATTCTGCCCAGAAAAAGCCCATTTTTTATCGTATGCATATTTGTACCCAGCAGTAAGAATCTCACAGAGAAATGGAAAGCAGTTTAACTTTGATAGCTAATTTTAAGTTTTCCCATTCTGCCCCATGAAAATGCAGCTGGCAGCAGACATTCTCAGAGAGCACATTAGCACTGAATTCATTCAAACCTACCCGCACGGGCAGCAAAAGAGCTGGAGCTGTTTGTACATTATTCATGGAAGCCTTTGGCAAATTCCGCGGTGTCAGCATTCACAGCTTCTGTTCTGCACTATCTCCACTGTCCGACACGGCTCCAGTGCTCAAGCTCAGCATTTCCAGCAGTAATTAATACATTACAGACTTACGGTGCTGTTATGCAAAGGCAGAGAGGAAAGCCTTAAGACAGCCTGTTTGCCAAAAGAGAGGGGAAAAAGTCTTTTTTTTTTTTTTTTTTTTTTTTTTTTGCTTGTGATTCGGCACCTTTTTCCAGGACATAGCTCGTCCTTTTGGCAGGATCAAGCACGTTCAAATTCTTTCTCCACTTCTTTCACTTTCTTTTGTAGCAGTTGAGCAGTTGCCCTGAAATTTTTCTTGGCCTGGCAGAAACATGCAAGCACAAAGCATGGGGCAGGGTAAGGAAAGCCATGAAGTGGACCTGATAGGAGTAAATAAAGGCTTGTGAATCCCCTTTTCAAAACTCTTCCATACTCTCCTGGTTTTGTCAACTCATCATTATCTCAGTTGAGTTCTCCCACATATAATTCATAGTTGTCATTCTTTCTGTTGACATATACATGATATTGTAAATTCCTCAGCTATGCAGGCATAGTATTATATCAATTAACCAACAATAACTGCTTGAAGCTGGAAGTTCTTAAAAATGCATATATTCAGGGAAGACTTTCCTGGACTGACATGTGGCATTTCTAGTGTCAGTTGGATTCTCTTGAGAGTAAGGTGTAGATTAACTTTTTCAGAACACACGTGTTTGTAAATAATCAGGAGGCTTTAGTTTCAGGTGCTATGTTCCTTCTCCACAGAAGAAGAGACTTTTCCTTCACTGTCTCCCATTTTCTCACTGCTCAGTCTGTGTGCATCTCATGTGCATCTTCAGTGGAGCTTTGTGAAGGAAATATTCTTGCTTTTCCTTTAACATCTCCAATCTTGAGCTATGGAAAAGTATCTGCAGAAAATTGTATTGTTAACATTCAAAAGTATTGAAATGGTAAAGGACGGGTCCCCAGAATGGTGTTGGGCTCCTAAGTCAGAGTCATTTTTTAGATGATTGCAATTTTTCCCTTCTATCACACAGCCTTCCTGCAAAGCATGGGCTTGGGCTGAAACTCAGTGGCTTTGTCTGGGTTCCCGTTCATAAGTTTCTCTTGTACCATGCTTGAGAAGACGTAAAACTGCCATGTTCCCTTTGAAGTTACAAAACATACTGCCTGAGATTGTTGCCCTGGGGTTTGGTGTGAAGGAAAGACAAATGGAAAATATAATTTTACTTAAATCCCTGCTGTCCTCTGTTTGGGGCATTTAACTCTAATCCTGCTTAGTCATAAGAAGTTTATTGTTTGTTTAATGTTCCTTTTGCCTTTCTGAAAATAACAGAATTAACCAAAACAAAATGATTAATAGTAGCTCGCAAAAATCATAAAGTAAATTGACAGCTCCTTCCAATCAGCTCAACGCTCAGGCTCGCTTCAAGGGAAGGCAATCATTTTCTCTGTAAAGACACAAAGCAGCAAGCTCACACCCAGCCTCACACAAAGACCTTCCACTGCCGTGCTCAGGACAACTGCAGTTCTCTGAGATCTGATCTTTGTCTCAGCCCGAATTTAGATTCGAGCCCATTGCCATGGAGAGGAGACAGTCATTACCTAGTCTCAGGGAGGACTTATGGTGCAAAGCCATCAGTTCCCAAACAGAGGCTCCAGGACTATCATCTCTGGAGAGCCTTTTGGTTCACCTGCTGCTGATTGCCCTCCAGTTTTTTCAATGGATGTCTTAGATCTTGATTGCAAAGAAATCAGTGGCTGTGAAGGGAACTGCAAACAAATATTGTTAACTTCACTGTGGCCACCAATTTCCCAGCAAGTGGAATCCAATTTTATATTTAGTGAGTTACCCAGAGGGAAGAACAGATCTAATAGACTTGCATTCCTGACTGCTCTACTACAGTTCTTTCCCTCCATAACCATTTGGAGAGTGAATTCAATTAAAATGCACTTGCCAATTTACAAAAACCATTAACATGTTAATGATTTAGCAGATTTACAGATGGGGAGCAAGGAGAGAGGACATAGCTTAGAAACTCCATAGTGCCATTGTGAGGAGCAGTTACGGAGGAGCGTGGGCATCGGCAGCGCCCCGAAATCCCAGCCGCAGACCAGGCTGCCTCCAGCCCTCACTTTGCCGAGATCCCCACAAATGCAGCACGCTCCCTGCCACCCACAAAAAGAAAACCCAGGCAGAGGCTGCTCTTGGGATGGCCAGGAGGTCACGAGGCAGATGTAGGCAAGGACAAACACTGGACAACACTTATCAGCAGATGGTTAAGAAGAGAAAGTACACACACCAGCTTAGTAAACATCTTTCCCTCACACCAAGAAAAATGCAGATTTATGGCACTGAAGCCAGCAGTGCTGCACTTGTTTAAAACCAGTGTCAGTGAGAGTTGGGTTCGACTGCAATTTAAGCATTTTGGTGGATCCTCAGAGGTACAGCAGGGTCCAGCCGTCACTGCTTGTGACAGCCCAGGGCAGACCCAGAGCTGGCCGTTGTTTCAGATTATGCTGGCTTCAGCAAACTGCTAAAAACAAACTAACACAAATAAAGTGTGGTCTGCTGCACAGCGCCGCAGACCGTGCTGGGACGGGCTGACGAGTGCTGAGAGGTGGTGTATGGTGAAACGGCAGCATCAACGGGCAGCAGACATCAGCTCCGCGCTGCGACGGCCTTGCTCCCGGCCCCAGCAGCCAAGCGCTGAGCCTGAGCTTGAGCTCACCCACAGGAGCTGCGCTCGTGGAGGGTCCTCCAAAGTGTCCGGGTTTTCTTGCATACTCAAAGTATCCCAGTGGCTCAATCAGCAAAGCACCAGCTAGCATCCAAATTGGGAAAAAATCTTTTTTCCCGCTGATTAATTCTTTGTTAAGTTCACAATGGAACACCAAATGGTGGTAACTGTCCTTCAGCAGGTAAGCTGCCATTTCGAAACCAGCACCTCCTCTGCTCAGGGTGACCTTTACTAACTCCCAGAAAAATATTACAGATTTGGGAGCAGTGGGAGCATGCTGTTTCTTTCCTTTCCTTTCCTTTCCTTTTCTTTTCTTTTCTTTTCTTTTCTTTTCTTTTCTTTTCTTTTCTTTTCTTTTCTTTTCTTTTCTTTTCTTTTCTTTCTTTCTTTCTTTCTTTTTTTTTCCTGAAAGGAAATAGCAATGCTACTGCCAACCCCCAAATGTAGTGTGACATTTATGCCTTATTCAAGAAAGTTGAGGACACTAGAGCTAGGAATAGCGTAACTGATGGTCCTCCTATATTTTTGCAGTGGAAACAAGTTGAATGAGAATTCATGTGGTATATTAATGTTAGAGAGTTTCTTCCCTTAAAAGTAAGGTAAAGTAAGGAGAGAAGAGCAAAGTGAAGTGAAACAAAGCAAAGAGAAGAGCAGAGAAAAGAGAAAAAAGCTCCTATAGAAAATGACAGCTTGCAAAGCAGAGGTACCAGGGTTATTGCAGAGGCTAATAACTGCAGATTTGTCTATGCAATGCTGTTGACGTCAGGGGCAGACAGGACCAGGCACATTTTCAGAAGTTTTCATCAGCCACAAACTTGGGGTATTCAGTGTTTGCCTAATACATGTTCTCAAGCTCTTCTTCAAAGCAGCTGAGTGTAGGAAGCTCCTGGGGCCTCAGACCAGCTCAGCTAGCTTGGATTTCAGGTCTGAAATATCCTAGCTTTGTGCAAGGGCACAGCTCCAAAGCCTCAGCTGGTCACATCAGGGACCATGTGTGAAAAAGGTCTGTTTGGGGAGACCTTAGTACAGTAAACTGATCATTTCCCCTTGCTTAGGATTCCCTACAAAAAATCCCCACGTATTTTAGGTTGCAGAGTTTGTATAAGTTAATGGTGGCTGACAGATTAACCCAAAGGCACTTTCAGAGTACAGCACACCAAATTCAGCTAAGCAAGACTGTAACACTAAACCATAACTACCCTGTTAGGAGCCATTATACTCCAGCAGGTATTTTACATAAAACACCCTCCCTCCCAACACTATTTGTAAGCTTTGCAAAATTGCCTAATTAGAGTATATTTTACAAGGAATTTTGGCAACAGCATCTACTTGCTAGCTGGATTAATGTAACAGACCGCGACTAGCGCTTCTCTCTGAAGTTTGCTGGACCTCCCAGCTAGACGATGATTGCACAGTTTATCTTGAGCAGATGCAGCTTCAGTGCTACCAAACAGTTTAAAAACCCGGAAAGTTACTCCGGCGCTTCAGGATATCAGAGGACGTTGATGGCAAAGCCGAGTGGCTGTGGCGGCTCCTCTACTGGCCTCTCCACTTTCCTTCAAGGTTTCCAAACATCATGTTTGGTATTACTGTGCTTTTCCTGGTAGGCCTGACATACTTCAAATGGAGCTCAAGCTCTCTTTTAGCCAGAGAAATGGCTTGGGGCCTAAAGATGATATTTTCTGACCCATGAGCCTGCCAGGATATTGTTAGAGACTGCAGCTGAGCTTGCAACCTATCCGTGCTATAAACATAGAGAAAGAGACACCTTCCTTGCTACAAAGGGTCCGTTCTGTTGGTTCACAGATCCTATTTTTTTTTTTAAGAGTGAGACAATGTCAGATACTCAAATGTTTTTGAGATATCTGGAGAATTTTGGGAAGGAAACCTGGATTTCGGTTAGTCCTTTACTGAGATAGAAGTCCAGGCGCACGGGGGAAAACAGACATGCCTGGCTGCTGGGCCTGACCTGGCTGCCTCCATAAGCTCTCTGGACTTCCAGAAATGTCCTGTGGCTCTGGGTGTCCTCTAGACAAGGCATGAGCTCACTTGCTGCAAAGGTAGGAGGGGACCACATGTGTGTCGGGGGCTTAGCTTCAGGGACCCTCACACACCGCCACACCAAAGCCTAGTGCTAGGCAAGGACACAAACCAGGGCTGAGATGTACTCTCCACCCCAATGTCCTATGGTCTGAGGAGAGGTCAGAGAAGGACTCAAAATCCCTAAAAGGACCATGGTAGAGCTGAGGTGTCTTTCTACCAGCAGGACATCCTTCTCCTCCTTTCTATTGGATTACTGCAGGTGCATTTTAATTACCTAGTCCTTTAGCTATGAATATTTATGAGCAAGAAACAGAAATGAATGTTTGTCTCTGGGATTAATTTTTAGCCATGCCTCTACAAAACACAGGGACAGACTGGAGTAAATTAAAAAAATAATTGTTGAATGAGCCTGGGATTTCCCCTGAACTCTTCCTTCAAGCTGGATGAGTTACACCATGTTTTTACAAGCAGTCTCTTCAGTCAGTCACCACAGATAAGCCATGGTGCCTCAGTGCCCGAGCTAGGTGTTTGCTGAAATGCCCAGAAACTGCTTGTCCTCTCACAGTCGGCGCTGAAGGGCTGGCTGGAACCAGGGTCTGTTTCGGGTCCCGCTGCTGCTATTCGAATGAGCTGCTGTTAGGATCAAGGTATAAAATTTGCTGTACCAAGGCTCAGGGATGGCTTAACCACCCTGCAAATGCCACAGCAGAGGAAACCAAGAGACAGGGCTGAATTCTAAGAAAATATTATTTTTATGGTTTAAATTAAAATCCTATATTGGTCATAAAGATACTAATTCTTCAAATGCCAGCAGGCTGACTGTAGTCCTATAAAGATTTTCTAAGCCTTCTGTATGAGTAATGAAGCAAGAGAAAAGGCACACTTTAAAAGAAGCACTTCTCTGCCAGTAAAATGCATGTGACAAATACAATTGACAATTGAAGGACAAATTTTTCCATATGAAAAACTTTATATCAAAAGCAAATATAGGTCATTCCACTGGAAGAGCGGACAAATGTGTTAGTCATAAATGTCCTTTTGAAATGATTGGATTTATCGCTTTCCGGCTTATTCTATCTAAAACCCTTAATCTGGATTGAGAGGTGGCCCGAACTCAGGCAGGCACATTAACCAGTGTCCCTCCAGCTTACAAAACGGGCTCCCCCATCAAATGTGCCCTCTTGTCCCAGCGTAACCTGCTCTTTCCCTCGAACTGCATGCTAGCTGACAGGCTTCAGGATTACTGGCATAACTCACTCTGCCACAGCTTCTTGCCTGCAGCCCATTCAGTGGCACACGAGGGTCTGGCATTTGTGTCAAGGGAGATAAAGGGGAGTTTGAATGATGTGAAATTGCAGGTGCTGCTCAGTCCTGCAATTCATAAGCTGAAGTGAATAATTTTACTACCTCTCTTTTGCTGAGAACAGAGGGAAAAAAGGGGGACAAGAGATAATCATGGTGTCATCTATTGCAGGAATTTTACACATCTCTTTGTCTTGATTTAAATCACACCAATGCAAGAGACAGTGCTGGCTACGATTTACTGAAGTGGGTGAATGTAAAAAGCCCCTCAGAGCTTCCTGCAGCTCTCTGTTCCATGCAGATGCCGTCTTTGGAACAGCACAGAGGACCTTTCCCTCCCCCACGCCTTATTGCTTAATACAAAAACTCTCCAAACAATAACAACAAAATGCCCATCCCAAAACAGAAATCTCTCCCCTCATCAACAGAAATTTTAAGAGGGCAAGGTGCTTAAATAATGATCACATTTTTCCCTTCTACCTCCTTCCACACGCACAGCATCAGCTGTGGAAAAATTCGCAAACGCAACTGTTGTCCCCCCTGCTGCATTTGCTGCAGGAGCTGGGGGAGAGCAGCATTTCCACACTGTGCAATACAGCAAGTCAAGGCCACGCACTGAACTCTATGGGTAAAAATAAATATTGAACAGCTGCTCTTTCAGGCAGCATTATTCACCCTGTGCAGTGAATCAGGCAGGGATCTGGAGGAAAATATAATCTGTGATCATATAAGTAAAGCATGGATCATAGCGCAGATGTAGAAGGGGAGGACTTGTGGTTCCTGGCACCACCTTCACTTTAGCTTTTCCTTACCTCAAGTGCTTGTCTTTGCACCTTTAAAGAGCCTCAAATGTGAAATGTTTCAGGTGTTGAGAGAAAAGAGATGGTCTCTGGGGCGTCTCTGTCATTTCTAAAATAGAATATAGATTAATAGAACACTACTAAAAGTCCTGATTTCATCACTCTGCCACGGCACATCAGCCTGTCACTTTTTTTTTTCTTTCTGGGCCATGCAGACTCCAGTCCATCGTCCCAAAGCTTGTGCTGATTTCCAGATCTTACACTACTGCACATACCTCCGACTGAATCCCGTCCTCACCTGCTTGAGGTTACTACCCTGAAAGACTGCCCAGGGCTTCGAAGTCCCTTGTTCATTCATTCAACGAACTTTTGAAGTCATCCCTTTATAAACTACCCCTGCGGAGCGCTGTACGCTGGTACTTCTCAGGCAAGAGGCCACTGCCGAAGCAAAGAGAAAAACTAATTATGGATGGGGAAAACTTCAATCCACCATTTCCCCCCTTCCTCCTTATGTCAATGTCAGAAGGGAAATGGGCCAAAGCTTGATGCTTTTTAATGTGAATGAGGCACTTTGATATTGCAGCAATGTGGTGGATCAGACAAGCACTGCTATTCTTAATTTTGGAAAACAACAAGCAGTATGTTACCAACTCTGCCTCAGGCAAGGCCAGCTTAGATCAAGCAGGAAACCAAATGTTGATGCTTCAGACATTACTTAGCTCTGAGGTACTCTAACACTGAAATATTTGTGCCACGGAAGTGAGATTCAATGCCCTCACTGTTTTCTCACGTTGTTTGAACACCCACGAGGGGTTCTCATGAGCGGCCGCCTGAAAGTAGGCAGGGATTTGCTGATGCCGTAATTATCTTGAAATGCTTGCATCAGTTTTTCATTGGATTAGCGTTAAAAGCCTAAATAAGAGCTTTCTGTGGGACACTCCAGTTTAATTAGATGTTAGAAGACATGTAAATGTGTATATGGTAGGGCAGAAGCTAATTCAATCCATCACTTATGAACAGGCAACAGTGTCACTTTGTTGTCTCTGCATTGTATAGACTCACTGAGCAAGCAATAAACTGGAGTTTTAGGATGCCAGTGAACACAGGTCTATTTAAGGTCACTTATGACAGGAGTTGAACAAAGGACTAATACGAGCCTGACAAATCATGTTTGAAAATATATTTATTCTGTCAGATTTCATGAGTGGTAGTTCTTTCTCCATTCAAGCTGAATGATAGCATTCAGCTTGCGTACTTACTCATCCTGACAGCTAACAAGATAAACATGTCGGTATACGATTTGCCAAATATTTTCCCATGGAATTCAGACATAAGTTGCCAATAGAGTTGGCTTTTGATAAGAGGATTGTGACATTAAAATGTATACACACACACCATGCACAACAAGGAAAACACACACCAAACTTGCAAAGGAAGTTTTCCATCATACTGGGCAAAACTTGTGCTCAGTGGTGCACTTCAACTCTGTCTACCATGACACTCTCTTCCGACCTATTAGTAAAGCTTTGAAAGTCCTATTTTTGCTGCACAGGATAATTGCAAAGAGAAGATCGGCTATTCATGCAAGTTCAATAGAAGCCAAGAGCTGGGCAATGTTCATTAGGCCTTGGCAGCAGTGGATTCAAAAGGTAGTACTGGCAGACCCCAAATTGGCTTTACCTTTCATTGCAGGGTGATTCTTCACGGAGACTGAGCTTGTGACCTTTATCATAGTGAGTTTTATTTACAGATTGGGAAATGGCAGTGTGTCCTTTAAGATGAAAGGAATCAAAACACAAGGGAGAAAGAAAGCTTTTACAGAAGCAAAAAGATCTGACTGAAGAACTGTTTGGAGAAGTCTGTATAAACAAACCTCTAAGGCTAATAGCATATATTTTTGCTACAGCTTTTGGAGCCTTTAACTAGATAATGAAGGGAGTTTTAGGCTTTAGAGTCCCCAGTGAAGCTCTTTTAATAACAACTGCATCTATTTCCTTACGTAATTTAAGTTAACTCCAGTGTAATATTTCCCTGTCTGGTCTGTTTTATGTTTCCCTGTCTGTCCTATTGCATGTTATTAACAAGTAACATTCACTTCCTTAATATTTTTATCTTCTAGATGCTCAAAAGCATTCTGAAAACTAATAGCCCCATCCAGCTGTCTATTTCCATCTACAAAACAGTATTAATTCTCCTCAATGGACTCTGTGCAAACACTTTTATACAGGGATCATGTCATCTACCAGAGAAACAAATCTAGATTCAGTAAAAGGCAAGCGACTGTGGCATGCACAGAGGAAAGATGTCACTTGCTACACACCTAACTTCTAAACAGGGAAAGAAAAATATAATTCAGGATGTTGCCTTGAATGGCTGAGGAGTCCTGTTATACTCAATGTGAGACAAAGCCCGAAATGCCTCCAGTTGTCCACGCTACAGAAAGCAATTCTACCACTAGCAGCTGGCATTTCTGCTTTACATTTCATTGGAAATACCCAGAAGATATGTGCCTTGTATATATATGTTTTGTGCATCTGTTGGCTGACACGATCTCATCTCCAAAAATAGCATTGTAAGGAAAAGGTGGAGTCTCCAGGTTCTTTCACTGTCAGCATAAGCACCTACTGCTGTAACACTGGATCCAAATTTTAGCTCTTGTTGGGAAGAGGAAAGCTACAAATGCCCCAAGTGCCTCAAACCACCAGAGGACAAAGAAGAAACACCAGCACAGAAGGGAAAGTTGCAATCCTATTCAGACACTGCATAGCTCTGGAGAAGCCTTAGGCCATATTTGATGTTGGCTTTGACCTAAATGTCTCCAGTGCAGGAAGGTCAACTTAAAAATACACTTCAAAACAATGCAGAGACTTCTGGATGGACTGGCACAGTATTTGGCTTCCTCCATGCCTCCACCCTGCACACTGGGATGAGGTAGCCCTTTACATGAGCCTCATGAGACTTTCTAGATGAGGCTGGGATGTGGCGGTCCCTCAGCTAGCCTCAGCTGGTGCAGCCACGTGGCTCAGCACAGAGCAGAGCGGGCTGTGCCAGGAAGCCTGCCAGGACCTCACTGGCCTGGCCCATTGCCTGAACCCCCCCTTGCAGCCCAAATTGGGATACCACATTCTAGCCTGACGGCTCGGCACTGCTGCACTGCGGATCACAGCGAAAACTGAGAGGGAAGGATCCACAGCTTTCACCTTCCGATTTAGAGCATCCCTGTATTGTCCTGAAGCATGAAGCTTGTGGTAAAGGTTCAAGTCAGCCAAAGTCTGGCTTCCCAGTGGACTGGAGAATAGGAACCTCTCTGTCATGCTCTTGGGTTGCTTCTGGCATCCGGCAGATCTCCATCTTGCCTGGATACAGCTCTCTGAGGGCTTTCTGTGAGTGCCTATCCTTTGCATGTGGTTTTTTCATACAAGGAGTACTAAGGCATTTTGTACTGTGTAAACATATGGGCTGAACCTGCAGGAATGTGAGCTGGAAGCATATGTGTAGAAACCAGGAGAGCAGTGCAGAAGGCTGAGATGTGGCTAACAACCATCTTTAAGGTTCAGATAATAGTATGTGTTGGCTTAGGTCCCTCTTCCACTCTCTGTGCTAAGAGAAAGACTCTGAAAGGAACAGCACTGCAGAGAAGAGCTTTGCCAGGAGGTTTTTGTGTTATTTCAAAGGCACAGGTGGACACAGCACATCCTCAATTTGGTATGGTCTACCTGAGTCCTCTAGGCACAACCTTTGCTCATGAATTTCTTCCTGAACCTGCTGTAGTAGTTCATTACAAGGCATCTATTTCTCAAAGCAGTCTCTGCTAAAGCCCATTGCCTCTGCTTGTCAGAATGGCAGTGAGACCAGTCTTTTGGGAGCAGAAAGGTTGTGCCCAGTTCTGCTGTAGAGGATGGGAAGTCAGATCGTGTTCCTTCCCTGTTTCTCTCATAGGATAAGTCATTGCTCTGTTTTTTTCCTTTGATCCACTGGCATTTCTGAAGGAATTTATACAGCATTTTATGTGGGTTGTTTCTCAGAGTTAAATAGAAAAGGGGTATAAACCCCTTTGGTGGCCACACTTACTTACACTAGCAATAAACTGTAACAGGCATCTATATGTGTGCAGAGGGCACATATACTCAAAAAAAAAAAAAAAATTGAAAATTTTGGGCCAGCGTTGTTTCAGTCTGATCTGTGGGTACCGGTGTTGAGCTCCAGGAAGGTGCAGCAGGGCTGCTGAGCTCCTCTGCAGAGTTTGTGCAGAAAGGTGCCCAGGAGAGGAAGGACAAAGGAGAGAGGGAAGGGAAAAAGGAGGAGAGGCTGCACGGAGACTGAATATCTCAAGCAGCCATGGCAGACGATGAATTGGATACAGAGCAAAGTTAACAGAAATAGCTTGAAGTTTGATTGCTCAGGCTCTGAAGAATCAGTCATCAGATCACATTACAGTGCACTCAGAATCACAATGCAGCTGAGAGACTCAGTAACATACCGTGTAATTACAGACTGCAAACAATAAGCACAAGATGACAAACAGGGAAAAGTACAGCATATCATGTAGCAACTGAAAGCACAGCTCTGAATATCTCTGAAGCATAGTTTAAGAATCAGAGATTTGTTGTAACTCTGAATCCACCAATATTAAATGTTGTACTATATTTGTAATTTTACCATCATACAATGAAATGCTATTCTATCTTTCATTATTTCAAGATGCTGTCGAAAGGGTGAGTGAATAAAAAAAGGTTGGGGAAAATTTCAAAGAAATGTAATATCTGAAAAAAACAACATTACATACCAATATCCCTCTCAAATTGTTTTTGAAATGAATTTGTGAGTTTTCCCCTGAATTCATTAGAATAGATAATATCCAAAGAATTTTATCTTCCTACCTTCCTTCCTACTTCCTCATCTTTTGAGAGAGAAAGAAATAAAAAAGAACATATCTCATAGCCCAAAGATTCATTCCATTGCATTCAATGACAAAAGAGAAGAAAGACGAAGAGAAAAAGGAAAGAATGAGCATCTTTTAAATCTCAAATTTAGAAATGCCTGTTTTGAGGGATTCCCCTTCCTTCCCAAACTCCAGAAGAGAATGAAGTCTTTTCATAAACGTCACTGCTTTTTGGAGGAAAAAAAAATAATATGTTTCAGTCAGAAAATTTCCATCAGTTGTAACAATTTTGCTATTTTAAGTGGCATGTAATAAAACTGCATTCTTATACCATTTATAAATATTTATGTCCTACAGAGTATGCAACCTCGAACTTAACCATTCACATACAAGAATCTGAGCTGATACCAGGTTAACTTAGTTTTCATTACCTTGGAGGATATTTCACTGACAGAGAGCATTTTTAAAAATGAAGTATCTTGACAAATAAAACTAAAATTGCTTAGGGAGATCCTGCTGAAATCACAAATGATAAAGGCTTCATATGGATAGAAGGCAACAGAGCTCAGAAACAGGAGATGATGGAGCTATTTTACAGGAAAAACATTCCACAGCAATTTCTCTTTATAGGTACGAACTGTGCAAGTCAGGAAGTATGTGTTATTAAGCTTGCACTGCAATTTTTTTCCACCCATCACCCTCAAAATAGTGTTCAAATTGATGGTATTACAGATTTTTAAGAAGGATTCCTTGTGTGTGTGTTTTTTTAAATACTTAGTAGATGTTTCATTATAAAGTTTCACTTCTAAAACCCAAGGCCTGATGCTAAAGTTGGGTTAATGTCCCACGGATGTTTATGACGTTTATTTAAGTAAAGAACCCAGTGCTAACTCTGTAGGCTAGAAACAAACGGAAAGCTTAGTTTATCTCATATCTTGTTACCTACAGGTATGCCCTGCACAAGCAATCCTTTTTATATTGTCGATTGTATTTTGTAACAAGCACATAAAACACAGGTCCAGGATGGTCACTTGAGTTTAACTGGCATTTTACGACTTTAATGCTTCCAGTGTTACTTTTCTGCATGGCATTTACATGCACATACAGATGCAGGGTTACTATGCTAGGAAACTCAGACTTTTATTGGTGACTCACAGGTATCTAAATGAATTATGGTTTATTATAATAATTAGGACCTGCATATCTATCTTAACTTAGAGTGCAGGTGTGGGAAGGAGATAAAAGTTTATTATTTCAGATTATTTTAACATTTTGGCAAGAGAGGTATGAAAAGACAGGAAGACAGGGTTAATTCTACCAGGGCTTTCAATGCTCTCCCTAAAGCAATTAATATGCTGGAGCTGTGAAAAACAAACAAAAATGCTATCAGAAGTTACTGTACTGAAATTATTTTTCGTAAAATGGTCCTAGGTGATCAATGAACGTGTGATGGGATGTACCATGGACATACACTCCATTGCCTTTCCTGGAGCTAACAAAGATACTTGGAGTTTGCAATGGCAAAGGGGGCTCTAGGCTCTAGCCTTTCCCAGGGAAAGGCCCACAGCCCCTGCTTTCTTCCAGGGGCTATTACCATTGATAGGCCTCCATCAGGAAGAGCTATCCAGCCCACCAGAGGAGAAGAGCCCGTTCCCCCTTCCCATCTCACCTGCATCCTTCCTCACTGTCTTACTCGCTTAAGATGTTACTTAAGCCCAGGACCTGCTGTACTTGACTCCAGCGCAGCAGGACAAGCACCCAACTGAACTGGGCTGTGTGGAAGAGAAACCTTTTCCAGGCCCATCACATGGAATTCCTGCTCAGGAAAAAAAGCCATAACCAGTCAACCAAAAATATTCACTCTGTACACCAAATTTCAGTTCATTTTTAACACTGCAAAAAATAGGGCCTTACTAACACACTCTAGGTCTGCTTACTTAACCACAATCAATACAGCTTGTTTCTTCTTTAAAGAATTTATTGTTCAGTTGGCAGTCACAGTCTACTATTGGGCGCACATGTAAAATGCAACATGTTTTACAGATCTCCAAAGATCATTTCCAAAAGCTACACAGATCAAATAATGTTTTACTGTATGTTTGGTTGCTTCTCAAATGAATTAAAAACTCTGAACTGTTTTTAAAAATCTAGGTGATCCAAAAGCATCTAGGATTTGAGACAACCTGAATTCTAGGAGATTGTGTTAAGGAAAGCTTCTTTACTTAAGAATCCTTATTAGTTGCAGCAACTTCTAGAAAATCCAGTCAGATTTAGGCTTCTTCCTGTGAAATGCTACAGAACTGCAGGGAGGGATTTGGTCTATTCCTTCTCCAAAGTACTGCAAGTTTCTGCAAATGCTGCGCCTTTTAGAAGCAAGTACAGTGTGCACGAAAATTGAGTGCATATTTTTATTAAGCACAACAGTCAGCTCCCATAGCGGTCTTTTTTTGCTAGCAGTGACCATTTGGCCTTTAAGTTTGTGGCTGTGTCATTTAATATATTTGATAAGAGAAAAAGTCAGAGAGGGTCAAAGGGAAATTCTCTCACTCCTGTTTGTATGTAGCAAAACCACCCGAACATGCTGGTGGCCTACCCGAACGTGCGAATGCTGCTGAAGGCCATCATGGTACGTGGCTCTTCCTTGGTCACATGGGGAGGAACAAAGAAAAAAGGCTCCCCAAAAGCCTAAAAAGGCTCACTCTATCTCTATTTACCCAGAACACAAATCTGGTAGCTTGAGGGAACTAAATGAACTAGACAAATTCTCTTGTCCCCACTTTTTTACTCCTCACGATGTCTGTCCCCACTAGTCTGCTTCTTCTAAGAACCTCCCTGCATCTCTTTTATACTCTTTTGCACACGGAAAAAGTTTCCTGTATCAGTCAAAATAGCTGCTATCTACCTACTCATTGCCTTCTTTCTTCCTAAATGTACAAAACAGGACAGCCTTATTTTGATGCACCTACAAAAAGTTGCTTTATCTTTTTTACAATTTTAAATTAAAGCAAGCTGTGCAACTAGTAACATCTAGAACTGTATGATCTGATTTTTGTTAGACTTTACATCCCCTGTCTACCTGCCAGTGCTTGTATGTCAGGAATGTGCCTCTGAATATCTTCTTTGTACATCTAATGTCTTTTATCACAGGATCAAAAACATGAAGATCTTTGTAATATGCATTTGCAAGAGAAATCCGTCTTTTCAATTTAGCACTGCTCATATAACAAACCCACATCTTGATCGGGATCCTGCAAACACGGAGTACTTCATTATACCTCACTATATACCATTATACCATTAACACTGATGTAGCAAAGCTAAATAGATTTCATTCTACTGGGCATTCAGTAACTGACTCTTCTCCCTGACTCTTCTCTGGAAAATGCTTTCACGTGCAGGTCTCTCTATTCTGGTGGCAGAGTAAATTTTGTTTTCTTTAATATCACCAGTGTTGTTCCTGAAGATCCCATGCAACTGTTTTTACCATTGAAATGGGAAAACAATAAATAAGGATTAACCTGAGTAACACTTTGAATTAGCTTTCGTTTCTTCATGTACAAAATTACATATGGCAGACTCCCTCAGCAGTGTTTGAAAAGAAATGTTGCCAAGGAGTATTTTTCAGACTGGACAAGAGCAGAACAGTGAAGTCTCTCACATGAATGAACTTTGTTTTATATTAGAGCTTTACTGGTTGTTCTTTCATGGTGATGACAAAGTTTAACTCAGGACTAGTGGTGGGACCAATTGCTGTCATTGCATCCTCATGCAGAGTGAAGTAGCAGCTCGTCTACCGGAAAAACAAGTCCCTTGGCCAGAAACCAGCGAATTTATATTCAGCAGCCATGGTGGGTCACAGTGGTCGGGCCTCTGGCAGCAAACACTCTCTGTGTGTTCGTCAGAGATCTCCCACTTCCAGTATTGCCCAGGACCTGGACGAGTGCTTTGTCACTGCTTCATCGTGACTCTGCCATTGAGCGTATCACTTGAACACTGCTGACCTCCAGAACACCTGAACAACACATTTCTTGTAAATGATCCCCTTCTGCCAGCTGTTACTTTGTTGGATAGAGGTTAGATGAATCGAATTGAGAAATAATGTTGGAATTGCCTTTTCCTGAATAAGAAACTACACAGGCCGCGTGAGTCCTCCCCCGCAGGCCTTTCCCAGCACTGCCAGGAACCTTTTCAGATTGCTGCTTGTCCATAATGTAATTAACTCCCTTTATCAAACAGTGTTTGTGGATCAAATATAAATATGTACTCCAACAAATGGGCAGCCAGTTCCACAGACCACAAACATGCAAGCAGGCAGTCTCAGGGCTTATCAAAAAAAGAAGGTTGCACCATCAATGTGAAATTTGCTCCGCAAATAAGTGCAAAATCTTAGGTAAACACTGATTTCAGTCATGAACAGCTGTTTTCAGGGGTATAAGCTGATACAGTTAAATTGATACAATTTATTTAGACTCCAGTTTCAGAGAATGTAATGTGATTTTGCACCACTTTCTATAAACCAGTGTAAATTTAAGTGTCAGCCTGCACTGGTGCAAGATTTTGTGTGGAGAAGGCCTACTAGTTTAGGTGTTTGAATTTAGCAATGAGTGCAGCTATCCTAGCTGTGTGCACTCAAGATCTATTCCTGGTATTATTACATTGTCTGCTTTAAGTACACCATAAAATACTTTATAGGATCTTCTCAATAAAACCTGAAATTATATTGAATGTAACTGGCTTTGTGCCTTAATATATATTTCATTAGCAGTTTCCTAAGCTTCCTATGCCTTTGTGTGAAACTAGGTCTATATATAGCAACAATCTTAAATCACTGAGAAACTTTTCCACTGTACCTTCATCATTCTAGCCAGGATACACAGTAGTGTTATAACTAAGTTTCCTTCAAGAGGAATGGAGTTTCAAATTCAAAGGAAAATATGGAAGTAGACTGCTGTGTCTGACTTTAGTGGAAGTTCCTTCCTTCAGAGCGCTAATAAAAGTGAGTTGTGTCTATAATGCTGAGCCTTCCTGGGCCCATCTGTATTCACGCGGTCCTGATTCAGTCCCAGATGCAAGTCCCAGCATGCAGCGCACTCATCTAAGGGCAAATCTCAAGGGACAGGCTCTTTACTGCTTTTTTTTTTTTAGCTCCTTTAAGATACAGTCAGAAATATTAAAGGGATATGTGCAGGTGACCATGATTTAAACTCAAAGGAATCAATGTGGAGGAGAACATTTGCAGAAAACTCTTTAAAGCGAAATTTCAAGAGCTTTGCCAGTTGCTAATGAAACCATGCTACATTGCATCAGGACAAAACACCACAAAGCTCCATAAATTCATTGCAGCTAGTATCAAGCGCTCAGAATGCATTACTGGCAAATGGGATGGTGAAGAGTCTCTTGCTGTAAACAGCCTGTGCCACAGAGCCTGACTGTTTGAAGGTAAATAGATGGCTGTTTGAAAGAGGAAAGAAAAATATTTTAAAAGCTTAAAATACAGTTGGGCTTCTGTTATTGTTGTGTTAAACTCTTGTTTGATTTGAGGTCTTGTTGGGCTTTGGTGTAAGAAACGGGAAGTGGTCAGAAACGAGACGCTTAACACCACGATGAAGGCAACAGGGAGCACTCACAGGAGCAGCTGCCTGTGCCCCGCGCAGAGTCCTTTCACTTCCCACATTACAAAGGAAGCCAGCGGTGGGTTTTTCTCGAGACAAAATGAAAGTGTCTGCCCCTTTGCAGCCAGTCAGGAACAGAATGCAACTCTTTGAGAAATGCTGCCAAGACGACATAGTTACGTTGAGGGAATGATTTTCAACTTCTTGTGAAAGCTCTTGTTTTGCGGAAATTACTGTGTTGCAACACTTTGCTTTGCTTTACAGAAGTTTTGATCATCATTTTCCTTAGAGACACAAAGAACCCAGGACGCGAGTGCTTGAATTCTTCCAGGGAGTACTAGATTTGCATTATAATACCCCCTTTTTAATGACTTTATGTCGGTTTTCAGGAAAGTCAGGTATTGATTTTGAAGTTCTCTTTATTAGCTGACATTAAGAGACTTTCAGAGGACTTGCTACATCATAGCTCTCTGATCTTTTTTCTATTTATTTACCATACCATTCTTTAAAATGCAAATTGGTGGGCTATTCAATTTGCCCTGAATTTATGGATCCCCACAATGTTAAGGGGAGATTTCTTATAAGATACATCCTCAGACAAATTCAATATTGAGAAAATGTACACCTTCATTTTATCTCACAGAACCATGCCTCTCTCCTGCCGGGAGGTGTCACTTCATATGTGCAGTATCTTCTGCTTCACTTATGAACAAAACAAACCATTCTTTTCTAAATATTAAAGTGTAAAAAAAATCTTTGATGTTCTCTTATTCCCATTGCGTACGTGAAAGTATTAGATGGCAACCTACAGCCTTACACAAAACCTTCTGGGGGGAGGGAGGCAAGTTCGGGTATTTCAGAATCTCCTTTTTAAAGATGAGACACAGATGTGCTTTGGATTCTGCAAGCCTTCTTTGGATGTATTATTGAGTTATTGAATATTTAGTGACATATTGAAGGCAAATAGCACAGTAATACGAGGACTGAAGAGCACTGCCTACATTATTCCTGCAGCAGTTTTCTTTTCACCTGTTATTCCCAGGCTGCTGCTGAGGGTCCACAAACCCAGCAGTCCGCAAAAGGGTGGAGAAGCAGCCTTTGGAGTCATATGAACAACATTTTCTTCTAGAAGACAAATTAAAGGCCAGATCTTTCACCTCAGAAAATTATGCTAGCACTCTGAGCACCAGTGTTAGCCCATGGTTAAATTACAAGCTCCAAAGAAGTTTATAGAGAAGATTCATTGCAAAGAAAACTTGCTCAGGGGAAGTTGTGGGAAGCCCATGAATTTCCAACTTTAAAGTTAACCTTGACAAAAGACTCAGAATTTACTATATGAGACAACCTTCTACAAACGGAAAAAGATGGATGAAAAATCCTGTTACAGCCGTATTACGCTTGTTTCCAACCACAACTTCATACAACAATTCTTCTGCCATTATGGTTGGTGTTTCTGAATTTCCTTTGAACCAAATTCTAATGTAAGTGTCCCAAGATCAGCCAATTTTCACCCACTTGGGTGATTAATGGAAATGAACCCATGTTATACACTTCCTCCATCCAACTGGCTCAGGTTTGCTTAAAGTTGCTTTAAACTTCCAAGCCTGCTACCAACCTATCCCAAATTTTTGTTCTGTAACACATTCAGACTTCCTTAATTTTTATATAGGCTACTGAATATGGATATTTTGGTCTTTAGTTCTTTATTTTTTTCAGCTACCACAGTAGTTGAATACTTAGGGTATCTTGGTGCTATGTTACCTTACTTGGGCAAATGGAGAATTCCATATTTTACCATTTGCAGTTCTGGATCTCTTACCTTATATATTGCATTTGCCTAAAGATGTTCAGTTTTCTTCCACCCTAAAAACAAGAGTATGTTTCTTCTCTTCTTTTTATAGTATATTAAGTTGGTTTTGGTGGTCATTGCTGGCAAACTGACATGGTTTCTGAAATCTGGAGCCCTATTCCACTTTTTAAATTGCTGCATCTCAGATCCCATTGCATGTAGTGTTGGTACTATTCTACCCACTACTTTTTGATCACGTTAGTGCATACAAGAAGAATAAATTCACCTCGTGCTGCTCTTTCTTTAGGCTGTGTAAACTGTGAATACACATATTATTATTGACAGAATTTGAAGCAGACTTTTAAAGAAAGTCTTTGGAAAAAACATTTGAAGGCAATGAGTCATTTTTAAAATGGTGTTAGTTTCACCTTGAAGTACAAAGAACAGTTTTATATAACCAAGTTTTGTTGTAATTTCCTTTTGAATTTCCTTTAGCAAGGAGATGCAGTTAACACCATATATCAAATCTACAGCCAATGGTTGGCAGATGAAAAAGCAAGTAATTGATCTATTTGGGACTTCGAAAACTGAGTTATTAGTAAATATTACTCTTAAGCCATTGGCAGTACTTCAAATTTTAACTTTAATTTATATCTGGAGTACTCTTCAGTGTCATTAATTGTATCTCCTAAGAAAAGGGAAAGGAAAGTTGATGAATTTGTAATAAAACTGAATATAGAGGAAAATCCTGTGACATTTCACAAGCTTGTAAATGCTTTATGAGGGATAATTCTTAATTATTTGTATAAAAGGCTCAGTAACCACCACGAACAGAAACAGAATATATGAGCTTCAGGTAGGTCTGTTCAGAATCATGAAGCAGGGCAGAACCTATTTCTGTTTGCGGCACTTTCTCTGAGCTTATTCCAGCAGGGCTCATTTCCTGCAGTTACACAAAAATGACTTTAGAGTTTAGGATTAAACATAAATTAGACACTTTATTAAACTTACTTTGCAGTTTTATTACGCTAACTCTCATTTTTGAAAAAGAAGTTCAAAATTGGAATATCTTCCCTTTTTCCAGGCTCGTAGTATTACTATGTTTGAAGATTTTTGTAATTACAATTTTTAATTTTTTTCTCTTGATGTTATTTTCTAGAAATCTCAGTGCAGAACTTTGGATGGAAAAGTCTACAATTGCATATGCAGTCACATTTTTTAACAAATAGAAAATACCCTATAACTCCCACATTTCAATTGTTTTGGGGCCAAAACCATATAAACCCATAAATTCTGATGTTTTCCACTCCAAACTGTGAATCAGTCAAATCTGGCTTCACAGTGAAGGTGGACCGCGGTATTCAGATTTCAGCCAAGTTAAAGTATTATTCAGTTTCTAGGTTAATTCACTTTTGGAGTGTAAATTAGCTAACACCAAAACCTCAGCTGTTTTCAGGATATGACTTAAAATAATAGATATCTCATTAGAACAAATAGTATACCATATTTTTGGAACCATCCAGACTAGGAAACAGACTCTTTTTAGTTTTTGACAAGTTAAATCTGCATAAAAGGTGTACCTTCAAGAAGTGCCAGGACCACCCAGCAAGATAGTTACAGAGCCAAAACTAGAGCTTGGGAGTTCCTCGTTTATTGTCCAATGTTAATATTGCTAGACTGAGCTTATTTTAAAGAAAAAATACATCAAAAAGTAAACTTTTACAGCATAATAGTAAATTTAAAACTTGTTAAAGTGCTGGAGAATGTTGGCAACAAGCAGATTTTTGTAGAAATCAAGATAACTTTAGGAAAAAGAAACAGTCTAATGGAACTGTTTTGTTTGCTGTAGTGCAGAACACCAAATACCATCTCTCCACATTCGCAAATGTTTTTAGAGAAATTCCTACTGACTTGGCTGATGGTTATCTGAAGTTGCAATTTTCATTGCTTCATATTTTAAGCCAGTATAAATCAAAGGAATTCTGGGATCTTATCCCACAGTTATTTTAAACTATGCTGATGATTTTTTTTTCCACAGAGGGATCTAAAAGTGGCAAGTTAAAAAAAAAAAGGTATTAATTTCATTTTGTTATTTTACAGCACTATAGTAACAGAGCTCTTTCAAGGATTTAGCTGGTTAGTAAAATGTTTCTGCAGATAAAGAAAAACTCTTAAACTTCTGTTTTAAAGGACCGTTTACTACTATGTCAATAAACAGTGAACAATAAACAGCATTGGCACATTTGCAACTTCTTGAAGTTTGCCAAATCCTGATGTTTTATATAATCTTACACCTCAAACAGATTTCGAAGTACTACACCAAAAACTCTAAGACTAACGACTGCTGTAAAAATACAGAACAGTAACGTTTTCCCCATCCATCACTTCACAGATGAGGAAGGGAGGGATAAAGTTTCCATTGACACCTAATAGAGCGCACACAGCAAATGTTTACTCAGTTCTTCTGCTTTGAAGATACTGTCAAGAGCTCCACTGACAGCCATTACTGTTCCTGCTTGTTTAGACACAGCTCTGAAACGCAGAGATATGGAACATGAAAAGTATTAGACTTCAGTGATTTCACAGCGTGATGACAATGTTATATATTACAAATTCATTGCAAATCCAAGTAGAAAAGATGTGCAAGTACTGCAGTTTGAAATATAATTCAGGCTATTTGGGGAAAAAAGGGCCTATGTCCCTGAGCTCTTCATGAACTTCCAGCACATGGAGCAGGAAAAAAAACCTATTCACCTATACACAGTCAGTAGTCATAAAAACTTCCTACTCATTGAAGCTCAGGGGTACATGGATGCAAAGGACAGGACTTTTGTAGATAAAGGATTGAGTAGAAAGACTTACCATGGTAATCCTACATGATTTCCATAGAAAGAGGACTTGGAGGTCAACCAAAAGCCTGGACTCTGGTCAGAAATCTTCAACTGTGCGCGCTCTTTTCTTGGGATGAGTTGAATCCTTCTCAGGTGACTCAGGGCAACCATCTGGGCTGACACGAGTTTTGGGCTACCCATCTGCTGGCTTATTCCTTATTTATTATACAAAGTAGTGGTATCAACAATTGTATCAATCATCTATTGCAAAACATTCTCAGCAGATGCTTCTGGCTGTCTCACCACAAATTCAAGCTCGCAGTGCTTGCAGCTGGCAATATAGCATACCCATATCAAACACCGACGAGACGGACAACCCAGTAACTACTGAACCCCTGCAGAGCAGCCTCTCCTGATATCAGCATGCACTGTTGGGAGTTTGTTCAGCAGAGAAGTACATGCAAGTTTTCTCTTATTTCTCCTCCAAGTTCAAGTGAATACCAAAAGTGAACCTTCTAAAATGAGATATCATTCAGTAGAAAGTAAGAAGTCTACACTTTCTTCTATCACATCTTCCTTCCTTCTATCAAGGTGCCTAATTAATCCTCTCTTTATAATTAGAAATTTGTTCCTGCTGATAAATGGACTTGCTTTTTGCAACATTGATAGGTTTTTGTTTAATGCATATGACACTTTTTAGAGTTTGCTGAATTATTTATTATCTTTTCATACCTCCTACTCATGGAGGTAACTGGAAACTCCTATTCACAAGAGGAACAAAAGAGGCAGGTTTCAACAACTGCACATGCCAAGAATTAAGTTTAGCTAAAGGTATTTATATATAAAAAAAACAATGCATTGTCATAATTTTATGAAAATTTAACATGACAAAATTTTTAAATAATTACTTCTACTGCTCATACTTATCCTTCCAATAAGCTTCCCATATAGCCAAAAAGGAGCCCTGCTTGGAGGGACAGCAATATTAAAGCTAGGGTCTGCTCCCAATGCAGTTATACTTTGTTTACTATTCTAGAAAAGGCATACAAGAATTCACAACCACAAGAGTGCATTTGCTTCTTGACATTTCATGTTAGAGATTCAGGCTACAATATAAAGGTTTAAAATAAACACTCTGCCAAACTCTGCATTGAGAATTACTGCTGAAGAGAAGCATACATTTTCTTGTAGATATTTATAGCCTTCTCTGCTTCTATGATGAGCAATTTGGAGGGATAGAGCAGTCAACATTTCATTTCAATTCAGAAACTACGCAGTGATTTATGTCTGTTAAACTTTCCATGATTGAACATCTCATGACTCACATTTTGCTAATTCTTTTTATGAAACTCAACTTACTTGATGATAGGCACAGAAAGAACAGCATGGCAATTTTATTAAAAAATGTAAGCATTTTCTTATCCACGTTTGAACACGCATTAGCCTCTCTATACTGTTTATCATATTAAGAGTCATGATACTCTTTGGTCCTACTGACAGAAATATAAAGCAAAATTGAGCATAATGATTTCAAGTGTAAAAGAAGTGGGAAAGTTGCAGTAATATATGAATTTTCTGCAACTGTATCACTGACATAGTATCCCTGGAAAAGGCAGAGGTATAGATGATCTAGGTTAAATAACATATTAAATAATCACATTCACAAAAGTAAAGCCAAATGTTCTTAAGATTATAATATCAGTTACAAGGAACCTCAGTGAAATCAGTTTCAAAAAGATTTCCTAAAGCTTCAGTCTACAGAAAGATCTCCAGATCTATCAAGTTGCATGTACCTGCTTTTTTATCTCAGTTCCTACTATTGTTGCCACTACGTAACACTAGAACTTTTTGGCAACTTCTGTCTGAAAAGCACATGCTTTGATACAAAGAAGAAATGAAGGGGTAGTCTTCAGAATAAGAAGGCTTTTCTGTGTTGCGCACAGAGAGAATTGTGTGTAGGTGCATATGAATATGCTTTAAGGTTAACATAAAAGGACTACCCCTCTTATTTTCCTTCCAGAAATCACTAACTCAGTTCACTGTGAGAAAATACAAAAATGATTTTGTGATTTCTCTCTCATGAATTTGCAGTCCAGTGTTGTATATGTTGACTCAAAAATGCCACTTTTGTGCAAAATTTTACACTTAAGCTTCAAAATGATCTCAGTGATGTAAGAGCAAGGTAGCATCTATTTACAAATGGCACAATATGGATTAGGTAGCAACTTTTGTGTCCTAAACTGAACTTCAGGACTGACTTTTGGAAAATGATTTAACCTACTCTGTTTTCCCATCTGCAATAATTTCCCACAGTAATATTGCCCTGCTGCACAGTGATTTTGTGAAAGAGACTTAGTATGCACACGACAGTCCTAAGCTGTGAATTTATGTATATAGATCACACTGTGTAAGTTACAGCCACTTATATATAATTGCCTCACATCCTTCCTGTATGTAAACTATTCTAGTTTGAAACAGCTTTGCCTAATGTCCACATCCTGGCTTAAAATGGCAACATCAAGAGGAGAAAAATTATTTTTTGCTTGTCATGACAAATAGTAAATGAAAGTAGTAATGCACTAAATAGAAAGCACATGGTTTAGAGATGATTTTTCATGCAGCTTTCATGCATCCTAAATTTTACACAGTGTTGTTTAATCATATTACCTCATGCACAGGACAGTAGGATGAATATCACGGCCACCATTTAATGGTGAAATCTAGGTAGACTTAGGTACTTTTCCTCAAGTCATCCAGCAAAGCAGAGTAAAAAAAAAAAACTTGAAGCCACTTTCCCTGCCTCAGGTTACCTTGCTCTAATTCTTCATGGTCCTCTGGAACATTCTTCCTTAGATTCTACATAGCTGACTTTCACTTACTTATATAGAAAATCTTGATTGGTGATCAAAGTTCACTGTACTGACGACAAAGCTCTGACTGCCAGTGACATCCAGTGACAACAGCAAATGGCAGCCCTGATGGAGCTCTCACCCATGTGCTTTTGTGTTATTCTTCATAATCATCTCAGTTGCTTCTTGCAGTTTTTGAGCCTCAAGGCATATAATATAGAGATTTTTTTCAGTCAGTAAGTCATTCCTAATATCCATATAACAGCACAGACACTGAGAGAGACAGAGTGAAAGACTGAAAAAGCCCTAGGAGAAGAGAAACATGCCATAAACTGAAGGAGGTTGGTCTCTCCTGAAGTGAAATCAAACTGCAGACTGAGAACAGAGCTGAATATAATGTCATAGAGGTTCTTCCTCTAGGGGCAAAGTGGATTACTGAGAGGAGAGGTGCCTAAAGGCCTTGACCGGGTCCTAACACAATATAATTATTAAACATTTGTAACAGCAAATCTCACCTCCGTAGCTGGCCAAACCTTAACACAAGCAGGCTGGAGCTTCCAGAAGTAATGAACATTAAAGACTAGAATGTGCATGTGAATAGTGCTTCTATGTATATACTGTAGATGGAAAATAAAAATATTTCCATAAATCTGTTGCAAAGATAAAACGGACTGTGCACAAAATATTATTCCTTTCCATTATCCATGATCAGGCTCTAACATCATTTAGTAGAGAAGAAAAGAAAAATCACGATGTTTCTCTTTCAGAAAGTCTTGAATTTTCCCATTCGACAGTGAGCTGAGATGCATGCATCATTAATTGCTATGCAGAAAAGACTGTTCACTTCAACCAGCAATTAGTGGTAACATTCTATCCTGTGCAGTGATGAGACTTTTATGCTAATCACTATACAGCAGTAAATTAATCATTTGGGCACATTTAGATGGTATGTATATTTCATGAGACAGATACAGATATCAAGATCAGTTTGATATTTACTCATGGTAAATGGAAGTGTCTCAAATCGTTAAGGGGTAGCATACTAACTAAATATACTGCCAGAGATGTTTGCAGTGTAACAGCAGAAAAAGCACAGTTTCATCTCTTGTACCAGGAAGAATCTCTCTTTCTTTGTTTTTAATTATTTTAAGGGAGATAAAAATCTTGTGGGATCACATAAAACTAAATCATTCAAAGAGACAGTGAAACTCCAATAACGTTGACACATGAAGGACAAAAGCAGCAGCTTGGTTTCTCATCCTGTAATTCTTCTTTTATTACTGGAAAAATTACCTACTTTATATTAGTCAGTACTGAAAAGCGACTTTTCATCAGCATTGTGCTACAGTCTAGTTGGCTAAATGAATTATGTATCTGACTTGTCCTCCTATAACTATGTCTGAAAGCTTTGAGTTGTAGCAGAAAAGAAGTCTACCCAGGGGCCACCCCGCTTCTCAGCAGATGCAAGAGATCTATAATACCTTCAGGAAAATGTTTATTTGAAATTTAAATTTTTTGACACGTTTAAATACTACTGCTCTTTCTTCAGTTCCGAGCTTGCAGCCATTTAGGCAAAAAGCAACCTAGCCCACAGTTGATAGCATTTTAGTTTGTCAAAGGGAAACACACATGTGGTGTCTTTATCTTACGATGTTGTCATAATACTTGTGAAGAACATAATTTTATGGCAGCTGACCATGACAATAATAAAAATAATATCCTCAGCTATTACTGTCTCAACTAAAGAAAGACAACAGGGTTCTGTACTCAGAGATCAGAGGCAGTAGGCAAGTGGAAAGCAAAGCAATGTTGGTACACCGGGACCACTTAAGAAATGTTTCTGAATAGAAAATTGAACATCCTATATATGCTTAATTGCCAGCAAATGAAAGACTAGAATTGCTACACTGAACAAGGATTAAGATGAGCTATTGCAAAAAAGGTACAAAAACTCAGTGGGAAAGGAAATAAATGTATTATCATCTCACAGTTTATGGAAATTTTTTAAGACCAAGCAAGGTTATCAGGAGAGCATTTTGAACAGCTAAACTTTTAGATCTGAGAACTATTATAAATAGAACAAAAAAAGAACTGGTGAATCAAGAAGACTTTCTCATTTTGATCAAAACCTGTTTTTTAACTAAAAAATCTTTTGTTTTCAATTTAAGAACTGAAAGATTTTTAATTTAACTATAAAGTTAAAAGGCCAGTTTTGATTCTTGAACATTTTTTCAAAATCTGCTCTTCAAATTGTCTCTCAAGAATTGTGTACCCAAAGTTGATGCAAAGATTAAATTCTCTTCAGGGGCATCATGATCTTAATTTTAATGGCCTATCTTATGTAGCCGATGATCCAACAAGCATGCCAGGGGATGTATTTTGCAGTCATATGCGTATAGCAGTGTTGTTCTATAGAGAGAATTCTTGATTCAAAATATCTTCTATTTGACTTAATGGCAATTAAGGATCCCATTCATTAATTGAGGAAAACAACCCACAAATAATCCTTTTTCCAAATGAGGACAGGCTAAGACTTGTAACAATAAATTTAATTTCACTTTGAAGAACCTAATGACTCTCTGATGCTCAAGTGGCATACCACTGAAGACAAAAGATATGGAAAAAAGTTCAAAAAAGAGTCAATGATACTCTACAAAGGTCAAAACATTGGATTTAGAGACAGTTGTGAATCTGCCTGGGGTAAATACCGCTAGCTATGCTCTTGTCAGACATATAAATAAAAAGCTAAACATACATATGATATCTTGAAAGCTGAGGAAATTTTAGCTAACTTTATTTCAAAACTGTATAAAGAAAGATCAGAATATGTCTAGACATTTTCATGTTCCTGAAGTGATTTGGAGGAAAAAAAGGAAATATTTAATAGATTTGATGTAAAATTGCTATTAGGGTTCTATCATGGTAAACAGATATGATGGTTATTAATTCTATAAGCATGAATAGCTCATCTCTAAGCTACTGCTCAACTACAGAGCTGATTAACAGCACCAGGAATTGCCTGCCATTCAGTTTAATACTCTGTATGTTGTTCATCACGTTAGTGCTTTTGGTTGTATTGCAGCAGTTACGCACAAATCAATAAGATTGCTTGTTGTAAAATTTAAAAGCACAAACAAGGATAATGTCACAAATACATAAGCAGAAATCACATACCCTAAAATCTTCCTTCCCCAACACCACCTATAACCTCCCTGTAAGCACCTCCAAGACTCATCAGATGAATACCCACAAACCTTCAGCAGAAAAACCCAAAACAATTAAGTACACAGGAATTAAATTTCTCAATTAACTTCTCATGAAGAGTGCCTTCCTCTTGCCTAGGTTGCTGTAGGAGAGGGCATGCCACCAGAACAGGGACAGTGCTGTGAACGGCATGAGCAGGTAGGTCAGAATCTGCTCACACGCTCCATTTGGGTATCAGCAGACAGGCAGGGAAGGTCCCAGATGACAGCTGTGAGGCTATCTCTGCAACAGCACTGCATTTCAGAAAAAGAGCTGCCATTTGAAATTCTCTGCATGTCCCGATGGTGAGTCTTCCATCAGAAAGAAAACGACACACACACTTTCCCATGGGGAAGAGACCAAAGAAACACAACATGTGCTGTGCTCTGGAGATCTGAAGCTAGCCAGGAAACAGACAACATCTAGACTGTGAAAACACCATCAACAAATGGCAGGGCGAGTCCATCCAGCTGGGGAAACAGATTTAATTCCTGTTATTTACTTCCTATCCTGTGTATCCTCATTTATCTGTGTCCCACGTGAAGCAACCTGTATTAAGAGTAAACAGTGGTGGCTGACCGATCTATTAAAAACTCTGTTAAGCCACGTATTACTACTAATGCATCCAAGATTAATATGTCCCATAACCAGAACACTGTATACAAAGTAACATACTATCTTAAGAGAGTAAGAAGAAAACGCTATTTTATTAATAGCATATCATTCTAATGGATAGATTTAAAGAAGACAGAAAATAAATCCATAAACTTGTACACTCACTCAATACAATAACTATTCTGATGCCGAAAATTTATTCAGTATATTCTTCCTGATGCACAGGATCACTTTACATAAAAATGACTACTACATCATATTCAAAGAGGTATCACACATTGATCAGACATTAAAAAGTATTTAACAGAAGAAACTTTAAATGGAAATCACAATGGAATATATTAAAACAGAAAAAAAAAAGGAATATATAAAAGAGTATGTGCTTTGAGGAAAATAATAATGTGCAGGGTGAAACAGGAATTTCCCACAAAGACCGAATGCATTAGTGGACTCACAATCTTTACTGAAGAACAGAAATCTCTCTTGCTGCTTTATTACCTTGGCAACATTTCTTCCATGTCAGCAATTACATAGGAGACGACAGACCAAACAGCAGCACAGAGATTCATCTGGTTTGGATCCTGAACTGTCATTGTGTCCCCATGAGAATGATGAAACCAGAAGTATTTACTGATGTCATCACGCAAGCTGGCACCTGTAGAGAAAAATAGGCAATATTCCATTATATGAATACAAATATTTAAAGAAGAACATAAACATGAATCTATTCCTGTGTTGTTTATTATTAAATCCCCATGCAACTGTATAAAGTTCCATATCGTAACTACACAGAGCCACAGCACGTCCACTTTGTAGGTATTAGGTTAGCTGACTTAAATGAGCACAAGGCAACAAAAACTCACAATGGGAAAAAGCTATACTTCCCTTGAGATACTTGTCTCATTAGTACTATTACAGATCCATTTTTATTCTCTTGACTACCAGAATCTAATCAGGAAAATCCATACAATAGTCCCAGATGTGGTGGTCCTTCCCCTTGTTTTTTATCCAACAGAAAATGATTCTGTAGTTGTGGGACATAATATCAATATTTATGACTACTCTGATGACTAGTTATGACTTAGTTATGAATCCTAGCTTTGCTGCTATTTATGTTAAGTAAAGCTTAGGAATCTGCTTCTGCTTTCGAGCTTCCATTCACAATGCTGTGCAGTTTCAGAGCAGTCTTCCTGCGATCTCACCCAAAGGAATACATTCCAGTAGCTTTCAGGAGCCCCCACCAGCTAGTGGCGGAAGCAAGCTCAGCTGATATCACAGCTTGGCACCGAGAGGAGCAGGAAAAGCTGCCACCACAGCAGGTATGATGGAGGAGACACCACCACCCACCAGCCATGGGCCACAGTGCTTTTTATGTGGGTCTGTCCCTGTCTGCTCTTGTCTCTGCTAATGCTCTCTCTGATTCCCTTTCTCCTTGCAGCTTCTTCGCTCCAGGTTCATTACATCTGCCTCTTCTTCTCTGGTTTTATCAGCTCCCCTTTGCTTTGTTTCAGGTTAATCAACTCTCCCACCATAACAAAACTCCACTCCACTTATTTTCAAAGTAAGTGTGACATTTGCCAACAGCATGCTGATTCATGGCTTGTAAATCCTTTGGGTTGACTCATTTAGTGTGCAAGCTTACCAGGATTAAGAGTCTGCAGCTCTCTGTGTAGGAAGCCTCTAGCATAAGAAGCTCCACTCTTGCTTGGTCATAGAAACTCAAAACAAATCTTAATACGAATTTGAGAGTACCAGCTATTGGACCCAGCCAGAAACACAGACTGAGATTAGATAATACTATGTAAAGTAATATAGAAAAAAATGGATTGTTTGGTTTAAAAAAATCAACTAAATAAACTGTTCGCATACTTTTTTATAAATAGTGGAAAATCAGCATCAAATGATGAGGGCTTTGATAAAATCATGTGTGTTCATAAGAATTACTATTATGATTTTCCTTGGTTTCACTGAGATGTCTGAAGCCTTTGAGGAGAATGAAAGCAAAATTTCTCACAGCATAACTGTGCATTCCTGTAATATATATCTTTTGATCACTCCTATAATCATTCAGGACACAGTTCAGCTCTTACTGTGCTTAACAGGCACATTTCCATCACTGTACAGGGAATTGATTTGGATTGCTTGTTTCACTGCTATTTTAGAATGAAGGAAAAGAAAGACAATGTATTTTCCAATTCCATCCAAGATGAAGATTCCTTCAGAAGAGATATGATACACAGAAACCAAAAGCTGCAGCTTACGATTTTGCAGTATTGAGACCAACTTCATTTTAAGTTCTCTTCTTGCTCTTAAACCTATTTGCTTCTGACTTGAACCAATGCAATCCCACAGAAGTCATAGGGTGGGTTACAAATGCTGAATTATTTTCCAATAGTTTTAGCATTGAAATTATGTCAAATCAGATTCACTTTTAAAAATTGATTCTGAGTTCTTTTAAATATGTACAAGTATAAAACAATAGAACTGCTTTGATAAATTCTTTAAGTGATGGAATTCTGCACTGCAGATGCATTATGAATTAAGCCATTGATGCAAATCCATTACAATTTTTGACAATCTTTTATAAGACCCAAGATACAAATTATTCCCTGCTTGGAATTTGTAGTACACATTGCACTAATCATAATAATTAGAGATTTACAGAGTAGTGTCTTATCTCTGTGAACAGATCAGGAACAAAAACCTTTCACTTTGTAATGCTTAATTCATTGAAAAACTAAAATACATTTGTTCCTCTGAATTTATTTTTTTAAATCATAAATAAATCTAACTTTTCCATCAAACAATTATTGTGTAAAAATTGTTGCAGTAAGATTTGTCAGAGAGTGTTAGAATGCAGAATATCAAAAGGTTCCTAAACAGGCTGTGCTTTAGGCTGTCACTGAAGACAGGAACCTGTCAGTATCTTATGGGATAATGAAAAGACCCTGAGAAAGCAGTTTATCCTACGTAAACAGAAACAAAGGAGAAAATCTGTGTTCATAGCTTTAAGCACAAGAAAAGATTTTTACAGCCAAGGGCCCCACAAAAGCCTCTAGACACAGAACACCCTGGGCACAAACACAACTGCGAGCAATTTTCTTGTCTCCTGCTCCAAACTTGGCACTACTCCATACTGGTGTTAGTTGCCATGAGGTATTTATGATCTCCAGAGGTGGTTGGACAACGAGAAGACACTGAATATGGCCCCTTCACCAGAAAATGCATTCAGGATTGAGATCAGCATGAACAAGTGATTCTGAACTTCACTGAACAGTGAAGTTCTGAGACACTCTGCCAATACTCACTTCAGATTTTTGATTACAGAGTTATGAAATTTTGTCTAGGAAACATCTGTAGATTCCAATCACATTGAAGTATCTAAATAAATTCAGTGGGATCCCTCAGCCACTTTTCTGAAAAGCTAAGAGAGAAAAAAAGGCTTTCAGTACAAGCAATCACTGTACAGAATTCAGGAGAAGGGAAAGAAGGATTCTGTTTAATGCTTCAAACAAAAGATTTCAGAGTAGATTGACTGACTAATTATACTGCATCCTAGATAGCCATAGATTATTAACCTTTCTCAAAAAAATCTGCCTGGAAGTCAAAGTTCCTACTTCTAGAAGCTTGAAAGATAATAAGAAACCAAAAAAATTCACCTAGATACAAATTTAAAAAAATTCACTTGCCAATTAGCTATTCCACCTGAAATTAAGTTTTTTTGTGGTTGTTGTTACCGTTTGGACGGTGACATTTCCCTCAGGAACATTAGATACTAAAAAATGGAGGGTTGTTATTGCAAGCTACATAAGCTAGCAGTCAGGGAAAAGACATGAGTAGCCACATGTCACAGGCCTGCCAAAAACTATTTACCGTCTCCATGATAGCCACCAACAAAGTGGAGAGTATGCATTTCCCAGAACAGTGTTGTAAGGTTGAATTAAGTACTTTAAAAGCCTCATATGGGAAGTGTTACAGAAGTGTGTCAAGTAGTTAATTTTGATTTCCGTTGTAACTAATACGTAAAAAAAAAAAAAAAAAAAAAAAAAAAAACTAGCAATGCTCAAGCCTCCACTACCATACTCGTGTTCTCCACAGTTAATGGAGAATGGTTTCATTTGTGCCAAGACTGTAGAGCAAGAACACCCATAAAGAAAAAGTGAATGTTTGCCAAAAAATCTTTCTTAATTACCCTCTTCTGGTCTATTCACATTTACAGTGATACAAATCACATGAGAAACATTGCTAGCTAATAAGGAATTTAGGAAGAAACTGCTTTTAGCAGAGTATAATAATTGTTGTGGCATGAAGATAGGGAATGTTAAAAATTGCTGCCAAAAATACTACATTTACTCTATGAATGCAGGAAAATACTGGAAATTAAAAACTATACATAAATTACTATTTGAGCAGTTTTGATGAGATATAGATAATTCATAATTCCATCACAAAGCAGTAGAAAACACTCTTTAATACAGTGTTGCATAGAGTGGCAATACAGTTACTTGAAGGCAGATATTTAGTGCTGTTTGGGATCTTCCAGGTGTCTCTGACACTGGCATGGGGCTGACGGTTGTGACTCAGAGGTTGTATCTGATGCCTGGAGCAGCTGCCCAGGCCCTGCGAGGTGTAGGAAGTTGCACTACATATGTGGGTCTAGGGAACTAAAGCATCTTCTGTATGTTTGTCCTTGATGCAGTAAAACACTATTTTACTTGTTTGCCATTTGTGGGAAATACGTGTAAAAATATGGGGCCAGAGGCAAATGCTGAGGCTAATGCTTATTCATTCCTAGTTTGGGCTTTTTGGTTTCTTTCTTTTGGGTGCTTGGGGATTTTTTCGTTTCGTTTTGTTTTTCTGCTTTCAGCTCCCTCTGAGATCACTTCCTCACACTTAACCTGTTACTGAGTCTTCAGGCTAAGCAGGCTGCAGATAGAAATGATTTTTTTCCTCAGGTTATACTAGAAAAGGAGATGTTTCCATTGTACCAGAATATGTCAGCACAGTTACTTGTGCAGCACTTGCCAAACAGATCAACTTACTCCATAAATGTAATAATTTTAAAAACATGTACCACCAGCATACGCTCTTTTGTGACCAAATGCCTGTTGAAAACTCAGACAGCATCAGGGCACTTGGGATGATGCTGGTGTCATCCAGGCTGACAAAATCATTAATCATTGGGGTATCTTTAGCATAGCAGACAGGTATTTTGTGATCAAATCCAGTTTCTAAGACACGTATTGATCCCAGGTATTTCAGGCCTGCTACATACAGTTCAGTGAGTCTCTCAAACATAATACTATTTTTCCCTTCTTTCCTCAAGTGTGGCACCTTCTTTTTAGATGTGACAGCTTCTAGGCTCTGCCACCAAGCCCAAGTGTTTCTTCAGGAATCAATTCACTATCATGCAATTGTGAGAAAAATAAGCCAGTAGTACAAAACTGCACCAGAAGTGATAATCAAATAAAATAACTACTGTTGTCAACCTTGCCACCCTGTCCATTCACCCTGTTTGTGACCTGCCTGAACAAGTACCTTGTTCCTTAATCCCTTACAGGATTAGGCTATCTCACGGAGTAGGAGTTGGATACGCCACCTCCTGTGCCACTGCACCAGGGGCATCATCTCCAGAAATGGCATCTCTCCCTCTATCCATCCAGCACGAGATAACCCTTGATTAATTTGGATATCAGTTATACAAGACATAAAACAAATTTTTCAGTTCTTTTACCTCATTCTTGTCCTGAACTCATTTCAGAAGTCTCCGTACAGCCAGCCTTTTTATACATGGTTGGACACAGCACATAAGGCAGGCAAAAGGTGCTGCTCTGGTAACAGATACTGACAATGTATTTTCAGTAATCAGCTGTGTGAGAGCATCCTAATGAAAATCCACACGCACACTGAGAAGTTCTGAAAAACAGTCCATCCTTTTTAGCTTCTGATCGCAGCATAAAATGCACAATGTGAATATTTGTTACCTGGTGACCAGAATACATACCTGCCTTATATCTACATTAAACATCAATTCTTTGCAGATTAGTAAGCTTTTTTTTTTTGCCAAATTAATAAAATGCGATATTGTTACTAACGCAAAAGAATGAATGAACCACAAAGTGAATGATGAGCGTGTCAGTCATGACCACTGCTTCTTGCCAACCACAGTCAAATACACTGCTGCACTTATCTGCATTGCTGTGATAAGTCATCATTAAGCACTACTGCCAGTTTTTTAAGCTTTAAGACTCCTGCCATTTTGTGCAAACAATGACTGGCAAATTAGTTATTGATTATCGGTATGATTGCAAAGGCAATTTCCATAAAACTCAAACATCTTCAGGGGTAAAGCCTATAGTATCTCCAGAGTATTTTTTAGTGCAAAACATCTTGCATTTTTTTTGTCTACATATTTTCTTTCACTTGTTATGTATCAAATAACATTTAGTTGCCAAATGAAGGCAATCATCTGAGACTTAAAGTCAGTATGTTTGCTGTACAGCCCTATCAACGTCTTCCCAGTTGTTTTTGCTTTCAAGTAAACTTTACAACACAACTGTTGCATGAATCTTTCAAAGACACTTGGAAATTCCCCACCAGCTGTGTAATCCTTCTTGAGAGTGCTGGTTCTTCAGTACCACAATTAGATCATTGGGAGGTTAACCTCTAAATGTACATAGCCATAGAGAGTGAAGTACACTAATGAACACCAACCATGTATAAGCAGTCTAACTTTTTTCAGGTTTTGTTTTACAGCAGTGCCTAGAGGATTTAACAGAACTGCCACTCCACTGTTTTACACACTATATATATCTATCCAAAACCACGAGTCCAGTCCAGAAGAACTTGTACTCTAAAGAGGCAACAGGGACTGCAGGAGAGAGGCAAGCAGAGATGAAATGACACATTCATCTTCTCACAGCAGCTGAGAAAGAAAGAAATGCTAGAAATCTGAGCTAGACCAGTGCCCTGTTGTGCAAGCTGTACTATCTCTTAACAGCAAAGCTGGAAATGCCTCAACAAAGGATATTTTGCTTAACATTTCCAAAATTTTATGAAGCTAAAGTAAAAGCTTTGCAATACAGTTTATGTGTACATCTCTCACATCTTCCAAGTACCTATATGCTCTAGTTTTATTTTTCTGCAAAGACAAATCTACATAGTATTGAAAGAACTCCTGGCAGTGAGATGTTAATACAAATACCTGATTTCAAATCTTCTTTTTATTTCTGCAGTGGTTTAGCTCACCACAAAAGACAGCATCTGTTTTTTCATCTATTAAATTCCAGATTGCTTTTGTTTCCTACATTTTCCCTCAGAAAACAAGAAAAAACTCCTTTACTTCCTTATCAAGTTTATTCCAGTCTCAGGTCTTTTAAATGTCAATGACACTGCTCAGAGATGTACTGAAAAACTGCAAAGCCTTGGAAGTGAACCAAGAGGCAATGAAAAATGTATGCCCTGTTCTTTTACGCAAAGTACTAGAATTGGCAAAAAATATGTAAAGGACACATCCTCATCTTCTATGCAGTTAAAGACTGTTATATACCAGGAAAGTAAAAAATACTGAAGACAAGTGCATTTTGCTCATCAGAGCGCTAACTCAGCTTTGTGCTCCTACATACCCTGTCAAACAGGAGTGTGGGGAGGGCTATACATGTCCAGTCAGTAGCAGATTCAGTAGCTTCTTATTTCTCATATCTGGCATACAGCTGCCCTTGAAATTCTGAAAGGCTAAAACTGCAGGGTTGATGTGGGGAGATGCATGATTTGCCCTCAGAAGAATGTGCTTCAAGAAACTACAAAAAAAAAAAAAAAAAAAAAAAAAAAGGTTAAAAGATCTTAATAGGAATATTATTTCTTATTCTATTTTTTATTTTCATTTTGTGTCTTTTTGAAATCCAGTAATGTCACAGCTCTGAAACAGTCAAGTAGTAAATCTGCTAAAATGAATAATTTTGTTTAGGATCCCTTCAGTGGAAGGCTGCCCCTGTAAAATGGTATCTACTGCTGGCTGCCAGATATGGGTAAGCGTTTAGATAGGTTTTTGAGCTGCCCTCAGTTTAATGCAATCTTCAGAACAATTACTATAATGAAAAACCATTTATTTTAGCTGGTTCCTGCATGTATTTTAGTGCGCATATTAACCTCTTCTTTCGTGTGTTAACCCGTAGTTGATAGCTGACTTTAATGCCAATTAATTCATTATCCATTTTTCAAGTAAGCAAAGACAATGGACAATGTTAACGCTGTTTAGCGAGGCACTGACAGCATTAGTTCTCCTGTGATTTAGTCTCAAATGATGAAATTACAGGCTAAGTTGCTTGAGTTTCATGGTTACAGACACTGGAATAGTTTCCTGTATAGAGCTTATATATAACATTAGAAGTCCTGCTGTTTCACCTCCTGAGTCATTCTCTCAAAAGTCTTTAAAATTCATGATTCAAATAACTAGGCAGAGGGAAAGCTTTCAGTCCGTTGTTTCAATGGCTAATTAAATGAGACTACAGTGTAAAGGAGACAATATGATGTGTGCATTATTTCTTGTTTTGTTTAATGCATTTGAGAATTAATCCTCTGGATACACTAAACAGACTAAATTACAGCTCAGGATTATCACAGTTACTTTTGCAACATATTAACCTTTTACTTATAGCTGCAGAGGAATAACGGCAGCTGGGGATTCAATCTAGACTTGCATAAAATCCTGTAAAATAAGAACGGAAGTAGTTCTACTTCACAGGACGCAGGTTGAGTTGAATCTAAAATAATTTATACTAAACTGCCCTTGCCTTAACAAAACCAGATGAAGCTCAACAGCAAAAACGTACTAGAAGCTCTTCCTCCATTCAACAACTCATTGCTTTAAATTTTCTTTTTGTTTGTTTTAAAAAGGGTCACACTTTCCAGCTTAGTATTAAACAGCCAAGCACTGCCCAGATGTGCCCTGACACTTGCCCGCTGCTGTCCCCTCCTGCCTGCTTGCAGGCGGGATGCTGCGGGGACACACTGTGCGGGGCATCAGGAGCTCAGCACAGCGCCCTGCCTCGGGACAGGGCAACAGCAGATGATTCAAGGAAGAACACAAAAAGCAGGGAAGGCATCCTGCATCATTTCACTGGAATATCCTCCCTTTCTCAAGATACCAGAAAGTCAGAAATACTGAGCTGGAGGCTGCATTCAACCCACCTTTGATGGAGCAATCCTCCACAAGCTTATTAAACCCATTTTTTACACCTCTGTCCCCCACAGTACCCTGTGGCCATGCACTTTGTGCACGGTACTTTGTTTCCTACAAAACTACAGCCGGATTGTTTTACGCGGGCACATTACTATGTGTGTAGTATCCTGCCACTCTTCATTCCTCTCAGCATCATTGATGGTTTTATACATGTTTATCACATCCTAACTCAGCAGTTCTTGCCAAGCTGCGAGAGCCCTCTTCATATGGAAATTATTTAATATCTCTAAGGATGCCAGTGACCCTTCTTGTACTTCTGATTCTGTTTCATCGTTTATGAGATGAGAAGCCAAAACTGCTTACAAAACTTAGTATGTGGATGGACTCATAATGCGACTGCTGTGTACCAATATATATTACAATGATGATGTTTCTATTTGTTCTCTTTCTTCCCCTGTAACACAAAACACTGAGTTTTTCACTGTTCCTGAGAACTGAGTGGATAAATTCATCCACAGGGATTTCCAGATCTTTCTAATTGAAAATAACTAATTTGGAGCCTGTTGTCATGTATGCATAGTACACAAAATGCCTTACTCTGCATTTATTAATAGTGAAATGTCCTTGGCTGCTGTATTGCCTAGGCACTTACTGCTGTGAGATTATCATCACATTTTCATAGTCAACTTTAGTCTGGGTACAAATTTTTGGAATACTCATCAGGAATCATTGTGAATTTATTATTCACTCCCTTTTCAGCTAACACTGAGTTTGGTGATCATCCGAAGTCCCCCAGAATGTGTCTGGGCAGCCTGATAAAGGTCTTCCTCCTTTATGAAAACGGACAATTTATTTCTACTGTCTTTTAATCAGGTATAATTCTACAAGAGGAACATTCCTGTTATCCCGTAAGAATTTGTTTCTCTAAGTGTCTTTGATGTAGGACCTTTTGAAAATTCAATTGTACTTTGCTGACCAGATCTACCTACAGAAATGAAAGACTCTGAAAGAGCTCTACTAGATTTGGGAGGTATTCTTTTGCTAAAAAACAGACTGACTCTTCCATCATTTTGGTATTATCTATCTTTGCAGCCTCTTTCATCTTCTCTGCTGTTTCACAGCTTTGTCACCAGCCTGGTTCAGTTATCAGTGGATTCTTATTTGGGCAGGGCACTTCAATTTAGAAGGATTATATATCTGTGTGTGTACATGTATATACTTTTAACATATATGTACGTATACACACACACACACACACATATGCATACACATGAACTATGTAACTATGTATATATATATATATTCTGTATACTTCAATATAGTTTATTTCATATCTGAGTTCTTTAAAATAAGGCATGTTACTACATATGTTAAGTAGGGACTACTTAATAAAGTTGATAGTTTTAATACTGGCTGCTGAAATCACAAATCCTTTACATTTTGCATTCTCTTATAAACACTACTTGAAACATACGAAAGTACATGCAAAACATTCAGGTTTTCTAATTTAGTATTTCTTTTTTTGATTTATGCTTCAATTCAGCAAAGTAATTAGTTTTGAGCATACGACACTCAGTTTTAAATGTCACTCCTGAGGTCCAAGCTAGGTACTTTATAAGACTGGGACCTATATGAATCATCTTTACTAATCAAATGTACTTTTATATATCTCTATATTCTCTGTATAACTAGACCATGTATCTGACGTTATAAACTTGCCTAGAAACCCAAAGTTATTAAAACACTTTCTTCATTGTTCTCTGCTAGCCAAAGAGCTACTTGTTTATGTTCATCAGTAGACATTTGTCCCACACAGACACCTCATGCTACCAACTTCCAAATAATCCTAGAAATTCAGTGTAAACATGCACGCTCTGCTGCATTTTTGGATGGACTGAAGATCTGATGTGGGGAGCTGGACTGGTGACAATGATCCACATATCAGGGGTCTTTCGGTATTTGTGTCTGCAATAACTCTATGTACCCATCCACATCAGTTCAAGAAGCTTCTCTGTATTCTACAGTTTATGGAGATATTTCCCAAACCAAGCTTGCAACCTACTTTAATGCAGGCCTTTAGGTCTGCTTTCACAGAGGAGGATGTAGAGAAAACACACAGCTTTCCCTTGAATTTTCATTCAGACCCAAACATTCCCCCAGATGATACAAATACAACCGGATGTTTAATCACAAACTTCCTGTAGGGCTCTTTCTGGCAATCAGCTAACTCCTAGACATGCTAATATTCACAGGACCTGGCTAAGTGGAGCTTGCCATTCTATCCTGGTGGTAGACAAAGCCTGTTAATCACTATTTTGGTGCTTAACAAGTTATTAAAAAAATGGTCACCCTAGTGTGAGTAAAACATATTCTCAGGAAAATACAGCTTTGTTATATTTTATGTAACAAAAATTGACCAATTATGTATTTATGCAATCACATAAAAAGGATGAACAATGGTTTTTACTGCCTCTTTATACATATCTCCCTGGGATTATCAAACACTTCAAGGTGACAGTGGATTTTAGATGTATGACCATTAACCAAGGCTGGAAAAATAGAATGACAACTATAATAAAATACACTTAATAATATTTATGGTTACTCTGATTTATGCATACTTGAATCTTAAACCAATATAGGTTATTTACTAACAAATGTTAGATGCTGCAGATATTGGTGATGAAATAGCTCTTTCATTTGATCTACAAACCAAAATATATCTAACTAGTTCATTATTAATAGAAAAACAGAGAGGTGCTTGAAACACAAAGTTCAGATCTGATCTTATCGTAAGGTTCAGGGCTGTTCAGATCTGGGGGTTTGCGCCATTCCTAAAACAAAGTTTTTTAGTTTCTCCCATTCTGACATACAAGCCACTTTTTTTTCCCATTGGCTGTGAAGACAATGTAACAGGAAGAAAAAAGCTATCGAAACTAACTTTTCCGTATTTTTAAGCAATAAATTGCATATGTTTGCCAATAAGCTCTGAAGAAACAACATACTTAATGAAAAAAAGATTAAGGTATAATTAAAATGCCTGCTGCAAACCTGTTGACTGCAATTTCATAATCTTACTTCATTTTCATGCTTCATGAAGTTACACAGTGCCCCACTCAGAAAAAAAAATAAAGAAATTAAAGGATTTCTGGAGGGACTTATCAGGAGAAAGAGAAATTTCATACACCTGATCTGACTCTGTAGTGCATCACTAACTGTATATGGTCTCTTGACTAATCCACGTGGTAGAACTAGTATTAGAAAAACACAGAGTAAATAAAGCTTTGTCCCTCATTAGCATGTTTTTTTCAGTGTATAAATTCGAGTTGATGTGATAGCTATTTTATCACGGTGCAAAAAAGATGAGTGACTTGACAAAACAGTAAGATACTAAAAATGAAATAGAATTCATAGAATCTTAGAAAGATCACTCAGGTAAGGGAACAGTTAATACGAAGCTGAAAGGTTAACTTGCTTCCTTTCAGCGACACCAGTGAGTGCATTTGCCTTAAAGACAGGTTTAATGTATCCTGTATCTCACTATGTGCAGAAGAGACTGGCCATGCCTTTTTTCTTATTGTTAATTTGCTAATTTTTTTTGTTTGTTTTCACTCAGATTAAACGTGGGTGAAGGTCCCATTTAAAACACAGAAAACAAAGCCTGGCTGGGGTGAAACTTTACAGAAGCAGAACAAGGCACTTAGCGTGTCCAACAGCCCCTGAATGTTGAGCTGCGAGAGTAAATCCTCCTCCTCATGCAAACGCATTATCTCCATAGTGATTATATTGCACAAATCAAGAATCAATACATATTTGTCATCATTTGGGAATGAGAATGTTCAAGGCTCCATTTCAAGTTACATGCTACTGTTACTCAGTACAGCCTTTAGAGGTATTTTGCAAGCAGCTCCTAATGGCACAATGCTTTACATACAATGCAACAAATGTAGGTAATTTGATAATAGTGACAGACTCTAGGCAATACAAAATAAACAAACCTCTATTAGTTTAAACAGTCCGTATGATCTTTCTGATGTATTGTGACCATGCTAAAACTCAGAGTGCTGTTAACAGCTGTATAAATCCACACCATTTAGATTTGGATTTAAGTCAAAGTAATAAAATGCAAGCATCCTCTCGTAAAGTTATTTAGAGTGTTACATTCGAACACTCTTGACAGCATAATGCAAACAGGGGAAAAAGCCAATTACGACGATGAATGATAATGATGATGCAAGCTAGAACAGGCGATGTGATCTAAGTAAAATTATCAGTGAATGATTACAATTTTTCTAATATATTCAAAATCTTAATCTCTGCCTTGCTACCCTAGGCAGAAAGATACGCTTTGCGGAAAGATACAATCCCTAAATCCAAGTTATCATAAGCAGAGTCCAATTTGATAGACACTTTGTATAGGCACAATTTGATAGACACTTGGTGTATTTAACCCAAATTAGATGGACTGAAATCTCTGTAATCACCAACTTGCCTTCCTTATGATTATCTTCTAACCATTGTTTTTAGTAATGCATCTGTTTTATTCTTACCTTCTTTTCCTTCCTACAAGTTGTTCCCAACACGCCCACAAGAGATTAAACAAGCAATGGCATGCCATGCATGTAGTATTTCCTACCTGCAACCAGACTACGAGCTCAGTTTATTTTCAGAGACATATTCAGTATGTTGATTTTCTTCTGTAAGATCTGAAGGATAGGTATCTTGCAAATGACCTCCCTCCTTGTATTTTTAACCAGGAAGTGAGGATTAGCTAGGAGAACAGTTCATATATCTCGTTACCCATAGCAGATTCTGTCTGTCATCCGCATCATTGGACTTACTGTACTAATCTTAAATCAATTAAAATGCTCCCTACTGGATGCTCATCATTAGGAAAAGACTGAGAACATATAAATGATCCTTTCAGTCAGTCTATCAAGAAGTTCAAAAGACTTAGGTTTTATTGGAAAGAGAAGATATGAATATGACATTTGGTTCCTCCACAATACACAAATTAAGGACATTTTTTTACACAATAAATACATACATATACCATATATCAAGCCACACAGACTTTAAAACCCTTCAGGAGCTGAACCTGCACACGCTAAATAGAGTATCTTGCTATAAACTCAAATACTGCAATGACTGCTCAGTTGAAATGGAATCCAAGATGTTACCTAAAATATACATCTGTATGAAAATTTTATAACACTCAGTCCAGTATTTATTATAGTTTTAAATAATCACTTCAAAACTGACAGGTATTTGGTAGTAGGAAAAAAAGTTGTTTTTTCTCTCTTAAGATCCACAGCTGCAAAATAGCCTTGCATGATTATCGATTGAATACTTTTCATTTCCAACTGCTACACGGACTGAGATAGAATAAAAAATGACAGGCCTCATTAGTCCTATGTAGGCCAACATAGCTAATATCAGATTCGTCAAAGGAGGTGAAAAAATACCATCTTTTCAAAAAATCAGCCATTGAAATGTCAATGCATTGACTGAAGAACCGAAAATCTTCTGCTATCGCATATTCTTTTCAGAGTCAAAAAACAGACAACTAAGTTTCAGGTAAGTAGAGTCAAATTGTTCTAGGCTGAGAGATGGCAATCACTTCTCAGAGATGTAGACAGGGTCCGGAACTGTAAGTCCAAAAGTGGCTCTGGGTTTTAAAAGATACAGCATAGCAGAAAAGGCAATAATAATTACTTCAATAATTAGATTCTGTCCTGTGCTGTATATCTAGAGCCCAAGGCTTATCTGGAATTTGAAAAGGCACTCAGTGTACCTTTACAGTAATCTATTTTGATGAATGGAGCAGCCAAATACCCTTTTCTTGAAACAGTGAGAGAGCAATCACACTTTTTCCTGTCTCAATGAATTTAAAATGTTCTGCAAATCAAAAGGAAAGAGAGAACAAATGAAGAAAAGAAGCAAAAGACACAGAATAATGCTATCCAGGAAGGGGGCAAGTATTGAATATTGCCCTATTTTTTTCTGCAGAAAGATGCTCTATGCTCTTTGTATTGTACAAAAGTTAAGCAGAATTCTAAAACAGGGAGGAAGAATTTTTTTGCACAGATTAATGATGAAGAAAGGAAGTGATCCTGAGCAATAAGTATGTCAGAGAAAAGTAAGCTGCAAGCAGGAGCCTTAACGAATGGGTGCAAGACACATTCCTCAGAGCTATAGGAGGCAAAGTCAAGACTGAGTTTGGGAGGACTGACACAACATTTGTCTAAGACACTGGTAAAGCAATGATCCAGCCTGTTTCCATAGACATAGGAGAGCTGGCTTAGCAGACAGGAATACTCACTCATGTTATATTATTAGAGAAGTGTTACTTAGCACCTTCTTAGCTAAGGTCTCAGCAGGAATTCTGGCAGAGGCATGTGACTCTGAACAGTATACCCTACACTGCCATTCCTTCCCACTTACTCTAATTAGAAACTTGAGGTCATCATTCAGACCAAGAGTTAGTAAAATGAAGTCGTTACCTAGTATTTTAAGTAAAAGTTTTCAAAAATACCATAACATTCCCCAAAACACTGCATAATGTCTCAAAATTATTTTACAATAGACTTTCTGGTAGCTACCTGTCTAACCTAAAGAGAGGTTCTACATGTAAAATAAAAGGAAAGTAAATGACATTTTAAACTGCAAGATGATCCCTTCTTCCCCTAAACATGCTAAAATAAAAGACATAAATGCAGTACACTTGGAGGCTTCAAACAGCATCCAATTTATGGCCTTTTAATTGCGACCACACACAAATATCTGCACTATAAGCTAGTCAGCAGGTTTTGGTGGAACCTATGATGTTCCACTTCTATGGAACCTATCCATAGTAACTAGGAACTAAAGAAAGAGGCACACAGACTAATTAACTTTCCTCAATGACTCTCATTTAATACACCTTAATGATTTGAAATTAAGACATGCATAATCTGGGATATTTTCACAATTAAGATATTTAAAACGTTGATCAATTTTGGTTGCACAATGAAATCTACTTCCTAACTAGAAGGGCTAAAATTGTTCAGGCCAAGAAAAGAAGTTATTGTAGCTGACTTTCTAAGCCCTGGTATATTCAGCTTGTGGTTCACAAACATAGTAAGAGAGCTTGAGTGGCTCTGCTAAACCCTATCTTTATACTGTTGTCAGTTATAAACTTTAGAGTAATGGTGGACAACTAGTAACAATTTTCAGGGTTGACGGTGGCACCGCAGTGCAAACAGCTTAGGAATCACATTGCTAACGCCCTCCAAGTTCTTCTTTTGTTATGGGGAAAAATACTCCAAGAATTAACCTATGCTTCGCCATCTTTCTACTGCAGCTCTCTCAGTACACGCTGTGAGCAGAGACAGGAAATGAGTATGCACCCTGGCTTGCTTGAAATCAGTATAAACTATGTAACTACAAACGGCACATACAACACTTCCGCCTCCTTTCTCCAAGAACTATGAATGCAACAAAGGGCCCCAGTCTATGAAGTGCACCAGTTACAGTCTGAGTGCAAGAAAAACATCTGTACAGCCTTCAACAGTATTTTTGTAAGACTTCTTCTGGTAACATGTTGTACATACAAGGGGCATTAATTCTCCCTGAAACATAAAAGAAAACACGCTAACAATATTTTTTTAATTACAAACACATTCAGCTTATTTCGGCACCTCTGTTATTTTGAATTGAAGGTCTGCTGCTGCAAAGTCTCATCTGCTTGCAGATTTGTTTAGCAAAGAAGAGAAATAATAAGCAAGGAATCAATAGGGATCATTGGTATCATTAATATTTCCTGTTTTTCTCTGACCTTAATCTGGAAACACACTAAAAATTGCTTTCAGTTGAAAGTAGTCAGCCTGTAAAGTTGAAAGTCTACAACTAGCCAAATAATTCACAAAATACTACCCCTTTACTCTCATCTTCCCCTCTTTCCTTTTCATTTGTGTTCTATTGCCTTTAAACTTGGGCAATAAACTTGCAGCTGAAACCCACAGACACTCAGCTGCAGAATGGGGGCCTCAGATTTGTATTATATAGAGACAAAGGCTCAAAGGTAAGATTGCATCATAATTTATATGCTAACACTTTAAATAATATGTAGAACATCCTTTCATCTAAAAGGCCACTGCCAGTACAGAGTACAGAGAGTTTTGTTATCCAGATGATTTAGCACTATCTAGACTGTATGCAGACTTGTGGTACTTAAAACATAAAAACAGCTGAATTGGGAAAAAAATACAAAGGGTCAACTAGGCCTGCTACCCTATCTCTGAGAGCAGACAGTGTTTTGAGAAAGAATGAGAAAAAAAGAGAATCACTTCCCTCAGTATATCTATTGAGTCATCTACAGTTTAAGAACTTTCTGTCTGACGGCCTTTGTGGGACCTTTCTCTCACGTAGTATTCCACCTTTTTTTAAATGTATGTTTGATCCTGGCCTCCAAAACGTCTTGTGGTGCTGATTTTCTGCATTCAATTATCCATTGACTGAAAAAGCATGTCCTTCTGTTTTAAATCTGAAGTCAGTGTTAATACTCTGATCTTCCAGTTATATAAGAAAAGGTGCTGTTCCTGTGCTGTTCATATATGTCTCTCATATTCTCTGCTTTTTTGTTTTCAAAGATGATGATTGTGTTTTGTTTATGGTTTCCACCATTAGAGATGGCAGGACCACCTCATAAAACCTGGAACTAGCTTGGTGGTTTATGTTCATGTTTATGTCAAACTCTGGAGAGTAGTTTGTACAGTATAAGGAAAGGTTTGCTTTGTTCAAAGTAATAATTTGTAACCTACATTTCACCACTGAAGTAATACATGATATGAAGAACTGCAATTTCATGAAATCTTTAAAACAGTCTGGCAACTAAAGGCAGAGCTACAGTAAAGCTAGGTTTTTCATTTTGTGATAAATGGCAAAATTCTGGGGGGCAGATGTTTCTATCTCCAAAAAAAAAAAAAAAAAAGAAAGAAGACAGCAAATTTTTCTCATAAGTGAAACTGAACAGTAAAGCCAAATAGTTCAACCATGCACATTTTCATGACTGAATACATATGTGAAATAAAAACCTTAAAAGAAAAAAAATATTTTCAATTGCTGCTCTAGACTTGAATGAAGTATTTGTTCTTGAATTCATCATTCTGAATACTTTCTTTTAAAATTTCATCAAAATAGATATTGTTTATATCAGTCAACATTTCTCAAAATCTTCCTCTCCTTAAAAGCTTGAAGAGCCAGTCTATCTATGGAAACTATTTCTGCAAAGAATTGTAAATATGAAGAAACACCAAATCAAGTATCTAGGAACAATGTCTTTAGTGTAATAACATCATAGTGATCTTGACATGCTACTAGAATATAGTGTGTTCCAGCACCTTAGTCTGAATACTCAGTATACATGATGGCTTCCTTTGAGCTTACCTTCTGATTCCCTAAAGTATGTGTAAGAGCTCAATAAAACTGTAATCTCTGAGGGCTCCAGAACAATTGTTTGACATAGCATCACCAATGGTAATGCCAAAGGAGAGAAAGAAAATGATGTATAATATAATGTTAGTCCAGATGGGATGGACAGTGTGCTTAGGGATGAAAAATGTATGGATGTATAGAGTGGGGCAGTGTATGAGTTTGAGGCCATTCATTATTTTCACTGTAGACCAGAATGATGGAATAGAGTCTGTCTGTGCTAAGGGATGGCACCAATCAAGGAAGCATAGCAAGGACACTAAGGGTGTTCTAGGTGACCTTGATAAACTGGAGAAACTTGAAAAAACAGGATGCTGTTCAGTAGGGGCAAGTGTAAGGTCATAGAATCAGTAAGGTTGGAAGGGATCTCTGGAGATCATCTAGTCCAACCTCCCTGCTCAGCAGGGTCACCTAGAGCATGGTAGACACGGTTGCATCCAGGCGGTCCTTGAAGATCCCCAGAGAAGGAGACTCCACAACCTCTCTCGGCAACCTGTTCCAGTGCTCCGTCACTCTCACAGGGAAGAAATTCCCCCTCACGGTCAGGCGGAACTTCCTGTGCTTCAGTTTCTGCCCGTTGCCTCTTGTCCTGTCACATGGGACAACCGAAAAGAGTTTGTCTCTGTCCCCTTGACACCCTCCCTTCAGGTACTTGTACACATTGATCAGATCCCCCCTCAGTCTTCTCTTCCCCAGGCTGAAGAGGCCCAGCTCTCGCAGCCGTTCCTCATGGGGCAGGTGCTCCAGCCCTCTGATCATCTTTGTAGCCCTACGCTGGACTCTCTCCAGTAGTTCCATGTCTCTCTTGTCCTGGGGAGCCCAGAACTGGACACAGTGCTCGAGATGAGGCCTCACCAGGGTTGAGTAGAGGGGCAGGATCACCTCTCTCGATCTGCTGGCAACACTCTTCCTTATGCACCCCAAGAGACCATTGGCTTTCTTGGCCGCAAGGGCACATTGCAGGCTCATGGTCAACTTGTTGTCCACCAGCACTCTCAGGTCCTTCTCTGCAGAGCTGCTCTCCAGAAGGTCAGCCCCCAGCCTCTACTGATGCCTAGGGTTATTCCTCCCTAGGAGCAGGACTCTGCACTTGCCCTTGTTGAACCTCAGGAGGTTCCTCTCCACCCAGCTCTCCAACCTGTCCAGATCTCTCTAAATGGCAGCACAGCCCTCAGGTGCGTCAGCCACTCCTCCCAGCTTGGTATCATCAGTAAACTTGCTGAGGAGGCACTCTGTCCCCTCATCCAGGTCGTTGATGTATAAGTTGAACAGAAGATACTACACGAAGAAAGGAAAGAAGAAGACTTCACACAGAAGTCTACTGCAAGAGAAAAGAAATAATCATGTCTCCAGATTCTGAATGGAGAGGAGATAGAACTAATGGACTTAAATTGCAGCAAGAAATACTTCAGTTGGATATTAAAAAAACCTTCCTATAAACTAAAAATAGCATTGTAACAGACAAGCTGGTGAGACCTTGTTCATCATGGTAAGTCTTCAAGAACAGCAGTAAAAAACATGAAAGAAATGACACATATTGCAAGATCATGCTGGGACAGAGGATGTTCAGAGCTCGTATCAGATCAGAGGGATCTCTCGAGACCTTCTCATCAGCTCTGTTCTAAAAAATCTAGTCTGTTTGTATGTATTTCTGAAAAAACTCCTTAACAGACTACAGATCTCCTTTATCTGCCTCCTTACTTGATCTACGACTACAGCTAGTTTTGGCCTGCCAGGTAGACAGAAATTCAGAATCACTATTCCAGGTGGATCTTGCATACGCTAAACTAAATGACAAACTTCTGAAGAGCCTGATGTTGCATTTCAAGAACAGCCTATAAATACAAACTATGCACTAGAAAAATGTCCTGCTCCTAAATATTTCACATGAAGTGCTGTGTGTGCATGTATGGAAAAAGGTGGTAGAAGTCTCCCATCTGTCTGCTCACGTATAGGCAACTAAAGACTGATGCTTCTAAAGCTTGCTCCTAAAACCTTCCAGTTTTGTTTTGCTTGGTGATGGTAGTGGGTTCTGGGTGGTAGAGGCAGGTAGGCAATCAAGATCTCCCTTGTCCAGGTAAAACCACTTTAGGATTCCCACAGTGAGTTCTATCCTCAGATAGAAAAATGATTACTTCTGTAAGTTACTTCCAGTAGCTTCCAGCTGGTAACTTGTTTTTAAGTAGGTTACACATCCCCAAGGGAATTCAGTCCAGCTGTAAAATTCCAGTATTCTAAAGCCTCACATCTTTTCTGGTAGGGCTGGAGAATCTACTCCTTCAGAAAACAAAGCGCAAAATTTTCTCCCTCCACAATGTCACATAAATCATTTTAAACTGATTCAAATTTCAAGATCCATAAACATTTTCTAACACATGCATGACCCCAATGACATCAGATGGATAATCAAGCCTACTGACAACAAACTTGCTCTCTCCTTAGTAGCAGATGACGTTTTACATTTTTAGGAGTAATCCACAATCCCTCAGGAATTTGGAGACCACAGTCTGAAAATCACTGTTTTCAGCTGTTTCTTTATTTTAGCTTTCCTTAAACACAGCAGCAAGAACTACAAAAATTCTACTGTCCTAGAAGATCATTGCTCAGTTTTAATACAGTTAATAGAACTGACTGTTTTAAAATCTAGTTTAGCCAGTTAAGTAACAGGAAGAGTACCCATTTTCTTTGGTGGATTTCCAAGCTCTACATGGTGATTGAGACAGCACTCTGCGAATAGCCAAAAGCTGTAGGGAGAGTGGCCCTGCTGGATAATAACTCTTAATTAGGTTTTCTGGCTCTCTGGATGGAATACTTGAATAAACTGCTGTTGACATTTAGATGCATGTTTTTAGCTTGAAGATAGATTTGTTTACTGAGTGTCCCTAAGATACATTTGTAGGAAACTCAATTTTGAAGACAAAAAGTTTGAAGGATTCCAATTATGAAGTTTGTGAATGTTAACTTTGGAGAGACTGGAGATACTGCCACTGAAACAATTTAGAACTTGCTCTTTTGAGGAAGGTATCTCTGTAAATGATTTCTGAGCTTTGTATTCATTCAGATGGGTTCACTATCAAAAGCATTCTTCAGAAGCCCCAGACATTTACATACAAAATTCCAGCTGTAAATTAAACCTTGATGTGATTGCTGCTTAAGGAAGGGACAAGATTTCTGAGTAATACCCAAAAGTGTGTTGCTAAAAAGCGTTCTGATTCTTGATTAAAAACATACCTAGACCAAAACTATCATGTGCCCTGTAGTTAAGATATTTTACTGTTCTCCTTTCCCTGTAAACTTTCATATTGCTTGGGAAAAATGTTGTAGAAGTGCTGCATTATTAGCTATATGAGCTACACCAAGTAATGGAAGAATAGTAACAGAGTAGTGAGTGTAGTTTAAACTTTACTCATTGCTTCACCCTTGTCCATTCTTACATCAATGTCTCTGTTATAAAACCTGCTATATCTCTGTCTCTGATCTCTCTGAAAGTATTTTTGACAAGATCTTTCCCAGAGCCCTGGCTTCCCCGCATACACTCTCCATTCCACAGGTATTGCCTTCTGGTCTTTTACTTAGATTTATAATTAAGATTACACTATAATGCAATGAATTGATACAGGCTCTTAAAAAGGACACAGGGAAGATGACAGCAGGTAACTGAGGTCTGCACTAATGACAGATTTGAATGCATGGGGCTTGGCTGTGGAAGAGCCAACAGGCCTGTCAACAGCTGATGGGTCAGGATCAGAGGAATGGCCCAGAGGGAGATATCATGCTGCATGTCAACTACAGATGATCCATCATGAAAAGAAAGCTTTCTTTAAATGAGTGGAAGAAGCCTCATGATTGCAGGTTCTTGTAGGGGACTTGAATATCTGCCAGAAGAGCTCAAGTAATCCAGGAAATTTCTGGAAAGTGTTAGGGGAAATAAGGAAGAACTGATTAGGGATATAATAGCCAACAGCATTCTTGGCTGCAGTGACCATGATATGGTTTAGTTTAGTTTAAGATCTCGAGGAACAGAGAAAAGCAGGTAGCAGAACAACAAACCTGGACTTCAATGGAGTCAACTCTGGTTTGTTCAGCGAACTGGTAAGTGTGATCCCAACGGAGGCTATCCTGAAGGGCAAGGAAGCCCCAGACAGCTCGTTAATCATTAATGACAACCTCTTCAGAGCACAAGGGTGCTCTGATGTGCCAGAAAATGGGCTTGTATGGTAGGAGGCATCTTGGCTAAAGAGAGAATGCCTGACTGAGCTGAAAGGCAAAACAAGAAAGGGATAAGACATAGTAGCAAGGATAGGCTACCATGAAGTAACAAAAAACATCACCCAGGCACGCAGGGGTGAATGTATGAAGGCCAAAGCTTGGCTGAAGTTGGAACTGGTTACAGATGTGAATGGCAAAAGGAAAAGCTTTCATGGTTACATCATCAACAGAAGGGAAACAGGGTAAAATGTTGGCTTGCAGGCAACTTCATGATGAAGGACAAGGAAAAGGTTCATGTACTCAGTGGCTTCCTTCCCTCAATCTTTACTAGCATGGTCTGCTCTCAGACCTCCCAGGTCTCTGTGCCTGGTAGTAGAGTTGGGGGTAGGGGGAAGAACAGGTACTACTCATAGTATAAGATGATCAAATTAGGAATTGCTTAAGTAAACTAGGCATACATAAATGTATGAGACTGGACGGGCTGCATGAGAGATCTGGCCAATGCCACTGAGAGGTTGCTCTCTATCATCTCTGAAAAGTTCTGCCAGGGGAAGTCCTCAATGACTGAAAAAAGCAAATGTTATGCCCATCATTCAAAAGGCAGCAGGATTTAGAGAATTATAGGCCAGTCAGCCCTCCATTCCCCAGAAAAAGTATGGACTGGAAGTGTGGAATAAAAATGGATAAAAAAAAGTGGCTGGACAGCTGGGGTCAAAGGGCTGACATCAACAGTTTGAAGTCTAACTGCTGGCTGGTTATGACTTCAGGAGTCAATATTGGGCCACAATCATTACATCCTAAGTAATGATCTGGACAATGGGATGGACCAGGTTTTCATCAAATTTGTAGATGAAGGGGAAGTAGTTCTTATGCTAGAAAACAGAGTTGCTGTTCAGAGAGCTCAAGAACAGGAGGAACGGGCTTACAAGAACCTCTCAAAATTCAAAAATACAAATGCAAAGTCCTGTACTGGAACAGGACAGCCTTCTGCAACAATACAGGCTGAGGACTGACTAGCTAGGTAGCAGCTCTGCAGAACAGGACCAGCAAGTGCTGCCAGACAAGGCAAACAGGAGTCATCATTGAGACCTTCTGGCAATTAAGGCAACTGGCTACATTACTAAGTGACTAGTGAGCAGGTCAAAGGAAGTGTTTATTCAAAATAACATCCTCTACATCCTCTTCTGGGCCTCCAGTACAACAGAGATATCAACAAACTGAACTGAAACCAGTGGACTCTCATTAACCTAATCAGGGGCCTGGAGCACATGAAACACAAGGACAGGCTAAGGTAACTGGATTTGTTTAATGTGGAGAAGAGAAGGTTAAAGGGGGATCTAATTCCTGTCTTACACTACCAAAAGAGAAGTTAAGAAGGAGTCATATTTTTCTCAGAGGGGCACACATAAAAGAGAAGAGGTAATGGATACAAGCTGAAACAAGAGAAATTCCAGATGGACCTAACAACATTTTGTTCACAATAAACCCGGTTAAGCAATTTAATAAGCTGCTCAGAGAATCCGTGGAATCTCTATCCTTGATATTTTCACAACTCAGCTGCATAGGCTCTGAGTAACCTCATTTAACCTTGAGCAGATCACCTCGCCTCTAGGTTCCTCTCTTTCTTAAAGCAGGTGTCAAGGAATCTCCCCTTGGATGAGATCAGACTCATCTTACCATGTAAAAATAATAAAGCATTTTGTTTTGCAGATGATCAACTTGTTCTCATCATTACCATTCTGATAGTGTTTATAGCAGCTGTGTTTGTTTGCTTTTTAAATAAGTTGTGGTTTTAAATTTGATTCTAGGTCACCAATGGAAACTCTGAATAGTTGAACACATATTAGTCCCTGAAGAATCCTATTAGAAACACTCATCATGTGACTGCATATAGGAAACTACTTTGAGAGCTGCCAGCCATCTCTTAATCCATTTAACCTGTGTCCTTCCCATTAAAAGTAGCTTACAATTAGTCTTCTTCTAGTAGTCAGCTACTAAACAGTTTATTTTTTATTCAGTATTTGATATTGATGTAATTACAGTTTGTTTTCCAGGAATGCAATCCAGAAATGCAAAGATATTACTAAGAGCTGCTGTTGTTCTTAGCAGCCATGCTGAATCATTACACATTTGGTTAGAAATATCCCAACATTTCTATCTTATGAATGCATCTAATTTTTCGCATGAATTCCCAAAGGGAAAAAAGAAATGTTGAGAGCTTTACATTTAACTCACAGTTTTCCATTTGACAAACACTTGTCACCTCCAACTTCCTTATGGAAGACAAATTAAACCTTCCTTTTTATATTTATTTCATTATGTGCATGAGCTTCAGTGAAGTCGAAGACAGTTCTAGGAATAAGGCTTAAATAACTTGTACTTCCAAATGGCAAATTTAATATGTTAACACTGAGCTCTGTGTGTTAATGTAGGACACTTGTTTTTTAGGCTCAACAAACGGCAAGTAATTCCATATGAACTGAATATTCCCACCCACAGAAATATAATTCAGCTTTCCTAAGCTGTAAACAATAGAGAATTAATATGCCTCTCAGAGGCAGAGCCAGGAAAAAGAACAACCACACCCCAAATCCAATTGAGATTCTCAGTTAGATATTTTTCAGTCTTTCTTTTCTGAGACAGGTCATATTCTCCTACTAACAAGGTGTGTGACAGAAGCAATTTTTTGATGTTTTTTAAAATGTTTAAGAATTGCGTGTGGTTAAGGAAGAAACATATTTAATATTAGTCGTTCACTCTAATCGGCTTCACTGAACTTCTCTGAAGAGCATCTAAAAATAGGAGTAGTGTTAGAGAAGTAACACTGACAAAGAGAAAGAAGTCCAAAAACCAAAAAATGCAGGAATCATTAGAAATTACAATTTTCTTTAAATCAATTTAATTTCAGCTTTCAGTACTAGATAAATGAGGTTATTTAGTATTTGTATAATGTTTAATGCACTGGAACAATTTTATTTCTTCTGGGTTTATAAAAGCCATTCAAAATGTCACAGCTTCAAACTCATCTATTGCAACATTCATATAAGATTATTTTAAGGCTTCCTTGCCTCATTTTTTTAAAAGATAAATCTAAGTAGCATGTAATATCTGTTGGTAAACCAGTGTGCTATAATTCTTAGTTAAGGATCACAAAAAATATTGTCAATTAAAAAGCATCAGATATTTAAAAAAAAGAGCATAACTAGAAGTAAAATAAGAAATTCAAACTGTTCAACAATATATGATAAAGCTTAAGTATTTTTGATTTCACAGTTTAAATTTCTTCTAGGACTGTCAAGTTTACCTGTTTCTAATTATAATTAAGAGTTGCTAAATATTGTACACATCAAAGACAAGATGTATTGATATTCAAAAAGTAAGTCTACCTAGGTGATGATTAAATAGGAAGGAGATATTTCATTATGGAAAATGCTTGTAAGATTTACAGGCAGATTCATAGATTTTTTAAAGCCCTACAAAAGCTATTACTGTCTAATGAGATCTTCTGAACAACACGTTGGAAAGAAACTCACCTCCTAACTTCTGCATCTGACTCCGTTCTCCTGCCTGAATTATCTTTGACTTTTTGAAGGACACCCAACTGTTTTTTTACACATTCAAAATGATGGAGAATTCACCAAGTCTGTAAGCTGCTTCTGTAGTTAACTACACTTATTCTTAAAAGGTGTTCATTTTGAACTTGTTCAGACTTCGATAGACTGACTCTCTAATGAATTATTTTTAAAGCAAGACTAAAAAGTGCTGTCATTAGAAAAATCTCTACCCAACCTCTGTATGCTGTAACTGAGTCATTGTTTAACATATCCTTGCACAAACTGAAAAAAATCCAACATCTCAAGCTTCACACTCTGAAGTGTAATTTCTAAACTTGCAAGTCTTCCCATAGTTCTCTTGTGATCTTGGTCTCACTAAAACCTCACTAATACTGTCTGCATGAAATAAAACCACTTAATACTGCCTGCTAGTAAAAGCAAGATTCACCCTTGCTTATGTAAGACCGTTCTATTCTGAATGTTTCTATCAGTGTGCTAATAACTTAGTATTAAAAATTACTATTACAGTGGAAGATCATAGTTAAGGTAGACATTAGAAAGTCCATTCAGAAGTAATCTTCCTTTATGTCAGAACAAGTGTGTAAGAGCAGTTTCCAAGTATTTGCCACAATCATCAATTATTTTGCCACAAAGATGGCATATTATTTTCTTATCTGAAAGGACTGCTTTGAGCCGTAGCACTAGAGAAGGACATGCTCCAATGAGAAACAGACTGCAAAAGCTCTTCTTAAAACTGCCATTAAAATTTTGCATTCAGGCACTAAGTATAATCACCTAATTCTATCCCTCTCTCCTACAGTATCAGCCCAGCTGAATATTTGCATGTCCTTTACCTAGTCTACAGGAATCAAACAAACAAACTTGGAATTCTGATGCTTTTTGTTAATTAATACAAGTAGACAAATCCCAATATTTGGAATTTGAAATTTGGAAGAAGTCCAATATGCCAAAACAAGTCTCAAAACCAAGCAAAACAAAGGAGGAAAGAACTGTAAATTATGATCAAGCTTGTCTGGAAGTTAAATGATGCAACCAGAAAGAAAATATACTCTATTCTACAGACTAACCCTTTCATTAACTGATCAGTCTTAAAGACATTAATAGTAACTTTATTAAGAACAAGAAAGGTCACATGATAGACCAATATAAGGTAACCACCACTGTAAAAAGTGGCAGTGCATTACATTTTTTTTAATTAGTCTAGAGCAATTTCTAATTTAAAAAGCCTATTTTTATGGAATGGTAAATTAGACCATAGATGAATTATTTTACGGATTAATATACATAGTTTTAAATGCAATCAGAATTTTAAATGGTTCTAATAGCTGTAGTACTTATAGCAGGATCTTTAAGTGCTAGCAAATTACAATTGTTCTCTTAACATACTGGTTTAATTTAACATCTCCCAAGTTGCAAAAAAAATGATTTCTTCAGGGGAATATACTCATTCACCGTATTTCCTTTTCGAATGATAAAATAAGACATTTAAAAGGAAATGAATGATCTTCAAAAAGCAATACAATATTGCTAATTATTACACTACAGTGCTGATACGCTTATCTCAGACTTACAGAGAACAAAAATCAGGCAAGACATAGGTATAAACCAGAAGCACCTAACCCCTCATTTCCAGGCAAAAATAAACCAGGCACATGCTGGCTGCCTGGTACTGGTAGAGTGCATCAACACACGCTGAGAGCAGTGGGAACTCAGAGTGTTATGGTATCTCCCAATGAATATATAAATGCATCACCTGCGGACTAATTAAAATTACTTACATACTTTTGCATTAGGTATAAAGCTGAATTTGTTAACAGTGTTTAGGAGTTTTGTCTAACCTGCTGCTTCATGAGAGAGCAGCAGACATTTCACTTGTGTTAGTCATTCGATCAAATAACTGGAATTGCCATGTGACACCTACACTGAACATTTCAGACTGCAAATCACATGAACAATATATACTAAAGTGAGAAGGTTACATTGAAAGTTTTTTGTATTTTTAAGGGATTTTTTTTCTTTCTCTGTTGTCTTAGGAAAGGTTTGCTTAGAGTGAAACAGTCCTTACCTGTGCACAATCAAGACAAAAGTTCTTCAGCATTGGTTTACGAAGTCTGAGGACTATATATCTGTTTTTCCCCTCTTTTTTCTTTCAGTTTTTATTCTTCTGGCTATTAAAAGAAGCTGGACCCAAAGATTGCCCAAGTCTGCAGGGAGTTTTAAACAGTATGCTGAGATGCCACGCTTCAAGCACCTCAATGGAATTTTACTTCACAGTAGTGATACAGTCAAGACTCAACAGAGTTTAAACATCTATAATTTGGGAAATACATATTTTATACAATTCTTCTTGCCCAGCTGGGGACCTCAGGCTAGGGAGATTTCTTGTTACACTGTTTCCTTTAAACACACCTCTGGTTGATGCCAAGCAAAACAGCAGGTTTGGCTCACGCATGTAAACCTTGGTGTTTGGTGTTATAAGGCAGGTACGGGTACAGGGGAGAAAGGGGGTAGCATGGTCTGGAAAAGGAGGGCAACTAAAGTATTTGGCCTCTTACGTAATAAGAATGGAAACAGTGCATGCAAAAGTTAGGCATCCAAGGACCCAAATGTGTCTTATTTTAGGTGGAAGCAATAAAAAGCACTACAAAATATAAAAATGAGAGAAATTATGTATGATAGTATTTGTTTGCTGTCTAGAAAATGACTAATACATTTGATTATAAATTAATTTTGATTTTTAGAGAAACATTAAAGTTAGATGAACTACTGATTTATTTGTTTCTAGAAGAATAATTTCTCCCATCATGTAATGTAACAAAAAAGCAAGACACCGTCACTGTGGAAACAGAGAGACATAAACAACCAACAAAGTTCAGAGTGATACCGAAAAAGAGAGTTTCACCTCTAGGTCTCTGGTTGAATTTTAAATAGAGAAATTGCCACATGCTTTCTAAGAGTTGTTTGATTTCCTGGGTCAGCGTGGTCTCAAATGGACAAGTGTTCCCATCATAAACACTGTAACAACAGATAACATCATTTACAAACCCAACAGAAAGGAACACCCTTGAACCAATATTCCTGAAAACACTGTGTCACAGTAGCTTTCCGTTTGCAAAAATGGGAACGCACCAGTTTTCCTCTCCCCTAGTATCTAAAGCCGAATATTATTTCACTGCACACCATAATGAAAATATAATCACCTCTTTCCCCTCATTTTCAGTTTCTGAAAGCTTTCAAGGGCAGCCGACTCAGCCCCAGTGCTGCTACCTTAGGAATAGGTGTAAATCGTTTTACAAGTAGCCTTCTGATCAGATACATTGCTTTTTTAAAAAACTTATCAGAGAAGTGGTCCGGCAGGGCTGGCTAAATGTTTTTTGACCCTTTCAAACACTGAACAAGCCTGCTGTAAAAAAGCAGGCAAAGAAACCACAGCAAAGCAAAGCAAAAAATCCCAACAAATCACCCTTCCTCCTTTAATTGCAAATGCTAGCCAGACTTGCTGGTTAGAGCATCAGGAGTTTACATATATACTCGACTAAAACTAAATATATAGTTGAATATTTAAAAATAAAACTGAGAAAGATAATTGCATAATTAATAAAGAAGTAGTCTTAGGATCAATGGTCACATCAAATTATAAAACCATAGCATAAAATACACAATTCATTTCAATTTCATTTGATTTATGTGTCATAAAAAAGCAAAACACTCGCTATACAAGTGTTTTCAGTGGCTGAAAATCTGACTCATTATCATTAAAAAAACAAAAATACAGACATTCCTCTTGTTAGGTTGAAGCATTCTCAACATAATCAAACGTAAAAGCCACTGATGGAAATATTTCTAATATTTTGCAGTTATACAGCATTACACTGCTGTGTTCTAAACAGATTACCCTGCCTGTACCTGAGAGGTATTAGTTAAACTTCACACTATGTTTCGTAAAGCACTCTGCACTTTTCTGGCCTCTCTCATCCTAAGACCTCAGAACAGTGAACATTCTTTTCTTGCAAATTCACTTAAACAACATTATAAATGAAATTTCATTGCATGTCCACTGAAAACAAAAGTGCAGAAATAGGAAAGAAAGCATGAAGCTTGGCCTGTCTCAGAAGCAGCTATGAGTGGCTCTGAAAAACACACATAATGTTGCCTTCTCCGGATCTTTCAGACCAAAAGGAGTGAGAGGAGTGGAATTTTTACAGTATCTACAAAAGTTGACCATAGACTCTATTTAGCATAGTAAAGAAGGAAAATTTTAGGGAAATGGTATCAGAAACCATTCTTACTGTTCAACAAGGACACCCTATTTTCTCCAACTGTTGCAGAACCAAAGCCATCAAATGTATTTTCAAGAAAATATTTAAATAAAATGGATGAAGTGTCAACACTTGGCTGCTTGTTTAAGTTGGACAAAATTATAAAAGCTGTTACAGTGTGTTCAATTTGTTCCAATGTTATTATATACCATAAGGACTCATTGGAGCAGTGAGAATATTGCAGGAAAGGGCGTGAAGATTACAAGATGTCTTAAACCTCTCCCTCGTACAGTGTGAAACACAATATGAAGCAGAAGAAATTCTTTTAGTGGAGTTAATTCTTTCACATCAGGTCCCAGTAGGGAAAAAAGAATCCCAGCTTGTTACTATGTAAGGACACTTTGTTATTTGCTTAACAGGAAGTTAAATGAATCAAAGCTTCAGACAGTAAAAAACCTGCAATAAATTAATGTGCTAAATTTTTAATAGGAAGGCAAATCAGATTTATTTAAAAACTGAAGTCTCTGTTCTGATGCACTTTGTATTTTTCCAAGGTGTAAAGTGATCTCACAGTTCATGGTATTTTTCATAGCTTTTCCTTTCTGAAGACGCTGAAGTTTTATCTAACCACTGAGACACATGGCAAGAAATCTGGGTGTTATTCCTCCTTTTCCTGCATTTATTCCTGAGAGTAAGTAGCATGGCAGGGTCATGTCAAGAGCTAAACTCTCTTCTTTACCACAACAGGGAGGCCTACTGGTGACTACATATCAGGAACAGTTCTTGGCTCACATCATCACCTCAACCATGACCAAACATTGCCTGGGAAGGTGCTAGCTGGAATGGGATGTAACTGTGCTGGGAAATGTGCTAACATTTAAAGAGTATGGACAACCATAGGATAGTGCTCTGGGTTCTGCCGTGGCCCTGCTGAGTTTATTTTATACAAGTAGTCCAGGTGACAAATCAACAGGACCTTGGCAAACTGCATCTGTTCATGTTTCAGGTCTATCTCAACTGATGAAAAATGGTGTATCAGAGCTCAATACTTACATCACAACCGCCGCTTGCATTTTCAGCTCAAAATACATTTGAATATTAAGTTCTTTTCTCTTCCTCAGACTGGAAACACAATGGAAGTCCCCAGTTACTGTCTGTCCAGCAAGCGAGTACTTCTTACCTACGAAAGTCTTCTGATACATTTTCTAAACACCAGCTGAGCAGCAGTTCTCTAGTCCAGCTGCAACATAGACATGTCAGTTGGCAATTCTGGACTACCGTGCCTTTGCATGGCTGCTCAGAGGCTGTGGAGAACGATGCATGCCTCAGGCCTCTCCACAGGGTTTACGGTGTCCTCATCTCTGCACTCAGTTCCAACGCTCAGCTAAGCCGTGCAGTCAGAGCCTAGGATAATAGGTGTGCACCAACGGCACACCGACCTTACGATGTTACACTAAACACCTTGAACCTCAACTGGAAAACAGCACGCCAGCTGCACGAAGCCTTAGTTGTTTAACAACACCCATTCATCCATACTTCTTGTCCAGTACAGATGTTTTGTTTTGAAAATTAGATTTCCATACATTTATCAAAGTAGTCAACATCACAGTATCTCTGTACACCACAGGTAAGTGAGAAGCAAAGAGTTCTTTCCATAAATAAGAATTATATATTCCATAACTCATTATATCTTCCACAAGATCAGGTAAGAAAAAAGACAGTCAATCACAAATTAGGAGATTCCAAGGCTATAGCAACTACTGGTAAAACTAGCGTGATAAATGCACAACAGCTTATTTCAGTCATAAATCACTAGAGAAAGAGGACCTTAAACTTTTTTAATTGATCAGAATTTTTAAATATCGGTGTCATAATTTTTTTTCTGTTATGCTATTATTCAAGTATGGAAACTACCATGGAAATTCACTAAAGTTTCATTCAGGCTAGCCCCTATTTGGAAATCTTATGCTCTGCAAAACTGTGCTAATGTAGGGTATTCCTCATGGTGGGGTTTATGCAGTGGTGGATCCCTCTCATGGCTTATAAATCTCTTTTCCAACAACTGCTCCTCACTCAGATGTAGATATATTACTCCAAATAAGTCCCTAGACTGATTTGAACTTCACAGAATAATACCGCTTTAGCATACGTCCAAGCACTATAAACTTTTAAGGGACAAGCCTCCAAGTAATTGTTTCTTAGGATATAAAATATATAATACTTATATTTCAAAGTAATAACAATAAAAAATTACTTGTTCTGCACTGGAGAATTTCCCTCTACTTCAGTTTACTATTTATAAACCATCAGTCTGGGATTAATTATTATAAATCCTTAAAGCCGAAAAGAAGATTTTAGGCATATTATGTTATGTATAATCTATACCATTATTAAACTGAAGCTCAAACACATATGATGCCCTATTTCTGTAGGTTACCTTTAAATATTTATCCGTGGTAGGTTTTATTCCTCCAGAGAAAGCATTTCTTATAATTTTCAAAACACTGGACTGCCAGAACATTACAAGAATTCTATTCTGATGTAACTTTGTATGGAAAAAACAGTATTATTTATGAAGTACTCTGCACACTCACCTGGCACCCCATCTCTCATCCAGTAATCAATGTCTGTTCCATCTGCAGCATCATAAATATCTGTAATATTGATAGGCAGCAGTAGAGTCATGATCTCTTTCACAATGTCACGAGCTTCATCAGTACCAGTAAAAGCCAGTCCCATTGGCTTGAAGGTGCCCTCATCAGACTCCATGACAATATCGAAGTTGGAGATATTTTCCTAAAAGTGTAAGGAAAGAATATATTCTTCTGTAACTTCTGTTCTTAACTATCAGGATGTATTGGATTCTGTACGTTTCTGTGACAGCAGACACTATCAAAGGTATTGAAGAAGCAGAGAAACTCTCCTGTAATTATACGTAATATAAGCATAAATTAAGAGGCCTAATCTCTCTAGTTGAAAATACTGAAATAATTCAAGATCGATTTTGAGATATTAGTATTTTATTGGATCCACAACATGACTGGCCCAGTGTTCCCAAAATAATTGCAATGGAACTAAAAAGTACCAGCTAGAAATGTAAGCCATCACCACTATCATTTTATTTTCACTTGCACCTTTTGTTTTCTTCTCAAATCTGAAGCTCAAGAATTTCTGTTGCAGAGTGGAGAGTGTGTTGTCTATTCAGCTTTAAAATTAGACATACTGAAAGGCTGGTCACACAGTGAAGGATAACCCATTTGACAAACCAGCTGCTCTCTTTTCAGAAGCATATTATTTTTGATATACTATGTGGTCAACTCTGACTTAGCTAGAGGACTGAAATTCTAAGGGTCACTTTAACCTGAAGGAATTAACGCCTATTTGAAAGAAAGTTAGTATTTTTCAAGGTAAATCCTTGAAAAAGGAAAGGTGAAATTTTAAGAATATGTCTATAAATGGCATAACAATTGCTTTCAGTGTGCACTTGGAATATTCTTTCCAGCTAGAAGAATAAAACTTAGCTTCCAGAGCCATTTATTTGCCTCTTATACACTCAGAGCACTCAGTCATAAAGGTCTAACTGAAATAAAGTACTTACAAAACTTCACAGGAAGAAAAGTTTTATTCTTTTTGAGAGCCACTTAAACTATTTTTGCAAAATAATGCAGTTTATGGCCTAGTCCTGCAGAAAAACTTATACTTCAAACTACCTTGAAAATGACTAAGAGAACTTACTCATACTTGCAAGGGACAGGAGATTTTACTTCTATGCCCAGATCTGCTTTCAGAATTATATGTCTGTCATGGGTTATTGGAAGAGCTATGTACTGTCAATGAGTAATAGATCCATGTTATTAACAGCTTATATAAGCTTGCAATTCAATAAATAATTCCTTCACCTTTTTCTAGACATAAATATGAACTACAAATAAGAACTACAGGTCTATGAATACACAAATATCAAAACTTGACCCCGTAAGTTTTCAGAAATTCTCCACAGAATTTGCCAAGAATTCTGTCTTATGTTATTGTATTTATATATTTCATACTTATAGTTTTCCAGAATTTTTCTATTTTCAGTGAAATAAGTTCCAACATAATAGAGGTATTCACTTCTAACTTAGAAACATATACAGCAGTTAAGAAATTTGATACAAACTCCTTGTATACAAAGAAGCAACCGTAAAGGTTATAGCTTAAAATAACCCATCTACCTATTCACTTATCAACTGTTGGAAATCAAGATGAAATAACTGACATTATCACCAAATTGACAATTGCTATTTTTGTACAATGAAAAAAATCTTACGTCTTTAAAAGTCTAAGCATAAAGAATTAGGATACATGTGGTCTCTAACCCTGTGATCAAAAGCAGGTCACAAATCTCAACATGAGATCATGATAATGCCAATCCTCTCTACATTGTGGAAGAGAAGCAGGCCAAGGAAAACATACTGTATTGTAAAAGGAACTAATGATGCTCAACATTTGCAGGTACAACAACCATCTTTATATTTTAAGCCAAATAGCTAAGACAGAATAAGAGTTAGGGAAGACACTACAAATTTCTAAAACAGAATAAAGGTTTGCCATTGAAGAGTCAGTATTTACTGAAGTTAATAAATTTATTTTTTGTGAACAGGTGGAAGACAGAGGGGAGGGATGGTTTCAGTCAACTACATGTGATAACTGTTAGCAAGAGGAACTTAGTAATATTGCCCACTGTATAATACTGAGATGGAATTGATTCAGAAACTGCCTTTTTGGCTGATCTTCAAAACAGAACTTCTCATAGTTTTTAAAGAAGTTGCAATGTGTAGTAGTAATAAGGCCAATGGAAAGGATTACTCAGGGTTGGGGGAGAACAGCACTAAGGTAAGGAGAAGAAGAAGTATGGGAACAGCATGGATACCCACAAGAAAAATCTATACCTACCTGTATGTAGAACAGAACTCCTAAGTTACAGAACTGTATAAACTGCTAGGAGAATTACAGCATTCACCAATTGCTTCCTTTCTCATATAAATGTTCACATCTGTTTTTAATATGAAACAGAAAAACGAACCACCCACAAGACATGACATCATATTTTTGCTCTTCATTTATACTGTAAAACTGTTCAATTCTTAGAATGTTCTGTAGTGACATGAAAACAAAATATTTTGGGGAGAGAGAACAGACTCATTTGGGAACTAAAAATAACTACTTGAAGTATCATATGTCCTTGAGAAAGTTTCTTCCCTGCTTGGTCCACTAGAAGGTATGATTAAATCTATTCACTGTCAAGTTTGCAAGTAGGATATTGCAATCATAAAAAAAGGGGGTTGGGCTGACTTCACCATACCCACTTCTGTATATATCTGTATTTTAGCACTTCTGCCTATACAGAAAAAAGTATGCTTTGGAAAATGTGCCATGTGAAAAAAGCATCCTTTGTCCTATACAGTGGAGGAATAACTGCCATTTCTCAAAGCTGTCTGAGGTTGCACATTGGCTAATTAAAGTAAACAGTAATACGAAACAAATTGATTTTATAAAATAACTGTAGGCTCAGCTGTTTCCTCCATCTCCTCATACTGAATGCATTATTTGAATAAGCAACCTCAGTTTAAGCTCAGTCCACAATTTTTTCAGAGAATAATCCCTTTTGCTGCATCCTGTTACTGTGCCATTTAGCACACACCAGAAAATTAAATCCTGTTAAAGTAACCTGCTGCCTAATTCTCTGAATATCAAAATAGACATGTTTATCCTTTACATTTCTGTGACTGGGTCAGAAGTGGTCACTTCTCTTTATCTTATCATGTTTACATCTTACAAGAATGAAACATTACAATTAAATGAAACATTACAATAAAGATTACATGGGAAAACTGGCTTTTTACAGTTTGCTATTTTCATTGTATAGTCAAATAGGCATGCTCCTTGCCAATACTTCCTCTATTTTTAAATTTTCAAATTTATTTATTTATAAAACAATCTATTTTTATCTGTGTTGAGCAAAACCAAAATATATTTTAAATGTTTCTTATCTCTCAGGCAAGCACTTCAAAACATGAAATTATAATCAAATCTTTCTAATCAAGAAAACATAAACCTTGTTATATATGTGATAAAGAATAACCTGTACTTCTCTCAGTAAAAAGTCCCACTTAGAGCAGACACTGGGAAACCCAGGTAGCTACTTATTCAGTCCAAAATCCGCATAACACCTACCAATGAAAAAGTAGATTCCAACATCTCGTGACTCCTCTACTGAGTCACTGAGGCAATTCCTCTTACCCAGCTAAAGCAGTAAGAAATCTGAAAGGATAAGGGAGGGAACAGCTATCCTGAAAGACTTCAGAAATCTGTAGCTATTTAAAATAGTGTTACTATTTGTCCAACAGCTAATTTACTGGGTTTTTTAATCCCTAGAAAAATCATCATTTTACAGAGAAAATACTTAAGTTTTTACTGTCAAAGCACTATTTTTGACTAAGGGCTAATTTGTTCTAGTAATAAGGGACATCAGTGCATTTTTAGCTCTCTGTTATGGATTTATATTTAACTTCAGGAAACACCAACACCTGTAGTCTTGCATTCCAGTGCTTGATTCAGAGCAGCTTGGATCTAAGTATAGCATGGCAATAATCATTTCACACAACTAAGTATTTAATAATACATAAACATTGGATAGTGTAGTTTTGAACTGCTGTTTAGGATTAAGATTATTTAAAGAAGCAAAACAGTATAAATGGAAACTAGAGAATAAATCAAAACAGCTGTCAGGAAGCAGGCATCCGGCACCAAAGCATAATAACCATCAGCCTCAAGCATGATCATACAGCTCAAACTCTTTATAAAAGAGGACAGGGAAAATCACGAAAAATATGAGTTAGAAATTTTCACAAGTTACTGTGTCATTAAATGGAAGAAAGTTGTAGTAAAGTTCAAGATTAGCACGGTTTTTGATAGCTGATAAGATATGAACAAGACTAATGTTTTTGTTAATAGTAAGATGAAATATTTTTCTGCCATACTTTGTGGGAAAGCTGTTAGTAAAGAAGTCCAAAAATTGACTTGTTTTCTTTTAAGGTCATGGAGTGGAGTTCTGACCTCAGAGAAGCTAACGACAAAAGTCCCAGTAACTTCAACAGGCTTGGAACTGGAGTCAGTCACTTACTTATTAGCATTTCACTCAGTAAAAATATACTATTAATACGTCTGGTGTTGTTCAATACCACTACTGTTTCTCTCTGCAACCATTTGCCAACAGTCACAGAGAATACCACTCAGTATTTTAAGCTCTGAGGAATGACATAAAAGAAAAAGTAGACAGCTCTAAAGACAGCAGCATGCTTAGGAAGGCATGCACCAGAACACCTGTAGCCTTCTCTCCAAGCATTGTTTTGACACAGAGACTTATCAAAGAAGAGTGTTCTTCCTGGAAAACTTATATTTTAAACTCTTTTACTGTTCAAAAACAAGGGTGTGAAAACACTGTCAGTGACACTGAAGGACTCTGTCTCACCGTCGGCCTTTTCAGAAATGTTTCAGGTTTTTATTTGAAACTAGGCAAAACTGCCAAAATTTTCAAATTAAAAATTGTGGTTTTCATCTTTCAGCAAAAGACAACTTTTATTCATGTGTGCATTTTCAGGAAGTGAAAGTGCCAATATAAGAACTCTATAGGCAAGCAGGCAAAGACCTGAGGCTTCAGGTACTATTTCTTCATTGTTAGCTTTCTTCTTCTTTTGCAGTTTTATTTTCTCCTTTGTCGAAATAACCCTATGCCATGGGTAAACAGTGGAAGATTGGCAAAGAGACAGGAGTGTGTTGACTGACCAATTATTCCAGCTGCCAAAACACTTGGCACGCAGAACCTATAAGGAATGACAGATCGTGGCCCTTAGACTTGCACCACCTCAGCATCAACCTGGTCTTGCAGACTCCTAAAGAATTACTGCTTCCCTTGTTATCTGTACTGCATGCACAGTAACCCATATTGTAACCTATTAATTCACCTTAAACCTATGCCTCCTCAAACTTCACCATGGTGCAATGCTCTGCAGCGCCTGGGACAGTCCGGTTGCTTCCCCGCAAGGTTCCTGGGGCTCCCCATGCAGTTTGGGGATTTCAAGGCAATAAACATCTAATAATCTTACACCAGAGTGTCTTCTATCTCTGTGTATTCCAAGTATCAACTACTACCGCTAACACCCTGTATCCAAAACTGAAACAAATTCTTTCTGTTTAGTTGCTTTTTTTCCTCTTCTTTAACCCCTACCTGCTTTTCAAGTATGATATTGCACAAATCTAAAGTAGTAAAATAGAGAAAAGATAGTACACCTCTTAATTCACTAAACACATCCCAAGCTGTAATGAAAGAAAGCATCTAGAGAGAAGATTAGTAGTAAAAATTGGACAGGAATTCATTTTCAAAATCCAAAAATCTTCAATAATTGTGTGTCCCATTTTAACTCAAGTCAAAAAGTGAACTGTCATATTTCTCTGCAACAATCAGAAAGATAGTGTTAATGAATATTACGATGTGTTGTAGTCATCAGGAGGTTTTATTATATCCAAGAGTCCACTGTGTAAGCTATGAACACAAAATAAAAAGATGGTCCCTGTCCCACCAGCCTCACATGCTTTCTGAAGGTACGATGAGATGGAAACAGAGAGAGGAGAGACAGAAAGGGAACAACAGGACAGCAGTGGCCAAAACAAGCAGTAATTTTATGGAATTTTTGCTCTGGGAGAATTTTTCCTGAGAACATTCAATAGCCAAGTGGTAAATATATTTCAATGAGATAAAAGAAATCATGGTCAAGTCCTTGATGTGTTTGGTTCAAATCACACAAATCCATGTCTCTGTGAATGAGAAAACTTATTCTATGAGTTTTCTGAAAAATCTGATTTTGAGTAACCAATATTTTCTGGTGAAGAATCATGTCACCTGAAAGCCACAAGAATTTTTTGGACATTTGTTTCTTAGAGAAAGTAACTCAGTATATTAGGGCACAAAGCTCATGTGAGCATCAATAAAGAATATTGCAAGTATCAATGATGTATCAACATTTCAGAATGTTCTGTATTAATGAAGACCCAATTTTGGCAAAATATTAAATCTTCTTGGTAACAAATACAAAAAAGAAACTACAATAAATATTCATGATTAATATTTTTCATAAAGTCAAAACTTTTCTAAAAAGTTAAAATCATGTACAATAAGTTCACCAGAAATTTAGTTATGTAATGTAAACACCCTTAAGAAAGCAATAAAAATGTGCTGTAATATTTTAAGAATGTTTCTTTAACAAGGTTGAATTCAATTCATAATTGAATTGGTTCATTAATGCCTCCAATGATCACAACAGAGTTACTAAAGTAAGTTTGAATTTGGCCTATTTCTTTAATTTCAAAATGCACTTACTTTCCCAGGAAATTCTATGTAATATTTTTATTCCAAAATAAATATTATCTGCCATTCACAGTCCCTTAATTTGGCAGCGTAAATAACTGTAACCTTGTCTGCATGGTAGACAGAGAGAGATTAGTCAGAGTCAGAGACTAGTTCAAAACAATGAAATGATGCCAGAATTAAAGACCAGCATCAACCTCACAAATGTCCATGACTAATGTAAGGTGCACCTACTTGACCCATTTCCTCTGACAAGCCTAGAGCGATAGATAAATAAGAAGCAGCAAACTTCACAAGTCTCTACCAAGACAAGACTTTCTGCTACATATACCGTTTTCTCCTCTTGTGAAGACAACATTAAGAGTAAACACAAGAAAAACTTAAAACCCTACCAGAAAGCACTCAGGTACTGTTGATAAAAGGTGCAAAAGAATCTGTACAGGACAAAATAGATGTAACATGAGTTCCATTAAAATTACCAAACTCTGCTCCTCCTGCTTCTTTTGTGTAACTTAGAAAGGAAAGCAGCATTTGTTATGTTTCAAATTTTTGGAAGGATCTACTGTTTTGTCTATACTTCTGAGCTTCACTCAGCAAACAGGCCACACTACACTAAGCACTAGGAAGAAAATTAAAAGTAGTTTCAAGATCTGGAGCCTGTTTGCCACTAAAATCTTTTTATTTCATTACTTTTCACCAAGAAAAGGAGTAGTGTGAAGGAGAACCAGGTGTTTTTTCCAGTCTAGGATTCAGTTCCAATCAGCTAAAAGCAGTGAGCATTTCAGCAAGTATTTTGTGGGAAGCAATGGTGTGGGTGCTTCCCCGTGGAAGTTTCTCCCCCACAGCCAAAATTCTGCAAGTGTCCTGTGATGGTACTGGTGGGTGGCAGGCGTTCCCGCACTAGCAGAGGTGCTGTAACTGGTAGATGGTATTTGGCTCTCAGCCCTTGGAAGTGTCTTGAAAAAATCATACAAAGGAAACAATGGATTAGGGCACATGAGGACTGTGAGATTCTCTCCAGAAAAATATGTCATCAAATGAAAGAAGGGCTATATTAGTAATCTATGTGGCTATTTTTATTATGCCTGCATTTGGGTATACTCTTTTCCAAAGCATCTATTTACTGGATATTATCAAGAATGAGAGATTAGGCTAGATTAAGCTTTGGTCAACCCAATACGGCACCCCTCACATTCTCATAGAGCTCTGAACAGCCAATACTCCCTATCACTTCTTTAAATAATCAAACACTACAATATTGTATTCTACAGAAATACTTGAGAGCAATACAAATAATGCTATTATGTAGAGATATGAGTTAATTATCTGCACCATGGTAAAATCACTATGTTGTTGTTATTTCAGTAATTTCTGCAGTAAATTATCCCCTTTACATCAGTGGCAACCTACAATGACAGATGAGAAAGAAATAAATTCTTAAGACCTGAAATTAAATTGAAAGAAAAATAAATAAGCTACAAAAGTAACAGTACTGGTACTTGTCCACTGCTATATTATCTTCATTTTTTCTCCCTTGCTGCATTTCCACTGACACAAGGAAGCAATTTACAATGTCAAGGAAATCCATGTCTGCCTGTGTTGAATTATAATATTCATATTTCTACTTGTCTATAGTGAACTAAAGTCATAATAAGGTCAGCTATGTCATTAGTCATACAAGCCATATTTCATTTAGTAAGGCATCTTCAAATATCACTCTTACTTTACTTGTAATAATTATCATCAACAAGCAAAGTTTGTGCCATTGTATCCTAACTGCCATAAATTTGCACAAATAAATCACTAAAAGGTTAAGATATTTTTATCCTAAATATAATGTACAGTACTAATCTGCTTTGTTTTGCTATTGACTAATGAGATGTGCTATAGTTGTATCAATTTATAATTATGCCAGATCACATGGCAGTGGAGAAATAAGAACAATAAACAACAGACGGATGTTATTTTTGCTTAAATTTTTAGCATAAATTATAAATTTATGTTAAGTTCATGAAGCATAACATCCAGATGGAAGTGCATTTTTGTCAGTTCATAAACAAACTAACCAAGTATCTTTCAAACACCCAGCTCTGCTTTGTATTTCCCTGTTTGATCCTTTAGTCTACTTTTTGGTATTAGTCTTGAATAAAAATCCTAGAGATAACAGTAAAATATAAACTTTCTGGCAAAAGATGAGAAGTGTATGAGACAATTGCTGTAATGCTGACAATTCTGAGGCCATTGGGTGGACATTGTTTTCCAACAGGTATTCCAGAGTGTTTCACGCTAGTTTGTTCCTGCTGAACACCAGAGTATCTGCAGGTAAGTCCAGAGTCCTAAATGCACACAGTACTGCAATCTGCCACCTCCCTGATCCTGACAGAGCAAGCTCTTAGTTACTTCTACCAAATGAGAAGACTGAGTTATCTCAGTAGTGTGGAATATAGGGGCATTATATTATATATGAGTAATTAAATACATCTCTTAGTAATATTAAACAAGCTAGTGGGAAATAATTGAGTGTCCCCCATTAGCCTGAAAAGGAAATTCACTGGGATGATGTCTCAGATCACTCTACTGCAGATGCAAATTGACTTAATTTTGCTCATTACAAAGGATTTGAATTTTGTATCTCCTAAAAATGAAATTTCCATTTTTTTGTTCTGTTAAGTTGATTAACATTAAAAATTCCTAGGAATTTTTTACTTTCTTGTAAGCCTACTTTCATCAATGCCAACAACTTGGCGTTGATGAACTACTTTCATCAAACCAACTTTCATCAAAGAATCAACTGATTCTTTAAACACACAAACATTCATCAAATCCTTGTCTTCTCCTCGCATATATTAATCTTTGCAGAGATTAATACTACTGAATTATGGAAAAGAATAAAAGACAATAGTTGAGATTAGTTTTACACCTATATCATAAATTTTCTGGAAGAGAAAAATCCATATTCTCAGTATGAGACTTATCTCCTAAACAGCTTTTGGCAATTGCCATTGGTGTCATGATGTACTTTGGAGAGGCAGTTGAGATGAGACTGATAATTGCATCATCAGAAATCAGCCATTTAAAATGTTCCAGAAGCCCATAAAATTATTAATCTGCATAAAGTATTTTAGATTATACACCAGTAATAGAAGTTAAGATACTGGAGATCTTTCTTTGTATTGCTTTTTGTTTTGCATCACATAATGTGGGAAAATGCAATGAAGCAGAAATCCATAATGCACATAAAATTTGTTCAGACATGTGGACCATATGTTGCTCATTCTGAGAAAGTTAGCTATATTTGAAAGCCACAACAAGTATCATTATGAAATATTTGTTTCAGAACAGTTTTGTGATGGAGCATGTTAGGTCAAGTAGAACATATATATGCATGATCGTATCACTTAGGTTAATTACAAAATGAAGTTTACATTTATGATAGAAAACAGGAAATACGTTTTCAACAAAACTGGAATCACTATTTTCAGTTAAATATCAAAGTGAACATTCTGAAAACTAAATACTTAAGTCATAAAACTTGGGAGATAATTATTGTTTAGCGGATCATCTGAAGATATTATTTACCTTATGTAACTGATAGTATTGCTCAGCACCTATTCCTCCTTGTTCTTCTCCTGTCCACAGTACCAAGCGCAGAGTTCTCTTTGGGCGAAGTCCTAAAACATAATTTTAAATACTGTCTTTAGTACTAAATATTCATTTATTTGAGCACTTTTTGCATTAGCCTTCACCCTCCAAGGGCAGAAAAATCTAGGTTTCTATTCAACCATCTCTGACCTAAACAAAAAAATGAACTATTGCAAGTCTGGGCTTTGTTGTTGGGAGCACTTTGTTTGCAGAGAGGGATTGGCGTGTGGGGCAAGAGGTGCGTACAGAAGGAACACAGGTTTCTGTGGTACTGCTACTCATATTGCTTCATTGGCTACTGCCTTTGCTGCAGCAGCATAAAAGAAACAAATGAGGCAACCATATCTATGTATCTGGAAAATGTAAAATGCCTAATTATTATCTTGACTGATTTTCAATACATATGTTACTATCATTGCTGTGGCCTGCACTAAATAATGTGTGTATACTTTCAGCAGATCCAAATCAAATTTTCATAAGGATTATCATTGTTTTCTCATGGTTAATTTATTACAATTATTTGAAAATGAGCTGCTGGATTTTTATGAGAAATGTATACTGATTTCAAGAACTGAGGAGCATTACAATATTATTTTTTATTTTTATCAGACAAATGAAAGAGCAAGAAATTGTACTTTAGAATCTGAAATACAATCAGCTGTTGAATGTATGCAAATGTGTTAAAACAAGGCAACTGCAATCTGAATTTTGCTAAGATAGCTTGAGCAAGAAAGATAAATTCTCAGATTTTGAAATAGTTGGCAGAGATTAATAGATAGAAGTTGTTGCCCTTTATTTATTTGATTGATTCTATTCATAAATGAATACATTTGAGACATCAAAACTGAGGGCAGAGAACAGCAAACAGGACAAGCATAAATAGTATTCTCTGTATAGTGCAATGCTAACTATGTTCAAGCAAAGATAAAACCCACCAAAAATACGCAAAAAAACAACAAAAAGAAGCCAGTTAGCAGAACATCATCAACTGTAAGGCACATATTACCATAAACATTTCTGTACTGAAGAGAAATAGTATCACTGTCAACTCTTATTTCATTTCCTCGCTGAAATGAATGAATTTTACAAGTAGATCTGACCTTCATTAATTTTTTTTTCTCTCAACATAAGGGTAAATCAACTAAAGATTTCTTTTCATAAACTACACTCTAGTAATTCTAATAACAGAAGACAGAATATAAGAAGAATATTCAAAATCTAAAAAATCCTAGATTTCTGATGATTGTATAATGAAGAACATGTAAAGCAGTGGAATCAAGTGATCAAAAAGCATATTTTCTAAAGGTAGGTCTGAGGACTGTAAACAAAAGGGAAGCGAACCCCCAATTTTTAACCCCTCCCCCCCACACATCTCAATGGATTTAGTTCCTCTCCTAATTCATTACAACAGCAGATTAGTATCCCTCGCATTTCAAAATAGCCAGGTGTCATACTACAATAAGAAAACGGCAATTATGTTGAAGTTAGAATGACTTTAGGCACCGTGTAACCAAAAATGTCAGTGGCTTCACCACAGAAGGTTGCTCTAAGACAGGAAAGGTGCTGGTTATAAAGCCTACAGTGCTAAATCCCATACCATGGTCCGAATGACACTTCTGTTTAAGTGGCAAATAGAGGTGCCAGCAAAAAGCTGCATTTGTGTGTCATGTCACAAGGTGCTAAGCCCTAAAGACCAGTCTCCAATTCACCATGTCAAGGCTCTGAAAGCAGCTTTGGTAAGAGATCCTTGAGGGAGGAGAAAAGAGCCCACTGATTCTCCCAGGTGGGGGAGAACAAGCAATGCCAGCTTCATGCTCCACCGCTTAGTCCCACTGCCGTTCATGAGGGGTCTAGCGGGCTGTGGATCAGTGATAGGGATCCAGAGTTCACCTCCAACATGCTCAAACCCCGGCTCATCTGCCAAGCTCTGCATGAGTCAGAGAACGACACGAAAGAAGTCTGAGGTCCTTATGGCTCCCTCTCAGCCCCTGTCTCTCCATCTTTGCACTGAAGGAGAAAAAAATAAAACCTGTTGAACTGAGGTCTTTCCATCCTGAGGTGGGAAGATTGTATCAGCTCTTACACTTCAAGAGACATCTGTGAGCCAATTCACTTGTGCTCCACCAAAATGAAATAGGGTGAGCTGGAAAAAAAATGTAAGCTATGGAAGTAGCTCTTTTAAATACAAAACAAAGTGCACAGAAGAAAATTTAATTTCCTCATTATCTTAATCTGAAAGTGGAAGTATTTATCTACCTGTTATTAAAAATACAGCCATTCTGATCACAGTACATCAAACAAATCCAATATTTGCAAATAATATTGCTACAAATAGTATCAATGCATGCTTTTATTAAAAAATATGAAATACAATATTTAAGCTACAATCTTTTTTTGAAGGAAGTTTATCAATTTTCGTTTTCTTTTTACAAACTACTGGTCACTAAGCAAGGTAAAACCACCACAAACGCAGAAGTGCAAATATGACAAATATCACAGTCCAAATATGTATTGAAAAGTCACAATAAAGCAGCACTTGGAGGAAAAAGCTATATTCTGTGATACGAACACTATGTACAGGGATATGTAGCAAATTTTAAAATATAGGGAAATAGTAGCACAAATAAAATAGTGCCTTCTTTTTACCTATAGTCTTCTTTTTACCTATATAAATGACTTACTACATAGTCTAAAAAAAAGACATCAGAAAAAAAACTTAAAAAAAAAATTACTAAATTTCTAAATAGATCATTTTGGCAAAGTGCAGTAGGTTATATTTACTGATGTATCAGTGAAGGATCCTTTTGTGTCCTCACTGTGTCACTCACATCTTAAATTATGTAATTCAAATGAAAGTTGGAGAACATATTACCGGCTCAAAACCACAGAAACTCCAGTTTCCATCCTAAAGAGAACAGCAGAGGTTTACAGAAAAATAACATTCAAAAAGTGATAGCTAGAACAATCAAACAGATCGTTCTTTCTAAAGTTACATAATTATAATTAAAAGTAAAACCAAAACAACTATAGATCCTCCTCCAGCTATATATTCATTTCTTAATCTATAATTCTAGATCTTCTTTTAAAAGAACGGATTCTTTTTTCTATACCTTATCCTTAAGTGGAAAAAATATTCATTTGCTCAAGTAGGAAATGAGGCCCAGGACCACTGAACTGTCAGATATATGACTTCTGGTCCTGATTTCATACTAGCTTGACTTCAGTAGCACTGTTCTTACTCAGATGTGTTAGCACAGAAGAGGCTCAGACACAGTATGTACATAGATCAGCACAAATGTTCATTTTACTGATCAGACTCTACATTCTCATGGTCTATTCCAAGCACAAAAAATACTATGGGGCACCTGGGCTCCTAAATTAAAAGAAAAAAATCAAAACACCAATACAGCCAACCTACGTCTGGGGAAAGGTGTGTGCTGTGTATACCAGCAAGACGCTTGTTTTATTACATTCTCTCTGTGCTGGTGTGGCTATTTACCATCATTCATTGTCTCCGTGTAGCGTATTTTATGACTACTCTGAACACTTCACTCATACTAAGATGCAGTCTTTATCAGTAATATGTTCTGTTTCTTCTAAATTAACACACAGAAGTCACACTTGTAGATGTCAGCAGGAAGCCTAGATTAGCCAAAGACCAAATGCTCAAGGGAAAAAAGATTTGTAATTGCACTAGAAAAGAGCTATTAATTAATCAGTCTTGCTTTGGTTTCAACAATAAAATATTTTGTCAAAATACTTTCTTTCATAATCTAGGTAAAAGACAATTGCCACCATATAAGATGGAGGTGTATAAAAATAAATATAAATATATTTAAACACTCCTATGTTTTACATTGATTTTAAATGTAGAATGGATATTTTCTAGACACGAGATCATTTATTAAATCCATGTATGTTTTTACAACAGTGAATGATCTCCCAGTAATAAGACAGTTCTCTGGACACTATATAAGATCTGAATCTTATGTCCTATATAACTGCTAATGCCTGACAAAGCTGATATATTCCCATACTGTAGAACAGAAATTCAGTTTAGTATCAATATATACAAATATATGCTAATCTCTCAAATGTAATGTAAAGAAATAAACTTGGTCCATCTCTAAGACAGCACTTAAACAAGGAAGGAGGAGGATTAGTACCAAGGTAATGTTACGGACAGGAAAGCTATATAGGATCATCATATTAAAAGGATTCATGTATTTACAAGTACATGCACTATACAACTCTATCTAATTCCCAGGGTACTAAGGCAGTCCCATTTGCTTTATAATGTTTACTAAAATGCAAAGATATTTCATTTGTTAATTATTCCCATTAGTCACATACAGCTTCTGGATACCAGTAAAGTATGTTTTATCCACCTTTTCACAAAGCTGAACCTAGGGGTTTTATGATCAAAAAAACTTCCAAAATCAGCAAATAACACAGAAGAGGTGAAGAAATACCATTATGTTTGGTATATACAGTGTCTTTTTAAAAATCAAAATAGGGATGAGAAGTACAAATACTAGATTTTGTTTAGTAAATATCTTCCCACTTTATAAATGTGAACAGTGCTTATTGCTTACTAATAACACTTACTTATTAAGTAAACAGACCTGACATGCCTGAATCACCCTATACTGTCCTCTTGTCTTAATTTCTATAGCCTATTTCCACTTCTTTATTTTGAAAGTTGCATTTATTTTCCACATCTACTGATTTTTAAGAATTTTCATAAGTTGCACTAGCTACAGAGAGGAGAAGATCCTTACAGTATAGAGATAGAAGCTAGATATCCTCTGTATCCTATAAACAGGAAAATGACTGTAGCCCCTCCATGTGCTCTGGGGAGTATCTGGGTTCTCAGAGCTGTGGGAACCATCAGGGTTCTCAGAGCTTTGACAGCTTTGTGTTCCCAAGACATCGCACAAGTAGCCCAACAAAACCTTGAACTCAATATCAAACTAGTACAAACTACACTACCTGATCCCTTACTTTGTTACGCTCCTTAAGCCACTGAGGTATTTGTTTCAGGAGCCTCTTTGGAGAGGCAAACATAAATATATCATTGCCAAGTCCGGTCCACTGTTACATGTAACATCACGAGCCACTCATTTTTCTGCATTATTACACTGCGGCCTGGAATTGCTTTAAGAGAGCATTAATGCAAAGGTGGTAAGATGCATGATGACCTTGGACAGCACATTTTGCTGCTGATATTCATTAAACTCTTAATGCATTGTTTATCTTTTTCAGATTAACAGCTGACACAGGAGATTTACTGGATGGCATCAGTCAGGGTTTTTCTATCAAGCAAGCACTTCTCGTAAGATGTTTGGAGTTTCTAAAAACTCGACCATGGAATAAAAAATTAACAAAACTAATACTCTGTGTTTTGCTAAGGAAGATATTAGAATTCATCGTCAAACACAGTGGTTAATTCCATTTCAAGTATCAGCATAATTTTCTATAAATAAAAATGAAACAATATATTTATATGTGTATATAGTATGATCTCTGCTAACCTCCCTGAAGTAATATTACTAACACAGCATTTCCACGGAATACCTCCCTTGCTTCAGCTGCATCACAATGTTGAAATTCCTTTTGTGTAACGTGCTTCATACCAGCTTAGATTAGTTGAGCAAGACAATAACCTTACAAAGCCCAGAGTTTGTGCTCTTAACTATTGTCCCATCTATTATTTTTTGGAGATGACATCTCTGAGACTAACATTTTTAGCAGGAGATTATTTTCTCCTATGTAGATTGCAACAAAGTTCTGACACCCTCATTCAATACACTGTGCCATGCACTTACCTTAAAAACTGCTCTATGAACTATCTGTAAAATGCCCTGATACATACTGGAGAGCTTAAGTGATAGCATTCTGGTTTTAAAGCATTCCCTTGACTAGAAGTAGCATGTTTTTAGAGTCTGAAGCTTAAGTGTGTACCTCTCTCTCACTATGGCAAAACATTCATCACAGATACTGGAAAAATCTTGCTGTCGTATCTTTCCTCTCTAGGAAGCCCTACACGGGAGAGCATTGGACTTCCCTCAGCCATCTTCCACTTGGATGCACGACCTCTTCACTTTACAACTTAAGAGGTTAAGCTTACACTGTCAACACCTTCAGTGTATAAGCATTTAACAAAGAAAAGATTTTCCATGTATATTTTTAGATATACTGAGCTTTTCTGTAGCTTTGCTCTTTTAAATAATAAGACTTATAAAAGAGAGAAGCAGAAAAAACTGTCAAGTTCTTTTTAAAGATTTTATTTCTTCCTTTTAAAGGAATTTACATATAGCGTCCATTGCCTTTTAAGTTGCCCTTTTTGTGGAGAAACAACAATATTCGCCTTCAACTTCATGACATTAACAAAATCAAACATACAAATATTGTCCTTTTTAATATGGCACTTGTACTATTCTTTATTACTAAGCCCTGCTTATCTTTCGTAAATGTTTCTGTTTATTCTAGTATCAATTAGGTTTCTCCTAAAACTAGTATCTTGGAAAACTGTACCAAATCAACCTGTGAGTTTTCTCCAGGTTATGCTTTCTGCTTTACTCAGTCTCTCTCCTACCTTGTCTTTGTTGCACAGTTTTCATGTCTTGTGACTTTACTAGCAGCCTTCTGCCAAAAAGTGACTTCTGATGCATATTTTATGGTCAAATTATCTGTATCAATACTCATTCTTAATTTGCTTTACTTTGCATGCAACACAATAGCAGTCTCTTTATGCATCAATTAAATCCTCTCCAAACTAGCAATGCTTTATTAACTTTTTAAACCTGGTCAAATATTCAGGGATTTTTTTCATTCAATCTGCTAAAATGGAAACTGTTTCAGTCATTAACAGAGTGGGAAATAGATGATTTTCTGAAATTTCCAGAATCTCTGGAAACACTATATCTGCTAGGTTAATTAAACTGTTGGGTTTCATAGCGAGTTACATATTTTAGCTTCAATTACACTTGCATTACACTGCCTACTTTTTAATGTTGCTGATACTTTTAGTTATAATATGCTTCAATCTTTTACCCTATTCTAGTCTAGACCTCAAGTAAGTTACCAAATCAGGTCATTTTCAACAAGTCCTTTTTCTTTCTGCATAGCAGGTTGTCCATGGTTTCAATGATGCAGTTTTCTCTTTCTTTAGGCCTTTTCCATGGTATTTCTAGAGCGAGTGCCCACACTCTGCAGTTTGGGCCTTTGCTATCTACATAACGTGAGGTCCCAATAAATTTACTATACACAAATTCCTAAGTTTGCTACCCACATATACTGATTTTCTGACAGGGTTCTCATAGCTGTTGAAATATAAAACAGGAATATTTCAGTATTTAAGAGAATATTACCTAATTTCTCTATTCTATACCATCTTCTCCATTTTAGAGAAAAATCTTTTCACTTTAGCATCCTGTTTCACTGGCTGAATGATCGATTTCACAGAGTACATATACACCAATAAATTACAATTTGTAAGATGACAGTAATAATGCAATTTATTTAGGATGTTCAGAATTCTCCTTATGAAAACCAACAAAAGGTTCCCATTCTGAAGCAGCAGGATTTGTGCTTTCATTCTGTTATTAGAAATACAATCTATAATGCAGAAAGCTCTACTCTCACTATTTTTGCAGCATTAGACACTTAATAAGAAAAGCTTTTCCTTCAAAATTAAGTGAGAAGTAATGATTTAAAGGAGGAATTCTTAAGGCTGTAAAACTCATATGCTTCAGTAAGACAGAGAAAGCACACCTCAAAAAATTTTTAGCATTATTTAAACCCTGAATATGATAGATCCATAAATTTCTAGTAAGCCTAAAATTAGACAGGGGAAGCAGCTTTTTGCATGGGAAACTGCCTCTGTTTTCTTGTAAAAAAGTATAACACAAGCTGCCTGATTCTTCTTTGTTTATATAGGTTTTGTCTGTAATTGAGTCCTACAATTGAGAACTAAATGATTGTTGGATCCAGTGTCAAGCTTGTAAACAGCGAATCTTGAAGACAGTTTGGAGTAAAGAAAACGAGCTTTCCAGGGCCTCAGATGTCTCACAGGTATACGGGTTACCTTGAGAAGAGGTGTGGAATCGCAGGAAGGAAAAGCCAGAAGCTCATGTTACGAGTGGAACCTAGGATGGAAACAAGGAAATGAAAATTGAGACATGAGCAAAGCTGAGGTGAGGGCAAGCAGCTTGAATGTGATTTGGACAAAGGCAGGATGCTGGAGAAGGGATTAGAGAGTATGTTTTGGGTGGGAAAAGAAAACTGCAGAATCACAGAATGAGAAGGTTTCTGAAAAGATGGTGAATGAAAATAGGATGGCCTAAGAAAAGCAGGATATAGAGTAGCACTCAGGAGAAGGGAAGGAGCTAGAGTAGCACTAATTAAAGCACACTGAGAAACTGAGATCAGTCCATGTATTTTTTTTTTCCTTTTTTTTAAAGGGGAGAGTGGGTTGATGAGTTTACGAAAGAACAGGAAAGGCAGATCTATAAAAGAGTAGAGGTGGGAAACATGAGACGTTTTAGATAGGCTTATTTTAAGAAAGTGATGGAATATCCAAGAGGAAATGTCAAGGAAGTAGCTGTATATACAAGACTAGAGGGTAGAGTTCTGAATAATTTGCAAGTTTAGTAACTAAAAATAATATATATTTAGCCTTTTAATTGTGAGCAGGAAAAAAGAGACAGAGGGACCACAGCCCAGAGCCCTGTATGTTGGGCTTCAATGAAAAGAAATGCTAGACAGCAAAACTGCTAAAGCTAGTGTTTATTTGAGGTGGCAGCTCATAGCCACTATTAAGATAGCTATATGAAAGCTAAAAAGAGAAGCACAGAGAAATGTGCCCTTCTGTTATTTAGGATTTTAAACAGATATCCAATTACTGTAGTCTTTCTTGAAGTCAGTACAAACCATATCTTAAAAAAAAAAAAAAAAAAAAATCCACACAACCCAAAACAAAACAAATCACTTCCACTTACAGTTTTACCTATTTACTGGTAAAACAGCAAAACAAACATGCAACAAAATAGTTTCATGCCCTGTGCTGCTCTAATCGTGTTGTCATTTTCTCCAAGTCCCATGAAAAGGAAGAGGACACTTCTCCACTTTTAAAATGAACCTTCCTTCTCTTACAGAAACCTCCTTCCTTAAAAGCATTCAGAGACCTCATAAATTCTTATGGAGCAAAAAAGGCAATGCCCCTTCTCTCTCACTCTGATTTGAACCTTATTGAGTTGTGGCTGTGCGTTCTGACCCTGCTCTCTCTGCTGTATGGAGTGGAAAAAACTAAGCTTCTTCCAGCATCTACACTGTCCGCAGAGCTGATGATACAGAAATTGCACCTGCTGCACTTGTCTGACCATATCAAAAACATATACATTAAAAAAAAGTGGCTGAAAGGACAAGATGACTCTGACCTCATCCAGAAAGGATTTTAAATTTCATCATCTCAGCTGGGTTACAGATTTGGAAAAAAATCACAATAACCTCTGTCACCAGGCTTTTAAGATGTTTATAGATAAACAAAGGTTATTCTTTATCTCGAATGTCCTGAGTAAATTATAGCTTCCAGAGAAGTAGCAGTCCACAGTACAAAGGACAGCACAGTTATGGAGGACTGTGTGTCTAAATTTACCACCAAATTAACACCTTCCTATGTCTAAGTCACTCCTTTATTATGTCAACTCAGCATGGAAACTGAAGATTAAAGTGTTTGCCAAAATCATATTCTATGGAATGTTGAAAGGAAAGTGAAAATGCAGTTGAATTGTAACAGTAGATTCAGATATTTCATACCAAGATGATTTAATAGATTTGCAAAAGATGAGAGCCAGGTTAAAACATGCAACTTTGGGGAAGTGAAAGGAATATAAGAACAAAGGGTTAACATCAGGGATATATATTTCAAAAAAAAAAATTGTAAAAATAGTCACTTAATTTTGTTTCATAACATACCTCCTAGACAGCAAACAACTCCAACACTACCACAGCTACAGTCAATTCAAAAATATTTTTAAAAAATGTAGAAAGGAGGCTAAAATTGCAGTTATATGACTTAAATTAAAATTATAGCAAATTAAATAAAATATTGCACTAGTAGAAAAGGAATGATTCCAGTAGTTTTTTTTTTTTTTTTAATAAAATATATCTTCAGTCCTCATCTATTAGCCAGAGAATTGGGAATCAAGAAATGTAACTTGATACCAAGACCACAGTGAACTGCACAGAAATCTGTCTTATGGCTTTCCAGTCACATTAGTCATGGGTGTAATTCAGAGGAGAGTTACGACTTCAATTTTAAATAAGTCTTAAGAGAAAAAAAAAAAAGTCAAATCAACTCCTTATGAGTTACATAAAATGTAATAAAGGCAGTACCCTGAAATTCTTGCCTGAACTGTTTTAAAAATGTTCTTGTAGTCTTCCATACTTTTATCCTAGGAAACAGAAATTTGTTTGTACCAGGAATCCATGTCAACATCTATAGTAAAGTTGACTCATTAAACTTACATTACTCCACAAAGCTGGCAAAGAGAGGAAGAGGGGCAAGTATACATATCACCAATCACCATAAATTTCTCCATTTTTCATGTGTGTGTGGATCATAGTCTAGGAATGTAGGAAGGCCATATAAAAAGTGTGATGGCTAGGATTAGAATCTGTCAACAATAATCCTTGCTTCATCAAGTTGCTATAATAGCAATGTCATCATGCATCTTGGCTTAGAGTGTGGAGAAGGAAAATGTGCTCCAGTCATCTATTTGACTCCTTGTACTCTTTGTCTCTAGGAGTTTCCACAGAAAACATTTTTCATATATAGAAAAACCAGGATTGTCAGAATGCAGGCACTTGCGTAGCTTCAAGGTCCTGTATGGCATGCAGACATGACTGAACAGGAGCTCAGGATGCACATACAAAAACAGCAAAAGGGGGGAAATGCTTACTTTGTACCATAATCCATCAGTAATCTTTGGAGTGCAGAAGCCTCTCTATAGTGACTACTTCAATACAGTCTACAGTGGCTATTCCAATACAGGCGAAATCTGAGTATATAGTAATAGTAACTGGCAATACCTTACATTGCTATAATTCAAGCAATTGAAGGGAAATGGGATAAGTTTGTGACTCAGCAAATTAAAAATCCAGCCAATGAACTTTTCCTGAAGATGCACTAGGGAGATTGAACAGTTTTGGGTGGACATGTGTGCACCTTCAGGGGTGGGAGAGCATAATGAGCTGACATAGTGAAGAAGCAAGACCCAAACACAGCCACTAAAAGGTAGAAAATACATCTCTGTGAACAAGGAGAGTGAGCTTCTGGGTAAACATTGCTGAAAGAAACATGGAATTTGAACAAAGGATCTGCTGACTAGCTGATTCCTTCTATGGTAGGGGATATAGGTCTCTGAAAATAAACTAGATAGTAACGCCAAGTAGCAAGCCCCATCAGTTTCTCTTCTGAATGGAAAAACACCCTTGAAATTTGGCTCCAGCTGCTTTAATTAAAAAGAGATGCAATCATCATCGTATCTGAGGATTTTCAGAAGCAAGCAGTAAAAATTTATTAGTCAAAATGTACTGCCTTTCTACCTTTAGTGGGCTCTCTACTGCAGTTAGAAGACACAAAATGTTATGCTTGGAAAGCAGACACTGCCATACAACCACCTTCTAAAGACTTTTCACTGTCGTTCTCATTATTAAGTTCTCTCAAGATTACTTTAAAGACAAAATTTGAACCTCCCTAAGAGCTTGAACACAAGGTGGTTTTGCCAGAAGGATTTATAGGCCACCCACATTGTACTCCATCGTGTGGAAGCAGGGAAGAATCCTTGTGGCCTTCAGTGAGAAATGCCCACTTGGGCCAAGAGATACAGGAATGTAGCTGGATTAGGAGCAAAGAGAAAAGAACTGGCTAAAGCTCTGAAACCATCAATTCCATACTACCTGCTTCTTCCTCATAAGCAAGTATTATTCCTGAGCAAGACCACCATGACAGTAGGAAGCTTGAAATGATGCGAGAGGAACACAAATACCTCCTTTATTGAAGTAGGCAATCAACATTCAGAGCTGGACAGAGTCCCACAGGCTGCCAGTCCAACCTGCATGGCTGACTAAAAGCAAAATACAGCATCAAAGTGTATTTGGGTAATTTCATGGGGATTATTTTTATGAACAGTTGTTTAACTAATCTTTCACCTCAGCGGGAAAGACAACTTATTTTGTAAACTTGTGTGACACAGGGAAAAGAGAACTTATGTTTTAAAGGACACCACAAGAGTCACCACTGTAACATCAAAGTGCTGAAACAAATGGTATTGGCTATCTAAAAAGAAACATTTTTGCATAAGAACACATGTAAATTTGAAGAATTGCAAATCCAAACTGAAAATAGCTTGGGTTTGAGGTTTCTAGACTGTAATTAGTAATACAGTTGTTATTTTGCAAAACTAGTAAAGCCTGATTTGCTTGAGTCCTGTATCTTCTACAGTTCCCCAATACTCTCATACCACATCACAACTCATGCAATACTCCACGTATTCCCTCTGCATAAAGGCATGAACGACTCAGCAGTTCTTCCTTTTCTTCATTCCTTCCCATATTCTGTAAATTACCTCCAACAACACTCTCATTACGTCTGTATTTGCTACCTTCCCCACAGAGTTTGCAGGAAGACAAAAAAGAGAAGATCCTGTGCTTACTCCAGTCAGCAGACTAACCAGACATTTGTCATCAAATAGAAATGATAAAGGCAGAGCTATTCCTGCCTTTCCCTCATTTGGGACATAAATGTTCTCCCACGTGTGGGAGATGCACACCCATCTCTCCTCAGTCACTCATTTAACAAAGAACACATTAGGACTTCACGTTCTAAACACTTCTACACCTGTATCAAATTCAGTTGAAATTTATCAAAAGGTTAAATATTGTGGAGGGTTGGGGAAGGCAGCTGCTGACAGACAAAGCTGCAGCCAAACTACACAAGCTTACTGCCTCAAAAACCCTGGCTGAAGTTTTGAAGAGTCATGTCTTAAGCATTACAAATAGGTCAAATCTGAGGTAACCGTAACAAGCATGATCCCACTGAAGGAAATAGAGTTTACCAGTTCAGAGCAGCTAAGGAACTACCTCAGTGCCTCCAAAAATGTCCTTACTAAAATAATAATGAGCACCAACTAGCTGAAACTTTCATCTTTATTCACATAAACAACTTTTTTTAGCAATGCTTCAAGTTCTTTGTTTTTTAAGCAAATAAACCATGAAGAAGCTTGCTAGAGAACTAGCCAATTGGCGGCACAAAATTTTCAAGAATACTGGAAAAAAAAAGTTTTTTATTTCCTTTGTGCTTCATTAAACTTTAGCATTAACCAAGACACATTTGGAACATTTGGATAACAGTCAATATGGCTACGAGTTGGTGATTTTGGGGGAGTTTAGCTACTAGCAAAGCAAGTACAGTACAGCACAGTAGCGAGTAGAAATAAATATGGGTGCACTATGTAAAACACTTCTGTTCACTCATATGAGGATATATCTGCTGTCACTGCTAGTCCATAAAAATGGACTATAGAAGTACTAGCAAATCTTCACTAGACATAATGTAAGTTTTAGATTCTAAAATTTGGATTTCAGAATGCTCACTTCTCCTTTAAGATCATATATCCACATTTTTAAGATCAGTAATACAATATACAGATACAGCTCTTATGTCTACTCAAAGCAGCATGACTTTGAGACTTCCAGTAAACAGTAGAACTTATACTTATGTGTATATAGACTAGCCAGTTCAGATGGCGTATTGCCATGACAAATCTATTTGGTAGGCTAAACAGACACTAAACTTAGAGGAGTCCAAAAGGATATGAAACCAAATCTCCACAGTTCAAACCAGATTTTCAGTGTGGGGTAGTTTCAAGCATTATAGTCTATAGTACTGATTTTAAATAAAACTCTAATTAATTTTTCACATAACATGCATATCTGGCATTTTGCTATCCTTTTTTTGTCAGATATTCTATGCATCTTAAGATACAAAATCTTCTATTATGGAAGACTGTTTATGGAAGGAATCATAAAACATAGCTATCCATAGATTAGATTTGATGACACAGAAGTTTTCTTCTAGTCTTCTGTTCCTATAGAACATTAGCATAATAAGAGTAGCGTAACATAACAGCTAACAGAGGGCATCAGCAAAGGCTCAGACATTTCCCAGCTGAGAAAATACCATTTTACGACAGGCTGTACAGCAAACACACAGGCTACTACCAGAGGAAATCAAATATTTGAACAAGCAGAGAGTGATGCATTTAATTCATGTGTGAAAGGGAAGTCAGTAAGAATCATATGCAATGCCACCAGAAATGCCAATGCCTTAAGAAAGACAAAGCTGTTCATTTTAAATGGAATAAAGTCAGCAAATACAGATTTTTTTTTTCCTAGAGGTGGAGAGGGCACAGACAATTTTCCAAGAATCATACAACAGAGGAAAGATTAGAAAACACTAAAAGAAATAATAGGCATTGATTCTTCTGTAGAAGAATCATTTTTAGTTTACTGTTAAAAGAACAAAAAAATAAAACTGAGGTACTTCATTTTCAGTCATAGATTAATAGTCCAATCATTCTCAGGCTGCAAAATGAGAGATAAGGGGATAAAATAATGCAAAATAATGGATTTTGTCATAGGAATGTCTGACATTCATCACTGTAATGTCGGAGTGGCTAATCACATAAGGGAGCTCATCTATAAAGAGCTCTCCAAGAAACACTGAGATTATTAAAGTGCAGAAATGCTTATGATTGCAAGCAGGGATGGCTATTTTCTTACTTAAACTCTGCTACAGCTAGGAGCAACAGCTGATGATTTTATTTTTTCAACGCATACTTATATCATGCCCCTTGACCACAGGTTAGATTTCTGGAAAAAAGGAATGACGAGGAAAAACAGATTGCATCTGATGAGAAGGGGAAAAAGCATCCATGGGTAACAATTTGTCAGTCTAAGAAATCTGTTTCAAACTAGTTTTGAGGGGTATAGTAACAAAAGCCCATATGGAAGTAAAAGCAACAAAAAATATTGATCAAACAGTAAGACTGAAATCTACAGAGTAAAGATCAGAAATCTTACTAGGCTACAGTAGACTGAGAACAGCAGGACAGCCAGGCTGAACTCTGAGAGGCTAGATATGTAGAGAAAACACGCAGATGGATTTGAATGTTCCACATATGACTAAATTAAACATAAAATGCCAATTAGGTCAAAGCCTAGATCATCTCTGGGAGCAGTGCCTGACTGTAGACCTCAGTCTGCAAGATGGTATGCACGAGTTGCATCACAAAGATGGCCTTAGAGTCCCCCTGACAACACTCCTGCCACATTCAAATTGCACTTGAGCAGGAATACCCTTCAGTCCACAAGGAATCCCACATTATTTTTATACCTTACAACCATAAGTCCTTCTGAGACATGCACTGACCCTAATTCATCTTACTTAGTGGACCACCTGTGCTACCAAGCACACCCTATATGGCTATATGTAAACCGTGCCCTTCTAAAATAATCCACTATCTGTAGCCTACTTCTACCCAGAGGTCAGACGAAGTCCAGGACTAGCAGAAACTGGCCCTTTAGATCCTAGTTGAGGGGGATATGCAAACCAAACAGCAGTAGGCTAAGCAATTCCACACCAGTATTTTACCCCTAGCACTGGTGGAAGATGCACATCCAGGCCAGATGCCACCTATTCTTCCTTCTCTCCTGTCTTTAACTGCATTTACCACTGATGGCAGGATTATTCAGTTTTGCTGAGCAGAAATTTTGGAGGAGGGAGACTAGAAGGTATCCAGAATGTTCAGCTGATCTACAGATCAAACTCCAGAACCTAATTTCCCTTCATCACCTTGTTATTACTGAGAGGGAATCAAACAAGTGATCCCTGAAAATAAAGTGCTGCTTTGTATCCCACAAGCTTATTGTAGCAGGATACTAAGGTGTGGAAGATCTCAAGTGTGTCTCAAATGTGTCAAATGTTACTTGCTGAGATGTATGAGCTAAGGGTAAGCCAAGTTTGACAGAACTGTGTCCTTGTAGTGCTGACACTCACAGCCCAAAGTAGAGTCCAAGCATAGAGCAACATACAAATAGCACAAATGATCAGGAAATCAGGCCTGAAGTGCAAAGCCATGATGCCAGCATGATGGTACAAAGTTACCTATCAATTGTACCTATCATGGAACAAGATGAGGCAGGATATAAATTTATTTAGGAATAACATACCAGGAAAAAAAAACACTGCAATATATGCCTTAGAAAAAACAAATTTCTGTTTATTTAGAACCAGTTCTGTTGAATAATGTAATATATAGATAAAAAGACCAGATACAGCCTCATGGCCTGCTGCCAGTTCTGATTACATATTCTAGAGAAAGGCATAGATGAAATTGTCTAGAGAAGTGATCAAGAGCAATATATGGGATTGGGAATTAAACTACCTGAGCAGCCACCAGGAAAAGAAAAACACACAGGACAGTTAACATTTTAGGAATGTGCTCGAAGACAATGTTTGTTTCAAAAGCCAAGAGAAGTAGAAGAAGGCTATTTGTGACATCGCACAACTTAATCTTCATTAGGACTACCTTCTTATTAAGAAAAAAAAATGAAAAGGGGTAACTTCTTTGTAGGTTACTTAGATATTGTATCTTACACTGAACTTTCATTCTATGATGATGGTGACCATGCAGGCTTAAAGCACTTTCTAGGTCACCAACTGATGCGTTCCTCTTGGAACATAACTGGTTCTTATGAAGGAAGAACGTGTTTATGAGACAAATTTGAAAAACATTTATACTAAGTATGCATATTTGTGTTCAGAAGAGCGAATAAAGTAGAATACTCTGTGTAGACAACATACAAGTGTCCTGGAAATATAAAACATTAAAAAATAGTTAAAATTAAATATTTACCCAGGTCCTTAACAAGAGACAATGCTTCCCATGATATAAATGCTCCACCACCATCGTCCATAGCTCCCTGCCCAACATCCCAGCTGTCCAGATGTCCACTGACTAATACAATCTGGAAAAGCAATTATGAGAAAACATATCTATATGAAAATAGTGAATGAGAAAAGTCAGCTTAGCATTTAGGCATTGGAATGATTTTGTCATAAATTTGGCTTTTTAGTTTAAAAGAAAAGGAAGGAAGCATTTCAGATAAGATTAAAACATTGTTCTCTAGTTACTAAACATAAACCTAAGACCATCAAATACAACCTGCTGATTCAAACCACTAGATAAATCAACCTAGATATACTGTAAAGAGTATTTAAATGAAAAGCTTAGCCTTATATATTGACAAAGTGCATACTTTCCAGAGTTACAGGACTAACATATTGCAGAATGGTGAAAACTTCTTTCACACACCATCCGTGAACTGTTTAAGTCCCTAGGCATTAAATTTGATTAACCCTATTTTTGGGTGCATAACTAAGAAATATGAACTTAGAGTGAAGTGTTCCCAGACAGAGGTTGTTGTTTTATTATGTATCTATGGTGCTTGCCACAGAGGACCTCTAATTTATTACTAGATCCCCTAAGTGCTACAACAGTGACAAGGTATTTTATAGTTCCATTAGTCATAAGGATATTTTAAATTAAAAACTACACAGTAGCAAGTCCCAGATGGTTTTTCTGCAAAGAAAGTTTTGTGGCTACAGTAGAGTATAACAGTATATGTGTCCTGAGAAACACATTCGCTTTCAGACTTGAACCCTGTCAAAGAAACAAGAAGCAGTATTACACCAGTGCAGAAGTGGAGACAGTTCTCTAACTGGAGTGAAAGCTTAAGAGTTGATAGATCTGTGATTGCAATGGAGGGGTCAAGAAGAGAAAAGACCTCTGAGCAAAACAGGTAGGGCATTCAGCATGGTAAAATGGAGCAACCGGACAAAAATAAGAGCAGGAAACTGCTACAGAGCCCAGGAGTCTTAGAAGAAGGATGAGGAGTGCCTTTGGGATAAGGTGGAAGTAGTGCTGAAGCATCCCATCTGTGATAACTCCACACTGAAGGAAAACTGAAGGAGACCCTTGGAGCATTCATCTGTGTCCTGCCCAGAACTGGACATAAATAGAAGGATGCTTCTAAACTCGTTGGCTGATTTCAGTGAGGGCTCAGAGCTAAACTCTCCTCCTGCCACCTTCTTCTCCCTAAGGAATGAAGGGATGAGGATCTTTTCAAAATTTTAATCTCAGTTTGTATTCATCACAGGATAATCTCTCTAGCACTGATAATGAGAATAGTTTTTCCTGTTATCACACCTAGAGGGTGAGAACCTATGCCATCAAGTGTGCAACTAACACTGTACATTGTAAGGAATTATCTTGGGGCCTAATGATAAAGATCTCAATTTTCCACCCCATATAAACAAAGTCTTAGTAAATTTTCCTTGATTACTAAAAATAAAGTACAAATAGATCATGGCAATGGAGTGCAGCAAGATAAAAAACATGATATGCTCGAACAACTGTGTTATTTCATTTGACCAAATACAAACTTAAGTAACACAACTGAAAAGACCATTTGTATTAAACAAAGCTCATGAAAAATTATTAGTCGTATCTATTATATTGTCATGTGTCCCATCAGAACACTTTTGAATTTTTAAATTTAGAAAATATATGATGAAACATTTGCAAATGTATTATAAAAAGCAGAAGTGTCATGTTTCAGAAGCTTATGATCAAAATCTGAAGAGCTGCTTACTCCTTCCTTATCAGATGTTTAACTCTCTTTTGTGTTTATTCAACCTTAATTAAGCTTGTGTTTGATTTCCAGTAGAGAGAGATTTTCTTGGTAGTAGACAGACACACAGCAGCCTTTATTCCAAAACCTCCACTCTGTCAAACATGTCTTTATCCTAAATTTGGACAGCAGACCCCTTTGTAAAAGCCTCAGATTTACTCAGGAGGTATTTTTTCAATTTAAGGTTATGATTCTTTCAGGCCCAGAAGTGAAAGACATGTGAAAGACAAGTGAAAACAGCACGTTTTCCAAAGATATTTCACCGCAGTAGAAGTACTTAATCTGTCGCAGGCCTCTGCTTCAACAGTAACATAGCTTGAAATCAGATAATCTAAGAAAAGCCAGGCCAACTTTTGAGGTAGAAGCCTTTTTAAAATGAGGGGGGAAAAAAAGAAGTGCTCACTGCATTACTCATCGTCCCATCTGCTTCCTTATAATGAGGACTGAGCGTGCATGCGCACACACTCACACAGTGTGGGCAATACTGCAATAAACTCTGCTTTGAGAGCTGGAGATACATGTGCAGCTACACTAAAATGTAAGTAAGGGTGGAGGACAGATCTTACAGAATATCACATTTTGCAGCTGACCAATACAGACTTATTACAACCTACTGAATAAGAAATTTGCAAATAAAATAAAAGAATGAACAGAAAAGGCTCTGACAGAAAGTGTAACTGTCTGCAGTACAAAAGACATCTGTTCCAAAACTCTAAAATGGCCATGTGTTTTGTTTAATTTTTAACCAGAGATTGATTTTAGAAGCTTAACTATTCACTGCCTTAGGAAACGTAACTTCAAGTTGAAGAGAATTATTTAGATCAAGTTTATAAACTCATTGAGAAGCAAGTTTACAATAAGAGTAATGCCCTGACTTGTGCAGTGAAGGGACACCTCACTGCCACTGCTCTCTGGCAGCATCGCAACATGACGGATGGGGAGGCAACTGCTTTTCATTTCTGCAGCATAACAAATTGCAACAGTAGGAAATTTTGAATTAGAAATTGATGGTGTAACCCCATTTGGGATTACAGACTCTAGTCACAAAGCATCTTTACCAACTCCAGAACAGTATATCCAGACAGACTAAGGTTCAAGTGGATTGAGAAAGAGTAATTTAATGGATGAACTTTCGCTTAAATTTACTTGAACTATGCTAAAAGCAATGACATAAATATGCAGTGACATGACAGTCTCCTTCCATGTGAAAGTTTTAACAGAGTAGTTATTGGTTTTTTTTTTCAAATGTTATACTTCTGCAGTAGCCTCTTAATGAAGGTTTCAGTGATATTAATGCAAACTAGCCATGGACATTCTTAGAGTAAGACACAATCACAAAATAACAAAAACACTATGTTTATCTTGGCCTTTAAGTAGATATAATGTATCTTGAGAAATGAGTGGAAATATTTCTGAAATTCATTCTATTATTTAAAATAGTATTATAATACCCTGTATAGGTGGGCTAATAGACAAAGGCAGTTAAAGCTATCAAGGGTGTATGATTGTATTTTCAAACTAGTGTTGCTCTCATCTCCAAGTCTGTACAGAGACTAATGACTTGCACAAAACAGTCATACGGAAATAACATTAGTATAGGTCAACAGAATGGAAGCACTGCAAAACAATATAAGTAATTTATTTGTTTTAAACATATTGAGAAACCACAAGTGTCTGAATATGACAGTACGAATACAGAATTCACATTTGCCAAATCTACCAAAAACATATTTAGAATTTGAGACCTTCCAAGAAACGTGACAATTTAAGGTTTGGCTTTCCTGCCATGACACACCTAAGAAAATGCCGCTAGAGACATAGTTCTAATAAAGTTTAATAGGAGAAGTGAAACTGCAGGAAACATTTCAAACAGAAGATGAGTTATTACATTTCATTTTGTACCAGCATTATGACCACTATTGGATGCCTGTAAGCTGTGCCCAGCATTTCAGTTAGGCAGACTGTATTTAAAAAACAAGAAAATTAGAAAGAGGAACCACCACAGACTTCTGCATAAATCATAGAGTTATTCTTTTCTAACCATGACGTTTATTGTCACCACAAAAGACTCTCCCATTCCGTATGTATTCACAAATGCCCATTCAATTTGTCATGCATTAACTTCAAATAAATTTAGATGAACTACCATCTGTTTGGTAAGAGGAAATTTGAGGAAAAACCTACTCCAGTTTTAGTCCGTCTCCGAAATCTCACTTGCTCCTGTAGAGGTACCAATCAAGGGCTTCTCTCTATGCAAAAGTAGGGATCATAAATATTAAATGTTAGGAAACAACTGTAAATAACAGTCTTGAATAGTATTTCTATCAAGTTGTCAAAACCAACACAGAGTAGTATTTCACATCACTGAGATGCACAGCAAGAGTAATGAAGTTGTCACTCATCTTTGTCCTCATGAAGGCTGAAGCTAGGATCCACAAAGTAGGACCTTTATTGATGGAATCTGCCTATAACACACTCCCTTAGGAATGCCTAGTAGGAACCTTCACTGTCTGATCCACTGAAAAGAATTTTCCTTGCATCTTCTCTCAAGTAGACAAGGAAAACAAGGAGTACACACATTAATTTGTATGTGCTTAAACAAAGGTCATGTACATAGAGAGTGAGATGACAAAGAACTAAAGAGGACATTGGAACCAAGTCAGGCATCTGCAGCTAAGATACAACCAGTTCCCAAGTTTCTGCATGCCTGAACTTTCAGCTAAAGCACTCTAGTGAGGCACTCTAGACTGTAATTCAAGTTCCTCCAAACTGCTCAATGGACATGATCAGCCAAATACTGCTATTAGTTGTTTGCTCAGATGACATAGGGCTATGTTGCGTACCTGGAGTTTTAGCCCAGCTGATGAATTATCTGGAATTTCATGGAAACAATTTCTGTTGAAATATTTGTTCTTTTTTTCTCCAGTTTGCTTCTAAGTAGGTCCTTCTTAAGCATTTAAGTGCTTTAATAACATCCTATGTTATTTGACTGTATTTTTTCCTTCAGTGTATAGGATATTTGTAAAATATGTAACTTCTACCTATGAATACCATATACAATTGTTGTGCTTGCATCAAATTTAAGAGGAAGACAGAAGTCAGGTAATAATTAGAATCTTTGATTCAATCCAATCTAAAAATTGCTTATAAACTCTCTCCTTCCCCAGACAGTCACTCCTCTTTTTACACACACACACACACACACACACAGAATCTTTCTGAAGATTCTCAAGAATCACTTGAGAATTTTCTGTTTTCCTCAGTCCCAGACAAAATTTCTGACATTAACTAAATCATGACTTAAATACAATTAATTCCTATTTCTCAGAGGAATCCACTACCAATTTTAGACCTATTCGTTTAACCATAGGGGAGCACATTTTGAGTATCTACCCATTTGGCCAGTACTACAACTATGAACTACCAGATAGCTGCAGTTTGTAAGAACCAAAAGATTTTCTCTATCTCACTGCATAATAGCATAAGAACAAGGAAAAAAAGAAAGCCTATCATATGCCTTACTAATTGGCAAATAAAACAGCTGGCCAGGCTAAATGCATCATTGTCAACTTTGCCTTCAAAACTATATTCAGACAAAGTCTTCATGCACGAAGATTTGCAAAACTACATAATAAATCTGGCGTGGCTCTCAGGTGTTTTAGAATATATTAGCACCATTAGTAGTAGTGTTTACAAGTATTTTCTGGAAAACGGCAACATTTGAGCAGTATGTCTTTCTAGCGCTTACCCACACAGCATCCACAGTCACCTTCCTCTTTCAAATGTAATTCTTAATCTGCAGGCTGTGAAGTATTCTCTTTCCCATTTTTAGAAAAAAAAGATCTGTCAGCTTAGTGTGATAAAATCATTTTGGTGCTTAACTACTTTTTTACCCTAACCAATTCCCCTACCTGGCCTGGAACCTTTTCGTCTTAAATTCAAAGACCAAAACAAAAAGGAAATTAAAGAGTTGTCTACCCTCCCTCCCAATCTAACATTCCTTAAGTTTTAAAAATCTTTACAATAGCTATTTATTTGTATCACGCAGTAAAATTCTGTAAATCAGTCTGTTTTCTATCCCATCAAAGGCCTTTTTGACTCTAAACAAATTAGATCTTTTTATCCTTCTACAGTTTGATGATGTGCTTATAAGATTGCAGCAAATTTGTCAGGTGTGATCTTCCTTAAAGGAAAATAACTTAACTCTTCCAAGAGTTAAGGAATAGAGGAATAGAGACACTACATCCACCAGTAGGAAACTTCACATAATAAATGTGACCATTTAAATAGACTATCTGAATATCTGCTTTTACAGGGACACTGCATTTTGTATCAATACAATCATTATTTCAAGGTAGGCATCTCAAAATTTGGGGAAGATAAAGTTAAAAAAGTTGAGTGCCTATTAGCAACATAGCAGCATACGTCATGGGAATAAGAATTAAATTTACATGCCAGGTTAGTTCTCAAAATAAATTCTCCTGAATTTAAAAAGTGTAATTTGTTATTATCAGAAAGAAAAATACCTTTTCTACTTAAATTTAGAGAGATGTCTACTCTTTTCCTGTATAATTTCATCAATTTAGCGGCTAAATTCAAGCATGTAGCCGTATCAGAAATGTTCAATTCTAAAAAACACTTACTTACTAAAAACTCTTTGTAAAAGTCTACTTGATCCCAAATATTTGTTCTGGGCTACAAGCAATATGAAAAAAGATCTGTTAGTTTCTTCACTCGCCTTTAAGAAAGCACTTAATTCCCTCCTGTCCCTCCTTAAATCATGCCCTGAATGTAAATCAGGAACATTAACAGGTGTAATGGATTTTATTTTGTAAATATACAAGAATATTTTTTCAAATTAGTTTTTAGGTTTTGTGCCCAAATTACGTGACTTCACTATACAACTCCTTTTATTAGATTTCATGCATATTAGGAATGGTTCTTAAATAACCAGTCTAGCTGTCTCAACTCATTTACAGTCCTGAAGATACAGTCAAGTTCAGAAAGAAAAAAAAATGATTACAACAAAAACTCTTTTCTACTTAATATGCAGTGTAGTAAGTCTTAACTTCCAGGCTTCTGATTATATGAAGGACCTGCATGTGAAACACAAGTGACTCACTTAGTCACACAAGAATCAAACCTTATCACTCCTAAAAAGCTGATTAACCTTCAATAAGCCTCTGTGTCACAATACACAGGAAACTCTTTAAAGCTGAATTTGTGCTTTATAAAAGTGAATGAAAATAAAATGTTCTTAGAGAAAGCAGCATAACAAAACTTCCTGGTTAAAAGTGAAGCTCAAAACCACTAAATAGCCTGGGCTCATATCACTTATGCCCTATAAAATAGTCTAGGAGAAAGATAGTCTGAAAATTAGTTACTGCTGATAAAGGAATAGTAATAAAAGGTAAAAAGACCTAGAAACTATATGAGCTTTCAAAAGATAACAAAGTGTTCTCTAGCAATGAAATGACTATCATTTTCTTATTAAATGTCCGATTTTAAGATGCAGCATTTCCATTTTTCAGTTTTGTAGAAGCTATTACTTCTTTGAGCTGTAACATTTCAGAAAAAAACACCATTTTTCAAAGAATTGTATTCCAAAAATGATGACTTGTATTTACCCACTTCAGCATACTCTTTTGATTTTAAGAGTAAAAATTGTATCAATATGCCGTAATCACAGTTAAGCAAAATCTGGTATCATTGAAATATCACTTGCCAGTGAATAAAGATGATTATGTAGCTGTCATGTTTCCAGTTCAAAGATTAGCAAAGGAACTCTACCAATGTCACTACACGAAAGCTGAAATAGTGTCTGACCCAATGTGCAAACAGTAACAATCCTATTTTTATACTTAACAAAGAAAGACTTCCTTTATTGATGTAGTAGATGACTTCTGCATGAAGAAATGGATTATTTTACAATTTAGAGATCCTGTACCTGTATTTTTCACTTTAGAGATGTATATGACTCCACTACATTACCAGAGGTTCTAGCAACATTCACAAATGTTTTATTTTTGAAATCTCTTTTATCAAGTATTTAAGCTAATCTCAGCTAAAACAAACACTAATGTCCAATGTTACTATTTTCACTGAAGCATTTTAAAAAACTGACTTATTTGTAGAGTGTGACAGTATGCACTGCTAGTAAGAATCATTTTCTGAAACTGTAAAAAAAAGAACTGCAAGACTATTTTTTTCTCTTCAGAAGAGTACAGAGTTAGACACTACACCCTGCCTGCACTGCCTTAGAGTATTCTTATGGTCCAAAAAGTCCTGTAAGCCCTCCTAAGCAGCCAGCTTTAAATTGTCCTCTAATGAATAGATTTCACTTTACAAATTCACCTAATGAGAGTGTCGACAGAAGTAAGCCAAAGTAACCCTTAGGTGATTGTAATTAATATCAAGACTACAAACCAGGAGGCTTCAAAACATACCTGTTATATCCCAATGCCAAATGCTAAGAATCAGAGAATAGTTGAGGTTGGAAGGGACCTCTGGATGCTCATTTACTTCAACCTCTGTTCAGAACAGGGTCAATTTAGATCAGATTGCTCAGGGCCTTGTTCAGTTAATTTCTGAAAACCTCCAAAGATGGAGACTTCCACAATCTGTCTGGACACACTGTTTCAGTATTTTCTATTAGGAAAATATTTTTTACTAGTATCTATTATATCATAACATAAGATCTTTTAGAAAGCACCCTACTAAGCCCTCACTGCAGCACTCAAAGGCTGAATAGGAATCTATATGCTGCCAGGTCAGAAGTCTATCTCATTACTCTACAACTCCAAAAGCCTCTACCTAACTCATCATCATCTGCTGAATATAACTAAGACAAAATGCTTGCCTTCTACTACACTGTTGTCTCTCACCATTACAGATACTAACAGGAGTGCTAATCATGGAATCTGTTATCCTGAAACTGTCTCATAATCCTGACTTTAGTATGGCTTTTGACACTTTCTCCGTCCATCTCCCATAATATCCTCATAGACAAGCTGATGAAGCACAGACTAGACTAGGCAGTAAGGTGGACTGAAAACTAGCTGAACTGTCAGGCTCAGAGGGCTGCGATTAGCAGCATAAAGTCCAACTGGACACCAGTCACTAGTGGTGCGTCTGGGAGTTGATACTGAGGCCAATAATGTTTAACATCTTCATTAATGACCTGGATGATGAAACCAAATGCACCTTCAGCAAGTTCACAGAAGACACAAAACTGGGAGGAGTGGCTGATAGAAGAGAGGGTAGCACTGCTATTCAGAGGGACCTCCAATGACTGAAGAAATGGGCAGAGGGAAACCTCATCAAGTTCAGCAAGGCGCAACGCTAAATCCTGAATTTTGGTAAGAATAACTCCATGTACCAGTACATGCTGGAGGCTGACTAGGTGGAAAGCAGCTTGGCAGAGCTGCTTGGACCTGGGAGTCCTGGTGGAGAACAAGTTGAACATTAGCCAGCAGTGTGCCTGCATGGCAAAAGAAGGCCAGCAGCATCCTGCGCCACACTAGGAAGAGCACTGCCAGTAGACTGATGAAAGTGATCTTTCTCTTCTACTCAGAGCTATGAGACCACATCTGTAGTGCTGTGTCCAGTTCTGGGCAGAAGAGAAACACAGACACACTGAAGTGGGTTCAGTAAAGGGCCAAGAGGATGAAAAACTCATTAGAGAGTCAAAAAAGTAGAACACAGCCTGGAAATCAGTTCCACCAAGCCTACGTATGGCCTTCAAGACCTAGACAGCTGAAGGGCAACTGTAATTCTCAAAATCATCGTGAAAAATTCAAGTCAGAATATTCCATTTTATGGAATCATTCACAATTTTTGTCTAATGGTTTCCTAAACTCATGCAAGAACTCAGACACATGACATTACTTGGTTTGTGACATGAAAAAAGTCTTTATCATGTATTTACCCTGAAATAGTTGAAATAATTCTTTATCATGCAGAGATACAGTGAATATTTATTAGTGAACATTTGTTAATATTTTTATGACAGTGTTTATGGAAAGTACTGAGAAGTATGGATTCAAGGTCCCTGGCTTATACTGAAATTACTGGAACTATATCTACTTTCATAAATGAAAACTCAGTTCGCAATTTCTAGTACCCATCCACAACTCCAGAATAGTCCTATTCACAGAGACACAGCTAAGCATGGGCAAGTAACACTAACCCATTTCCTTACCTGATTCCCATTAACATACCTCGAATTCCCTGAGATATGATACAAAATGAAAACTCACCTTTCATGTTTATCTATCTTCAATTTCTCTGCTTATTTACTACGTTGAGATTTTAAATGTGTTTGTCATGAGCTTTCAGCATTTGAAATACGAATATGATGACTTATCAAATTCAAGAAATTTCTGTAAAGGGACAGATTAGACCAAACTTTCGTTGAGATGGTTCTCAGGGTGCAATTTCTGCTCAAAAAAAAAAAAAAAAAAAAAAAAAAAGAGAGAGAGAGAGAGATTCATTAGAACCAGTAAAGCAATGGTTCTAAAATTCACTGGAAATGCAGTGGATTTAGAAAAACCTAGTGCAAAGTCCAGCTGTATGAAAAAAGGAAAAAGCAGTGGCAAAACAAATTTCAACACATTTGGCATACCACAAGGCTGGAAAGGGGTTCAAGTGCAACAATCATCTGGGTATTGCCTGTTGCCACCTTTAAAGACATGCATATGCCAGGCACAAATCAGTGCCTCCCTTGCACAGGACAATAAATAGGTAACACATATCTCTGGACAAACCCTGAAGTAAGGTGAAAACCAAACCCCCTACAGCTACACAAAGGGAGGAGGTACACAAGTCCCTTGTCCTGACTCATTTGAAACACAGGCTCTAACTACCTTAGGCTGGGATATCAGAAAACAAAGTTATCTCGCTTGGAATTAGTCTTGCCTGCATAAAACATTTGAGCATTAATTGCACAGAGACACATAGAATAAGGCACTTATCTTAAATGTGGGGAAGGGGGCCTCAAGGCCACACTCTGGAATTAAGCTGAGCTGTACTTTGCATCTGCGTCTCCACCTCTCCCATATTAAGTGCCTTAGGAATGGGACTTCTGACTGCAGGCTGGTATCATTTTCCATAGGCACAAAGTCTCTGCTTGTCTTGCCATGGAATGTGAAATTTTCTGAGCTTGTGAAAATGTTCACAGTATAATATTTTCTCCCTGTCTCCAGCTACAGAGAGGAAATCAGGAAGAAAAAGACCAGGAACTCCAGCTAGATCCAAGTTATGCAAATGGATTTGTGTGATACAGATTTCTGTCTTCTTGGACTTAACATGAAATTCATGGCCCTAAGCCACTCAAAATCTGTCAGTGCTAACTAATACTCTCTGTCACTTCACCTTAGATTTAAATCCCTGACCTTCATCTGAAAGGTTCTACGTTTCACTGCCAACACAAGGGACCGTGCCATTTCCCTCTAGTTTTTTTTTTTTTTTTTCATATTGTTGCAAGTGGAAATAACTTAATTACTTCTTAACTTCCCTGCACAACTTGCATATCCCAACTCCACACATGATAAAGGAATGCAAGCTCTCAGAAATTCTGACATGTTTATAGCACTGGCTACCCAGACGGCAAGGACTACTGAGTGCTATTACAAAGAGACATCAGTCTTCAATCACCTCCAATATATGTATTAAAAAGATTCTATATTCAATTAGCCTCCACAATCCTGAGACTTAAGTACAATAAAAGTTTCAGGATTTTTTTTAGTGAAGACTTTGTTTCATACTAAAATTATTATTGCCATTCTATTTGTACTTTGTGTCATACCTGTTTGTGTTGAGATTTATTTAATTTTTCCTTCAAGGCACTGTTTTCAGGGGCTCCTATTCTAATTTTATTAGTTTTTGTATCTCTAAGTAAGTTTCAAAATTTAACACAATGGCTATAACAATAGTATACAAATCTGATGTTATGTCCCAGATTAATAAACTTGAAGGGCATGTTTAGTTAAGATTATATCAGGGCTGTATCTGTTTAAATATTTTAATGGTTGAATGTTCAGAGAAACTTATTCTAGCCTTTACATAAATTTTGGAGAAGACACACACAGAATTAAGGGTATGGGGAAGAGGATTCTCCCAATTTATCCACTCCAGTCCTTGTCATCAGAAGTGCATTAAAAATCCTGTTCATGTGGTTAGCATTACAGAGCATTCAGCAATTTTTTTCTATGTTAGTGCATTTAATAACACAAAAATTTGAGAATAACTGACAGGAATATGTAGTTCTCTCTAAAACATTCTCTTACTGATGTCTTACAAAATTTACTGCTTGTTTTTCAAGATATTCTTGGATGCTTCATTCCTGTTAAAAGATGAAAAGATGCTAGAAGGTTAGTTGGTATTTCTCATTTCCACTACTCTCTCCTCAGAAGACTGAAGCCTGTATGCAGCCTATATTGCCCACATGTGGGTAGGGGAGACAGAAGGAAATGTTGGCTGCTGCAGGTTGGTTCTGAAATTGATAACATTGGAGGATACTTAACATTGGAGGTTTGCTGACAAATGCTGACTACAAGACAAGGGCAAGACAAGCGAGAAACTTGATTGTTAGGCTGGTCTTCCTGAATAGTGAGCAAAAGTAATTACTTTTTACTTGGATTACTTGGATTTTGTATACTGGAAACAAAAGAAAATACAAATGAACTTACTGAGATCAAAGAAGCCTCTGCTAGTAGGCTGCTGTTCCTGTCATACTGAAACATCCTAGCTTAGCACGATAACTTGAAGAATACTGCGAATGTCCACAAAACATGTAAGCAATATATTCATTTCTGAAACCACCTATGTTCACATAACTCACAATACAGTTGCAGATCTCACTTTGGTGACTAATTTTTACTTTTTCTATTTATAGGACATCTATATTAACACATTAAGTATATCACTGTACTATAACTGAGCCACACAAGTCAAGAAGACACACAGCTGAAATATTTCTAGGACTTCTTCTAGAAATACTGCAGTTTAACAAGCAATCTTACAGTTAATTTCTATTCCACAACTGATAGTCAGTGGTGATCACCATTATTCAGTTAACATTTTTCAAGAAAGCATTGCTAGCTAATGTTTTACTTCTTTAAAAAGACATTATACAAGTTAGCAGAAACAGCAAAGGAGTCAAATGAGGTAAGCAGAAAGCTGCAGATAAAAGGTTTCTGCAATTCTGTAGTAAGAGTTTACTGAAATTCAAGTATATCATCAGAACTGCCCATGACTTGTTGCCAGTATCATCAAATCAGTATAGGTTTGAAGGGAAGAAATTTATATAAACTGCTGCCTGGGAACAGATCTTGGCGTCTTATGTATTGGATGGCTGTGCTTTAACATGCTATTTGCTCTGAGAATGTCACCAGTGAAGACAGAATTGAATAATGGAAGTTTAGAAAACATACATGAACACACACACACACACAAAGAGAGAGAGAGAGAGAGAGAGAGAGAGAGAGAGAGAGATGTTAAAGTTGCTGCCACATCAGCTATCTTTTTTGTTTGGGCTATAGCAGATCCTCATACTAACAAGAGAAGCTCTCCCAATTACTCCAAAGAAACACTGAAAAACAAGATCATAACTCAAGACCAGACTATAAACACATTATAAAAAAAGCTTGAGGGTGGTTATGAGAGATTTGACTTTCCTCTGGGAAAAATGATAAAGAACAATAAAAGCTCAAGGTACACTAAGCAGCAACTGCACTGGCAAAGTGTGAGTGTTTCACAGATATAGTTTGCAATAACTAAAATTGCACTATAGCTAGAGTTATCAGTGACTTTCCATCTTAAGGTTGTTTTGGCTTCCTTACATATCAGCTTCATAGTCATGGCTTTAAGAGTGGCTACAATCACAGAACAGTAGAGTTGGAAGGGACTTGGAGATCATCTTGCCCAATCTCACTGCTCAAGCTGGGCCATCTACAGTACATTGCCCAGGACTGCATCCAGATGGTTTTTGACTATCTCCAAGAATGGAGATTCCATAACCTCTTTGGGCAACTTGTGCCAGGGTTCAACCACTCTCACAGTAAAGAAGTTTTTCTTTACATTCAGATGGAGTTTCCTGTGTTTCATTTTGTGCTTGTTGCCTCTCATCTTATTGGTGGACACCACTGAGAAGAGACTGGCTCCATCCTCTTTATATCCTCCCTTCAGATATTTATACACATTGATAAGATACTCCCTTAGTCTTCTGTCCTTGAAGACAGAACAGACTCAACTCCCTCAGCCTTCCCTCATGTGAGAAATTCTCCAGGCCTTTAATCATCTTAGTAGCCCTTTGCTGGACTCACTCCAGTAGTTCGATGTCTCTCTTGTCCTGGGGAGCCCAGAATTGGACAGTGTGCTCCAGATGTGGCCCCACCAGGGCTGAGGAGAAGGAGAGGATTATCTCCCTCAGTTTGCTGGCAATGCTTTGCTTAATGCACCCCAGGATACCATTGGCCTTCTTGGCCACAAAGGGCACATTGCTGGGTCATGGTCAACTTCTCCACCAGGACTCCCAGGTCCTTCTCTGCAGAGCTGCTTTCCAGAAGGTCAGCCCCCAGCCTGCACTGATGGATGGGGTTATTCTTCCCAAGGTGCAGAACTCTGCACTTACCTTTGTTGAACTTCATCAGGCTCCCCTTTGCCCATCTCTCCAGCCAGCTGAGGTCCCTAGGAATGGCAGCACAACCTTCTGGGGTATCAGCCACTCCTCCCAGTTTTGGATTATCAGCAAACTTCCTGAAGAGGCACTCTGTTCCTTCATCTAGGTCACTGATGAAAAAGTTGAACAATACTGAGCCCTGGGGAACTCCACTAGCCGCAGGCCTCCAACTAGACTCCACGCCACTGGTGGCGACCCTCTGAGCTTTGCCATTCAGCCAGTTTTCAATCCACCTCACAGTCCACTCATCTAACCCACACTTCCTGAGCTTGCCTAGGAGGATGTTCTGGGAGACAGTGTCAAAGGCCTTGCTGAAGTCAAGGTACACAACGTCCACTGCTCTCCCCTCATGTACCCAGGCAGTCATTCCATCATAGAAGGCTCTCAGGTTGGTTAAGCAGGACTTCCCCTCACTGAACCCATGCTGGCTACTCCTGACCACCTTCTTTTCCTCCATATGTCTGGAGATGACATCCAGAATGAGCTGTTCCATCCCCTTTGCAGGGATGGAGGTGGGGCTGACTGGCCTGTAGTTTCCATGTCCCCTTTTTGCCCTCTTGAAGACTGGAGTGACATTAGCCTTCTTCCAGTCCTCAGGCTCCTCTCCAGTTCTCCAGGACCTTTCAAAGATGATGGAGAGTGGCCTAGCAATGATGTCAACCTGCTCCCTCAGCACTCATGGGTGCTTCCCATCAAGGCACATGGACTTGTGGATGTCAAGTTGTCCTAACTGAATTACAGATCTGTAATTCAATCCTTCCCCACCAAGGCAAAACCTTCCTTTCTGCAGACTTTCTCCCTGATCTCCAGGGCCTGGAGTTAATGAGGGCTGGCCTTATCGGTAGAGACTGAAGTAAAGAAGGCATTCAGTTAACTCCGTCTTCTTTGTAACCCTCAGCACCAGGGCCCTTCCCCATTCAGCAGCGGGCCCACATTTTCCTTAGTCTTCCTCCTGTTGCTGATGTATACAGATGACAACCTTCTTGCTGTCCTTGACATCCCTTGCCAGATTAAGCTCCAAATGGGCCTTGGCCTTTTTAGTCCCATCCCTGCATACATGATGACCCTGTATTTCTCTCAAGTGGCCTGTCCCTGCTTCCACCTTCTGTACAATTCCTTCTTCTGTTCGAGTTCTGCCAGAATCCCTCCTTTGCTCACTCTCCAGATTCTCTTGATCAGAGATTGCATCCATACATTCACGCTGGTTTTCACCAGCAAGAAAAGCATAATTTGCAGGTTGTAATTAAAAGCCCCTTCTCTCTTCACCCCTATTTTTTAAACTTCAGGGAGGAATCTCAATGCCATTGAACTTGACAGGATTTCTCTTATAGGTCTAAGTGCTCAGTGAGCTTTGGTGTATAACTGTGGCTAGCAGCCAAACAAAACATCCTCCTAGATAAGCTCAGGAAGTGTGGGTTAGACGAGTGGACAGTGAGGTGCATTGAGAACTGGCTGAAAGGCAGAGCTCAGAGGGTTGTCATCAGTGGCGTGGAGTCTAGTTGGAGGCCTGTGGCTAGTGGTGTCCCCCAGGGCTCAGTACTGGGTCCCATCCTGTTCAACTTTTTCATCAATGACCTGGATGAGGGGACAGAGTGCCTCCTCAGCAAGTTTACTGATGATACCAAGCTGGGAGGAGTGGCTGAAGCACCTGAGGGCTGTGCTGCCATTTAGAGAGACCTGGACAGGCTGGAAAGTTGGGCAGAGGAACCTTATGAGGTTCAACAAGGGCAAGTGCAGGGTCCTGCACCTAGGGAAAAATAACCCTAGGCATCAGTAGAGGCTGGGGGCTGACCTTCTGGAGAGCAGCTCTGCAGAGAAGGACCTGGGAGTGCTGGTGGATGACAGATTGACCAGGAGCCAGCAATGTGCCCTTGTGGCCAGTAAGGCCAATGGTCTCCTGGGCTGCATGAGGAAGAGTGTTGCCAGCAGGTGGAGGGAGGTGATCCTGCCCCTCTACTCAGCCCTGGGGAGGCCTCATCTCGACTACAGCGTCCAGTTCTGGGCTCCCCAGTACAACAGAGACATGGAGCTACTGGAGAGAGAGTCCAGCATATGGCTACAAAGATGATCAGAGGGCTGGAGCACCTGCCCTATGAGGAACGGCTGCGAGAGCTGGGCCTCTTCAGCCTGGGGAAGAGAAGGCTGAGGGGGGATCTGATCAATGTATATAAGTACCTGAAGGGAGGGTGTCAAGGGGACAAGGACAAACTCTTTTCAGTTGTCCCGTGTGACAGGACAAGAGGCAACGGGCAGAAACTGAACCACAGCAAGTTCCACCTGAACATGAGGGGGAATTTCTTCCCTGGAAGAGTGACGGTGCACTGGCACAGGTTGCCCTGAGAGGTTGTGAAGTCTCCTTCTCTGGAGATCTTTAAGGCCCGCCTGGATGCAACCGTGTTTAACATGCTCTAGGTGACTCTGCTGAGCAGGGAGGTTGGACTAGATGATCTTCAGAGGTCCCTTCCAACCTTACTGATTCTATGATTCCATGAAAAGAGAGCATTTCTCGCTGCATGATGTTTATCTCCTCTCCTACTGCCCTGATTCAGGCTAAATCAAACCAGTATTATCTGAAAGATAAAATTAAAAAAATAATAATAATCACAATGAGAACAGAGGGGAAAGGGCAACCTCAAGTCTACAACCAGAGAGAGTGAAATTGGAGATGCAGAGATTTCATCATATTCCTAGAAAGCTTATCATCCAATTTCATTCTTTTCTTCTGCCTCCACAAAATACAACTCCAATTTTGTCTCCATTAATTCAGTCACTGGAGCCTATTTCCTGACAGTTTGCCCACTTTGGAGGAAACTAAAACAACAGAAACAGAAAATGCTTGATAAAGCATCATATATCTTCAGAATTCAAAAAGCACCATGTATCTTCCGATATGATGTATGCATGCATTCTAACCACAGCTTGTAGCAGTTCAAGTACTCTTTAAATGTCCCACAAGCTATTATATTTTTCCTTTTCAGAATCTAATCTAAAGACTTAAATCAACATCAGTTTTTATATAAAATGAAATGCATATGTTTTTCAACGCGAGAAAATGCATGCACATACAAAATACGATGAAATGTTACAAGACTAAAGTTCATTTAGCATGACATCGATAGCAAATGTTTCTGAAATAATACTGTGGAACCTAGAATTATACCAAAACCAAAGTACATTTGCTCATACTTGAGAGGAAATAGTGATGGTTAGATTATCTAGGCCAGTAATAACAATGAGTAAAAGTAAAATAAAGAATCTGCCTTCAGTGCTTCTGTGTTCTGCTTTTGAGAAGTGTTTGTCCATCCTCAAAACCAGGATCTTAAACACAATTTTTCATAAACCTGCAACTAACTAGACATTAAATCATGTCTCCAATCTAGTACTAGACATTTGGAAAGGCATTTTCCTCCTGCCAGTCAGCCTTGGAAGAGGAACTCCCTTTCCAAGAAATAAACATATTCAGTGAACATATTCAGTGAACATATACCTGGATTTCATGGAGATACAGAAACCAAAAAGCTCCTAAACTATTTTTTTTTTATTCTTGACAACACGTGATGTCAGAGATGTACTAGGAATTTAGTACATGAGTTAAAAGTAGTCTCAATTCTCCTTTTTTCAGAAAGAGTTAGGTCTACATGATCCACAGGATACAGACTGTATGTTGAGATCAAAAATTTTTCTAATTTTTTTCTAATTGAACACAAAGTCTAAAACTATTCTTTTATTTCATGCAGTTGCCCAGAATCCATCACATCTGAATAACTTCCATGTTCTTTAGTGATGTCTGCAGCATCCACACATGCTCCACCCAAACTCAGAACGGGAAATTGCTTGTTGATTAAAAAGCGCTGTCTGTATATATCACATATTGCTTTTAAGCAATGCCAAAAACTCATGCTATACATTTGCAAAGGACAACGATTGGATCTGGTGCACTCTAGAGTCCAACCGATCCCCTAATATTTTGAACTTGAAGCAATATTCTGTGGGAAGCAGGTTAGCAAGGAACGACATGTCTGATGTTTTTGTCTGCAAGGGTCACATTTTACCAATTACACTATCATTTTTTTTTTTGCAATGTTCATATATATTTACTGAATAATATTAGTTTTCAGCCCCAAAGGCTTTGGCAGAGTATCCTTTATAAACTAAATTAGAATTAGTCAGGTTTATCAGTTGGAACATGCTAACCAGAGGAACAAAGAAGCCATTGTGTATGCTTGGCAATTTTCTCTGAGATTTCTTTTCTCTTTGTGCTTGCCGGAGTAACTAGTCTTATGTAATAGTTTGAGCAACTGAACACTGGCCACATACCTAAATTATGTAATAGATGGCAACCTAAATAACATCTCCTACACCAAAAAAAGAAAATGTAAGTTTTGATAGGATTTTGAAAAAAAAAAGGATGAAGCAAGAAAAGCTTGAAGGGGACAGGGGAAACAGGACATAGACTGCTTAATTAAAATTAGCTACTAATACTACTAATAAATGCACTACAGTAATGTAAAACATTTTTCTCTAGACTAGCATGACCAAGGGTGGGACCCACTTCACTCTTACGAAAGGAGAGGCATAAGATGAATAGTGAATAATGCATTCAGGGAAACAGCCTAAGGAAGAACACTCATATCAACAGAGCAGGAAAGCAAAGAAGGGCACAGTTTTTTTCTCACGGCTTGCATAGAAGAGAAGCATAAGGAAACTCTGACCCTGCATAAAAGCCTTTGAAGCTGGAAACAAGCCCTGTCTACACTAGCCAAGAAACAATTTGCTGAACTTTGTCTAAACACTTAAAATTTACACATTTTAAATATAGTTTTGATTAGTCTAGCTGCATCCATCTGAACTAAGCAATATTTACAGTATTTATTATTTCTTTCAGTTTATGTAACATGCAGCATACATTGATTTTTCATGTAAATAGTCAGAAATTAGGACCAATGTTCAGCAAATGGACTGTCCTGAAACTTCAAGTATCATCCTGATATAACACTTCTTAGACAGTAGTTAGTCAGTTCATCTCTTTTTCCCCATGGGAAGCTTAAATGTAAATATCACTAGATTCCAGTTTATCCCCAAGCTGGACAAATTCTCTTTAATAAATTATTTGAAGTTCTTTTCATTTAGCTCAGCAAAACATATCCAGTTTGGATATGTCATTATTAGGAGACCTAAAATGCAAGATACACTGCCTTGGGAGCTGGATTTCACTATACAAAAAGCATTTGAAAGAGTTCTAAAAACAGGTCATCAAAATGCATATTGGGAAAAGATGGATTATTTCAGAAGGTGGAAGATATTATCTCCAGAGAGCTGCTGACAGAGTCCAGGCAAGTTTCAATTTAAATAGAAGAGATCAAAGGATTGGACGAGCAAGAGGAAAACACGCTAACTACACATTGTGAATACCAAAGTAGCATCAAAGATGTACAAGGTTGCAAATACAAGGCCAGCAGAAGTTCAGCCAATTCCAGAAGTCTGTTATAAAGACAACTACAGTGAAGTCTGCTCCCAACAGCTGCGCAATTTCTGTCACTACTACCTCTAACTCATTCATTATCTACTACTGAATGGCCAATCCCCCAACAAAGGTCATCAGTCTTTTGCAGGCTGTACATACAGATATTTTAGAAGTGCCTTTGTTTTTAATTTCTGCTTTTCTCCCAAACTTTCCAGGTCAGAGAAAAAACACCACATTAAATAAATGAAAATCTACTTCACTAGTTCTAATTCACATGCTTCTGTCATGCTCACCAACTGAACAAAACCCAAGATGATTGGGAGGAAGGAAAAAAGAAGATTCAGCTTTGAGCACAAGCAAGAATTCACAGATCCAGAGTCTGGGGACTAGGATACGATACCACCCAATCCTGTACTTCCTCTCTCTTAGAATTTGCCATATTCCAAGGCTACACCAGTGAAAAGACAGCCGAGCAAAGCTCAGTTCAGCTCGGCTGATTATTTATTCATGCATTAGAATTTGTTTCTCTTAAGTAGAAGTTTGTTTACTAAGTTAGAAGGACTAACAAAAGTAGACTAAAATTTAGAAGAGACATAATGTGACAGCAAGCTTATCTCCTTTTCAATATTTTGCTGTGTCTGAAACATTTAAAATGTTATTCAAGGAAATTCTGGGAGCTATGTGATCAGCTGTTCTGCAGTCAGTTAAGTTTCTCTCTCAGGAAGCTTTTGATGATATTACATCTAAACTTTCCCTACTTAGTTTATCTTAAATCATTATTCATGCTATGTGGAGACATTTTGTCCTCCTCTCCCTCTAACCCACTCACTTCAGAAATATTTAACTATTCTATAATCATGTCTCTCCTTTCATCCCCCATCCTGCATTTCGTGTTCTTTTCACTGTATTCTTTTAAAGTGATCGATATTATTCCTTTATAGGATTGAAAACTGAATGCTATAGATGGACTTCCAGATGAAGCCCCATCTAACATACCTACTTTGCAACAATTACTTATAACTGCATTACTTGGTGGTGTGGTAGTTTCAGGAAATTCTATCCAGCCAGTAGAGTAGGTTGGGAAAAAAAGTGATTAAAACGTGGAAGTTCTGGAAAATATTAAGTTACAGAAAGGGCTGGAAAAACACTACATATAGAGTATTTAAATCTAGTTGCTACTATTAAGAACAAGATATTTGAAGAGGAGAGCTCATGACAGCAGGAGAAGGCTAACAGACAGAAGTCTGTACAACCAGTATTAGCCTGAAAGAAATGCTGGCTGTGAGAACAGACTTTAGCTTTAGAGCAATTGAATAGTCAGAGAGACTCTCAGATTTATCATCTGCCATTTCCCATTTCTCTCCATGCGTCAGGATTTCCAAAACTAGGGTCTCATCTCCTCTTCCTGTCTTCTGAAGTCAGTCTTGTTTTATTTCCATGTGCACATGCTCGGATTCACATCTCTCTGCATCCTTTTTCTTTACCTTCCCTTTGTATCCTCCATTTTCCTGGCATTCCTAATTCCTCAATTAACAATAGATAAAGATAACTAATGACAGAGAAAAAGATTTCTCTTTCTACTGCCCAACTATGTCACTCCTCATCCCTTATATTCCTCTTAGGGAATTTAATCTTCCAACTTCTGTTAAACAACTTGCTCTAAACTTTTGGAATGTTATTTCTAAATCACTTCTAAACTTGTAACAAACCATTTTTAATTGTTCCCTATGTGTCATCCTCTTAACTCCTCTCTTATCTCTAGTTTAGACTAAAATCTTTGAGATAGTGACTACCACATTATTCCGAAAAATAAGCCTTAAAAACTTGGGATACTACGGACATAGCTATATCTCTCTGAATATAGCAAAAGTAGGAGGTCAACCAAATTATTATTATTATTATTATTATTATTTTAGATAAAAATGCTATCCAGTCTTTTCTTATTTTTGGACAAAATGTTTAGCAGTTACCAAAGATTTCCAGAGAGAATAACTGTATCAGAGTTGCAAGATTTGGACACCTGACCACAGACTTTTCAGTGCTTAGGGAGCTCCATCATCGTATCTGTGCAAAAGGCACCTTTCCAGTAATAGGGACTACAGTGAAAGCAACTAATCTCTTTCATTCATTGCACTGAACTGAACATCTACTCAACTTCAAATTATCAATCCTCATTTTCAAGATGTTCAGCGACCTGAATCTAGAAAACTGAAAGGACCACATAAAGTCCACAGTCAATGCTCTGACATATTTGCCCTTGGTGTGGTGCACCACAAAGTAACACAGGTGTTCAGGAACCACTAACCACCTACGGTATGATGGAGCATTTAACATTGTATCAGTTACTATACAGCTAACTTTTGTTCCCCTTATCAAGGTAGAAAGATGCTCAAGTTAGCAGGATCATTTTCAGAATAAAATACTTTCTCCCAGAGAACGAGTATTAATGCCTGACCCATAGAATGCAAAGAGGCCTTGTTCCCCACTCTTCAATACTAACAGCACAAAACTTTAGCTAGTCATTACTAACTACAACTAACACACTATAAACATTTATCAACCATATAGTCAAATCATGTAGTTCTAAACCTCACCTACCACCATTGTTGAAAACATTTTCCTTTTCAATAAAAAGTTGCATTAGCTATGAAATATTCATCAACTGAATTTTTAAAAAAACAGAACTTTTAGTGAACGATCACAGTGAATTTATATAGATGAAGTTACATCTTATGTCTAAATTCAGAGATTGCATCCATCATATTCTTAAAGTTGCAAATCTTTCCCACCTCCTCCTTAAGCAAAATGCTGTTGCATAAATATTAGATTTTCAAGTGTCTTCTCAAAAATATTTTATCCTATCTAATAAAAATATATTAAATGTTTAATCTGATTTTTAAACTGTTTTTGAAAACTGAAACTGATTTTGAAAATTCAAAACTTTCCAGCTATTAACAAACACCACAGTTTAACTAAATAGTGTCAAAATGCAACTCACTATTATCTATTAATGTATCTCCTTACCCTTTCTTCCCTGCATGGGTAACAGTTCTGGTATTATGATAAAATGATGAAGACATCTACCTGCTTTATCTCCTGAAGTCTCTTTACCAAAGGTTATAAAGTAGAAGTTTCTCATAAATTTCACTTGTCATTATACAGTCTACTCAATTAGTTCTGTTAAACTTTTCATAAGTTTGTAATCAAAGAATTAATCTAGCTCAGCAATGAAAATTCTGAGCTAATAACATTGACTATTTCAGCACAACTTTTAACAAATTTTAACAATGCCAAAAGCAACTGTTAGTTCCTATTCTTTCTCTTTAAGTCTCTTAGATAGTTTTATAACCATAACCCACTTGAAATAGTCATGGAATGAGAAGCAGTTTTCTCAGTAGTCATTTGCACAGATATTTGCTAATAATTTTGGAAAGTCTAAAGTTCTATTTCACTATGGTTCTTTTCAAGTGTTCCCCAAACTGAGGAACCAAAAATGCTTTTTTTTTCCTAAAATCATTATGCCTTGTCCATTTCACATCATGCTTATCTGCCTGTCATTTTGTTTTTAATTCTTTATAAACAATTTATAGAAGGAGAGCAATTCCCATGATCAGATTTTTAAATATAGATGCAATCTTTTGTCCACTGCTAGTCACTATATTATACAAACCACAAACCTCTCACCCAATTTTTAAACCTAATTTTTAAAATATCTGATTGTTGTCCACTAGAACACATGACAGAAATACTCCAGTACAGTTCAGATTAAACAGTTTCTGCATAGAAGACAAAGTGAAAACTAAGCAACATTTTCTGCTTTTTATTATAGAGATATCACATTTAATTTTCTTTTTTTTTTTTTAACTTTCTGAATGAACACAATACTGGCAAAAAAAAAAAAAAAAAAAAAAAGAAAAGAAAAAAGAAAAAGCACCAGTCAAAACAAATAATCCCTTTGATTTACTCCTCTGACTACTCTAAGTGCTAGATGTAATTCATTCCTGAAAGAATCTCAGTCCTAAAATCCCACACTGTGAGCAGCTTTCAGCCCCATGAACAAAGCAAAGTGGTCTCTGTTTTTTAACTGCAAGGCTCAGTGATGTGGAGAGCTTTGGCACTGCTACAAAGGACAGACAGAATGGATGCAGTCTAAACAGATATGGCTGTTTGGTTTCTGTTCCGGAACTGCTGAACGCTGCATTAAACTGTACGAACCTCGTTTGCTTGCTCTATATATCACAAAAAGCACTGTTCATGATTAAGAAGTCCACTTTCTACTGACAAAAACACACTGTCCCTCCAAAAACTCTAAGCAAGCACATACATTAAGAAAAACCCCTCAGCGTAACAACTGTTAAATATTCTCTACACATGAAAGAATTTTAGTTGAGATTGCTAAAAGCTCAAAGGAAATGCAACTGACATAAATGAAGTCAGTAAATTAAAAATCAGGCTGCCACTGACTGTTCTGCTTGAGAAATACAGGCAGAACAATTTGAGATCAGGCACTGATGAGGAATTTTGAAATCCTTAATATATATCCTACCCAGAGAGTATCAAAACACTTTAGGAGAAAAAAGAAGTACTTAAGAGACTCTTTAAAACCAGTCTTGTACTACATGTATAAGACACTACATCTTTGCCTGTCATGCAGAATCTATTACTTCCAACTAATCTACCAAAATTCTCCTCGCTTAGACACTACCAGTTTCTAGGACTTTTCTGAAGTAGTCATGGCGCAGAACTGGTATGACTAGCTTCTCCTCCTCCGCTGGGTGTTACTCCTTTCCCTGTCCAGCTTCACAGAGTTCAGGTCCAACTTCACAGAGCTGATCCAGTGGTATTGCTATCACTGCATAGTAGGGTTTGCAAGAGGCAAAGGCATTTTCAGTACCAAAACGGGTACCAAGAGAAGGGCATGTATTTCTTCAGCAGAATTACTTGTGGGATCTTAATAAATCCTAATGCATAACATATACTAAATGCATAAAGTAAGGGACTAAAATTTAACATTAGACCCATCCTTAGTTGTTTTTTCAAAGCTCTTTAAATACTGAGTTCTTGCTTTACAGTTGTAATATGAGGGCATCTTTGGCCAATCTGTATACTGAATATGTGTTAAACACCCATTGGCAGTGTAACATTCTGTAGGATGAGTATCTGTCATGTACTACTTATTTTTTTTATCTATTCCGAGGGGAGAAAAATGTATATTGGGATGATTTGTTCTAGAAGGTTTGGTTTACTTTTGTTGGAGGCAACAGCCTTAGTAGATGTACATGTGTTATATTTCTATAGCAGAGAAAGCAAGGACAAAGGAGGCTCCCCTTTTCTGGAATAGAAATTCCTGAGAAAGTTAATCCTACGGTCTTGGACCAACCTGTAGAAGTACTGTCTCCTACCTACATGCTTTAGGTTTGTCACAATGTGTTCTAGCATGTAAGAGGAACATAGGTACTGAGTTCACACTCCTCATCCTGTGTTTTTAGATGTCATAGGCCCAGCAAATGGAACAGCAGTAGAGAAGAATCAGTACTTTGAGTCTAATTAAATAAGATTGATCAGAATTGGGTATATATCTTCCATAGAAGACAAAAGATTTGCAGGTCCTTCAGAATGTCTCTTTTTACCCATAAGAACTATCCTCTGTTAAGTTCACCTTCATCTAGCTGATCTTCATTCACGAGCTGATTTCATCTAAGTGCTAGATCACCTTGCTCCTATTGCTATAGAATCAGATGGTGAGGAACATGTAGACCTTGTACCATCCACGTATTTCTACTTAAGTCCATGTTGTCTTAACAGCTCACCCCAACAGTCACTGAGGTTGTTTAAAAGTAGGAACAGAGAAGTGAATGTTGAGAGTTTCATTACCCATCAGGGCTCATGCGAACTGCTTCAGGAAGGACTCAGAAGTATTTCACCAGAGAATTTCAGGTGACATGAATGGCATCTCTCTTTTAACTATTAACCTTGCAACAAAGGTGGACCATATTCTGTCTGGACACAGACAATGCCAAAACTGCTTTGAGTATTTCTCTGTAGTTTTGCTTGGGAATGAGAAGTTCAGTACAGAACAGCAGCTAGTTTGTTCAGTTTCTTCAGGGTCACTGTAACACTTACATATCTGAAGGAGAAACTATTCTCTGAATACTTCTCTCTTTCGCTTCCTAATTGGACCTTCCAGCAAGGAACTCAGAAATAAGGTAACAATAGCGGGAAGGAGAGGCAAGCCCCTGCAGGTCACCTTGAAATCAGAGAGCAATTATTTTAAGTCTGCAATCGAAACAAACGTGCCTCACATGGCTAACACTGCATGGATTACATCAAGTGGTCAACTGAAGAGGAAAAATCTCTTTAGAAACAATCAATGGCAAATCCTGACCTGTGACTGCCTTCCTTTTTTCCCTAGGATTTGCCCTTGCAGACTCGGAACCCCTCAACATAAAACAACATTGCTAGGGGAAGGCATATTCACCACGTATACAGGGACTCAGCAGGGATATGGCAAAGCAGGCTTTACATTTAAAGCATTACATTTAAAGCATCACAGAAGAGAATCCCCCCCCCCCCCCCCCCCCAAGAAGCATTACTGCTCGACATGAAAGAAAAGACAAAGTAAATGAAGTGGACAGAATACAATGATTTACAGCAAAAGCCAGAATGTATATTTCAATACAGCTCTTCTACAATGTATATTTGTTCAAAAATGTGCTCCTGCACCCAAAATGACAGCTCATTTAAGGCTGAGTCACAGAGCCACAGGTCACAGTCTTCAGACCTGCACAGCACTTCCTCCCTCTTCCTTGAACTGTAGTCCTCCTACAAATTGACTCGTTTTGTGGACCACCAAAAAGGTTCCAAACACTTGATACTTTGCAGGCAGCAATGCAAGAGTCTCTCTGTAGCAAAGCGTGAAAAAAATTATTCCTGTTTTTAATTCCAAACAAATGGAAGAAACATTTGAAGAATAAAGACTATCTACACCACTTCAAAAAGGGAGTACAGTATTCCAGATGGTGGGGATTAAAAATCTGGAGGAAAGCTGTTGATTTAAGATGACAGTATGTGAGAGGATGGGAGCTAGAAATTTGGCATCTCCACCACAGCAGACTTAACACTGAAGTGCATTATCTATTGTGGATATTGTGAGTAACAGTGAAGGTTGTACCTACAGGTGAGGGACTGAAATGGTAGGTCACATTACAGTATCTTGAAGTCACATTTGCTTTCCTTTTGCAAATTTGTGATAGGTAGGTCAGAGAGTCTCTTCAGTCACCACAATTAGATATTTGTGTGCCATTTATTATGAACATGAAAAAGAGACAGAACTACTTCACTCCTTTGCTCAGGGTTTGAATTAACTTTATTTTCTGTGATACCATTTTCCTTATTTTTTATTCTTTTTAAAAAAACATTAAGCAAAAAAAAATATATAAGAAACCTGAAAAAAGACTAGTTACTTTCAGATCCCCTTTCAAAGTTTCGAGACAGGCAGTCCTTTAAATGCATGTATTATCTCTGAAACATTTTAGATTTATCATTATTTTTATATCGATCTTATGTAATGATACACATATAATGAATCTGAAGTCTTAAGAGGTTGCATATCAAATCTATGCCAGAGGATGCAAAAGGACAGGTAAGAATATTAGGTAGCTTTTTGTAAGTTCCTGTATTGATTTTTTATAATATCCTGAGCCCTGAAAGCTAGTAAAAATACCCATATAGCATAACTAGTTTAGATTACAGTCCTTTTATTTTGGGTCCTTCACTATCTTACTTCAACAGTTTTACAGATGATGCTTCTGACGCCTTGGAGTACGTGCTGCTCTAATAATGCTGCCTCTATCTGAAACATCTAGACACTGTACACTGCTGATTTCTGAGACACTGCAGAGAAAATGGAGAGAGCTCTAAAAAGCAGTAGTTCTTCACAGGAATATCCAGGGAACCCCAGATAAACTGAAATATTTTAATTACTAATTCAGCAGGTCACAGGTTCAAAAGCAACTACACAGGTATTATGCCAATTGTTTAAGATAAATAATTTGGGTGGATTACCACCTGATAGTGTTTATAAAAACTGCAGTGGGTCTACCAGGTGAGAGAGGGACAAAAACGACTCCTACTCTCCACCACAGGAGACTCATGCTTTGAGTCACATGATGGGAAAGACCTGCTGCCACTAGAGTCGTATTCCAGGTCAGTATCACATCCAAACAACAACAGAGTCTAAGGACCTTGGTGCTGTCTTTATTCATCACATGAAACAAATCCCTTGATCTTTAGTTCCACATAGTTCAACATCCCAACTGTAAATTTGTATTAACAACTATAACCCACATTATAATTAAATTATGTGATTTGGGGTAAAGAAAAAGAAACAGTTCTTTACTTCAAAGATTCAGCAAGAGGTTTTAAAGTGACCAAAGAAGCAAATTATTGAAAATATCCTAGTACCTTTCTGCAATCACTCTGGGAGAGGAAACTACCTATTCCCAAAAGATACACATTTAAATGAAAATGCAGCTACAGACAAAGAAGATTCCTTAAAATACTGAACTTGTATTTACATTCATCCCAGTAGTTTCAAGAGTTTCAGCACCACTGGAATTAAGCAGCTACATTTATTGCAATCTACCTGCTGTTTCCTCATCTTTCTAGCAGCTTAGGAAGAACACGCATTAAGTGATTCTCGGTTAGGCAAGGAAAGGTTTTATTATGACGGAGGAGGGGTTGTTGTTGGTTTTTTTACATAGCCTTATCCAACTAGGGAAAAAGTTTCCCCCATTAGAGAACAAAACTGATTTTTCCTTGTGCTTTCAACATAAATGCAGATTCCTTTCACAAAATCTAACTTAGCAGCAAGTGATTAATTTTACAGACATGTAAATTATCTGTTTTCCCATATAAATATCCCCTATAAATATTATCTAATGGATCTTAAATAGCTAACATTCATGCTTCATGATAGTGCAGAATGCTATGTTTACAGGTCACAAGAGCAGCTGTAAATGAGCTGCACAGATAATTAGAAAAACAAAGCCATTTCTTCAGCGCACAGGCTTTTGAAAGAAACTTTAGAACCTCCAGCAACTACAGCATGAGAACGATTTGACACTCCTTCAGCAGCCTGAGCTTTCTGCAATTGCAAAAGATTGCCTAGATGCCTCCTCTCCTCTCCATACAAACATCTACTTCAAATGTCTCCCTTCAGTCTCTTAGTTCATGGATCTGCCTAAAATATGCTTGCTCACATGGCAGGACAGTTCTTCCAAGCAAAAGCTGGTTGCCATCACAGTACTTTTATGCCACAATTCCTTTCTTCTTACCGTGCCTGTTAAGTTTTGAGTGCTTCACAACTGTTTTCAGCAGATAAGGCAAGGTCTCTCTGTGGCCCACCCTATCAGAGGCTTCAGTCTTTCCTCTTTCAGAGACCTGCCAATCATGACAATTTCACAGATTCATACAACATTAAAGCATAAAGTGATCTTAAAAAGTCATTCAGTTGAACTCCATTGCACTGAGTTAAGATCAAGCATACTTTAAAGAAACATCTGACATCAATGATCTATTTTGTTCCCAGAAACCTTCAACGCATGAGCTGCTACAACCTTCCTACACAACGCTTCCTCACTCTACAGCTAATGATTTTTTTCCTATTTTCTGTGATATAAACTTTTTTTTTTTTTTTTATCCTTGTCTACCCAGGAATGAACAATTTAGACTATTCTCCTTATAGCAGCCTCTTACACACCAAAGAACCTCAGTTTTCTCTCTTCTGAACAACATAAAACCTGATTTTTCAACCTTTCCTCATATGCCATCATTTTTGAACCTCATTTCTCTTCTCTAGACTCTGTTGTTTTACACCTTGAAATGTGACATCCAAAACTTCAACCAGAGGTCTTCACCTGGAGAAAACACTCCACAATGCCAAAATTAGCAGAATAAATAAATTACCTTCCGTGTCTACCATGTAACACATTCATGGAATGTATTCCTAATACTCTTTGCCTTTTATGCAATGGAAGAGCATTACTGATTTATTGATTTGTGGTATATGATATTCTCTGCACCTCTTTCTCATTTACTTTGTCCAGTACAGTAGATACTTCCATTTTTGTATTGGTATAATCAATTTCTTCTTCCTAAAAGCAAGTATATTACACTTCATATTGTTGAATATGAATCAATTTGTCATATCATGCTCATTTCAATTTGTCAACATTATTATGAATCTTTGTCCTGTCTTCCAAAATGTTTAATATTTCATCTTTGTAGCCTTGGAAAACTTGTATCACATTCTCTATTCCCTCACCTCGTTCCAGAGTCACTGGAATCAGATCACCCTGAAGTGAGACCTAGATCATCCCCTGACTTTAATTCACAGAATAGAATTTGGGGGGTAGGGGGGAGAAGGGGAAAAGCTTGTCACATACAAATGCAAACGCAAGTAATTTAAGCCTTAACCTTTGTTAACTTTGTGCAGCTAATAATGTCATCCGACAGGCTTGTCAGAATGGGGGGAAGAGAGAATTTTATATGTCGCTCTCTAACATAAAACTGTGTATGTGACAAAGACCACATATAAAAGAATATAATGCTTATATTTTTTGATATAATCTAGACCATTACTATCACAAATTTTGATAAAAAAACAACTAATCAAAACCAAGACTTCTTTATTTATATTTAGCTCTATCTCTTTCCTGAAATTCAGCATTTAAATTTGTCTAGGCAATGTTAAATTAAATTACCAAATTAATCAACGAAAAAGTAAATGCACCATACTCAGCAGGTAAGGGTGTAATCCAATTATTTTTTCTAATTCATTTGAAAGTTGGAAATTATAATGACTGAGAAAAAAAAAGATCTTAAGCCTAGGTCCTGCTATAAATAGGGTTATTAACTGTAGCCTATTTATACGCACAGTATAACAGCTGCAGACTTCCAGTAAGACTTGCAGAACGTGCATTAAGAGATAGTCAAATAAAGTATCTCCTAAATATTATTCCAGTTAAATTAATAGCTTCTTGGAACATTTTAGCACATAAACCGAGGTGAATGGACTTCAAGCAGAAGTGGAGAATGCAGATTCAAGACATCAAAATCTCTGAATTCAGTTTTACAATGTCGAGGAACAAAATCATACAAGCAGAATAGACCATCAGATGTAATATCTGTTTATAAGACAAGACAGAGAGGAACGTACTTGTCAACAGTTCAGGATCTTGTTTTCCTTCTCTTCACAAAGAATAACTTATCTCACATCCTCTATCTGATTATTTGAAAGGAGGAAAAAGAGGAGGGGAAGGAATTCACATTTTAAGAAACATCTCATGCTCTTGTTATCTAACAGCTTCGTAACCATTCTGTTGCCAAGAAGCTGGATGAAAGATATTTACCATTTGGAATAATAGAATATGCTCTACCATGCTGAACTGCACACTGCAGAAGAAGGTGTCTTAAGACTATCATATTTATAGCGTACAGTAACAAATTCCATTAGAGTGAAGCAATATTATTTCATGAAATATCTTCTCCTACAAGCAGCACATTAAACTTGGCACATGCAGAGGATGAGAGAAATCTTTGTCCAGTTGACATGACTGAAAGCAGAAGTTAAGCACAATGATAATTAGAATAGGTACACAATTAAAAGAAATTTCAGAATTCTAAATGATACAGAAGTACTGATATAACATTACTATTTTTTCCTACTGAATTAAAATATTTAAAGCACAAGGAAAATTCTACTTATAATTACTTTTATGCACACTGGAAAAAACGTTGGTTCAGTGCCATTTCTAAAGCAATATGGGTCTACAGACTAATATTTCATCTGACATCATGATATTAATCCATTCTCCACCCTGTACATGATTTTACATACATAAAATTAGATGAAATGGGACTGAGATTTTCTTTGAATAAACAAGACATTATATACTGTTTTAAGACTAATATTTCGCAATGATGGTTGTAAATTCAAACACTGTGATAGAAATCAGATGCCAAAGGACTATGTAACTACCAGAATAGTGCATACTTTAGTTTATTTTTGTTCAAATTTGTAAAACTGTATAATAAACAGAATAAAAATATTACAAAACACAAATGCAGAGTGTGAGGGACACACTTTTCAGCACATCTGAAGAAGAAAGCCTACAAAACCTGAAACAGATTTTCTAGTAAAGACCCTACAGCAATGCCTTTTTGTTTGTGCCTTCAATAAAAAGTGTAATCTCAGAAAGAAGTAGAAGGAAAGATGGAAATTTATTTTGTATTTAAAAAATAAAACCAGAGTAGTACTCTTTGTTTTAGCTGTTTTTTTCATTAATTCATACGCTTAGAGATCCATTTCCAGTTTAGGCATTCTCCTTGCAGAATCTCAGTCCTAAACACACAGAACAGTTTACTGCTCTGACTAGTCCCTGGTCCTATGGAATGGAGTCAACTACATGAAGCAGGAATTTGTCAAAATTTCCATCTACCCGATGCAAAGAATTAAAATTTTATTTTTGCACAATGAAGTTTGCATAACTTACACACTATATCAAGATATAGTTGTTGATATAAGTTGATAATACTTGAGAAAGTCTATAAACAGAACTCAGACCTTTAATTAAGATTTATGCCTGCAAAAATTACAAGATCCTTAACATTTTATTGACAATCATTTTTGGACAAATTATACTGATATAGTGTGCTTTACAAATTATTTTGCTTGGTTGAACCACAGTAAAAACTTTTGTATCATTATGCATACATTCACAATACAGCTAGAGTGGCAAATTGCCAATTCTTCAAAGTCTCAGAAGCCCAGAGAATCTCGTGAAGGAAAACTGCATTAAAAAACAAGAATGAACGATACCAAAGTTTTGTCATACTAATGAAGCAAGTGGAGTTGACTCTAATTCTCTTACAGACCACAGCACCTTTGATCAGCTCATCATTTTCACCACTTCTCCCTGCTTCTTGCTCTCATAAAGCTGAAATATGATGCATGAAATTCTACTAAGTGCATTTAGAGCAAATGCAGTCTGCCTGCAATTCTGCAGCTTGTCTGATGTTTCTTGATACTACTTTCTCTCTGCCCCCCAAAACTACAAACTGCTACAAGCTTTAGCAGCTCTCAGCTGCTGCAATCACACACTTTAACATCTCTACTGCTTTGTTTCCGTGCAATTGAACCACCACAGTCAATATTTCCTTGTGATTGATCAAAGTTCTTTCCCCCTTTCATCTCAGCCCCTGCCTGAACATTTTAGATCTCACTTACAGCATTTCCCCTCCACTCCATTGTTCACTCCCTCCACTATGTAAAATCTCACTGTCATATCTTCCTCCACGTTGGACTCATGTGTTGGAACCTCTGAATCTATGCAGAAGGGATCTCTCCATTCAACCTACACACTCTTAAAGTTGCAGCTTTCCATAGACTTGCATGGAAAAGGATGGATTTTTTTCTAACACTCCAAATCAGCTATTTTCCTCTGATTCTCCCATTGCATCTTATCTATTTGCAGTTGTCTCCTGGACTGCAGACTCACTAGGACAAGAACTGTCTTGGTAATTCTCTTTCAATTGTGTGAGGCCAAGGATACAGTCTGCACCTTATAAATATAAACTTGTTACTACAGCTACCTGACAAGTTTTGTAGTGAATGGATGCTTTTAAACTAAGCCTTAACACTTGGCACTAGCATTTCTGGCATCTACTTATTCATAGTGGAAAGTATGATATACTTTCTCTCCTCCTTTCCCCTCAACAATGTGGTTTTCTACTTGATGCCTCAGGCTAGTTTTACACCTGCCATAGCCAGGATTACCTTTCACATACTCTTGCATATTAGAATATAAGAGGGATCTAGTGTAAGTTAAGATTTGTGTGTGTGGGGGGGGAAGCTTTCACAATCATTCTATAGACCTGTGTGTATTTGTAAATTATTACTGAAACAAAATGCCACAGTAATTCTTTGAACTGTTGTAGGGGAATAGAGACAATGGGATGGAACTACAGTACATCTGCTTATAGTAATATAATCAAAAGGACTACAAAACTGTGTGCTGCTTAGATAAATTTGCTGGCCAAGCTGGTGCTCGAACAAGTGCCCTAAATGTTACATTTTAAGTTTTATTATCACTGTTTAATTGTTTGAAGTTTTGGAAGTGGAAGAGATAAAAACCTATCCAAACATTCTGAAGAGCAGCACATGGAGATAAGGTCTAACAGGTAGCTTTTGGCAGATCAGACTGGATTCAAATAATGAGAAAGAGATGGAGTAAGCTGTCAACTTAACGATATATACTGATAAGTATGCCCAAGCTCGAGCGTAAAACCAGAAAGCACGTAATTTGAGCTTAGATCAAGAGACTCCAGATGAAACACATGTAGCACAGTGACAGCAGCACTCAATTTAACTCCTCCAGACTCCACTTGACTCTAGTGAGGAAGGTCACCAAGATGTCCTCATCGCTTGTTACTGGAACTGTAGTAACCTAGAATATAACCAGCTGATTGCAAGCAACCTGAGTTAGCACATTTTAAGAAGGTCTGCCGTCTCTAGAAACCAGATGTTGAAGGCAACTAAAGCTAACAAATTTTTTCTTCATACCACAATAGCTCATATGCACTCACAGTTACTGTGTTTCAGCCAGGGAGAGGAGCATCCTTATAAAGACCTGCTGGCTTGCTTGCACCCACTGGACCATACCCCTTGATTCTGCTCTTGTATCACCAATCTGAGAAACATAAGCATTTCAGATCTCTTGCAGATCGGCAGAGATTGCTACCAGACAGGCCCTTTATCCCATTCTCAATGCCGACCTGTGCCTACAGAAAGTTCTCAACAAAGATTCTGAACTGTGCACCTACAGATACAGTCTCATCCTATTCATAACATCTGAACATTACAAAGGCCATATTACAGTCATTAATCTGATTTGTGTACCTTCCAGAAAACATATTTCAGAAAAATCATTTTTGTTTAAACTAAATCAAAACTAAATGTTTTGAATCTTCCTTCCATAAGCACCATTCACTCATTCCATCAATATTTCAGACACACAAGCATTTTAAGTAGAACAATGCTTTGTAACTGTTGCCCCTTAGCAACATCAACCATATACATACAAATCATTCATAAGATATATTTGTTGTAAAAGGTTCTGACTCTTTCAGAAATCATGTCTATTTAAAGACTTACTGATCATTCAGAATTGCAAGGCAAACTGTGCCCAAGCTCTACCCAGAATAACTAGTTAAATGCTTTCAGACAATTCCTGGGTTTTAAATGCACAATTCAAGTTTTACAAGACTTGTCAAGCTCTTCACCATAAAATGCAGCAAGCACTTTAAACTTAAAATTAGGTAGGCCTTCTGGCAGTTTAAAAAATCATTTTTTAAATGGTCAGGTTACAAAAAATATTTTTCCTGCATATCACTTTCTTAATATTTTGACTGTTTTCACCATGATAAGAACTTTATTTAAGAATAAATGATGGTACTATTGTCAGGCCCTCAAGGCACACTATAAAAACAACCCCCCCGAAGTACAAAATTCCATTACTAATAAAATACACACACACAAACACACACACTCAGAGAGAGTACTACTTCTTTCAGCAATAACTGACATAAACAAAAACTTCTGAAGAGAACATTGCCTAACAATGTCAACATTTCTTCTTCACCCTTTCTCTTGTTTCTTTTTTATGCTTTCTCCCTCTTCTTTCCCATCAGTCCACCATAACGAAGCAATAGGCTGGCACTTTGGAAAGCACCATCTCCATAATCGTCTGTCAGATTTTTGGGGGAGCTAAGGACAAGCATCACTAGTCACAGGAGACAGGCTAACAGAAGGGCACTTAAAAACACTTCAACATTTTGGAATGACCGAAAAGCAAGCCACATGGAGAAAATGTGATAATGGAGCCACAGTTTGATGGCACCACATTCTTAAAACATCTCTGCTCAAAGCTCAGCTGTATGCATGATTTAGTTTGAGCAAAGGGATATATGGAAGCCACATCAAAGGACTAACGGACAGACATTTTGTTAACACATGTAGAACTGATGCCAGGCCATAAAACAACATTGTATTGAGTATTACACTTCTTTAGAGAAGTTGGGGGGTTGGGGTTCTTTTCTTCTTCTTCTTCCTTTTTTTTTTCTTTTTCTTTTTTTTTTTTTTTTTTTTTTTTGCCTACAAATCATTTATTTCCTTATGAGTATGAATGTCTAACAGACTCAGAAGCCTAGACATTTTTCATGTTCTCTTGTTCCCTGGAGTTTTGCCCAGTATCACAAATTCCAAGAGAGGGCTTATTTTTGAAATAGGGAAAGGAAGAAGAATGAAAAAGTAAATAAACTGCTATTTCCTTCGCAGAGCAGCTTCTGTTACATCAACCTAGGATTGGTAAGGAACTTCATAATCTATTACATTAGCATCTCTGTTTCTCAGGTCATTCCTAGGATTGCAGCCTCTGAAGTTCTGTTCCAGCCTGGCTCAGAATACATTCTTCTATGCTTGTGGCTTTCAAATTAGAGTCACTTTTCAAACGGTACGTTTTGTAGATATGGTACTCTATAAACAGTAGGCAAAGACGCAGTGTAGAATTAATTTTTGGAACAGCTATTCATGGTTCTAAAAAAGCTGCTTATAAGCCCTTTCTTTAGTGTTCTATAGTATTTATCCTAGATCACAGAATAACGAGAAACCATTAAGTTTATGTACTTTCTAGTGCACTTAAGAAACAGTTTTCCTCTCACTTATTAAATGTTAAGACAAGTGAAACAGCACTGCACAACAAGAAATACACAGTATGGAAAAATACTAAAAGTTAAGATTATAGAAGAGTTATACTGCTATCCACTTTGACACCTTTTCAATTAATCTAAAAATTTTTGGTTCCATATTTGGCACACCAGGTACACTAAAACCAGAGTAACAAGAAACAGCCTCTATTTATAATATTTGCTTAGAAACAGGAATGGTTGCTTCTGCATTTTAAGACCGGTCACGCTACATCTGTACTAGTATGAAAAAACAAACATATTTTACTGTCAGCTCTGTCTGAATTTCAAATAGACACCATATTAGTTAACTTGCGAATTTCTCAGTCAGTCAGTCTTCAACGCAAACTTACATAATTTATCTAAAACATCTCACCAATACACAGTGTAATACAAATGGATGCTAACAGAAATGTCCTTGGTTCAGTGGTGTACTTCAAAAACGCTTTCCCCAAAATAAAGTCAGGAATGGACTGCAAATGTCTCACACCAGCGACAGCCTGGAACTCATCAGGTTCTGGTACCATTTGTTTTCACTTCACGAACTGTTTGGTTACAATGACATTGTCAGGAGGCACGCAGGCCTAAATATGAGGTTTTTCACCCTCTTGGCTGTCCTAAGAATAGTGAGGATGTGATCTCTGGCTCCAGAAGGCTGTGTGGGCATCAAGTCGTAGCATGTTTGGTCTCACTGCTTCGAGTGGATTTATATGAAGAGCTTGACCTTGAACTCAGCATCCTACCAGCACAAGCTCACCTCCTCTGGGCACTTCCTGGGATTCAGGCTTCAGCAGCCACTAAATGAGAACCTCGGGATTTACAGTGAGCATCATGGACGAGCCTTGATGCCAGGACTGGGCTCAGAATGATAATAAAGTCATGCCTGCTTTGACATGAACAGGAGTACTACCTGAGGAGAGCAGCACTTTCCTAGCTTACAAGGGATAATACAAGGATAAACAGAACAGAGACATTTCTGAGACACTGAAGTAACACAGATACTGACAGCATGACAAAAATCAATATATCTGTTCTGTTCAGATGCTTTTTACAACACTTAAGAACTTAATAGTAAAAAGTTGCAACTTACAGCGGATTTCAAAGCACCTTTGTCTTAGCTGGAGCAATTGATGCTAAACCATCTGCTTACTGCAACCTGCTGCCCAAATAGAAGGGATAAATCTGAATAAAAACTTGAAGTATCAGTAGGTTAACTTTTCAGAAGTAACAATGTGCCTTGCAAGCAGAGATTCCTCAGAAAGCAATAGCACATCTGCACCCAAGTCACATCACTGCTTTTGAAGACGAACACATTCCTGAGTGCTTGATGCTTCCACAAAGCACTAATTATATTTTTAAATTGCTTTAAATTATTCAGAAATTTAAATATCTTAAAGTTAAGCATAGGTGCCTAAAGAAAAGTTTGGAAGTTTGACAGTTTTGAGTATCAGTTTTCATGCTTCCGAACACTTTTTGCAACAAAACAAAGCCTATGTTGCAAGATTTTAAAGAACATTAGGTTTAAAACATAGCAAACCTCCAGGAAAATGAATCAAAAATGTTGCAGTTACTCTATTTTCTATTTCCAGCAACATTTTCCTAGTATTACTTTCAATATACTGCCCATTGCCATACACAAGAACCCACACAAAATACTTGGAAAAAAGGGTTAAAAAGGAGGCACTGAACTGAACTTTCTGCAAAAATGGTCAAATGGAGAAAATAACCTGATTATAAAAAAATATTAAAAATGTTCCTCTTTTATATATTTTAATAACAACATTTAACATTGCTGTAACAAATATTTGTCTGAAAAATTCATGATTTCTTGGTGATTATTTTTAACAAATTCACTAAAATCTCAGAAAAGGAAGCAAGGAATTAACTACAAATCAAGCTTTATATAAAATTCTAGTCAATATATAGACAAATACCAACATTCCTAACATACAATTGCATCTAAACCTAGATTCATTCTCATCAGACTTCCTCAGTATTCTACAGAGACCTTTATGCAATTAACTTTAAATTTTTTAGCTTGCTTCAGTATCTGCTACCAGTTACATTTCATAGGTGCCAGCCTAATTTCAAATTGTATTCCTTTTAGACCTTTGCAATAGCTATACTACCCACTGCTGATTTCTCACTCAGAGTTCAGAGATCCAGATTTGCTTTTGTGTGAATTCAAATCTTAAATCGAAATTTTGGCTAGTGAAAAGAGCACCTTTCTATTCCACTGGATTTGTAACACATTTCAAAACAGTCTGGTCTAAAAGGCATTGTAGGAGTTTAGGTCTGCATTGTATTTTACTGCCTAAATAGTTCAATGGTTCCAATTTTTACCACAGTAACAAAGTCAAATTAGCATCCACTAAAATTCCAGGAGGAACTGAGCACTAAAAAACCTAAACATTCACTTGTTTTATTTTTCTGTTTCTTGGTTACATTTTCAAAGTGTGTATGCTACCACTCCCATTAACATCAGCAGGGGGCTTGTGAATAAGTCTACTCAGTCTTTCAAAAAACTGAGTTTCTCAGTGCAAGAAATGAGGAGATCCCAAGGCACTTTGTTTCTGAAAAAAAGAGCAGGATAGCAAAGAGAAAACAAAGTACATGCACACATCTTAAAGCACCCCTGAAAGTTACATTTGGATATTTTATAATCTGAGTGGAAATAACATAATTTTGAAATATACCAAACACGATTTAGGAAAGATAGCATATTAGCTCATTAGAAACACTGCTAAACATTCAGATGACACAGAATTAAGTTAGCTGCACCCTAATTAAGAAATCAGGGCATTGCCTTTAAATCAGTAAAGATTCATTTCCTGAAGCTAAATTCACAGCTGATGGCATATAAACCAATCAACAACAATGGTCATTACTTTTTTCCTGCCTAGTGGTCAAGCTTCTGGAACTGTATATTCATACCAAAACTCAGGATTTCAGAACATTAGAAATCAAAGCTACAAAACTTCGATCTCAGAACAGATAAAATCATTAAGAGTTACTCCTTATTTAAAGGACAGAGATAATCATTCACATTTTCCATTGAAGTTAAGAAACTATAACGTTTAAAAAAAAATCATGGCTCAGTAGATGTACTTTAGCAGCAAATTCTGATGCTGCTGTAATTGGGGTTGCATCAGCATTTTCATGATAAACTGTACAGCCAGAAAATCCATTCTGTGTTGCAAGCAGACATGAAAGACCTTTTACTAGGCACAAATCCTCCAGCACCACAAATTTGATTCATCTGATTTTAGATTGAGAAGTTGGAAGAAAAGAGAAAGCAGAAAAAGAATCTTAAAATGGAAACCATCAATTTGGATCAATTAGTGTTCAAACAAAATTTGCAGCTACTTTTTAGCATAGATGATATATCGCTGCAGTAATCTGTGCACGAAAAAGCATTCAAAAATTAAGTTGACAGCCTGTATTCACTTTCACACTTGAGGGAAAACTCAGACAAACAATTTTTTTCTAAACAGCAGAATCTGACTTAGGCTGATCAAGAAACTACTCGCAGATTATTAACACAACAATACGCAACCTACGAGCACAAATCATTGTAGCAACTATAACCCAGCAGCTGTTATTTAATAATTGTATTTGTTGTAGTGCTAGGATTTTACCTCTGTTTACATATGTGCTCCTTTGCAAACCTGTGCAGATGGTGCTATTTAACATGAGCTTTAAGTCAGGGAAATAAAAAGGAGGAGGTTAAATTGTATATACAATTTAGCTCAATTTCCTGTTCTTAGAACATAGTAATTCTTTTGGTTTTGTAAAACATGTGCCAGTACATCAAGACTGAGCCTGACGGTTTCAAATCTGCTACCTGAAAAAGAATGAAAAGCCAAAATGTCTGGAATGTATAAGAAAAGGTGAATAAAGGTTAGACATGAGGGATTTCTTAGGAAAGGATGTTCTTTGGATTTGTTTTGCATTTTTTAAGAGTAAAGTAATTTTGACTTTGTATATTCTCACTCACCTGCTCTGGGTACTTGCTTCCAACTATCTCTGCCACAGTGTTAAAGGAACTAGAATCCGGATAGGTCTTGGCATTCATCTTGAGGTACACAACAATCTTTGTGCCTCGCAATGACATTCGTGACATCATTTCAGCATCTTCCACGGAGATGCATGCTGTAGGAATCTGGGGTACACCTGGCTGGTAATTCTGCCACCCAGTATGTGGGCTGTAAAAAAAAGAATAATAAAACCTAAGTGTTAACAGTTTAGCTCCTTAAGTTAATACAATCATCACAGACTTATTAAGCAGTACACCATCATTACCATCGCTGGCAGACTGCCAGAAGGAACACATTCACTGCTATTTAAAGAGATTTTCAGCAGAACACCTTCCAACTGTTTTTATACTAATCAGCATATTTGACTACCACACATTTTGTACATTTGGAAAGTTATTCTGCTTCAGTACTATTTAGGTCATCATTATGCTTTTACATTATAATAGTCAATCTTCTGATATCTTACTTCCTTCGCTACTCTATCAGGAAGAAAAGTAATGGACACTCAATAAGTCAACAGTTTATAAAAACTGTTTTCTTTCCCCTTGTCCCATTAAAAAAAAAAAGTGACAAGTAATGAAATTAAAATTCATTACTTCATCTATTTCAATGGCAGCCCAGACAACAAAAACACATTTATTTTGAAGAGTGCCAGTATGAGAGACTTCAGATAAAATAGGACAACACGACCATGAATAAAATGTACGTTTCTTATTTCTTAACACACATAAGACTTCAACCACCATGTGCAGACAAGAGATGATTAAAAAAAAAAAAAAAAAAAAAACAGTAAATTCTAGACTAATCATCATTTTGCCACAGTTTGTTCCACTTCAGTTTTTTACTGGTAACGTCACTCAGAACAGAAGTAGAAGAAAGGAAGAACTACAAGGGAGATTTTTCAGTAGAAGCTCTCAGGGAGTAACAGAGACAATCAAGAGTATATTCTTTATCAAATGATATCAGACCCATTTGCTGTTTGAGAAGATTGTATATTCTAAAGGATGGTTGTTTCATTATTTTAGCAGGAGCGACATACTCCAAATATAATCCACTGCTGTACAGTGGTAGACTAATTCCCGCATTTTCCAGAACTCATGAAGGTATGCAGTAAATGAGACAAAAATTTTGATTCCCTCTAAAATTGTGTCTCTTCAACATGAGAACAAAATAACTTCCTGATGTATTGGATTCTACATTTGACATCACAGGGTTCTTAAAAATTAAGGGACAAGTTCCTTAACAGTATATTTGCCCTTTTAGTCATTATTTCTCATTTTCTACGTGCCTTGGTTTAGCTCTTTGGAATAGATTTGCAGAATTGCTGAGCACTACAGTTAAGTTACAACTTAAGCTAATACTTCTAAACTGAAGTTATATATAAATCCAGATATCTCGGGGGAGGGGGGGAATAGATGAAAAAATAAGAAATAAGGATCTAAATATATACCAGAATTTGCAAACACTCCTGATACTAAATCACTCATTGTCTTCATTTTCCACTGGTAAAGTAGGAATTTGTTTCACAGACTGTGATGAGGACAGATTCAATGAGCATTTGCGAATCATTTTGATACCCGGGAAATTGACTGGCATACAACTAAAATTCTTAAATCATAAATAAGCTTAGAATTGCACGTTGAAATATTAAGGTAAAATTATGAACGAGCAGCTCCTCAGTACTACTCATTCCCTGCAGTAAAACTGTAAGCTGAAATTTTATATCTGCCCCCTTATTTCTTCCCTATTGTTTCAGTTCTACTTTGTAATTCTCATATTTCAAAGTAACTACTCGAGAGGCATTTCCAATATACATAAAATATTCACTCATATTGAGACTTCCTCAGTCCTCTTATGAATATGCTGTGTCTCAGTTACCAGAAAAAAAGACTGTCAGTGAAATTTCCAGAGAAAATCTCTAAAGCTAGGTCATATTTTTACAGACTTATTACTCTATGAAGAAAGGCTGGAGTTGAAGCTTTCAAGACAGCTCATGGATATTCTTTACATTACCTGTATACTACTTTCACAATTATTTCTATAACGGATCACGCTTTCAATTTTAATACTCTTTATACCTGGAACAATACATGAATTCATGAATTCATCTATGAGCCTACTTGTGTAAAAATAAGAGACTGCTACTGACAGTAAACAAAAATCCAAAAATATGCTTTTTGTGTCTTCTATACCAGAAAAACACATTTACAATATTCCTAGAGGGCATGTGTTGAGGAGGAGGGGAGAAATCCTCTTTCCAGGGATACAGATTAGATAAAATGGGAGAGATCATTCAATTCTACTTCTATAAAACAACCAATCCTCATCTCAACAGTAACGAGACAAATGGTAATCAACAACATAACAAGCAGAACAGATACATAAGAAACATTCATTTAAAAAAAAAATACTAAAAATCAGTTCCAGAGGTTTTATGGAAGCTGCTTCAGAGTGCAGACAGATCTGTTTATTAGGTGGCAACAGCTTAAGCAGTTACTGCTCCCACTTGTTTACTACTGAACCTCACAGGAAGGCTCGTTCGTGCCTCACAAGCTTCTGCGGATTAGATGATCAGTGGCTCATTTTTGAAATAACAGAGTTATCCCGTCCTGCCCGACAAACATGCCAGCAGTCAGAATCTCTCTGCCTCACAGTCCTTGCTGGGCAGAATAAACTCATGTAGACTTGCAACCTTCAGATCTTACATATTTTTTTCTTTTTCCTCTGTCTCTGTAAATAAACTCCCTTCTATTTTCAAACTATAACGGTTTGCTGCAAATGTTTAATATTCTTTGAGTGTTTGGTGATATATCCAGCATGTTGATCAGCAGACTTTCCAAAAAACAACATAAACGCCTCAGGAAAAAAAAAAAAAAAAAAAAACAATATGACAACTTCATGTATTAATGTTCCAGAAAACCTACATTACAGCAACTAACCAGAAACAGACCTTTTTTTTTTTTTTTTTTTTTTTTTTCATTTTAATGAATTCAGTCACCTTGTCTTCTGGCAAGATCACTTAGTGCTAACATGCCAGGCACACTGAACTGCAGTAATTCAAGTTTTATCACCCCTATAGTGATTTCATTCCTCTTGTTATTTCCCAGATGCTTAACAAAAGAAACTCCTAAAACTGTATTTGCTTCTCCAATTTAAGTAGTAATTACATTTCTTCAGGATGCTTAATCCTGAAGTTAAAACACAACTGTGAATAAACCTTCTGACAACATATGTGCATGCTAACACACCTGCAGTGACCGAGCAATTGCAGGTATAGAGTTAACCCCAACCAGCACAAGAACTGAACTTTGAAGTCAGTTAACAGGCTGTACTTTTATGCTCAAACTAGCATTTTGCTGACATTGCTATGGCAAACCCAACCACCCAAGTTAAGGCATTTTGCCACAGGCAGGCAGAGCCAACAACCATTCAGACAATACCAGGATCTGAAGGGAATAAATAACTGTCCAAATGCTGGTTACTCTGAAGACTCTAAGCATCACTAATATAAAGGTACAAGGCAGTATCACAGTACTGTATATTCTTAATGCTACGAGATTCCGATACTAGAGAATATTTATGTCTGACATTAAACACCTTGGAATAGACCTGGTAATACTCAAAATGCATGCAAAACACCTCATGGATTAAGTATGTCTACATAATAAACTACTTAAAGTGTAGAAGAGTATACTCAAATATATAAATACTAAATTATCAAGTCCTTTTTATACAGAAATAACTGAAAACTGCAAAGGTTGCTGCTGTAAGACCTGAGCAAAACTTGACTAAAGAAAACACACAAAAAAATTTAGCAGACTCCATGTACAGCAAATGAAGATGGAGAGAAGCATTTCTAAATTTAGCTCAAAATGGAGTAAAGAGAAAGTGCTTCAGGAAAGAGAAGCTTGGAACTGGTGGATGAGGAAGTTTGTTTTCATCTGAACAAACATGACTTTGTGGATATTTTTTCTAAAAAAAAAATTGTATTAAAAAATAGACTTAGACTTACCATTTCTTGCCACTTAAAAAAAGAAGAGAAAGAAAAACACCATAGAAAACCATCTGGGAAAGGAGATCACAGAACAAACTTGATTCAGATTCAGCACTAATCTTTGCAGCATTTGCACTTCCAGGGCAAGCAAAGTGCACCTTTACTGTTTCCTACTATAACTGGGAATGATGTCAGACTGTGATGCTTCAGACACACGCTGCCTCTGAAAATGCTGTAATCCAGTAAAGCGTGGATGCATTTTTGCAAGACTTTAAGGACAACTACCTCACTTAATATTTAACATATCCATACTTAAATACTATAGTTTTACTATTTTTTTTGTTGTTTGCTAGTTTACAAAAGCATCTGTTCTGCTCTTCACACATCACATGTACTGGGGCACCTCATCTGCATATTTAAAATATTTTTAAAAATTGAATGCATTTAGCTTCATTCATCCTTTATAAGCCTATAATGGTAATAAAAAGTCATCATCATTCAGTCTTAACTTTCCTGCTCAACAGCTGACAGAATTTGGATAAATACAGTTTCTGCATTTCATTTTTAATAAACACTTAAATTTTACATATTGAAATGTATGTAAGAGAATTATCACATTATGAATAAAAACAGGAAAGAAAAGACTCCAAAAAATAAAGCATTCTCTGTCAGAAGTGCATGTCAAATGACCAGTAAGATGTCGACATGTCTTACATCTTACAGAAGAGTGGAAAGGAACAATAAAAGAGTCAAGAGGCTTCTATTTAATTCATTTAACTTCTGAGTAAAATAGTCAAGCGTATACAAACTAAAAGCAATAAATATAAAGATGTGATGCTGGTGTCAGGTCAGTCCTAACTATGTTTACTGTGGTAGCTGACTTTGCATGCTTCGTTACTTTGTTCCTTGATTACCAATTCTTATCTCTAAGATAAGCTAAAATGCCCAAGGACAAATAAACTGTGTACGAACCACTGCTTCAAGCTCAACTGGATGCTGCGATAGTCAACCCATCTCAAGACGAGGCCTCAGACTAAGAGAACAATCTCCGAAAGAGGAAAGTAAGCATGACACGACAAGAACTCCAACATAAGCACTAACACTGTAAAGTAAAGCAATCTAGGGTTGAGAAACACAAAACTAAGGCTGAGTACCTTCAGTTTACCCTGTCATTCTAACATATTGTGAGGCTCCAATTACATACACATGCTTTCTACAGGACCCATATCAGATTCAGCCTATCAACCTCATATAAATTAAGCATTCATTTGAGGTCAGCTATTTTATTACTAGTGAGTGAAATCATAAAATACATTCCTGAACAGATCTATGACTACTTTAATCACTAGCTATATCTGTATATACATCATGGCATTACCTCTCAGGAACAGGACCACATCCTTCTCTTACTTGCAGTTCTGTATTATTCACCTGTATAATCTACATACTACAGAACATCCTCTCACATGCAAAGCTTTACATTTTAAAGGTATGGTGAAATATCCCATAGCAGAACAGAAAGCAAACAGTATGCCTCGATCTCATGCTTTGCTATGGGAAGTAGTCAATCATGATTGCCTTGCTTCAGTATCTTCCTCTTCATCAACAGCAGCACGGCAAGGGCTAGAAAGAGCAGAAGACACATAGTGACAATAATCCATAAATCAACTGCTAGGCCTGCTGCTGTTCTTACAGTGAATGCTGCTATTAAAAGTTAATTCTAACCAAGCCAGGAACAACACATCATGTGTAAGATACAGAAGAAGAACACTTTTCCTACATGAACGATCTTTTGGGAAAAAAGAGCCCACAAAGAAGCTAAACCGCATTCCATTTTCCAGCACCATAAATGACACAAAGAGCAAAGTCCTTACAAAACAGAATTCATCCTTGTGCACATTCCGACACTGGGCATATGCTTTCAAAATTTTTGTCATTACCTGGCCAAAATGGCCTAAAATGTAACAGAATTAGTCAAAATGTCAAGATTATTGTTGTTCTTTTCAAAAGAATTAGATCTTTAAAAATAAAAACAAGACTATTCATCACATTAATTAGTTTTTTCCACCATTTAAAACCACCTGGAAAAAATGTAAAATAAATAAATTTAGCCTAATTTTGTGTTTCTGTCATCATTCATCCCAAGATCCTCTTTCTTGATTTGCTTTTTATGTTGGTTTTGTAGGATTTGATTTGTTAGTTTGTATAAGCTGAAATGATAGCAAGGGTGCAAAATTTAGAATAAAATATGAATATGTACAGAAAATACAAGAAACTAAAGAGCAAAAAATATAACTTTCTAAAACAAAGTCAATAAAAACCAAGTTCAATCAACAAATCTGATCTGTATATTCTTCAAATCTGCTATGGTTGTTCTTCAGATCATTGGCATGTAGCACTTCCCTACAATGAGCTGTCAACAGATTCTTTGTTGACAAAATAGGAATTTTGTATAACTACGGAGATAATGTAACTGTCTCCTATCAAGGATAGATTATTTGCAGTCTAGATTATACAATCTCTTCAGGATTATTTTTGTAGTAACCTTTAATTGATGTAGTATATGCCACAGCATAACAAAATGTAAGAGAGATTCTAGATGTCACTGGCATTACTGAGCAAAATTCCCTTTGAAAAACAGTACAGCATGACTTTGTTATAATATGGATTCCATTTACATTAACATTTGGAAAACTGCATTTAATCAATGCTAGGCACTTATTAAAATTAGGCTCTGCCAAACAAGCACAATAGCTCTGACATAATCATCTATGTGCTAGACTACAGAATGCAATTAACACACACATATTTGTATTTCATTATAATATGCAGTGCCAAATTCACCAAAGGAATTCTATGACAACCACAGAATTTTTTTAAAAAATAGCATCAATTAGATATGGTTTGCCAAACAAGAAGCAAAAAACAATTGTTAATGTTAAAATGATCAAATGAAGCAAATCCAATGAATTCAATCCTGATTCTGTAAGACTGCTGGGAAAGTGGAAAATCTGCACAATTCACTCCAAACTTCTGCACAACATGGAGCTTTGTATCAGCTGCTCTCCAACTGAACAAGAAACTCTCTCCGTCTTCCAAACATCAGGCTGATTCTCCAGCAGCTGACAGTACCTTGAGGGAGCCATTTAAGTCATACACCTGTTTGGCTTTCTTGTGTTCAACATGAACAACCAGCTTTCCTCCTCCCAAGTTTCTACGCCTGCCTTGCGGGAACATAGCTGCCTGCTGCACGGCACCGTAGGTATCTTGTCAGAGGGAACGCCAGAGACGATCCTAATTGTCAGCAGCTGCGAAGCTTCTGGCTTCACGGGGTTTCTTTTTTGTTTTTTTGTTGAACTCTTGGCTTCTCAGCCTTGAGTAGAATTCATATTTATACCTTCAGTGACCCCACAATCACTAGAGACTAGTGAGCACATAGGACAGATTAAAAAAAATCTCATTATTAACAGATTTTAAGTCTTATACCTACAGGAAGGATATAAATAGATCCAAACAAAAACATGCTCTGTATTTGGAAAACAGAATCAGACAAAAAGGCGTCACGAGGCTAACACTATGTAAGCAAACTAAAAGGTTTCTAGATCTTGCCTTCATACCACTTCCATTTAATGAAGTTCATTATTATTAATAGTGTAAATCAAATTAAAAATATCAGGCATAAACAGGTGCGAAGAGGCATCCTTAGGGTAGGATGTATTACCATAGTAGCGCTTCCAACTCTCTACTTCACTGCAACCTATACAAGACCACAGGAACAGGGAAGGTCAAGATTTCCCATAACAAAGCATATACATTATGTTACACTAGAAATCTGAGCTTCCTCTGGTGTGGAAACCAAGTGTTTCGGGAGACTAAGGGGACGTTCTTTCTCGTTTCAAAAGATGGTAAAGAGCAACCTACAGCCACAGCTTTCAGCGAGCTGAAGGAATAGGGTAGGGAAGAGGGACATTAGTGTTATCTTCTGTAAAACTTGCTCCTTTTAATCAGGTAATTGCAAAGGTAAATAGGAGAAAGTAAGGTCTAAAAGCAGTCATGGGAAAGCTTCAAACTCACACAAGAGGATATGGATGGAGCTTTTCTTCCTCCTATTCCACTTCACGCTGCACACCAGTCAGGATAGTACTCTCTGGGCACTGTCCTCCAGAGAAAACTGAAATACAAACCCATCTTAAACAGAAACGTATTTAGGAATAGCTTTTTGTCTGCAACAGCTTAATGCTGCAATGCAAACAAAGCCCTGGGGAAATACATTTTCATAGTTTAAAAAGTAAGGTTTATGAGTCAACAGGAATACAAGAGCAGTCTAGAAAACCCCCATGGTAAGAATATGAATGACAGAGGGGAAACAAGTCTCCGAAGAGAGCAGGAGAAAGAACACCATCTTAGCGCAAAAGGCAACCATTTAGACTACATAACAGAAGAGTCTTTAAAACACTAGACAGTAGAATATCTTAGGTATTATCATCACAGACATGGAAGCAAACCCCAGCAGTGAAACAGAGTAAGAGATGAAACAGAGAAATCTAGTGATCTTTTCTGCTGTTTATGGGTATAACTCTGCCTCTACTGAAAATCAGCGGCAAACCTTTCATTTACTTCAATGGAAGAAAAAAAAAGGCTTTAAAATTTGATTACTTGAAGGGATATGAGAAGAAACAGTAAAGGACCTGATCACATCCTGTCTCAAGTAGTGAGCAGACCAAGAGCTACTGCAAGACATTCATCTGAGCAAGATCCCTCACAGTAAAGAAACATGAAAACATCTTCACTACATAAACGTTTCTCTTACCTCCACATATTTCTTTTCAATAAAACATTAAACTTATTTTTGATGTAACAAGGAATAAAACTGAAAACCTTCTCTATTCAAGTACAAAAATAAAAAAAAATACAGGGCATGAGAACAAAAAGTATCTTACTTAAAATAATATAGATGGGGTACCACTAATTTTTCCCCTCAAATAAGAGATTTTAGTAGTGCCACATGAAAGGAACTGTTTTAACATGACTTGATTACTGTATTTGCCTCTGTAGTTCACATACTATACAACATCATTCATACAATGTAGAATGAAATCTAACTGTTTAAGTGGTAAGGATACTTCATCTAACATTGTATTACACTGATTTGAGAAAATCATTAACCAATAAAGGGATAAGTTTTTATTTTCAAAACTCAGGTAAGTCTAGCTATTACTCTAAAGTTACAGATAAACACTTTTTCAGAGTCTCAAACTTGAAATCCAGTGTAAATGAAAACGTACCTTTTGGCAACAAACCGAAGCTTATTAAAATGTTACATTAATTTCTCAATATTAAGAATAAATATTTGGCAGTATGGCACAATGTCATGTTAAGCATGACTGTCCTTTCCCCAGTTGTATTTGTTGATTTGTTGACTATAGCAGATTCTCCTGAAGACTTCATAATCTAAATCAGATTAAACAAAAAATCTCCCAGGAACTACATATTTCATCCGAACAGCTCCTCTCCCTGCAGTTAGTATTGTGCCTCCTTGTAATCAGTGTTGGGCAAATGAAGAATGTCAAGCAAAAAGAGTTTTTCCAGTACAAACTGTAATCTGGAGAATGACTTCATCAATTCACAGAAACACAAGAATCACAGAATGGTTGAGGTTGGAAGGGAACTCTGGAATCATTTGGTCCAACTCCTCTGCACAAGCAGAGTCATCCAGAGCAGGTTGCCCAGCACTGTGTCCAGTTGGGTTCTGAAGATCTCCACCTATGGTGACTCCACCACCTCTCTGGGCAATCCGCGCCAGGGTTCAATCATCCTCACAGTAAAGAATCAGTCCACTTGTGTTCAAGTGAATTTTCCTGTGTTTTAGTTTGTGCTCATCACCTTTCATCCTCTCATCGGATACCACTGAGAAGAGTCTGTCCCTGTCCTCTTGACCCCCTTCCATCAGATATTTATAAACATTGCTAAGATCTTCTCTGAGCACTCTCTTCTTCAGGCTAAACAGCCTTCTGAATTCTCAGGATCTTCTTGCGCTGCTGTTTTTCAAGCGTGCACATGAAAACACTCAGCACACAGCAGTTGCTTTGATGAAAAGAATGTTGGAGTTTCCCAATAAAAATGTTTAGGTCTTGAGAACTCAGGTTATTTTCCTTCCTCAAAAGAATAAGAATTGCTGTCAAATGGCAACACTTTGTCTCATACTGTTTTTCTTCTAGATATCAAGTTTATCAAACTTTTTGGTAAACACTATATATTCACATTATATTGTTCATTATTTGAAGATTTGTTCTCTTCCTTTTTAATCCAGGAGAAAGGTTGATTACTTCACCATGTGCTGAAGAGGAGAAAAAAAGTTAAGTCTTAATCCTGCTCTTACATTTTTTGCATTTCTTTAATATCTATTAAGAATGCCTAGGATAGTCTCTGTTGGAAGAGAGACTGCCTCAAACAACGTAATTTTCTTTCCACTTCTTTCCATGCAGCTGAAGAGAATGTTGTGTAATAAAAAGGCAGCAGGCTGGAGGTTTTTGTCAGAAGGTCCAACAATGATCACAGCATTTGTAGTCTGTAAGTAAATCTAAACACACACCATGCTTTTGGACTTTAACCAAGAGATACACAACCACTCATATCACAAAACTTACAGTGGTAGAAAAGGTGAACTGGATTTAAGGATGCCAAGAGACTCCAAACTGCTCTACGAGTGACAGATGTGGGAATGATGCAGCTCTCCTGGCTCACTTCTGGTAGCTCCAGCACAACAGGGCTAAGGGACTATGGACTTGTCTGTCATGATGTTGCTCTTCCACTCAGACAACATCCATGAAGGAGAACATGCAGCAAGCCACTTGCATTTATACGCTTGTGCGAACACCAAAAAATGGAGTAATGCCTTAAAATTCAAGGTAAGAAAACACTGAAGCCTGCCTAGTGCAACTCTGCAAGACAGTAACAGAATAAAGTGGGAATTTTCTTCTCAATATTCAAATGCTAAATAGGGATGATTTGTACCCCTAAAGAAATAAGGCCACTATGAAAAAAAAATAACTGACCGTTGATGACTGATCTTAACACAGACTACATACAGAGCTTCATGAGTAATATAAATAGAAAATCTGTTAAAAAGGTATCTATTTAAAAGGAAGCGTAGCATATAATTTTAGAAGTACAGTTGTGTTTTGCAAGCTAATACTCATAGGATTCAATTTCAGCTCTCAAGCAAAAACTTGTTTCTGCAAAATAATCTGTACTACGCCTTATGCATAAGCATAGTAGCATAACCTAAATTATTCACTTAAAATAATATTTGTTTCAATTCTAGCTTGTCTGTAAGCAAATACTGAATTCTACACAGTTAACTTTAAATACATGTAGTTTACGAGTATTCATCATGTAGTGTAAAGCAGTTGTTTTCTAAGTGCAGCCCAAAGATCACTTGCAGTTTGCAAGACTTTTGTACCCAATCCCCAAAGTGGGCTTTTAATAGCTTCATCTGTGAGAACACAAAGATTCACTGAACTGCAGACAAATCTTGTGATGCAGCCCATATACTGATATACCAGTATTAGGTGGCCATCCATTAACAAAACTCCTAGTTTAAAAGGACAGTACTCAAGTCAATGGCTTAACCACTGAACTGTTCACGTGAACTAAATAGTTGATAGCTGATGTAACCCACGGGAAATTGCAGGTCACACCCTGTCACTTTTTCCTGTCACTTCAAAACCAGAGCTTTCAAACCACTGAGTGGACCGGTTGCAAAAACTGTGATAAAATGTCTTTTTCCTTGGAACTTCCTGATTTGTCAACACTGAAATATTCTAGGGGAGGCTGATCATCTGGGAGCAACCTTTTGAAGCCCTGGCAGCCCAACTGGTTCCAAACCCTTCCAGCTCTGCTCCACTCCCTGCTAACCCTGTAACATCTTTCTGAAGAACAGAGATGAAGGTGGAAAAACAAGCATACTTGCATTAAGAATTTCTTAACCAAGAACACACTCCTTCAAGTATCACAAATGTTTTCTCTAACATTCAACAATTGTCAAAGCATACCAAGCTGAACTGACTGCTTTGAAAAGCCATTAGATTTTCATTATTCTGCTAGACCCACTTAAGAGCAACATCCACATTTTATGTAACAAGTCCTGTATACAGATAAGCATGATGAGTTGATACTGATCTAAGCATTTCAAACTGTTCTTTTTTAATTTTTAATCACATATTAAACATATGACTAATTACACTAGCTGTTTCAATTCATATGTTTTATGGGGAAGACCCCTAGATGAACAAATGGCAAGGACAAACTCCAGGACAAGCACTACCTGAAAATCTCTCTCACTGTTTGCAAGTGTTTTCTGCTTCCTTGCCATCCTTTCTCATTTGCCTGTATTCTACCAATCTTCACTAACTCTTAAATTATTGCACTGAGTAACACAGAAATATTTGAGGTATTGCTCTAATAAATAGGTAGTGCTCTACATGTGAAAGGGTTAAAGGAATCTATCACTGAGAGTTACTAAGAAGTACCATACAAACATTTACAGCCTGAAACCTAATTTTAGGCACTGAAAAACAGTCATGCTTCTAAAATCATAAATTGCAACTTTGCTCACTATCCCAAGTAGCTCTGCTACGTATTCTCATAGGTATGTCTACTCACATCACACTTCAGGCAAGCCTGAAACATCAGCATTCTCTCAGATGCTGCATAATACAATTTCTGTTTTCCCAGATTTTCAGCATTATAAAGTGAGTAAGGAAGAAGGAAGAAAAATTGTTTTGTGAAGTTACAATCTTGGGTGGGCTCTCAGGGGACCACAGCAAACTCGGATATTGATCTCCAGGTGCTATCTGCAACTGAATCAAATCTGAGCTCAAGCTCTTTGGACTATTAACACATCTTACATCCCTCTAACAGCCTTTCTGGACATATAAACTGTATACTCAAGCTGCCTCGTCCCTTGAAATTCTCTCTGGCTCTCTGCACACAGAGTCCGAACGTGGGAGCCCTAGAAGTTGTTTCCTTCTTTGGAGTCTGCAGGGAGAGACAGGGAGACACAAACAGACAGACTCTCCCCAAAGAAATTTCTATACCAGCCACAATCTACTCACTGAAAAGGCAATACACAGATGATAGAAGAACAACTAAAGCCTCCCTTTCCTTGCTCCTGTGAGCTCTCTCTTTCCAAACCAGACTTTTGACAAAATCAGATCTGACTCTCAGGACCTAGGTTCTAGATTTCACATGCTCTTCTCAAAGATAAAGAGTTGTTCCTAAGAACAAATCTTGTGCTTTTATGAAATGCCAGCTCCTTCATACTGTTTCCAGCAGCTTCAAGTCTTTCACGGTAAGTTTGTACTCAGTCGAACTCAATAGCCAAAGAGAAATTAAAACATTTTTTCCTCTTGCTTACAATCAACCAGTTGCTTTAAAAGGCTTCCATTTGAACATAAAATATACCAGAGTAATGACTCATATTGTTCTCTGTTCACCTGCTGCCATGTATCCTTCTGACAGATCTTTATTAAATCATCCTTGAATTCCAATCCAGCAGAGATTAACAATCACACATAGTGCATTTTATAATAAAAACATGATCATGTGGTGGATTATTTACCAGCAGTGCCCACCCACTGTTATGAAATAATACAGTTGTTCCTTCTGGTACATGGAAATTATTGCTGAATCTCTATTTGCTGCCTAATCACAGTTTAGAAAAGCCTACTTTTAATGATGTGTTCTTTACAGCAAGCAACATACAAATATTACACTAAATTAACATTCCAACACAATACCTCTGTTAGCAAACAGGGAAAGAGAGAAATTACAGTGAGCTATTCGAGTTCCTTCAGGGACACAATTGCAGAGTGATGAATGTAACTTCAGAGCCCCTAGTTTTAATGCACATGATCATTCTTCCCCAGCTGACCCAAGTATCTCCTTTGTTGCCCTAAGCACAAGGGTCTAGAATTGATCTGGATTTGCTAACGCTAAACAGCACAGACTCAGTTCCAGTATCTCTTGTAGAGGCATAGTCTGTGTGCTTCACTGGCACCTGCAAATGAATGTGATGAAATCCAAATGAAAATCATCCATCAGAAACCTCATGGCTCCTTTCTGTTTCCTACTCTTAGAAACAACATGCCATAAAAATCTACAAGTGTTCTCCTTTTGTGATCACAGTGGATTAGAAATTCAGTAACAAACAGCTATGCAGGAGTTGTAGTCAAAGCTCTACCCCACATAATAACAATGAAAGGAACCATACCAAAAATGACACTTCTCTGTTTCAGCTTATTTGCAATATTCGTGTTAGACAGTCAATGCAGAAATACTGCTGTGAGTGACTAGGAGAGCAAGATAACGATCAAACAGCTAACAGAAGCCACACATCATCACCTACCTAGCCAGTGACATATGGGAATGATCTATAAATACTGTACCAAAGGTCAGTGTTAAATAGGATCACTGGAAGAGAACAAGTTTCAGCTTTAGGTTTGCACCATCCTTGTATACATAGAAACAGCACGAGAGGAATACAAAGTGCCTGAAGGAGAAGACAACATGCAAGTAATCAAAGCTGGCATCACTGGCAGGGCAGAGGCACGAGTTGGCACCTCTCATTTAATAAACCAGATGGAGAAGGATCTTCACCATTTAGCCTCACCCTGAAGGCAAGACCAAGGAATTAGCAGTTGATGCAACAAGATGGACACAATGAGAGAGAGGCTCAGGTGACTGATTTGATCTGAAGAGGACAACAAACACGAGGAAAAAAAAAAAAGGCCAGAGAAAAGGATTAGAGTAATTGAAATAGTTACACGTATGAGGCACAAAACATTACTTTTCCAAGGAAGAGCCCATTATTACTATCAAATAAATATCAGGCTAAATTTAGAAAATTTTAAACAACAACCATGGAATAATTGCTTCTGACTTTTTAGAATTTTAAGTCGAAATTTGTCTCTTGTCCATTTGATCACACTGAAATGCCTGACAAATTATATTAGAGCTAATAAAATACCAGAGTAAGACAATCCTATGTGAAAACAGCTTTTAATAAAATAACACAGAAATATCCTACCATATGGATAACCCACAAGCAAGACTGTGGGAAGTGGAAGAAACAGTAAAAACAGAGACCTGAGCTCTATCCCCCTGGAAAACAATACAAGAACTCTAGCAAAGGCAAATCATGATACATCCGAGCAAACAATTCACGTTTGCTCATATGTTTGAGCAAACAAGGCAAAATACAATGAGGAATTACATTGCTCATTACTATTTCCAAATTCTATCCATGCCTGGTACATATACTAGTGAGATCGTGGATTTTAACAGTTGACTATCGTGTGAAGTGCATTCAACAAATGGCACCTATATTCGTTTACTTGTTTATATGACATAAGTAAAAGGTTAACATCAAAATAAAACATTTTGTTGTATGCATCAGATTTTGAAATATGCAAATCCAGCCATAGACCCTAAATAAGTTTGTTTCACTTTTTGGAAATCATCAGTAAACTTTGAGCAGATTACTTCAGATGCATTATAGCACACACAGGATGTTTCATGAATAAAACTTTAAAGCATACTTGATAAAACTGATCTGTAACATCATCAGATCCAGAACAACACAAAACAGATTTAGAAAAATTATCTTTAGTACAGGCAGACGAAACCATACTGAACAGAAAAGTACTAATTGTTCATATGTACCAATTATAAGACATAAAAAGAGTACAACTGGCTATGCAGGCAAATCTATAATGTAGACCTCTATACGAACTGTTTCAATATTACCTGCACCAAAATCAAAAAGTGAGTTACAGTGATTCTGGGGATTAGCAGAGTTTACCCTAGGACACACCAACAAACACAGGCTTTACTCTGATTACTTAAAAAAAATAATAATAATAAAAAATGAGGTATTAGGTTAGGATACTCCAAACACCAATTCTGTACCATTCTGGTACAACAATCCCGGCACTACTTAATCTCCTTCAGTTGTCCAGAGCCATGTGCTGATGTGCTTTGGAGATAACCACTCCAGAAAAGTCCTCGACACTGCACGTACACAGAAAAAACATGCAGAATTAGGGTCCACTTCACATGCTTCTCAAATCTGATAAGCAGTTGAAAAGAAATACACCCCTTGTGACAACAATTTGTTAGTACAGTATTGCTCACACCCCCTTTTGGAATCTTTAATTGTATTTTGTCAGTTTTTATTTTTTATCCTCTGAATTTAAAATCTTCACATCCTGGTGAGATATTTACTGCCAGTTTAATCCAGAAAGACAACTGAATAATGCAAGAACAGTAAAACAGGACTTGCAACTGATGGATAAAGATACTATGGTCATACTGGGTGGTCCTAAACTTGCTAATAGTGTTTTCTTAGGCACAGATACTCGTATTTACCCAGAATGGTCCGACAGCACAGAAAGACACCACAGCTGACTAGGGTTAAAGTAACAGGAAATCACAGAAAACTGCTAAAATTTCCTGTGTTCAACTCACAGCAGTTACATTTTTAACTGTTCAGTATAATAAACCCAAGATTTGGCAGATACATAAACTCAGCATCCTTATATACAGGAACCAGTAATTCAAAGGCAGAAAAAACCTGTTCCTTTAAATCTTACTAATCCTAGAATATTATCAAATCCAACTAGTGGGTGTCCATTGTACCTGAATAAATCAGAGTTAACACATGGTGCTCATGATATGGATGGCCAAATAACCATCAATTAGCAGCCAACAGTGTTAGGAGGGTACGTGGGCCAAATGAAAAGAAAGAACTTGAGTAGTAAATTAATAAAGGTTTGCCTCGTGATACTATTGGTGAGGAAACTAGGACTCCAAAAGGACCATTACTCTCACAGCATATTTCTGGATAACAGATACATATTCAAGCAGATTTTACTAGCCTCTTACCTACCTCTGCCAAAGTAGAAGGACAGTGATTATATTACTGGATACTGGACAGATGAAATTCTTCCCTATTACAAGAACGTATCCCTGAACAGGAGGAGCCCAAAATAAGGGGGAGTAGAGAGAACCCTTGTCAGTCATGTCAAGATTTTACCGACTCCCATAATCATAGAATCACAGAATGGCAAGGTTGGAAGGGATCTCTGGAGATCATCTAGTCCAACCCTCAGCACAGCCCATATGGGGATTAAACCCATGACCTTGGCATTAGCAGCACCATGCTCTAACCAACTGAGCTAAACCTGCCCCCCAAACAAATACGAAAACAAATATTCTGAACGTATGAAACTACTCAAAGGTTTCATACGCCACTTCAAACCCTGCCTACTGGAAAAAACAAAGTCATACTGTTAAAAGAGGGGGAAAAAGAGCAAATATATTTGGCCAAAGCCAAACAAAGATTTGGACTTAAAGAACCTCATTTCTCATCAATATGAAGTTACCTGAAATCTGGCTTTCTAATCACTGTCCAAATAGCAACCAACCGGTATACAATATGAACAACTCCTGAAGGGCTGGCAGAGTAAGGACATGTAAGTTATCTTGCTGACAGCCAGGATCTGCCCAAAAGTGAGCATAAAGACTGCACTGCAGAATGCAGTCCGGCATTTCGACCTTAAGGGAACTTAGGGAGCAAAGTAAAGATTAATAAATTAAAAAGATTAAACAACATAAGATTGACATCCTGGAAGGAAAGCCCCTAAGTGGAGGGCAAGAAAATAAATCCCAACATCAACAGTTGCCTAAGGGAAAGAAAGATAACATACATAGTACTACCAAGTGTAACTAGAATCTTTCACGAACTCACCAGAGATTTCTGAAAAACGGTGTGTTCTCATTTCTCCTTGTTATATCACAAACATGGCTTCTCTTTGTTTCATGGATCCTTAGTAGAATAAAAAACTATGCAGCTTCATCCTATTACCACAGGATATTGCCTTAGGACAACTTCTCATTGAAATATTTCCTACGAACAATATTTGTTCCTATACTAATTCAATGAGTAAAAAGTGTTGCTTCCCGATTTCTTCATCCTTGCCACAAAATTACTGTTATTCCTTTATAAGTTAATCAAGCCCAGTTTTCTGCTGCCTTTTTTCCTTACATTTACACAAAATGGAGAGAAGATGTCTACTCAGAACAAGACAATTCTTATAACAGGTCTGCAGTAGGGAAATAATTATACACACTATCAAACAGTTGAGAATCAGATTCATCAGTTTTCCAGTTGCCTTGGAGATCAATCCTAAACTACCTTGATAAAGGAAAGTAAGTCTTCAACATACATATCCCACCACTTTAGCCAGTTAGCATAAAAACTCACATGGAAGGGAGAAAAGAAACACCCTAAAAACACAACTAGGCAACAGTACAGTCAGCAGTCTGTCACTACAAGAGCAATGAAGGTTTCCTGAGTGAATAAATGAAGGCATCAGTTCTGCACGCAATATATGGAAACTTTTTATTTTCAATATCCAGCAATAGCTAGATCCCTAGAAAATAGAAATAGTAGCATTGCTTAATAGTACGCACCAAGATCCAAAGACCCTAGCATTGTGAGCCATCAAGGAAAATCCCAGATACCAAGTTTGCATTGTCACATGAAATAGAAAAAGTAGACACAGTATTTTCGTACTCAAGGAATATAATAATAGTTTATTTTTACACTCAAAGAAACGCCACAGTCATACTTTGATAAATACTGTTTTTGTAATCTTAACTCAGTAACTTTTCCCCTTTACAATAATGTGCTTTCTCAGTGCTTTTATTTGACAGAAAGAAAATCTAACTTAGCCGTTCCACCAAAAAGTTTTCAATAATATCTGATTTTACATACGTATCAGCAGCAAGGAGACATGCTTCACATGCAATAAATACCCACAAGTTTGTCATCTTCGACGCACAGAAAGACTTGGCTTTGTCTCTGTTCCCCCTCCTGGAATTATCATTTGTTAATCAAGAGACCACAGAGCATCCTCACCAACTGCAAACTGTACCTGTGAAGTGAATCTTCATACCAGAGAAAATGCATCTCCAGTCACTACAGTAGAAATCACATCATGAACATTTTAAAGCATTATGTTGAAGATTTAAGTTTCTTAAAAGTCTCATGAGGTGTGAGTTAGCATTTTAGTTTGAATAACGTGAGCTTTTGAAGTGAACCTCCCCAAATCCCTAGCTGCCCCATGATTTGGTTCACATCACGGAGTAGTCTCAGATCTCCAGAGCTGGATTTCAACCCAGAAGATGCACTCAAAATGCCCCTACCATGCCTCAACCATACACCAACATGTGTTCAGACTGTTGTTGCATGTAAAATAATAAATCTTTAATTGCAGCTTTATGTAAAAGTGATGTTTAATTAGTAGTCAGATGAAAAAAATCAGTTCTTACATAAGGACTTTTGTTTTGAAAACTGTAAATATTTACAATTAAAAGAGGAAAAAGTTCAGACAAGCAATGTATTTTTCCCCTAATTCCAAGAGACATATTATGTCATTAATCAAGGGACATGGACGCAGGCTCACAAATGGATTAAAATATAACCCCCTTAAGTCAGACTTGAGAGCCCATGGCTAGCTTCATTAGAAACAAAGAAAAATTGAGAGAACTGAAAAGAACAGCAGGAAAGTAACTTAATACCACATTAGTTTAACAGGCCAAAGCCTAGAGTAACTGCAAATTCCTGAACTGACACAGCACTGGGAGAAAGGAACTAAATTTAGAAAGGACTCAGGTACTGACAGCTCGTACACACCGAGACTGCACACGTTATGTATAGTGTTCGCTCCAGCTGTGCATCATCCATAGAGAGGCCAGTCTGGCTGATGTATGTGGCCAGCTGTGCCAGTGGGCCAGTGCCATTTCAGCAGCCCAACAGACGATGTTGGTACCAGGATGTTGTATGTACCTCAAAAAAGGGGAGCTGTGAGCACTGCGGGAACAGTAGGAAGTGAAGTTAAAAATTTACAAATCTAATTATATAAAAATCCCATTACATTATATATATATATATATATATATATATAAAAAAAACAATTACACTCCTCCTCTCCACAGGTGCCAGAAGCAATGAACAATCTTAGTTAAATTCAAATGCCCAAGGAAAACCAATATTTCCTTATTTGAAAAGTTATTTGGATGACAAGTCTCATGCTATAACAGACAGTGTTACTGAAGCAAAAGTGATGACAAACCTATTTTGTGCTACGATAGCTTTGTTTGTTTACAGCACAAACTTTGTTTTTTAAATACTTCAAATGAAAGAAGCAAGTAAAAATGAAATGGTTGGCTGAAGAATTTCTAAAATTATTTTATAATGTAGGTTAAGTTTTAGAAATTTACACGCAGGTCTAAATTTTTCCGGAGAAAATAGTATCTGGTAGTCCAGGCCATTTACTGGATATTAGGGGCAGCTTTCTATCGCAAAGTGACTGTCCCACCTGCTTGACTCAGGGTGAAACTACAGGGCCTGCTCAGTGAGGCTGTGCGTATGCAGAGCTGTGTGGATGCTGAGACCCTACCCGCGCCACTTGAGCAGGCTGGACTGAAGTCTTTAGCTGGGTTCTCTCAGTAGGGCTCCCTAGATGAAGCCCAGCTTCACATCAACACAACAGTGCTCTTCCTGTACAGCGAGGCACGCGGCAGAGTGCACGACAGGCTGCCTTCAAGCAGGGCAACAACAGGTCACAGGGAGAAAGAATCCTAAAATGCCAGCAAAAAAACAGGCACATTGAGATTCACAATGGAAGGAAGAGCAGGACAGGAGGGAAGGTGTCCCCAGGACTCACATCACAGCCAGAGCAGAAAACACTGCAAAGTCAGTGCATCCATTTTGAGGGCCAGATGCTAGAAAAACAAATAAAAATAAAAGAAATGCTACCAAAAGCAGTACATCATTCCAGATTTCAGAAAACACGGTAGAACAGCCAGAAGAGGCTGAGTCTACCTCTACTGTAAATCTTGAGCTGCACAGTGCCACTCATGAATTCAGCATTCATCCAAACTCAGCTTTGGATTAGTTACTAGAATTTCACAAGCAGATATTGTTCTTGGCCACATGTAGCCCAAAGAAGGGGAGAGAAAGCGAAGGAAATTGCTTCTTTCAGATAAATACAAGGTGCTGAATTCAGCCCAAAAATTTTGAGAACTTGACTGAGTATGTGCCCTTGTTAACAGTCTCCAGTATACTTCTTTATCTGTTTTGGCCTTACAATAGCATGTTTCCAGTTGATTACTCATATATTGGAGACGTTGTGTTGAAGCATTAAAAAAAAATAGCTCTTGGCATTTATCTCTTTGAATCTTGTGGAACTTTCTTTTTGAATTCCTGAAAAACACTCAACTTTGCCTCTTTGTAGTGTTCTCAAAGGGGTTATGCTGCAAGACATAGTGTTATGACTTATCTACTCTGTACTTTCCAAAAACCAGAAGGGGTTTCTTGTACTTTTAGATTGAAATGGTCCAGTAGTATTTATATTGTGGTGCATGTACTTTTATCAACAGCTGAAGGATACCTTTTACCTATAAAACGTTATAAACATCTTCCAAATAGGAAGCAAAAAAACAAGGTTATTGCTACCTTAATGCAACAACAATTTTTAACCATATTTAGCAAGATGATAATTGGTTTCTACATTGGAGACAATTTGAGGATCTCTCCTAAGGAGAGAGAACTGCCACACTACAGACCTTGTGTAGCTACCGTCACGTCTTTTAGAGCAAAGGGAGATGTTATTGGTAATTTTATTTCCTATCCACTTACCATCTCTGTCCTAGATAACTAATCCAATCACAGACATTAAACAGAAATTCAGAGTCCTCTATTGTCACCAGAGAGCTGTAACATAAACACAGCAATATGTTCTCCCTTATTCAAAACTAGGATACCTGAGTCCCCAGGCTGCTTCATTCACTTCATGGCCTTAGCCCTGCACTGTAAAGCAAAGCAGGCTGCCCACAGTCTCTCAAGGTTCCCTTCAAGAGCCATAGTTCTGCCCCTGACAACGTAGCAACTGCTTGCCATCTCTGGAACAAGGAACAGCCAGCATGCTGCCAGCAAGAGAACACTGATTTAATTCATGCTGGAATTTTACCAATCCTAATTTGTCAGTAAGGTTTAACAACCAGCTGTAACAACTTTAAACTGTTAATTCACTGGAAAGTACCTGTTTTTAACCTATCAGTATTATTCATAGTGCAAGATCACCTAGAAATCACACCATAAACTGGCTCCCATTATTCTAGCTAATTTAATTTGTTGCAAACAGAATAGGCAATAAGTCTCATCCAAAAGGAGTCATAATGTGTGGGGGGGAAAAAAAAAGGATACAGTTCAGGGAAAACTGTAAAGTTCCACTCTTCATTCATTCACCTGAGGAAAGTGGGATAGAGTAGCATGACCTCCAGAGATCCCTTCCACCATAAATTATTCTATGATTCTATGATTTCATGATCAGAAGTAGAAAGACTAACACGTTTCCAGGATGTTTTAGAAAGCTGCCACAATCCTATTATCATTCGTTCGTATATATATGAACACATAAACACTCAAAATTCAAAAAGTAAACATTCTGGTTAACAAAGTAGTGTTATACAAATTGGAAGAATGTAAGACTTTCCTTCAAACGTTTAGAGGTCTTTCACTGTCTCTAGCTTTCATCTCTTGCCCTTCCAACACGCCGCTCCCATAGCAACTTCGTATTTTCCAACAGTCAACCAAAAAGGCAATGCAACTTTAACAATAACGCTCCAGACACTGACAGACACAAGTCACCGCATCCAGCAGAGACCACGCACCAAAGCACATCACTGAGATAGACAAGGAGATACACAGCTGGTGATTAAGAAAAAAACAGGAGGAGGAGACAGGAGAATCCATCCTGCCTACAGAACTACCTATTTTCTGCTAGAGACAAGACAGACAGAGGTAGGCATCACAGAGTAGCAGAAGTGACAGACTGGGCTTGAGTATCTCCCTTATTACAGAAAAAATTAGATTAACTGATCTCTCTCTCCACATAAAAAACCTTCTAAAAAGGTTAAAAAAAATTGAAAGAACAGAAAGGACATTTCACACACACACAAAAAAAGCTTCCTGGTAGTATCTAATTTTGAAATTACTTTTAGGAATGACACTTCTCCTCCTATCCTAGATTAAGGATTTAGTACCTGTAAACACAAACACGTGTTTGGCATGTTTCTCCTCTCTTTTCATTTAATTCTGAAATAACTGTTAATGCCAGACCTAATAAACAGGCTACCTTGAGTCTCCACTGCTGTTCCTCATGTCTAAATTTTCTGCTACATGCTAAAATGAATTTCCACAAATAGTCTAGCAAACAGAAGATATAAAAACTAGCTTTCAAATGAACAGCTCTGCAGAGCACCAAAAAAAGACAGATCAGCTTATGGTTTTCAGAAGATTGATGGATTTAGATCGCCATATTCTTTGATGATCTCAAATAAGACTATCTTGAAAATGTAAAATTTTTCAAAAAAAATCTGAAACATATTCTACTCTCTATTCATTATTATTAAGCTTACTAGAAAATTATAAATATTAGAAAACACACTGTAAACTTTGCTACATTTGTGGAGCTTCTCTTACAAGGAAAAAAGGTTATGTTGACGCTTCATCAAGAAATATACTAATATAGTTGTGAATAGTATCTGAATATAAAATATTTTTGAGAAGGCATTTTAAACAGCCAGTCTTGGTTTCTTTTGGGGGAATATGAAACGATAAGTAATCAAAAAAATGCCTTCAAACAACAAACTAGCTGCAGAACTGTCCTCTACACCTAACTTGATACAACTGACATACACTTCCCAATCTCAGATTGAAGCACGACCCAAAGCTGTCCCACCCCTTCCCGCTTCCTAGTCTAGACTTCTGTAGAATGAAAACATGGGAGCATATATTAAAAAAGAAACCATCCAAACAAGAGACATGATCCCAGTTTGTGCTATGGCACACAATCAGGGTCAGATTAGCTATAGCCAATGATTCCTCTTTGGGTAAAGAGTTACTGGGCAACTACTGGGAGGAATACACAGTCTATGTTGCCTTGAAAATATGCCATCCAAAAAAGAGAATGATGTTAAAAAATATAGCACCTCTTACGTTTATAAACTTCATGTTCCCTTTTCAATACTATTTTATGTAAGGGGCTTTATTACCACACTTGAAGCAATCAAGTTTGTGTCTCATATCACTTAAAATCTTTGCCGCTCAGTTGGCTCCAACCAGGCAGGCTCCTGCTCAGACTACAACTCAAATTCAGGAAGGCAGGCATGGAGAAGAGTCCATCTCACTCATGGTACTCAGCCCAGCTCTGAGGCATGAGCTCTCATCTCAGCCAGCATGCCACTGCACAAAGATTACTACAGGCTTTTAGCTTACTACTAACTATGACAATTTTTTAAAACACTATGCTAAAAGACAGCATGTACCTGTCACCCTTTTACTTTATACCTGGACTCTTCTCTATGTCTTTTCTCTTTTTGCCTCAACTTTCTTTTTGCAGCAGTGTAAGTTTCCTGAGTTGGAAAAAAATCACTAGGTAAGTTGTTACCAATCAGGAAACTAAAAAAAGCTCACTTCTTAATACAAAACCATATGTATATGGTAAGAACAGTAAGTAAAGCACTAGCAGATCTAAAAGCAAAGCACTAGGAGATCTAAAAATATATTTTTAAGAAGTCATGGTTTCAACTTATTTAAAAAGTAAAGTGAGAACTATACAGACCTTACTTACGTTCAAAGCAGATTACTGCTTTATCCAGACTAATCGGCTCAGTTCTAGGAAAATTACCATTATAGCAAAAACAATCACCTACATTCTACTTCAATATATAGAATTACAAGTTCATATCCTCACTAATGCTTTGATATATTTTGTCTCCAAAAACATTTAATTTTAGTTGATATCAGGACATTTATGGTAGTCTTGAGAATGCAGGAAGTTCTTTAAAAAAACACACAAATTTCAGATCTAAAACAAAAAATGAAAACATCCTGAAAGAATAACAAAGCACAGGGGAAAAGAACTAATGTGCAGCCAGCAGCTTCAGAACCAAACACCCACTCACAACTGGCAATGTATAAGCTGTTAAGAACAAAAATGCCTGCCCACAAACGACATGGGAGCTAAAGGTTGAAATGTGAGTCACAGGGAGAAAATACACTTACCTATGAATAGAAAAAGAAGCAATGGATCTAATAAGGGATGCCACTGCTCCAACTTTAGCAGCTTCCACGGCTCCCTGTGATCTGTATTGCACAGTTTCACCGTAAGTGATGAAAAGCTGGTTATAGACAACAATCTTGCCCTTGGCCTCTTGAGCTCTTCTATGGAGTTCTTCAAAAGAGGCTACCACTATGACTTCCGCCGTAATTCCTGAAAGAAAGTATTGCAGTGGTTTTACATAGTTTTACATAATCCTCCTAAAGCCAGTTTTATCTTGACAGAAAAGCATGGACTGTACAGAATAGAGGAAATAAGACCTAAACACCTAACTTCTTACTGGAAAAGGAAGGCTATGTAAAATGGTTCGTCAGAGATTGGTACTAAATAGCTGCAATAACACCCTGAAATGAATACATACAGTTCCATAAACCATGCTATTAGACTGGTGTTACAACACAACCTGAAGGGCAAGGAGAATACATGGGGGAACGCTGTTCCTTAAATGTGTTTTAAATGCTTGACTGCAACAATTTACAGCACAAAAAACATTCAGAAAAGCTGCCTACGGGATTAATAAAAGAAAGATAGTTATCTTTTCATGGAATTGTTTTGATATGTTGCTAAACAACTGAAGCTAACATCAGACAAGTGAAAGCATATATTTTTAAACCGAAATACATACAAAATGAACAATCAAAAAATGACCTGAAATTACAGCTTTTACTGTTTCAAAAAAAAATTTACAGTATGTTCATAGGTCAGAAGACCTTCGTATTTAATTCAGTAGACTACAGTTTTATTGGATCTCCTTCTGGGGGCTTTCCCAGGGAGCCATCCTTTTCCAATTATCAAGCAGAGAACAAGTATCTACTTTTGGAAAAAATACTTGCTCATAGTAAGTTAGATCCCACCCAGCTGTTCGTTTTCAATAGTTGGAATAGCTTTAAATTGCTATGCTGTCTCTCTTGAAAAAACATAGGAATTTATAGATAACTAATTTTTCTTAAAGGCAGAGAAAGCGTCTAACTTTTGAGAACATTAATTTAGGAGCAATATTTCATAGCTTTGAAGAAATAATTCACAAAAGTGACCACTATAGTTAAAATCTAATTTTGCTGATTGGTTACAAAAATAAGTGGAAACTGTTAAACAATACAGGCTAAGACTCTTCTTCTAAATATAGAAGAAGCAATAGATGCCTGCAATTTTAGTGTTGCACATTTCACCTAAAGCCACAAAACACATCAATGAAAATTTAAACTAATAACAAATGTCTAGGAAAAATTTGTGGAAGAAGTCAAATTAGCATGTTTATAAAAAGAAAATGATTCTCCTTGAAAGTCCTCAGAGGTTTAAAAAAAAAAAAGTTAAAAGAATTTAATGTTAAAACGTTAAAAGAATTATTCAGTGAAGATCTTAAAATCTTCTATTTGAGACTGTAATACATGAGGAAAAACTGACAGAAAAAAAAGATCACCTCTCTTAGCATCAGAGTATCTAGGCTCACGGCTTCTTTAAGATCAAACTACACTGTACTCCAAAACTTGAAGAAACTGCTTCATACAAAAAAATGTCTGCTTTCTTAAGAGCACATCACTTAAGAGGGCAAGACTCTGTAAAACTGCTACAAGAAAAATAAATGCGTTTAGCTCCAGTACTAACCTAGTGTGAGAGGTGTAAAATTTCTAACTGAATAACGATTTAGATTCTTAGCTTTATAAAAAAAGCCACAGACGATCAAACCAGAAGATCACCTTCAAATTTTACTTAAGTTACTGTTGGCAGGTAGGTGAGCATGTTAGCAGACTCCAGCTGCTTCTAATGAACTACTGGTTCAACGATCTACCTAAGGAACATCCCAGTGACAGGATCATTCTGGGTATGGAACTGTGCCAGGCATCTGCAAAATTTCATTTTCCACCAGAAAAGTCAAGGTCTCAGTAGGCTGATACTGTAATCCATATTTCATGTTAGCTTTTGAGACTAGCTCACTCCAATGCTCCACTTGGATTCTGTAGCAAGCACTGGGCCAGCATACATTGTATTAGTGATTGCAAGGACTGTAACTGTTCTTGGCATTGCTTTACCGTGTTAATGAACAACCACCAACTCTGGATGTTTTTTAAACAATGCTACAGCCAGCCAGCAACTGCCTCTGATGCTCAAGAAAAAATATGCAGAAGTACATTTTTTTATCATCTCCCTAGAAGGCAGTTGCCTATCAGGAGTTACTTTGTACAGTGAGCTTTATGGGAATTACAACTAAGAGAAAGAATGCAGAGCTGCATCAGTATCTCCGTTTTTGAGTGCTCCCAAAAAAGCTAAATAAAGCAATCAGTTGACAAAGCAAAGCAAAGGTTCTCTCTGTATGTTTAACTTAATGGTAGCATGATCTATATAAGGCATCAATTACAGTGCTTTCTATAATAAAACAAAACTTGTGTAACTCATGACTAATTCAGTGTCTCATTTGCACTTTAGCCCCACTTTATACCATTTCAGTCTCATCTATTGAGGAGAAAAAAGCAATGCTTATTTTAAATAATTACATGAACGCATGCATACCACACTAAGACTTCCTATGCAAAGGCAGGAATGAAACAAAAAGTCCAAGTTTATCTCAAAGGAAAATAGATTTTGTTTAATGGGAAATGGCTCACCTTACTAAGTCTTTTAGTTACTTAACTGAATTCTACCCCTAACATCTCCTAACAATTTTGTGCCTCAAGACTCTCCTTTCCACATCTCAAGATGTTCTATCTATCTCTTTCTCCTATTATTATCTGATCCAGAACTTGGTTGAGTATTACAGAATGGGATCGTTCAGAACATCCATGCAATGGAGGTAGCTGAATTGTCCACTTACTTAGGTAAAACATTTAAGATTATAACTCACACAGTTATCCAACAGATTAATACGGAGCATTTTAGGAATTAGCTATGTAAAGAGCATTAAGCACAGAAGACAAAATTAAGAACATAAATTAGGCTGAATGTATAAAGCTAAAGACTGTATTTGCTCTTATCAGATGAACTATTATAATATTATTGAGTTGGGCCAGTAAGAATATTTAATACTGTGTGTTTCATTTCATTTTTCATATTAAGTAATAAATTGTACCATGTCATTTTTTAGAATTAGGGTAGAGCAAAGAAGTTAATGGTGGGAACAAGCAGGCAACTTTCAACTACCAGTGAAATGAGCATTATGAAGCCTTCTGTACGCAGAAATGCACATTTCTATCAGTACACTTGGCTAGGCCACAGCTTTGATGATCACACTGCCAATTGAACTAAATTCAGTATGCATGAGCAAAGTCTGAAATCCTTCACAGGCAGGATGAAGGCAAGATTGCAGTTACTCTACAATACCTACAGAAAGTCCCCCAAAAATCCCCCAAAAAACCCCAAACCCCCAATAAACCGAAAACAAACAAAAAAAACCCTGTAAATCAGCTGTCTGCAGTGTTGTCACGCATCAGAAGTCTGATTCTTGGTGTGACCAATTCTAGCTGGAGAGTCATCTCCCAGCACCTGCTTACCTGCCAGGAATCATGCTAATAGTAGATCAGTTTAAAGGGAATTCCCCAAAAGGTAATTTATTCTCCACAAGATTAAGAAACACTGAACACCATTTTAGTATCTGGAGTTACATCTCTATCTGTGTTACTAACAGGTTTCGGAGACCACTAAGAAAAACACTAGAATTCATTTCGGAATTCACAAAGGAAATCTCATATAGAATATTGTTGCTGGTTTTGGCCACACTAGGGCAAGACACAGTAAAATTTTCCCATGTCAAGTATCAGGAATTCCTAAGATTTGGAGACCCAGTCTCTGTTGATTTACTTATTATGATCCTGCACTCAGTTGTTAAATACATACAAATTCAACAGAATCAGTTACAACGAAAAGCTATATTTCAAAAGGAATTTAGCAAAGCCACAAAAATCATTTGCATACTGTTTAACTGTTTTGGGATAGTAATTTCCTGATCCCTTAATTAAGAACAATCTTACTCTTATTCTTTTTTTTCAGCTGTCTCATATTTGTTATCCACTTGAACAGGAACAGTCCCTTGGAGACCCATTCTAAAAACATTTGCAGCCATCCCTAATTTGACAGTAAATTTTTGTGCAACAGCAAGTGAACAACTCCACCCTACAAACCTTCCAAAACTTCATTTACTTCACACTGTGCTACCATGAGAATTATGATTCCTCTCACAAATCACACTATGGAACAGCGATGCTGATGATCCATTCCTACTGGAGCTACCATGGGCAAATAAATAATCTGACAGGCAAGGCAATTTTTGCTTGAAACAATAAAAATACCTTATTTATAGGTCTAGACATAAAAAAACTGGGAACTACATTAGCTAAATCTCCACTATATTTTCATGTACGTTAGATACTTAATTTTTTTTAAAACCTACAGATAAAAGATTGCCCAAAATACCAACATACAAAGTCAATGATGTATCTGCTTTCTCTGGTACTGGTGGGGATTCTGAAACTGGGGAAGAGCACATCTGAAATGCCCCCTACTTCTGCAGTCATGACTGCCAGAGGGAAAGAGTTTTACTCTCCATCCGTTCCATCAGAAGAGGGCCAGACATCAGCACCAACAAATCAAGACTCTTCTTCATGGTAGGAGGAAGATAGAGTAGGAGCAGCAACATACCATGAGAGCAATCCGAGGAGCCTACCCGACGACTGCTGCCCTGCAGAGTATGTACATCAGACTGCTGTTTCCCTGTTTCTTGCCTATTGCATGGCTGCCACAGTTTCTCAGATTTCTCCATCTCAGGTCTTCCACAAAGCAAATTTTACCAGGAAGCTGCCACAACATGGTATATTGTATTCCTGGCCAACCCTGGGTGCAAACATGTAGAAGCTACAAGCTTTTCCAAATTTAGTCTGGCCAATCCAGCTGTCCTTCAGACTCAACCACCTTCCCTTCCCCTCCAGCAGCTCCCCAAGATGAAAATACTATGCTTGTGCTTCTTTCAGAAATGGCCCACATGCACTCTCTATTTTTGCATATTTGCACAATATGCAGTTTCATGAAGTTGCAGAGAACCTAGAATTTTTTGGCATGGACTACAGGAAATAGCTGCATTGCAACAGCTGCGCTGCAATGTAAGTTGCAGCGTAGCAGCTGGGATGTGCTGTTCTTGGATAAAAATGGCAGTCCTGAATCTGGTTTCCTCCACATGCTACAGCACTCCTCATAGCACCTGAGCATGTGCCAAGACCAATGTTTCTGCATGGCAATGTAAAGAAATGAAATATTCAAAATCAAAAGGGTAAATATATATGCTTGGAGATAAAGGAAGAAAGGAAGTTCCTTGGACAATTCAAAGAAAGAGGCTTTGGGGAGTAGAAGGAAAGGGAAATTTATTCTTTAAAAATAAGAAAGGTTAGAGACCTGCCTTGATATATTATTTAGGCTTAGCATTCTCTAAAGTCAGCCTGAAAAAACATTTTTCCCCTCAGTTTGTGTCTTACCTCTTCAAATCTTGAGCTCCATCTTAAATTCCAATCTCTGCCAAGACTGGAGGTGTTCCTATGTTTATGTTACCACCACCAAGAGGACGCTGCTTCAGACTGGTGGGTTTGTCCTTTAACAAGATTTTTTTTTTTTTTTTTGAAAAGAAAGAACTTCTCTTTTGTGTGCATTTTCAGCAGCACCAAAGGAAAAGCAGTGGAATTCGGCTTTGGTGCATTTTCTAAAGCAAACAAAAGGAAAGTTTTCTGCAGCAGCACTCATGTGTCCGGGGTGGTTAAGCTTATCCTATAGAACGCCTCAAAGATTTTCTCAGACTTCTTGAGAAAATAAAGGTTTACAAAGGGTTGTCACTTACCAGTGGGCTTATGCCAAATGCTTCTTAATGGAATAATTTCCAACAAATAATGAATTTGTAATGGAACCACCTGCTTATCGCCCTCTGCACAACTCATCTCTAAAATCATAGGCTATGAACAAGCACGATTAAGAGCTAGCATCTGTCATGCTTTCTAATATATTTTTAAAAACATATGACTTTCCAGCTCTCTCTAGGAATTAGTTCAGCCTTGCCCAGAAGTCGCACAGAATTCAAGAAGATTTTCAAAAAAACTAACTCAAATTTTGAGTTCATAATGAATATCATCAAATTAAGGCTAGTGTCAGGCTGAGGCAAATGAAAGATTCATATCATTACAGTTTTTCTCCTTTAAAAGCTATTAGCATGTACTGAAAATTTAAAATATTCCTAATTTAACATCTAATTTAAAATATTTCTAATTAACACCTAGAAACATCTTTTCTTAATCAACACATATCAATATGTATTAAAATGAATTATAATACGAAGAAAAAAGTAAATATTTTAGGGGAGACTGGGAAACTAAGAGAAAGGCTTTTATCAAATAACGATTTTGTAAAATCTGAATACGCTTTTGGAAAATGTGACCTCACCTACTCTGTGGAACAGTAAGAAGAATTACTTCATGAAATTACATAGCAGAGTTATCCAAAAGGAGATGAGGCTATTCAGCTCTGATGCATAGCACAGAGACTAAACATATTACACAGTTATTTAAGAGCAACACAGAGAAAAATAAACACTATAAAATGGTTACATTTTTTAAAATATCACTTACAATTTCCAAAAGGTATTGGATCTCATTATAGAAGTTTGGTTTATAAAACTGGTAGTTTATTGTGCAGCAATACCCATAGCACAAAACCCTGGAAGCCAGAAAAGTAGAGCAGTAGATCCAGAAAGGGCTTTACTTTAGCACCAGAGTATCTGATTCTCCCGGGCACAGCCCCAAATAGAATATAGGTTTGCTAATATAATGTGTGGGGATAATCAGGAACCCAAAGATAGGATCCAGAAAAGCCAGTTTCTCAGTGCACAGGTGCCCAAGGTAGTCAGCAGGAAATACCAAGGGAACCATTCCCTTCTTAAAGTATCAACATGCCAGTCATTTCAGGTATTTCTCTGTGAGCGAAGGTGACAATACCCTCTTAAACCCCAGCTATGCAAGCACTTCCCATGCATGCAGAAGTTCAAATGTTCATGTTCAAATTCTGCCTCCATCCAGTCTGAGGTATAAACTTAAGCCTGGACTTTACACCAAGGTAACCTCCCCGAACTTAATGATGCAGAAAAGAGTCAAGCCCAGAAAATTAAATTTTCAGTTGATGACAGTCCATACAGTACACTTGAATATTCATTAAAGCAGCAACTGGAAACCTTGGTCTTCCCCTCAAAATCACAGAGATGCTCCTACTTCTTAAATCTTTTATCACCCCATTGGACTAAATTGTGGCCCAGATGCTAGGCCACTGAACACTACAGTGTATAAGGTCCTAACGGATGTGATCGTTAATGTTCCAAGAGACCTAGTAGCATAATTATTATATTTCAAACAGCACTGCCTAAATAATAATATAAAATAATCCAGCCACCCAGTGCTTAGACTGATAATCTCATGATGTGACTCTATAGCTCCTTATGCACAGAAAATAGGGATCCACTAAAGACATAACAAAGGATGTGCCTTGCGCTATTCTCTTATGCTTACAGTTCCTCCCCTCTGTTCTTAGCACTGATACCCCTAAAGAAAGCATGTACCTAAGTCTGTTCCTTCAAATGGATCTCACTTTCCCCCATAGCTCAGTGTCCATCCAAGATGCAGATAACTCAAGTATAATTATTTTGATAAGCATTTAAATTAACAAAAACCCAACAAAAAAAGTTAATATAGCTCACTTCCGTAATCCACTTCACCACTAAGAAACACAAAAGGATCATCAATGCTGGGGGGAAAAAAAAGGAGGCAGAATTGGGGTCAGACCGCTAACTTTGGCAGCATCCCTGGCTTAAAGGACTGTAAGCCTACAGCAACATCAACAGTATCAACAGCTTTGTGACACATATCGTCCCCATTTTTTAAACAACAGTCTGGAACCACTTTCATATTATGTAGGTGGCAAAACTCCCACTACCTTCTAAAAGAGCAAGACTGGACCAAATGTTGTTGATAGTTAAACAAAAAATCCCACGCTTCTAACAAACAAACCAGGAAAAAGTCTGTCAATATTTCATCTTTTTATTCATATTATTGCAGTTTCTTTGTAACAAATAGTAAATAGAATCCAGAGAATGCTCCTTTTTAGGAGAAACATTTAGGATAGGCTATACTCTGGGGTTTATTTTACTTGTCAGTATTCTTTAGAATGAAATGGCAAGGTCATACACCCATCAGGAAAAATAACATGCACTTTAAAACACATGCAAAAAATACGAATTCTTTGATACTTTATGGTCAAACATCTGCTAAACTACTACTTTTCCTCAATTATGGGATTCCCAAAGCAGCAATTATATCTATTTTCCTCAGGATTTTGGGGATATAATCAGTACTACCAGAAATCAACAGTCTCTCTCTCTCTTTCTCTCTATATATATCTGTATGTCTTGCCAATGCAGGAAACACTGGAAATGAGAAAAGGACATTGCCCAAATATGGTAAAACTCTAGTTTATTAACTCCCTAGAGTAAGCACTTTCTAACGCTGAATTTCATTTGTTAACTACAAGTCCACTTCTATGAGATGGTGACCATTCTCAGCCTCTGTTGACTTCTGGAAATCCACATCACTCTGTATTTCATTTTTTTCTTCCCCTCAATAGCACAGGCATGAAAGTTATTCCCTCCTTGTTACTAGATCAAAGGAAGTGAAAACTTTCTCTTTGACCCAACACCTTCGAATCTTGGAATACCCTGAAAAGAAGTACATTTTTTCTCTTGAATAAAAATGCTAACCTTTTCTCCCCTGCCTTTGTTGTTTAAGTCAGAGTGAATGTGGAAAGCTGACATCTTGGCAAATTGGCCAGTTCTGAAGAATAAAATATGGAAATGTGGATTTCAAGAAAGTCAAGAAATCCAAGCAGATCCAAGAAGTGGGCAAATCTCTGGCTGAGTCCCGTAAGATTTTCAATCCCATAGGCATGGGTCAAATAGACAACCTAGAGGAAACGAGACACTCCTTGTAGCTTGCAGTCAATGTTGACTCCAACTCTTGGAATCTTTTCTGCACAGCATATGCTGAAATGTAAAGTGAGCAGCCTTAGGATGTATTCCAGCCATTGAGTCATTCTTAGGAAACACAGGTTTGAACGGCTGCGAACAGACGGGAAAACAAACCTTGAATTTCTAAGACCCAAGGCCAGGTTTCTAACCAATATTACACTACTGCAGTTTTAACGAAGAGCCCTTCAGAAAACTTACTCTAGAAACTGACTTCCAGGAAGAGCTCGAAGGCCATAGAAAAGCCTCTGAATTCCAGCATGTGGCACTATGCACATCCAGAGAGAAGCAGCACTTTGAACAGTCAATGTTTCCTGCTTTCTTAGTTCATCAGGTCTCAAACCTGGGAGCATATAGTGGGAAGGGAGGAACACATAACATAGCTTACTTAGAGGATGAGAAAGCATGAAATGCTCTGCTGTTCCTACCAGTGGGTAAGAACAGTCACCACCTCCCATCTTAATCCTGTTCCTAGATGGTAAAAGACAAGCAGTGCAACCAGTGCTGTCCTCCGTAAGTGTGCAAATGGAGATCAGTAGGGTCAAGGAAGAGATCTGCTGGGGCTCTGCAGAGACAAAGCCTGGAACATACCTGAATGGGAACACTGTTTTAGAAGAAACCTGTGATTTGTGGTGTGCAATAACCTCAGAGCTAATATGAGACACTCTTCAGAGACCATCTGTACAGTCCACTCCAGACACAGCTCTTAAGCGTGTCTCTGCCCTCACACAGTGCAGGTGGAGCCTGGCACTTCAGGTGGGATCTGCAGAATAGATATCTTCAGTTTAGGCCTCAACATTTAAACGGTCTCCGTATTATAGCTTAGCATGACATCGGGAGAACTTCTGAACATCTGATTCCATGCAGCAACCACAGTTCAGTGCCAGAAGAATCAGCATTAAACATCTCTTAATAAACTGTATTATTTTTATTGCAGAATGACTCACATTCCCACAGCTTCTTGGCCAGAACAAAATAAATTAGTACTGCTGATGTTCCCTCAATGAGGGAAATTGTTTGAATATTTCAAATATGATTTATGGTATTTGCTTACTCCTTTTTCTCAAGAAGGGCACAGTGAAAAATGACTAGTTAAACCACAGTGAACAGATCTGGGAATAAATTCCTCAGGAGACAGCAGTGATGAGAGGACAGTTTAAAAAAAAAATCCAAACATGCGTTTTTTATGCCGTGTTTGGGATGAGTGGAAGTTTCAGGATTGACACTCTTCTGAGCAGCACACCTTCCAATTCCCTTGCCCGTTTGCCTTACGAGGTTGGTGACGAGAGGCTCCTGTCGGGCGTTTCTGTCAGTCAGGCAGGTGGTTCAGCCATTGGAAGAATGAGAGCCCAGAGCCCAGCAGGAACCGGCAACCCTGCATGTTCTCCCCCAGCATGCAAATCTGCCACAGCACAGGCAGACCGAGATAAGACCAGCGGAAATTTTAAGTCATGAACAGTAAGATAGATTTTAAGTAACAAGGTAAGTAATTTAATCAAAATGATTCCAAGTGTGAGGAGCTGCCCCTTCTTATCTAAGAGATCTAATAACCATATGTTTTTTCTAATACTAACACATACACCATTTGAAAAGCATGGCAGATTTCAGGGCAAAGTAAGATAGTGAGGAAGAATATGCTGGGTTTTACCATCTCTCAGTATAAAGCAGCACTGATTAATATAATTTTATCTCCCAATATATTATCAGTCACAGGTACCAGCCTGAACATTCAGTTGTCAACATTAGATGTTCAGAGACAGAAAAGAAGAACCTGATCAGCAATTTTGAGCATATTTTAAGGAGCAAATTCAGTATCTCTCCTAACAAAAAACCCAAACTGAAGAGTAAGATAAAGCAAGTGCAAATAACTAGACAATTGAGGAAGGGAAGCTGTGAGCAGGCTAGTTATTCCTCACAAGGTGTGAATATGTTCAGCAAGATTAAATTGTAGGTTCTCTTTGCAGGGTCAGTAACACTTGTTTAAAACCAAAAATAGTTGTAACTTTAGCTTCCTTTTTAGGCAGCTTGGAACACGAGTGGAATGGATACAGAGTAAGTTGCAGGTTTAACCTATGCCATAAATATTCACCTGCCCAAGCATTAAGCCTTAGACATATCATGCAATAAACAGATGTTCTTAATGGTTTTAATTGTTTTGCATTTTAGACAGATGTTCACCTGAACATCACAAAAACACTTTGGACAAAATATTCCTCAGCAATCTGTCAAAACAAATACATGTTTTCCAAATGTATCTTAAATTTACCTTTTTTATTTTATTGTATTTTGAAGGACTACATTTTTTTCCTAAAATGTAGGAATTTCAACAGAGGAGTAGAGTCTTTGGCAAGAAGCTTCGACAGTGCTAAAAAAGTAAGGCTTCCTGGAAATAGATCTAACAGAGTTTATGCATCAATGGTGATACTACACAACAGTTCAATGAGACTGGACTTGACCGAATTGCTTCACTTAAACCATGTTACACATAAAAGTTCTAGCAAGACAGTAGCTTATCTTACAAAACTACTACAGCTGGAAGAAAACTTTGATTTGTCCACCAAGAGAGGATTTTACTATAATATACTTCTGATGCTGAAAAGCAACTGACAGTTAATTCTAAAAGGAAGTACTGTTACCTTCTGGAGGAGTTGCAACGCTGCTCCCAAGTCCTAAAATAGCAATGCTGTGATTCCTTGGTTCCAGCATCACTGCAAATTCTTCTCCTCTTTCCCAGTGAGGCACTTTTACAGTCTCTAGATGCACATTTTCCAGTCTATCTTCCTGCAGGGCACTGAACATATACTTGATGGCTGCATCTAGATTCTTTGAACCACTGAGTCTAGGTCCTATGGTATCAGCAAAAACTGCTAATCTTTCATACGATCTATTCTGAGCTTTTCCATGAACAGCAAGATCAATAATAGCTTTAGCAATATTGGAATAGCCAGCAATCTCTTTTTTAATGTCTTTAAATGTTTTGGGGTAATTGCCATCTCTGCTCAAAGATTTCCCAGCATATTGTGGTAAGAAATTCACAAAAAACATTAAGAATAGGTACTTCATTTTTTTCTCTCTTTTCTTTTCCACAGATGATCTGTTGGGAGAGAGAAAAAAAAAGACTATGTCAAACCATACAGCTATCAGCAACACTCTTTTTTTTTGTTATTTGGATTGGCAGACAGAACAAAATGAAAACAAATCAGTTTATCATGAAAATGCTTTGATCAGAATTGGCAGAAAAGTAAATTCCACTTGGAGGCAGAATTATTGAAAGCAAATGAAAAAGATACTTAGACAACTGGACACAACCTTTGTTGTGGTCTTCAGAAATGTCCTTGAAATACAGCATCTCCCTAATAAGCCTATCCTTCACTAAATAAAAAGCCAGTGCTGCTTCCATCCGGTGGGAGCTTTGCAACTGCTTCTCCTAGAAGCAGGGTTTCCCAGAAGTGTTGAATCAAATGTCTTCACACAAAACATCCGGACAGAAAGGTTTCTCAAACCATTCATGAATAAAACTGCTTCTAAATCTCTATATTCATAAATCAGAAAAGTAGTTTCTATTGCACTACAAAAATCTCAAAATAATTCAGATCCGATGCCTCCCTGAAGAATGTAGTAATTTCTTCATTGCATAAATCTATATATAACCTGAGAAACAGAACTTCTGATTTTCTGGTGTGTCACTTAAGGGCTGATTTCAACAGTGCTATACAGAGAGGCATCACCAGAGATGTGGATTCTCTATTTGAATACTGAGAGTTATCTGTGTTAAGGCCTTAGAGTTTATCCATGTTTCCAAATTTTCAATCTCATAAAAATGACACAGTGTTAACTGAATGAAATCACCAGAATCAGCTGGAGCGCTTGCAAAGTCCTTTCATAACACAGGAAGTATGACTATCAGAACACAGAATATATAAAGGCTTTTACTGTTATATACAGAAGGGAATATATAATTGTTTCATTTCCTTTGAATTTAAACTGAGCTGCTATTTGAATGATAAATATTACACTCTAATACTAAACACCTAAAAATTAATAAGACCATTAAATCAGTCCTACATGTGCAGTGAGTAAGAGACAAACATACAACAAAAGGTATTCCTTTTTTTTTCCCCCAGAGTATTGTACTGGAGCTTTAATCGAGAGTATTAATTCTTAATAGCTTTATGGAGTAGGTGAAGTTTCACAATAGCCAAATAACTTTGTAAATGATAAGATCAGAAGACACCAGAGTGTGCATCTCATTTGAAGCTTGCAGGACATGGTTTGCAAGATATTCCTGAATTAATTCCCAGTACTAGAAGCTACATAGTAAACTAGCAGCCAAATCAATTCCTGAGAGAATAAAAGTGAGGTTACACCAGTTTTGTACCTCTGGCAGAGCATGCCACAGTTGTATTCAAAGCTTCTGCAAGCCTCATTCTCAATAAGCTAAGCTAAAAAACAACCGTTCCACATATGTTTGCTACAACAAACCGCAGACAGCTGAATTCACTTCCTCACGGTATTCATTTTGGTCCTTTTCCCAGCATTTAAAAAATAAAAAATAAGGCTTTGAAAAAATGAAATTACCTTCACATAACAATGAATATTGACATCTCCTATATTTCTCCATTCTCCTGTCTCAGTTCCTCTCCCGTCCCCCAGTAGTTTCATGCATATCTGTATTTCTACATAGAAATCTTTGTGAAGGTTTCAGGAACTATCAGTTTGACTTCTCATTCAAAATGAAAATGTTGAGATCAACAAAAAATCTAGAAAATTCAAATATAAATGTTAAAGTCCTGGTCTGAAAGCAGCACACAAATGCACAGTTGCCACACTATTTTTTTTCTGTTTTTAATTCACCTTATCCTTCCAAAGCAGCTTCATCTTAAAAATGACAATAAAGATCTAAACAGCCTCTTGGCTGTCTAAAGGCTTTAAAGCAATATTCTTTTTCCCCATGTGGGAAGATATCTCCTCCAAACTTCACTCTTGAAAATGAGCAGCAAGAAGAGCACTAGGGAAAATGTGGGCCCGCTACTGAATGGGGCGGGGGCCCTGGTGACAAGGGATGCAGAGAAGGCAGAATTACTGAATGCCTTCTTGGCTTCAGTCTTCACTGCTAAGGGCAGCCCCCAGGAATCCTGCAGCCTGGATGTGAGGGAGAACTCTGGAGAAGGGAAGACTTTCCTTTGGTTGAGGGGGATAGGATTAGAGACCTTCTGGGCAGGCTAGACATCCACAAATCCATGGGCCCGGATGGGATGCACCCATGGGTACCGAGGGAGCCAGCGGGTGTTGTTGCCAGGCCGCCCTCCCTCATCTTTGAAAGGTCCTGGAGAACTGGAGAGGAGCCTGAGGACTGGAAGAAAGCCAGTGTCACTCCAGTCTTCAAGAGGGGCAAGAAGGAGGACCGAGGCAACTACAGGCCGGTCAGCCTCACCTCCGTCCCTGCAAAGGGGATGGAGCAGCTCATTCTGGATGTCATCTCCAGACATATGGAGGAAAAGAAGGTGGTCAGGAGTAGCCAGCATGGATTCACCAAGCGGAAATCCTACTTAACCAACCTGAGAGCCTTCTATGATGGAATGACTGGCTGGGTAGATGTGGGTGGAGCAGTGGACATTGTGTACCTTGACTTCAGCAAGGCTTTTGACACTGCCTCCCTTAATATCCTCCTAGGCAAGCTCAGGAAGCGTGGGTTAGACGAGTGAACAGTGAGGTGGATTGAAAACTGGCTGAAAGGCAGAGCTCAGAGGGTTGTCATCAGTGGCGTGGAGTCTAGTTGGAGGCCTGTGGCTAGTGGTGTCCCCCAGGGCTCAGTACACGGTCCCATCCTGTTCAACTTCTTCATCAATGACCTGGATGAGGGGATGGAGTGCCTCCTCAGCAAATCTGCTGATGATACCGAGCTGGGAGGAGTGGCTGACGCACCAGAGGGCTGTGCTGCCATTCAGAGAGACCTGGACAGGCTGGAGAGCTGGGCGGAGAGGAACCTCCTGAGGTTCAACAAGGGCAAGTGCAGAGTCCTGCACCTAGGGAAAAATACCCCTAGGCACCAGTACGAGCTGGGGGCTGACCTTCTGGAGAGCAGCTCTGCAGAGAAGGACCTAGGAGTGCTGGTGGATGACAGATTGACCAGGAGCCAGCAATGTGCCCTTGTGGCCAGGAAAGCCAATGGTCTCCTGGGCTGCATTAGGAAGAGTGTTGCCAGCAGGTGGAGGGAGGTGATCCTGCCCCTCTACTCAACCCTGGTGAGGCCTCATCTCGAGCACTGTGTCCAGTTCTGGGCTCCCCAGTACAACAGAGACATGGAGCTACTGGAGAGAGAGTCCAGCATATGGCTACAAAGATGATCAGAGGACTGGAGCACCTGCCCTATGAGGAATGGCTGTGAGAGCTGGGCCTCTTCAGCGTGGGGAAGAGAAGGCTGAGGGGGGATCTGATCAATGTATATAAGTACCTGAAGGGAGGGTGTCAAGGGGACAGGGACAAACTCTTTTCGGTTGTCCCATGTGACAGGACAAGAGGCAATGGGCAGAAACTGAACCACAGGAAGTTCCGCCAGAACGTGAGGGGGAATTTCTCCCCTGTGAGAGTGATGGAGCACTGGAACAGGTTGCCCTGAGAGGTTGTGGAGTCTCCTTCTCTGGAGATCTTCAAGGCCTGCCTGGATGCAACCCTGTCTAGCATGCTCTAGGTGACCCTGCTGAGCAGGGAGGTCGGACTAGATGATCTCCAGAGGTCCCTTCCAACCTTACTGATTCTATGATTCTATGAAAGGGAAAAAGGGAAAGATTTCAATTCATAACATTTCTCTGGATCATACTTAGTCCCTGGTAAGGAAGAATACATAAAGCACTCATAGTTTTTGTGGCCAAGTAGACAAAAGACAAAGATTTGGCCCTCAGGCATGCTAGAAGGAGCTGAATTCTCAGCCTCAGCAAACAGTGGAACTGGTACTAAGAATGTAAATGTTTATCACTCCTATATGTTAGTATAAGAAACATAAATTGCGAGCTTAACTTCTAGAACGTCAGGAAACTGCATAGTTTAGGAGCATGGATTCATCAATGGAAAGGTAAGAGGCAACCCCACATTTTTGTGAGAGCTGCCTGATCAGCTGCAAAAGTGGGGGAAGACCCGTGGGGCACGCATTCATAAGATGCCACCCGAAATGCCAGCTGGTTCAATAAGTGCCTGTGCTGCAGAATTAAGACGCAGAAAGAGAGAATGGGATTAAAGTCTTTCTAACTCACCAGAAACAACAAAATGTCACAGCGAAACTTCTCTGAAACACCAAGCATAGGTCAAAGGATATCAGCACAAACTACCAGCTTCTCTAGACCTTTCTACAGACAGTAAGTTAAACACCAGCTTTTGCAATATATAAATATTAAGTTATTCTCCTTAACCCACTCAAGTGGCTCTTAAATTTAAGGTAGTAACAAATTCTTCACAGGGAAGTGCTGTCTTCTCCCTCCTCAAAATCTTCTGTGATTTCATGTATGAATGAAAGTATCCGTTACACAAGTTTCCTCTCTCTCTGTGATACAGACAGGGCAAAAGTTGTACTTGATCAGGAAGGAGAAGACTCGAGGTTCTGTCAAGTCACTGAGAGAGATTTGTAAAGATCTTGTTACAGGCTATTTTTGGTTATATTACACAGAAAGTGTTGGTGTGTTTTCATTACTAAGCTCCCCATGTTCCTTTCCTATGGACCAGTTAGTTACATGCTCCTAGATGCCCTATGCTAGAGGCATCAATAATTTTCTCAGGATGCCCATGTTCTTTCCCTGATTTTTGCCAGGGTTATCATCCACAAACAAGGAACTGAGCTAATTTGATTTCTCTCATAAGACAAATTCTTGCCGAGTAGAGTAAGACAAGCATTTCGCAGAGCTAGTCCCAAGCCCAAGAGGTCTGGGCTTTTCTTTAAGAGTTGCAAAATCTACCTAACAAAGCTGATGCACTTAAGAGGAGTTATACAGAAAACACAAGGGGATTTTTTAATTAACATTTACAACCTCAAATAGCCCCCAGCAACCAACTTACTACATTTTTTTCAATGGAGAAATTAAACCACAGATATCACATTCCCCTTAACTAAGAAATGCTTCCTTTGTTTTTCCTGGGCTCATTCAAAACCAGCAGCAGTCTCACTCCAAAGGCTGCCCGAGAGAAGTTGCATTTAAGAGTCACACTTCTTCCAGGAATTTCCCACTGAACGATGAGAACAGACACATTTCCACAGTTTTTCTGGACGTAATACACTTCCATCAGAGAGTGTTTCACTAACTACCTGCCACCACCCTGTAAGAGCAGCATAACTGGATTCAAACCTTGAGCAAGGGCACAAGAATGGGAACAGGATTTATTGTGCCTTCCTTGAGGAGTTCAGCACAATCTGGTCAGTAGCTAGCAGCATTTAGGAATATTTCCCTGCTAGGTAAAATAATATCACACTTTCTTGGAGTGCAATACAGGAATCGCTCCACTCCTAATTCAGCAAGAGCATAGCACATCTGTTGTCTCAGTTTCTGCACCATTAAGTTTGTCATCCCAGTGAATCAGCTGGGAAAACAAGAGTACTGATCCTTGCACATCTCACCAGTCAGATTTAGCAAATGAGTATCATTGTGCCAATCAAGCTCAAGAACGATCACGGCTGGCCTGTTAATTTAATATATTTAATTATTATTTAATGTTTCCAAAAAATGTTCAGAGTACAGATTGCAAAAAGGAAACAGAAAGAAAAGACCCTTTCAGAAAGTATATTTATTTCTCCCGGCCTTATTAATGCATCTGATTCCATGACTCTTTAGTACAAAATCTGCAAGCACTTTCTAAAGTAGAAGGAAGAACCCAGAACTCCCCTCTCCCTGCCAAAGAAGGATGCTCATTAGCAAGCTACAGTTAAGCTCCCTGTTTTCTTTTCTCTCTAATCCTGTAAATCTCACACGTATGGGAAGGTCAAAGAATGGTCCCACTCCAACCTTGCCTGTAGCCTCATTTTTAGGGTATTCTCCTAGAAGGTGAAGCTTTCAAGACCATGTAAAACCTACAAGTGCCATCTCTCACTTTTTCAAAGGAACTTCTAATCACTGTGGTACTAAGCAAAAAGTGGGAGCCACCACTGCTCCTTAACCACCGCCAACTTAAAAGGCTTTTAACTTTTCTAACCAGGCTCCTAGCTTTCCAGAGTACAAGCCTACGTTTAGGAACCACAGGAACTCTGTGGTCCACAATGAAGATAAAGGGAAAAGGCAGTTATGTAAAAAACATCAGTTTTTTAGATTCAGGACAGTAGGCACCCAGGTAAGTCACTACCCGGGTCCATATACAGAAGGAAGCATGTGGTCTGAATATAGCCCACAGAGGAGAGAATTTTTTTCCAGAAAACTCCTAGCAAAAGAAAAGGCAGTTGGAAATGCTGAGAAACTGGGGATATGTTGATAATGAAAATCTTCAGACTATAAACAGAACATATAAACAGAAGTTTAAAGAATTTAAAAAAATAGGGGAGAAATGTTAGTGGCATATATAACAAAAAGAGAAAGTGAAGACAAGAAGTAAGTCTTCTCCAACTCAATGAGTGCTGTTAGAGAATGAAATGCTCAGCAAAATGCTTTGCTTGGTGATGAGACAGCGTCCTAAGAAGATGTACTTAACAATAAATAACAGCTACTTTAAGGATGTTTCTGTTTATTGTATGATCCATTTGTCTGTATTCAGCTACTGTCTTTGATTCCAGAGGAAGATCATAGGTATCTTAATCTTTTATGGTGTTCCTGTACTAAACAACATCTGATCTGGAACAACATAACTCCCATTATCACCATTAACATCATTACATCATTACAGCAAAAAGTATCTTAATATTCTGAGCAAGAGAAAGCATTAAAAAACCTCAGCTCAGAACACAGATCAGCAATCAACATAACTGAAAGCAGGGGCAGAGGCAACAAAAATAAGATAAACAAAGCTAGAGCAACTCTTTTGCTCCAGTGTGGCAAAGTTTTCCCAAAATCCCAGTTGAAAACACAGACAAAGGGACACAGACAGTTCACAAGAGTCATGGTTATGGGAAATGAGGAAAGAAAACAATAGATTCAAGATAACAACCACTTAATTGCTAAAGAGCTGCTAAATCTGTGAGTATCCATCAGTTTCCTAACCATGTACCATTTGATTTTCCTCCAAGGAATGTAGGAAACCTTGAAATCACACAGTGTTTTTTGACGGTATTAGAACAGACTGAAAAGCCCCAGGGTAACAAACTCACTTGATGCAGAGTGATGTCTGATACATTTAATAGCATCTGAAAGAAAGTTTATTGTGACAGCTGTAGAATAGGATGGCTGGAAGGTCAGGTGGACTTGCAAAATGAGGAGGAGATTTCTGCCTAAAAATAAAGTTACACGGTTCTTCCACCACTTAGAAAGATAAAGCAATAAAAACTCTTCATAATCTTAAAAAGTGAAGCAGGAAAGCAGACGTTTCTCAAAGACTGCTCTTCCAGAGTTGTGAAGATTTCTTATCTGGGAGGATGTTTCATTTACAAATGAGTTAAAATATTTGGGCTCTGTGAACACATACAGTCAAAGTTACGACTTATGTTACAGACTTCCTAACACTATTTTTTTCATATCTAAAGCTAAAGAAAGGAAGAATACAACAAATTATGAATACAAGAATTTGAATACAATACGAAGTCTAACTATACATGGACCATAAAGCCTAAAACTCCAAAGAAAACACCAAATCTAGAAGCTGTTCTACATTTACCAACTTTGAAGGAACTATCTGGATTTACTACAACTCAAGATCTGTCCTGAAATCTTTGAAAAGATATGTAAAATGTAGGTACTGATATCAACTTATACGGACACAATAAGAGTCAAATGTTTAAAAGAACTAAGAATTAGAAGAGGGAAAGTCCAAAAATGCTCAAATACATGGCAAATGTGGCTCCTCATTTGAGAAAAGATAGAGTTTACTCCCTATTTATACTTCGTATGGTGGAAGTACTATAGCTTAACACTGAAAGGAAAGAATAAAAGCAATTGTGCTCAACTCTTTCATCTGCAAGCCTCAGAATATTAATAGGATACCTTGATAAAATCTTACTCTGTAGCTGTTGCTAAAATGGATGATAGTAAGCCTGAAGAATCACACCATAACCCATGTGCAAAGTTCTGTATCAGCAAAAGCTACAGAAAGAACCAGTCTGCAACTTCAATAAGAAGCAGTAACGGCCAAAATAGAAAAAAAAAATAAAAAGGGAGATTACCACATAACAATGCTTAGACCACATAGCAGCTGAAATTATTCTTAACGAGCATTCAAAATACAAACAGTTCTCAGAAGGGAGTACATTATCGTTTCAGATCAGAGGCAAAAGACAGGAATTCAGTGGGAATTTTAGATGAGAATAACTGAATAGAACAGAAACATTCAATGAAAGACAGACAGTTAAGAAACAATAACACAGAAGTACACAATGATGTTCATATTACAATGGATGCCAAAGTACATAGCTGATGCCAGCTGCTGGCTTTAAAAGACAACTGGGGGAAAAGGGGATGATTTTAGATGATTAAATCAAAATACAAGAGATTAAGGATGCAATCATTTTCTCTGGTATTTTGATGCTCAACTTCAGGTGACATTTCCCTCAAGTCTATAATTATTCTTCAAGTGTAAAAAACAAGAGAGAGGTTGCACTCAGAAACAGAAGGAATTGGTTTATGAAAAAACAGATATATTCACACACTCATTCTAAGACCAAAAAGTAGTGAGCTCTCAATTTAGGGAACATTTCTTAGTTGTAAAAGGCCTTGGGATAGACATGTATCTTGTGTCTTTTCATGAAATTCACATTTAGTTTAGATATAAACTCTCAAAACTGCCTATTATTCCTTCAGCCTTTCCTACCGGAGAAAAAAAACCCTCTGTTTTGCTGGGACAATGTAAGTGCAGAAAACTTCTCTCACAACTTCTTTTATATTTTCTTGTCTGAAAAGATGAATTAGGCTATAAAAAAAATGAAATGACTAAGGGAGAGAAACAAATTCAGGGGCACAAAGGAGAAAATTAGCACTATGGTCCAATACTGAAACAGCTATTACCCTAAACTAAGTTTCTTTTTTAAAACATCTTCAACAAGACATTTTATGTCCTGGATTTACACTTAAATTATTCCTGCAATCCTGATGCCAAATATTTTTTTTCTAAATTCTTATTAAAAGACTATTCTTTGGCTAAATGTGATCTGTTAAAATCTTCCCTCATACCTGGATAAAGCTAAAAATAGAAGGTACAATCTTCTGAGTAACCGACCAATGTGACATATGCTCCTAAAGTTGATAGGCGGAAGCTGTAAGGGAAGCAAATTAAGCTGCTTTAACAACAGTCAGTACAGGGCTGTCACTGTCACAAGTCAGCCCGAAACCCCTGTGAAATTATGAGAGCCAAAAACAGTCACCAAGTATCCGGCACACGAAGGCACGTCTCGGAGCTCCTCCAAGCAGCCTTCCAGCAAAAGGCTGTTCAGTCCTCCACAGCACATGGATGCTTTACGGTGCTCCAAATAACAGTGAACACAGAAAATCTGAAGGATGGTTTTTTTCGCCAAAATGAAGTACCAAAACAGGTAACCTGAGTTACTAATTGGGTAATGAATAGCAACAGACCAAATTTTCTGGTGATGTGACCCTTATGGCCCTACTAAAAGTTAAGTGAGCTGATAATCTCACCTATACACACCATAAACCACTCAAATTATAAACTCTTAAATTCTTAGCTTTCAAATATATAGCATGAACAACATTCCTCTAGAGCCACACACCTAGAAAGCATACTGAATCAAAATGAAAATTTTGTTTGTAAGTTAAAAGTTATGCATATTATTAAATGTTCTGAAGAAAAAGACACCCAAAAAAGCAAAGCCAAATTTTTCAGAAGTATCCTGTCATTTCGGCTACTTTGCTCCACACACTTACATCCTCATTTTACAGATATAGTTAGCACCACAACTCCAAATTAAGTTAATGGATATACTGCCAAATATGAGATACTCGAGAGGTTTTATTTAATAAAATTTCCAGCTTAAATTGTACAGATTATCACTGTTTTCAGAACATCTGCATCACTTAATTAGTTTTTTCTTGTGGTCTTTCTTTTCAGTCACCAGAAAAAGTAAAAATACTCAAAAAGGTCACAGCATCAAGAATTTCTCATTATATTTGACCAAAAAAAAAAAAAAAGAATGTTACGATGCACACACTTCCTTACTCATATTAAGGGAGGGAAAGGATACTCATTTCAATGTGCTATAGTACTTCTTATGTCGTCTATGATTTTTTCATGTTCAGCAGGACATAATACTGGTATTCAAATATCAGACTGCAGTCAAGATAAAAACACAAATAAAATTGCCACAGCTCAGTGGAAACGTACAACTGGGGCCACCATGCCACAGTGGACTGCACAGCAGACAGTGTAACATACAAACAAAAGAAAGCTTTAAAAGTTTAAATGGAAAGAATGAACGAACAGAATGCAATGGGACAAATATATTTTTACTCAAACAGCTTGACAGAAACCTGGGTTTTAGCTAATTTTAAGAAATAAGTGCACAAAACCAGACCTCATTCTGATGTTGAGGACCACTCCAAGACCATTTCTTAACCAAAGCTACTCCCCAACACAGAATACATTCAACCATGCAGCAGACATTTGTCTACTCTGATCGCTATGGCTACTATGCATGGATAGGTTGTGGTTCTGGATTTAATTGTAAATTAATTTTAATTGCCATTTAAGAGACAAGAGTCATCAAATAGTTTGCTGGACAAAAGAAGTCAGTCATTGCAGATGACTTCTATCATTTTAATAATCTTTTTATATTTCAGTAGCATCCAGCAAACCCAGCTAAGACTAAGGTCCACAGTGGTACCCACTTCACAAATACACTAAGACAAGCAAGCATGTCATTAGGACTTTGCAACTATTTATAGACAAAACAGACAAATGATTGGAGGCGAAGAGACCAAGAACCTCCAAGATATTCTATGAAAGACATTCCAGTTAGCATGACTATGATCATCTCCTTTCTGCTGACACTAACAAGAGGTGCCAATTAAAGGCTTGCTGCAGTGAGGCAAACAGCAGTATCACAGAAAGTCAACTGGAAATCAAAGTGAAAAAAAAATAAAAATAAAATAAACTCCAAAGAACACACTATGAATAAGCATGCTAATTGTATAGAAAGGATGATGACAAATGCTGACACCAATGAGTCTGGCTAAGACAATTCCTAATTTTTTAAGTCATGCAATTCTATTTTCAAAAGTGATTATTTAAAGATGCATTCAATTTTTTTATAGAGGCTAGAAAATAGTTCTAAATGTAAACAATTATTGCATCTGGTATGCTGCTAATAAAAATCTGAAAACATCTGTTCTCGATTTATTTTTGTTCACACACTATCACAGCTGGCACATTTCTGTCCAAAATTCTTATGCAGTGACAACAAAGACTCATCGCGCAGGTGATCTGTGAAATGGCTTACACTGAGCTGCTATAGGTTAGCAAATCTTAGATAAATATGGACTTCTGTAGACAAAATGTAAGAATGGAAGAAGAGAATAGGTGCAGGGAAGCCCAGATGTATAAAATTTTCATGCAAAAACATACCAGTGCGTAACGTAAAGTTCCTTTCGGACACTTATTTCTCAAACATACACCTTGTTATTTCCAGCTACAGTACCCTATAGTCCTTTGCTTTTCCAATGGGAAAGAGACGATCACATTGCTCAAAATCAAAAAGTAAAACCAGAACAAACAGCAATTTTTTAATATGTTTGGATGAATCTCTACTCTAAGCAGAAGGCTGAAAAACAGGACATATTTCTCTGAAGTAGCCAAGAAGTGACAGCATAAACTTGAGCAGATGTTCGTAGTGAAATCAAGAGTCTAAACATCTTTCAGAGGACTGCTTATTTCTCAGTACACAAAAAAAGAAACCATTTCCAGAAAAAGTAGTTGTATTAGCAATTTTTATGTTGAAATCTCATTCATGTACTCAAATCAAAATATTGAATTGAGTACAATAACACTGGACTAATGGTATTACATATTACATACTGCATTTTCTGTTTAGTAAGATTCTTACATAGGGAATTGCCTATAAAGCTAAAGCAAAATATAATACAGATTTCAGATGTGTCTGTATTAGCCACTACCCTGACCAACATTCTGTCATAAGATTTTTCAAAAGGTTTGAAGTCATCAATTTCCAGAACCAGGTGTTTCTCAGATTTTCCTCAGGAAATCTACAGAAATGGAGAGAAAGGAGAAAGGAGAACAGAGAACGGAGAGTGAGATGAGAGAGAAATATATCACATTTTAGATAATGTTGTTAATACAAATAACTGTCCAAGCAAAAATAAATGCCTCATATATTCCTGCAGAGATACCACACAGCGTACACACAAAAATACCAACAGCAGCTTTAGAATAAATAAAAGAAGTAAAACTGACAAAATATATCAACAGCTACAACAAAGACAGCTTTCCAAAACAGCAAAAATATTTATGAGAAGGAAGCTAGTTTAACGAAGTATGAAGCAATCTCTTCTCAACACAATTATTTTTTCACAATTGTTGTGAAATGGAGATTCATCCTTTAAAATCCTCACAGGTTCTTTCTTCTAGGTGCCAAACTATGCATGGTGCCATTTGTTTCATCCAGATGCTTAACAGGGTCTTGAATGTGACAATACAAAAGCAGATGCTGTACTTGAGTGTCATGTCAAGGGAAGATACCGACTTTGGCAAACTTAAGCTGACTAGGTTTGTATATTTATATGTCATTTTCTGGAACATATCCTACAGCATCTGCAACACTCATAAGGACAGAATATGATCAGTCCTCTCTCTGCAAGTGTATATTAAAACACCTCTCTGTCTTTGCATTGACAGGAATCTGACATTACACCTGACCAATGCCATCACCAAGATGACATTAGGCCATGAAGGTAAAGGAGGAGACAAAATAACCACAAGTTTCTCCCTTGGCCTTAAACACTGCCATGCAGCTCTGCCGGCACAAGGCCAAGGCTCCAAGGGAGGCTTCCAAACTGTTGCCGTCTCTGATAAAGCCCACTCACACGTGGGCACATGGCACCAGGGGCATGACCGGATGCCTGCCCAAGCAGCAGGAGCTGCCAGGCCATCACTGGAGCACCCCGGCCATGAGCCCAGTAGAGCCCACAGCTCTACTTCAGCCCCCAAACTGCTCACCCTATCAATCCTTCCTGCTACGGCACATGACACCCAGAGACTATTTCTGGGTCTGCTGGAATAGTCATGCCTAAAACACCAGTTTTTCAAAGGAAATACAAAGTAGTCTGAAACATATCAAAAAGTGAAGCTAGCTCCTCTTTAAATAGCTATTAGGACAATGTTATCAAACTGGGCCAGGTTCCCAATGGGAGTGCATTAAGACACCTCTGGCTTCTATCCCACCTGTTAAGCATCCCTCTACAAGCACAGCTGTGGTAATGCCACCTTTAAGTGTTTCTAGTCACAAGAGCAATCACTTAGGAGACAAAAGCTTGCAGAATCAACCCACTCAGCGTACTTTACTATGATTTAGCCACTAATGAATGGTGATTTTCAAAATCACTTATTTCTACATGTGATACACCGCATAAAATTCAGAGGGCTTTATCCACAGCATGAGTAAGGCAGTGCTGTAACATTTGGCGTTACCAGTGTGAAGATACAACACACCTCTGCCTCTTTCAGGGAATCCAGATCATGTAAATGTCGGTGTCTTCATGAACTAAAATGCAATTCCAAATTTTAATGATAGTGGAAGATCAAATACATAAATTGTGGTTTTGATTTTATCACTCACACTAGTTTGCAAGCAGGGGCATCTGATCAGAGTAGTATTCACATAAAATTACAACTGCTCCTTGTCCTCCTCTTCAGGATTCACTTTTGCCTGCACTTCTCTGATTTTCATACTCAGGTCACTCCTCAGAATGCTCTTCTTCAAAAATATTTAGAAGCCAGGCCAGGACATACACAGTGCTTTGGGCAATAAATAATATATTACTTCCACTCTCTGACAAGAGCAACTTTCCAGTTAGCTACTGGTACAGATCTGCTAGCAATGCTAACCCTGCACTCCTTACCCCATGTTTACCACAGCCCCACTTGCTGAGTACAAAGATACGAACATCTGGAAGGCAGGCAGGTCAGCAAGAAGCCTGCATTTCTTAAGTTTCCGTTCCCATTTAATTCTTAGATGAAGGCCTTCTACTACAAGACAGTCACTTTCTGCTTCCAGGAGAGCAGCTGAGCTTGCACAGACTACGATCCGCAGTTGCAGTGACGCTTGCAAGTTAGCAGTCCAGCTGTACCTCACCACAGATGACAATGTTTTCCAGGAATAAGGCTGGTATTAGCTGACTTCATCTGTCTTATGCCCTTTGTTTGTAGGGACAGGAGATTTTAGGCAGCTCATTTCATTTTGATAAATCTGGGAGGTTATATTAGGCAGATGCCCACTCAAGTTGTTATTATTTATCCAGGGTGCATCTGTTTTACATGCAGTTCACACACCCATAAACTCACAACAGTTATTTTTATATAACATTCTTCAAAAGAACTTTCCCATGCTCCCATTCTTGTTTGCATGCTGTTTTATTGGGTGTTCTGGATTTTCAGAAAATAGGCTTCTGATTACATTTAATTTTAATACCAATGCACTGAGAAAAGTAGAAACAGAAAAGTACCTTGTCTCCCAGCACTAGATTGAGGAAAAGCTAAAGAAGGTAAAGTAGCATGTGAAAGGAAAAAGTAATTAGAAAATGAAATGCCCATTTGAATATTACTCCCCACAAAGGTAAGTGCTCTGACTTTGGTAAGCCCTAGAGACATGATAGGGGGTCTGACAAAAGTCTAGTATATATCGCATTGATAGAGGACTACACCACAATCATGAGAAAATGACACTGGTTTAAAAAATAAATGAGTATACTAACGTCAAATATACTTCACAGACACACAGACCATAGACTAAATAGTTTTTAATTCTTGGATTATCTCCTGACTTAACTTCAAGGTCAGCAAAACAGGATTCACTTTGTATGATTTTTTGATCCTTCTACTTTAAATAAAACTTGCCATATGATCTGGATCCAAGAATACGTAGGATACATCACTAGTGATAACAATAGCTCCTCCTTACACCCATCAAAGAGCTTAAAATAGGCATCAACTTCTTTCAATCTAAAAGCTTAAGCTATAAAGCAATCTTCACAAAAGATACAAGCCCAAATAACATCAAATGAGAGAACATGGGGTGAAAAAAAACTATCAGCATTTTCTTTGTACTGAGTTCTGGGACTAAAGAAAGCATAAAGTCAAGCTCACTTAAAAATACAATATTGATACAAATGCTTTTGTGTCAATAGCATTAGTTGGTACCAATATTTTGGGCCCAAAAAAAAAATCAGACTGACTTTGAGTAGAGAGAGGACTGCTAACAGAAGAAACACCACCGGGAAATATCTTTCCCTCTAGGGAAAAAGACTTGCTTAAACGTATTTTCAGCTCACCGACAGCCACACGTAATCATAGAAAAATAACTGTATTATTGTGACTGCGTATCTTTTTCCAATGAAACAACACAATTCACTGTCTCAGTGAAATTTAGATGCAAGGCTGAAGACACTATTTTCACCTCCTATGAGTGTAGCAAACTCTAAGAGATGTTTGGCCAGTTTGCATATGCTGCCCCCGCACTCTAAATTTCTTCTAGCCTGACTACCTTCTCCTCTATCATCACCAGATTTGCTAGAACAACCCAGACCCAAACCCAAATATCAACAGCCCCAGCTCATCCAGCCTTAAACTTGTTACTGCAGGAAGCGTGACTCATGCCAAGTTCCTTGCAGCACTACAACCTCTCAGTTTTCTGGAAATGTTCACCCCCCTGCCAGTTCAAACCAGAGGTACCCAGGGGTTCAGGAGCAGTCCAAAATCAGACAGCAATCCAAAAACCCTAACTGAGCTACCCATACTGAATGTGCTGTCCTCAAGTATACTTATTCTTTTTGATAATCATGGTTGTGCTGTACCCCAGACCACACTGCAGTGCAAGGTATCTGGCAAGTCTCCCTCCCATGTATCAGCTGACTTGGGTAGTACCACTTGCAAGAGAAAAGCACATCTCTCCTCATTTGGTAACTCTGAAGAGTGGACAAAGACAGATTTGTGTTCACTACCACTCTTTCTGCAAGTCTTCTCTTCAGGTATAATAGGCAATCAGAGCCTCTAACTGAAGTAGTAAATGCACATTAAAATCAATGAAAGTGTTTTTCATAGCCTATGGACTATGGCACAAGAAAGTTTGGATCAGTTGTGGCTTAAGTTCATCTAGGTCACGGCTACTGTGGTTTTGCCCTCCAAATTGCCACTCACTTACACCAGAACTTTGCTCTTATGGCCATGCAGGAAATTAGTTCTGAGAAACAATCCAGTGAAAAGCATTCTTTGTTTGCAGAAATTAATCACGAGCATTAGCACCAGTAAGTTAGTGCCGAAGGAGACAACAAGGATGAACTATCTGGATGAGGGTTAGACAACGGCAGTCTCAAATTAGGTGAGGTCACACTGGCACAGAGATGCATCCTAAAAAGAAGACAACTCTGCTCTTAGTGACCCCTCAGCTGCCACAGTGAGAACCTCTGTCAAAGTGGCAGGGCGAGTGGCCTGGGTACTAAGTAACCTCTGCAGCAGCTGCCTCCAAATCTGACAAGGGCTATAATTCAGAGCCTAGCACAGAATATTCCCAACATCCTCCAGAGATTCCTTGCCTAAGAGCTGCTTCAAGACAACCAAACAAAACAAGTAATTAGAATCAAGTTCTCTTTGTCTTCCTTATGGGGTATCTCACAACACATCACTGAGGGAGAAATTGGCTTCTCTGTGTATTTTTTGCCTCACTATTATCTGAGATTAGTAATGTACTCTTCTGCTTTATCTGTCATAATAGAAAATACTAATAGCCCACCACAATATATGATCAATTTCAAAGAAATATGCATCTTACAATTCTTTTTACATCCAAAGCAATACAGAATCTCCACAACCAAAAACTCCAAGAAGTGTTTTTGCATCTACCATGGAAGAATACCCAAGTTTTGTGTAAGAGAGCACTACACACAAGAGGACCAGAATTTAAGTCCTGTGATTCTGAACAACAGAGATCAACACGATCAGAAGTGCTCATCTCAAAATTTTAGGAGAGTAAAAGGGAAAATTGTTTCCGATAAATCCAATTTATGTTTTGGTCTTCAACAGTTACAAATTAAAAAAAAAAAAAGAAAAGAAAAAAGTGGCTGCTCTCCCACCTGACTCTACTAGCTCAGGTTTCATTTTAAGACCTCAGAAAAGCACATTTCTTTCTCAAATGTCTGTTGTCACATGCATAATATTCCAAAATCATTTTGTAGGGCTTCTTGAAACACAGTTACTTTAGACTCACTTGTCTTACCTGAATTGAAAGTCAAGTGCCTTCTCTGAAACAACTAACACAAAAATTAAAGATACAGGATACCAATGTATGTGGAACCGATGAAAACTAGAAGAACTGGGACGGGGAGAACAGTGTTCTCAGCCCTTTCGTACACAGCATTCTATCAGGAAACTTACTACTGCTAATTTTCAGTAAAGGATCAGACACCACAACCAGTAACTGCAAAAGAAAATACAGTAAATCAAACACACTTTTGTCAAAATATATGAACTTAATTTTTTGCAGATGTGTTTTAATCTGAATGCCTGTTCATTACATACCTCTGCTTCCTTCTTTGGCAGCAACAGTACCAATGAAGTTTTCACTTTTTTTTCCTCACAACCACTGTGGATAAAATTCTTCGAACAGATATACATTAATTAGATTTGGAAGACTTTGAAAAAATATTTGTGTTAATAATGCCAGAATAGAAATAAGGAATCCAGATGAGCTGGGTGTCTCAATGGTTTGCATTAGGGAAAAAAAAGGGGGGGGGGGGAGATCTTTAGTCCTTTCTCTCCATCTCAAAAAAAAAAGTCAGCTGAGATCAAGGCAGCCAAAGTGTCATTTATAAAACTACAGGCTAATAACGCTAACATTTTTCTCAAGCCAACACATGACTTTTTTCTTCTATTGTAAAACTAAAACAAAAAAAAAGAACAGCACATTCTCCACAGATTGTCAGAAATACTGACTTAAGTAATTGGCATTTAGTAGGTTACAAATCAGAGCTGTATTTCACTATGCCATCACAGTGAGAATAAGGGACTTAGAATAAAACGAAAAAAAGAATTTACATTTATTTCAGTGTTTTGAGATTATCGCAGGCATTTGGCAACAAAAATGTGAAAAATTACTGCAATGAAGTTTTTGACAGATAATATATCCTGTCGGGGCAGAACAGAAAGAACTATAGAGCTTCAAGATTGTAATCGTTTCATATATTTCTATGTACAAAGTGCTTTTTAAAGCGAAATATTTCTCCCCTGCAGCTGCTATCTCTTAGATGTACTGCAATCCTTCATCTTCATCTTCCCATAACTACAAAGGAAGGAAGATATTACAAGAGAAAGTTTTCAATCCTAAAATAAGAAAGTTTTATGTATGATAGCAGGAATAAATAAATGAATCCAATGTACATTATGAGTTTGTGCAATTATGTAAACAATAAGAGACTGTGGAAGTTGATTCTTTTCCCGACTTGGCATGGCATACATGCAGCATTTGCAAAACCATATTATAAAACAAATAAGAATTTGTATGAGCTTTCACTGACAGATGTCTCCCTACAAGGGTCAGTGCCAGGTTGTTCTTCCTCAACCAAGATTTGCAATCTGTTCTTATCTGATTCAGTATCTTATTGTTCTGCTGTTCAAAAGAATTATATATATTTTAAACATCAAGAAACAAGATTTGGTAAGACAAAGGCTTAGTATGAATCTGCAAAGCTGCACTGGCTCCGATCCAAGTGTATCTGTACAGGCTTCACCAAAAAGACTAAAGTTTGGGTACAGTAATGCTGAATGCAAAATACAGCTCATAGATACTAGCTAAGCTAGAGTGGTTACATCTGAAGAAATGAGTCAAAACTTGCAAGGAAACAAGAGACTTAAGAAATTACTTGGATATGGCAAGTTTCGTTTGTTTTTGTAGGGTTTCTTTGGGGAAAGATGCAGGTTTTATTCAAGGTAAGAATCTAACAGAAGGAATATCAGACTGAAATGTGCTTTTTTAAGGAATGATAGTAGTTAAGCATGGGAAGGCCTTTGTCCTTGCAGAAAAACCACCAAAGCAAAATCAAGGCCAACCTTTGTCATCCTAGCTTAAAATTTAGGAACCTCTCACAGCTAAAATAGACACATTCTAGACAAAGACGTAAGCAATCCTTCCATCCTCACACATGGAATCTGTTTTACAGTCACGTCAAGGCTGCTTTATAAGAAAAAACACACACCTACTCCCCTTCCACAGAGATTAAAACACTCTTACAGTGTTTTAATATAAAAAGGCAAGCAGATTTGGACCAATTTCCAGAAACAGTAAAAATTCATCCCCTTTTGAACTGAGTGAAAACCACAAAGAAACAAAACTTTGAAAAACACGGCCTACCGAACAAGAAAGACGTGGACCTGGTTTCAAGTGCTGACCATGCGCCACCCCTACTGAGTAGGCATTCTGGGTGCTTGCTCCGCAATTCGGAAGGTCAGGTCCCAAGAATTCCAGAGTTTGAAGGAAGAAACAAATAATCAATAAACAAAAACCCAGTGGTTATATTTTGAACTTTCCCTCCAGTATGTCTCAAAGTAACTTGTAACTTGTCAAAGACACAACCACCAGATACACAGATACTTTCCTAAATTCAAAGGGCTCCTCATTAGCGAATGCTTTCCTAGAAAAACATGATTTGCCTTGCAGGACTCGTATTATTTTTTAATATATATTTCATTTTTCCATCTCTTGTACGTTTCACAGGTATGTGTATATACACACACCATATAAACTGTCTTTCTCTTGAATACTTCTCTAATTCGCATAATCTGAAAAAAGTAGCCTTTGAAGAAGTAATAAAACTCCTGTCAAAACAAATCTGATCTATACTAGCTACAAGAATTTCCTACTGAGAAGCACAAAACCGCATTACATGCTGGGATTTCTTCACTACCAAGTGTGCCATGAAATGTAACGAATACTTGATTTATTCATCCGATCTTGCTTCCGCTGGTTTTCGGCGGCACTGCTATCCTAGTAACACCGCTTACTTTTAACCACTCCGAGACTGCCTCAACATGCACCACCTTAAGCTGACCGTGAGCGTTACGGCCCACTACAATCTACCGCCGATTCCCCCCGCCCTCCACCCCGACTGCCGTTAAAAAGAGCGAAGCGCGACGCATGTGCTCGGCGCCACACGCGCGGGCCCGCGCAGCGGCGAGGCGGCCGCTTCCCTCCCCACCCCCGTCAGACAAGCTGGGCCCGGACTAGCGCTCCCGCCTCGGCGGGGGCCGTCGCCGCCGTCGCCCCGCTGCGGCGGCCAGAGGGAGGCGCGAGTAGGCGCGCCCCCGGGGCGGCGGCCCCCCGCCCGCGCCCTGCGAGGAGGAGGAGGAGGAGGAGGAAGAAGAAGGGGGAGGCGGGGAAGCGAGCACGCACCTAGCCCGGGCACGGGAGGCCGCGGCGGCGCCAGCGCGCCCCGCCCCCGCCGCGCCGGCCGGGGGCCGAGGAGGAGGAGCGCCGGGGGCGGCCCCGCGCCCGCCGCCCGAGGGGAGGTGGCCGCCGGGGGCGGGGTCGCGCCGCTGCGTGGCCGTTAGCTGCCGTCGCGGGCCGCGTCTCCGCGGGCGCAGTCTCGCCTCGGGCCGCGGGCGGCTGCGGCGCGGCCGGCGGCTGCGGGGCCTGCGCTCGTTTCCACAGCAGCGTGTTTACAGAAAGCGCTTGGGTGAACGAGCGCGATTACGTCTGTAGATAAGATCTTAAAATACAGACGTGGGTCTTAATCTGCAAACACTTGCCTTGAGGCGCTTGATTAGCGCCGTCTGGGCCAGTGGGGCTGCCCAGGCGCTTGCAGGTAAGCGGTTAGGATCAAAGCCCCTGGTGCCTTTCCAGAAGGCTGCTGTAGCAGGAAGACAGTGAAGAATTTCCCTCTGATGCACAACAGTAGCCTAATACTCATGAACTCGCTCCCAAGTGAAAGGCTGTAAAGAGCTCATGAGCTTCGAGCTTCGGCAGAGAGTGTGCCTTGAGGGGTGTGAGAGACGTTTTTGTAAGATGTCTGTCCCTGCCAGCCTGGCTCCTCCGTGTGTTTATTTTAGATGACTCGCTTGTATTTTTTTTTCACTTGTATTTCTCAATGCACAATCTAGATAATGAATTTTTGCAGCTGGGGCTGTGTCCTGCTCTATACACATCACAGAGCATGCCAGTAGGATGAACTAATACATTTAGTATTAAATGGCTCAAGCTGCCACAGTTCTTGAGAGCCCTGATCCACCGAGGATGATAACTGTTTAAATGAAACGCAACTAAATTGTTATCATAGACCCTCCTGTCTATTTTGTCTATCCTGTCTATTTCCTGTGGATTCTGTATATTCCTTACTTTTCCTGTCACAGGAAAAGCTTTGTGTCACACTCTAGGACTGTATCTCTGAAAGGAGATTATACACAGTGATTAGTAATTATAAACACTTTGCTGTAAATCGTACCAGAAAATATTCCATCCTCAAAGGGTAGCTGTTGCAGCATCAACACCTTAAACTTAACCACCAATGTTAGATTTTCCTTTTTGCTTTCAACGAGAAATAGAAAGAGGTCTGGATGAGGAGGAGGATGTAAAAGTGCACTTTTAGGATTTGAATTCAGGTTTCAGGTTGATTTGGGGAGTGATCCGTTCTTCCATTTTCTCCTATTAAAGTACTTCCTGAAACCTCTTCCCCATTATTTTTATCTGAATTAGCTTGTTTTATTGATCTTCCCACAGCCAAAGAGTTAGAAAGATGAGTAATGATGGGCTATCTTTTTTTCACTGTCATCAAATAGTGAGAAGGATGGAGAAATCCTGGCATTGTCCATAATCCCAGCTCAGAGGGAAAAGAGAACCCTCTGCTCATCTCTTTGTTGTCTTTGCCTGAGAAGCAGTAGTTAAGAGCCAGTAAAAAGATGTAAGAACAATTCTCTTTAGCCAGCAACATGCACAAGTCTGTCTGTGGGTTTGAAACGCGTCAATATCCACTAGCCCCAGGAAAGGTATTTCCATCACACCCATCTTTTATGTTATTTGCTCATATTTTGCATGATTCCCTAAATACATAATCTTTGTTTTCCTCTAGTTTGCAGCTTGAGGATTTTCAGATTACTTTTCTTCCCCCCTAGGGAGTGTAATTGTAAATCAGGGAGAGGCTGGAGCTGAGGAGACCTGTGTTTCCCAGACCTTATAAACTATACTGAGCAAACTCCTAGGCCCCATCCTGAAAGCACCCATGTCATCCACCTTGCGTAGTTTTGAGCTCATTAAGACTAATCAGGCGCTTGAAGTTCCACCTATGCCATCCGTATCTTTATAGGGATGGTATAATTACAATAGCATCAGAGTAAATAACATTCAAGAAGGGGATTGGTTATATATGAATGCCAAAAATAAACAGAATTATCAGATTATAACTTCGTGCTTCAGGGAATAAAGCAGTATCTAATGCCTAGAAAGGGGAGTGAAATCTCATGTGAGGACAAATGACACTTACCTACTGCTGAATTATTTCACCTTCTATTATAAATGGATCTTGAGTCTCTTCCAGTGTGACAGTTGCTTGGTACAATGCTTCTCCATACATGCAGAGGGAATTGCATTATTTCACTGTGCTTTGTTATTCTAGTCTGTTCAGGCTGCATATTTTCTGGAGCAAGAACTGCTCCAGCGGTGTCCTTAACTTCACTGAAGTCTCTAAAATGCTATTATATTAAAATAATACGAAGAAATCACAAGTGTATTCACATACTAATTACTATGTAAAGTGGAGAGGGAAGAGAGTATGAGATTCCTTTGAAAAGCTGCCAGCACAGGTCCAAACACAAAAGGTGTTTGAAGCAGGAGCACAACTGTATCAGCCTGAAGGAATTACCAATATAGCAGCTATGCTTGTTTATAAGCCTGCTCTCAATTTTATTACATTTGTTTATTTTACTGAAGTATTTACCCTTTTTTTTAACTCTGTCTCCTAAGGGCCCACATTGTATTTCAGTACCACTGGAAGATGTTTTCTTTATTTAAAGTTTCTCTTTGGTGCGTTCCACTGTAGTCAGATAATTATGGACTGCTAATTAATGAAAAAAAATCAGCTTTTATTTCCTCTTCCCTTTTCAGTTAAAGAAGAAGGAAATAAATATTCTTAAGTTTCCATGAAGTTCTGTTTTTCAGCTCTTCTTGGGAAAAGATATTCAAGCTTGACCCTGGCTTCTAAGTCTTTCTGTTTATATAGCCTGGCAGCAAGTTAGGGCATATGATGGGTTAAAAGGGAAGGAGATTATGAAAGAAGAACATGATGGCATCTAGCCTTTCACACAATTCCTGCTACATTTTCTGCTGTTATATCAGAGACTCTTATTTTCGTGTTTCAAGAGCATAGGTAGAGAGCATAATCTTTGAAAACCCTGCATTGGTAGGGTGTGCTTGCTTGGAAGCCATCTTAGCTGAGGCACGTCCAGTGCTCTGTAGGTTTACTGTCAGAAGTTGCCCCAAGTTGCTTCAAGTCTGTATATATTCTCATACTAAGCTGATGCAAGCCAACAAAATTCGACCTCTCTTACTTAAATAAAATCTCCTCTCTGATCAACACAAGCCAACATAAAGCTACCAGCAGAATGCTACCATACACACGCTCCAGAAACATAGTAATGCTGGCAGTTGCAAGCCCTGGGTCCTTACTCAGCCTTGCAGTGGAGGCAGGCAGCACTGGCAAAAACAGCAATGAACACACGTACTCTACGGATGCTGTGATGCCAGCTACTCACAACCTGACAAAAGTTCTGTCAGCTAAACTTGCTAGTACAGACATGGCCTCGTAGTGCCAGTTCTCCTGCACATTATGACAAGATTATTCTGAGCAGCAACATCTTTAAAATACCACAGAAGCATTTTTTAAGCACTGGTGGAAATTGTTCCCACTTGAATCTCCTTATAAACTGTGTGACTTGTGGTGTCACTGCTGGAGGACAGCGCACAGGCACTTGATGTAACACACCAGAGATCCAAGGAGTCCACTGTCTATTCTGTGGGCAGGCTCCAAGTAGCAGTTGGTCCAGCAATATGCATGAAGGAGTCTTCCTTTACCCCTGTGTTTACAAAGCAAAGGCATATGGATGCCTAGAACCACTTATCATATATTTGCAAATTAAATGCATTAAAATCCCATTAAATAATACTGCTCTAAGTAACTGTCCTTATACTGAACTAATTCAACTATATACACTTTCCAGCTCCATGTACATTAAATATCAGCAACTCTCTCCACAACAGGTATATATCCTTTATTGGGATATTATAATATCATCATATTTTGTGATGATAAAATCAAACTTCAAATTATTCACACATTTGTCCCAAACAAATTTAAATCCATAGATACTTCTAAAAATCCAAATAAAGTGTATGTTTTCTTTCTGGATATATGGACTAGAATAAATGGAATCCTCTACTCCACTATGTACCAAAGCAGCCCTTTATTCATAACTCATCAGCTGCAATGGTGAGTTCAAAGGATACCCAGAGTTATACCTATGCATGAAAACATAACTACACCCTCAACAGGGCTAGGGGCTGGGTTGAAGTATGTGAAAAATACTGCAGACAATCTTCACGGAGGGATGGCAGAGCAGGAGTTTGATATCTCTAGGTAAGGACACTTTGGTCAGCTGTTGTCCTGGGAAGGGGAGCCACAGACAGAAACTGAGTGCCAAGATGGTTTGTTGCTCTCTGAACAGGTTTAGAAATGAGGGAGGTTTGTGCATGATGGATTTTGAATGCAAAGAGATAACTCCCTACTCTGTAAGGGTGCAAAATTTAGACCCAGATTTATCAGTATCTCCTTCTGACTAGGTTTATCTACAAGATTCAGAATTTTGGCTGGATGTCCAAGTCAAGTAGAAATAGTATATCATTATAGCACATGCAAAACTGTGATTCTGCAAGACAGCCAATATGTGACTCACTGTCAAAAGTAAATTCAGTTTTGGAGTCTATCTACTGCAGACAGTGGAAAAAGTTGTACATCTCTTCTGATCCTCTATGGTATAATTAGAAGATGATATGATTCTTACTCAGATTTGCAGTCTTTCAGATCACTGTTTGAAAGATTTGATACACATACTGAAAAATGATATGATACACTATGTGTAAAGTCACATGTTGCTCATTTAAGAGTAGATACAGTTTTTCTTAGTGGCTCTCAGATCTTTATGAACACATATGTAGGAATAGGAAAGAGAACACCAACTGCACTAGGGAAGCATGGCACTGACTGCAGAAGAAAAGGAAGAGAGGATCTGAGAGGGAACTGAAAGAATCAAGGAAAAACAGTATTTGCAGCTTAAGAATCAACATTAAAAGTCTCAGCAGGAAAGGCTGAAGTAAAATTCTGCTTAGCCTTTAGTGATCGAATGTCTGTTACAAAAAGCACAGACTGGCAGAGAAAAGTTGATGATTTCTTTCTTCCAGAGCTGTTACAAAAATCAAACCATGAACCGGGAAAAGTCAGATAGCTGAGCACCTGTGACCAGTTCTTGAGATGATAAAAAAAGCTTCAGATCCTTTGATGACTTGTCTGTTGGTATAAAATTCTCTCTCTTTTTTCTTTCTTTTTTTCTTTTCTTTTCTTTTTTTTTTTTTTTTTTTTTTCATTTTCAGGCTCTTTTTTGATAAAACAATTTGTGAGCTGAAAAAGCAGGAAACCTTGTGTTCTTCCAACCTATGAGAAAAAAAAAGACTGAAACCTGCTGATTTTAAAGTTCTAGCAGATACTGCAATTGGAATTACTCAGTTCATTCAATTCAGTAACTACAAAAAATTTTGCCTAATAAGTAAGTTATTTTCAATAAATGTATAACACATTTTTGATGAACTTCATTCTGATGTGTCTAATATATTTTTCCTAATAAGAAGAGCTAATTTTTTGTTCTTAATGAAATTCCAATTTCCATCAAAAAAGATTGAAATAAATATTTACCATTTTTCACAGAACAGAATAGAAAAACTACAATATAACTTAATATATATTAATCTATGTAACTGCATAAATATTTAGATAGCATATGCTCCTGCAGGTTAACAAGTCTTCTTGTTCACTAACCAGTGAAAACTAACATTCTTTTGGAAAATAACTAAGCATATGCAAAACATGGTAAAAGCTGGCAACTGAAATCAGAGTTTCCTGCTGCTGCTTGAATTGTAAGTAAAATCAGTAATTTAAATTTACTGTGACCCTTGAGGGAGCTTTTCCCACAAGTTGCAGATAATGAAGATCTACTAGAACTGGTTTAAAGGTCTTCCACCAAAGGTATGAAGGTCATACAGCCCCTAACCTGGAAGCAAGGCACCAGACCAAAGAAGAGTCCTTCATTCAAGCTTTCCAGTCTGAACAGAAGTTAAAATGTGCCATCAGCAATCTAAGAATCAGTCCCAGAAGCTGTTCCTTCACAAGACAACTTTTTTTCCTAGTTAGCATGAGCTCAGCTAGCACTGTAAGCTGGTCCAGAAGGAAGTACACACTTCATTTTTTTCTTTTCCTTGCAAGAGGATCTTCTGTTAGTTCTGTGGTAATGAAAATTATAGGGATGAATGGTGAAGACTGAACTTTCGACTGTTTTACATTCTTTCAGTACTGTTTAGTGTGATGGTTGTTGACTTCTCCTGTGCTGTTATATTTAGAAAGGCAAGTAGGAGGGAGATGAGTGTTAGTATTATAGGTTATGACACAAAAACATCAAAAAGAAAGTCTGTTCCCATTGCTCTTTGGTATTCTCTAGGGAGTTGCAGTATTTAGAGAGAGCTCTAGTTCCACTACACAAGCACAAAAAGGTGGACACCAAGCTTTGCTGAGATTCTAAGACTATGTCTGGACATACAGGGTGGGTGGGTAACTAGGATGCAGAACTTGTCCATTCACTGAGCTTGGTTTCCCACAGACATTCATACTCCCTGTCAGTCAAGGCTGGGGCAGAACTATCAGAATGAAAGAATTCTCTTGACTTGACCTTCAGACATATGAGGTTGTAGTCTTCAACCCCAGCCCAATTACAACACAATTTTTAAGCCACAATATTAATTTAAAAACAGAAAAACTCTGCAGGCTGTGCCATAAACATATTTAATTTCAAAGTAGTTGGGACTGGTGCAAGTTTGATGACTTTAAAGCATGAAGAAAAGAAATGGTGAGTTGCTTCAGTACCCAATAGCATGTCCCAGCTGCAAACCCCTAGTCACAAAACCCATCTGTTCTTTTCTACCAAGCCAAGAGTTTTCCAAGTGCAATGCAACTCCCTGGTCTTTGCCTCCTGCTGCCTTTTCAGTACCTCCCAGGGATAGTAACAGGAGCACAGGGTCAACCCTGCAGATGCTCTACACATTTTGCTATAGCAGTTCCTCGGCAAATCTGGGAGAACAAGCAACCAGCAGAAGCTGAGACTAGCAGTATCAGCAGTAGGTAGCACAGCTCTCTAACTTGCTGGGTAGCTCTGTGCAACTGAGAGTCTCTAGGATATGTTACCAACATCTACCCACTCTCCTGCATATGGATTCTCTCTGTAAACAGCAAATCCAGTGTGATGACAACAACTCAAGACAGTAAAATTGCTTGTGACTTCCAGGGGAAATTCTGTACTGTCAGGACAGTTTTTCTTTTTGCCTTTCCTTTTACTCATCCCAAATGCATTTCTCTGGTTCTAGGTGGTCATTCATTTCCCCCTCCTCAGCTAGCAACTAAGATGAAGCACTGCAAACACAGGGAGAGATCTGCACTATCTCCACCCACATGAGAGGCTAGTCTCCACATCTGATGCACATGTCAGATTGGTTCACAGGGGTGAGGGCAGCAGACCACATTTCCATTTCTAGCTATACATAGCTTAAGTTCTATCATTCGCTTATTTTTAAAGCAAAAATACACAACTAACTTTATTTCTCAGGGAAAGAAATCTCTACAGAGAATCTTTTCCACAAGCAGGGTTGAGTTACAGCCTCCTCCACTTCCCACCCACACAGCTGAACCCAACGCCTGGTCATCAGAGGAGTCAGAAAGAAATAAGATGCATGTGTCAGCAGGCCTGGGCTCCCGTGCTAATTCCTTAGCACACCAGTTCTGTTACAGTCACAAACAATTCCAGGACCATAACATGTGCCAGGAAGAGGGATACTTGCAGTCTCTTTTCATGGAAAAACTGCATATCAAATTCAGGCTTCCTGAACTAGAAGAAAGTCATAGAAAGGGAATGCTCTAACAATTCACAGCACTAAGTTTTCACATCGAGGTTCATCAGCTGTGCAAGAGGTCAAATGTAATGAAATTAATATTAAAAATTCATTAAAATTCATTGTTCATAATGTTCATTAAAAATGAACATCAATATTGCAAATTCCTTGAAGGAAATTATGACAGTTTGATTAAACAAACACTAAGTAACAAATATAACTGATTGCAAGTTCAAAAAGTTATCTTGCTGTACTATTTCTCTATAAAAATACGTTTTCTGTCTTAGCAAAGTTTTTCCTCTCATTTTATTTTTCCTTTCCCTGTTTGTTTACTTGAACAGAAGATATAATACTAAGTATACTATTGTCATCCCCTTCACAGCAATAGTTTGGATTTTATATCTATATGGATTCTTTCTTTCCTTACACAAAGGTTTTCTCTGTTCCATATGTTGCTTAAAAATAGTATTTGGCATTTAAGACTGAACTCCTTAATCATTTCAATACACAGGTCTAGGGGAAAAAGGAACAAAATATCCAGAGTTATGAATATACTGTTCTCTTATTAGGAAATCAGTTACTAACAAAAGGACAATTTACAGGATTTTGGTTTTAATTTATTCAATTTCAATGAAATGTAATGCTCAAAGACAGAAAAACTAAGTTACGCAGCCCATAAACATAACTACTTTTAAAGCCAAAAAGCAGAGGAACCAGGATGTCAACCTCTGAAATTATTTTTCCATGAATAAAACAAAAGATGAGAGAGTTCTTTTAACATAAGCTTTAGGTAACTTCCATTGGTCTTCATTTGCAAAGAATCTAAAAGGAAGTAGCCATTTATAACCCAGAGTAAATCAAAGCAAATGGCATTTACATTACTACTATAGCATATCGTTCACAAGGAAACACAGTATCGGGTTGCTGAGGAGTTTTGCAATTGCTCCAGCAGCTCCAGTAGAGTACAGCCAATGGTCTTTAGGAAAAGCCATCCCAAAGATGCAGATGCCGCTACAGGCATGAGGGGGAGCACCCACAGCCTGGCACTGGGACTCACAGCTGCCCAGCAACATCTATTAGTAGCTAGAGTATTGCTAGAAACACATCCAGGAAGGCGACAACAAAGGCGACCAAAACTGAAGCCCAAGTAATGCTAGGACATCTCAATTGCAAGGGAAGGGCATTCAGCTGCTGCTTTCTTTTGAAGAGCATTGCTACAAGACAGGTATCTGCATCAGCCTATTTTTCTAATATATGAAAACTGAACCAATTGCTTATAATCAAGATGATAGCTCTGTTAGAATTTTACTTTAATAGTATAGTTTGGCATTGAAAACAGAATGGAAAAGAGAAGAAAGGATAAATGCTATTAACATGCCTACTGCATCTACCCCTCTGTTTGGGAGGGTGGGAGGAAGGGGAAGACTGAGATGCTTTGTGAAGTATGTGTACATAGCCAAAGTGTTACACCGCTGCTGCATATAACAGAGAAGGTAATGGATGTGCAGGGAAAAAAAGAAAAATAATAATAATAAAAAAAAAACAACAAGAGAGGTGAAATAGAGCTGAAACACTTTACCGTTGCTGATAGTAAGCAGATGCAGGAAGAACCAGAAAAGCATAATATTTGATGGCCAGGATAATTAGAACAGATGTCCATGGAAGGTAAAATGGCCTTTACATTAGGTATAGAGACAGAGCGTAAAATTCATAACAAAAAAAGATGTTAATATCAATTTGCTTGTGAAAAGAGGAGGAGATAAATTATCTGGTGTTTCATATTTATAACTATAGTTACAGTGATATTCATTATACCCTTAAAGAAAATTGACATCTACCTTAAGCAAAGTGGGCTTCAAAAAACTGGATGTCAGACTATACAAATAAAGTATTAGTTTAGGCATGGTAGACTTTATTTTGGCACTTTAACAAATGCTTTATTTTACAGCAGTGGCACAGCATTTGCCAGAAATTTTCTTTTCTTGGCACAGTTATTTCAAGCAGTTATTAATTGAATTTCACTAAATATTGCACAATAAGATATACCTGTTAAATTCTTACCCTGTTTTTACTTGTTGAACTTGTATGGCTTTGGAAAACTGCCAGTAAAAGTAAGTAATTTAAAAAGCAATATATTAAATATTTTAGCGCAGGATAGCTTTCATTTTTCCTAAATGACCACTGAATTTGGGACAGCAACAAATAAAAGTTATGCACCTCTTATCTGAAAAGCTACCAGATCTTATTTACAATACATTGCTATTTCTGAGAATCAGTTCAATTTGACATTCTGAACAGCTTTTTAAGAAATTTCAAAATCAGAAAAGTGAGTTAAGAGACCAGAAGACGAAGCCATTTGTCTTACGAAGCATCATATAGGGAGGCAGACTATCGTCTTCTCCATGTGTCCCTCTTTCCAATACCTATATGTGGTCTAAGCAACAGAGCCTTTTCTCTTCTACTTGGAATATTTCTTTCTTCTCTTATGAAGATATTCCACTTCTCTCAATTCTTCTGCTGGAGTCCGAGCAGAATAAAACAAAATTCTCCAAAAGGTAGGGGAAAACAAACCCAAACAACAAAATCAAGAACTGATATACATAGAAAATGAAACTGGGTACTCCTTTCAATTTTACAGTACTGAAAACAGCTTGCAGGAAGAACAGGTCTGTGTCAATTCTGCCATTAAATATAATGCAAAGGTTGAATGACTCATAATTCATACACCAGATGTGACATTTAAACATCCCAGGTTTTCCCTGCCATTTCAGCAATAAATCTGGTCCAAGAATCAGCCTTATCAACAGCTTTTTTCTTTCTATTGGTCTTGATTTCTAACAGATGTAATTTGTGACATTAAAACATAACCAAGTAGTCATAAAAAGAAAAACGTACAAAAGTATATCACAATGGAATTCTCAGTATTAGGCCACATGATTTATTCAGTAGTGTTTATGTTCCCAAATTACAATTATGTCTATCCATGTAAGACTACAAAAGTTACCATTAGAATTGTCTGTGCTTATAAAATACCAACGTTTTCTTTTACTGTTTTATACTCATTAACACCAGTCTGCGACAAGTTACATATAATCATAGGCACTTCAAAGGCTTTAAAAGACGTTTACAACTTAAATGCATTTTTAAAGAACAAAAATTTAAACCCCTACTTGTACCTTCAAATTGCAAATAATTAACAAATACAGTGGCCATAGAAATCTGCAGCAACTTCTCAAAATACTGTTAGAGTCTTTGGGTTTGCTTAGGTTTGTCAGTAGCTTACTTCAAATCTTCCTTACAGAAGATTTGTTTAGTAAGAACACGACTATACAGTTTGTAGTAATAATCCAATTTTACACATTAATTTGCTGTTACAAATCTCACTGAAGCTACAGGTACACTGAGGAACAATGCAAAGTGTAAAATTGATATTCTGACACTTAAATTTATACAAAGTGGAGGTTAAAGTTTACATAGCTGAAAAATTACACTAAAAGTTACTGTTATCTGAATTACCTGAAGACAAATTGCACCATGACAACTACAAAAGGCATTTTTTTTGGAAACAGATAAATTAATGAAATAAAAACTAACTTGTAAGGTCAATCTGAGACATGCTGACAAAAATTAAACAACTTTCATTGAACCATAGGATAAAACAATCATTTTCATTATATTTGTGCATAAAGTTTTAAAAATGATTCAGTGAACATCAATGGTTTTATAAAATAATGCTTTGCCACTGTTATTCACAGAACACTGCAAATGTTAAGTCTTAATTTTACATTTTTAAAGGAATACATGAAAAGTTTTAAATACAATGGGATTTTTATCATAAAAGTGCCATAATGGCTCTTGAATGAAAAAACAAAAAATCTTCATTATTCTATGCAAAAGCTTTATTTAAAAAAGTTCAGTGATCTCATAAATAGAGACACTAAATAGGAATTTTATGCATAAAACTCCTTAGTAGGTGCCTTTTGATAGGCAGCACTAGATGGTTTACGTTCACCAAGATCGTAGCTGCCTTCATCCTTCTTTCTCATGCGATATACCAGCAGCAGGATAAGGAAGATTGCAAAAAGAAAACCGATAACTCCACCAGCAATAACAGCTGTAACGAAAGAAACAAGAGATTCACAATATGCCAGAAAAACAGGTTCAGCACCATGTTTCTTTTTCAACTCACACAATCAATTTACCGTTATTTCCAAATTACAGAAAATGAGACCCATTGAGCAACTGTCTTAATCATTAGTACGCTGAAATATATTCTCAGAACATCTGTTTGTTTTTCTGAAGGAAAACATTTAAAAGGACATTCCACCTAAGAGTTAGCAGTCCAACAATCCACAATTCTAAGAAAATAGTAAGAACAATTCAAACCCCTCAATTAACAGAACTACCAATACTGCCAGAACATGAAGTAGTCTTCATTAATAATAAAACCTAACTTCCTTTCAAACTGCTTTTTCAACAGTTAAGATGTAACCTTCTCAGCTTTAAGAGGACTATTGTGCTACTCTAGCTAAAAAATAGATAATCCCATTTCTCCATCAGTTTTTACTCTGTGACTCTAGGCTAAAATGAATTTCCTAATGATGAGTAATAGAAGAAAATAATTCATGTAACACTAGAAATAGAAGCAATATATTTATCATGTCCTTGCTAGTATGTAGAAAGTAACAACTCCAACTAAACTTCAAAAGCAAACCTGCATGCTTCCACTGATGTAGCTATTTTTATCTCAACATTTCCATGCTCAGAGTAAGATCAGGTCCAAAACTGTGTGGCTTCTATTCCCTTTCTCAGCTCCCAACACCCCTTCCCAGGACAAAAGGGAAAAGTATGCCTATAAAGACAGTTCTTAGGGAAGAAAAAAAAAAAAAAAAAAGCACCAGTGCTACCCTCGCTCAAACTTAAGTGTTCTCTGTGAAACTGGTGGCCAGCCCGTGTCCTCCATATCCTGATGAGAGTAATCCCCCTGTCTCTCTTCATCCCCTTCTCTTTCTCCATCCATCCCTTCCTTTCCTTCCTCCCTCCCTCCCTGCAGTCGGCTCCTCCAGGCAGCGCCCCTCTGTGGGGCTCTTGGGACTGGGAAACACATTTCTGTACCACAGGTATCAACCCAAATTGCAACTCCCTTTCTGAGCTGTGGAAGCTCCAGATACCCTATAGGCAGTATTCAACTTCTGGGTGTCAAAACAATTACTACTGACTTAGCTATTAAAAAATTCCAAAAGATGCCCATCTCATTCTCCTCAAATAAACCACTGACTACTCCACAGAAATGCCTGATGCTGTAAGAACCTACTAGCAAAACCTAAATGTTGATATTTGCATTACTTCATATGGATCACCACTCTATCTTCTATGTCATTTCTGGTGAAAGGGACCTTGGCAAAGTATGCCTTACCTGCCAGAACTTCTGTTCTCTGAAAAAGGTTTTCTGAATGTTTCTCAGTGAACACGTCAGTGTCATCTCCTGGCTCATCATTATTTTTCTTAGCATCTGTCTCAGGCCTTTCTTCTTTATCAATTTCTTCAGGTGACTGTGGTATAAAAAGGAAAACAAGCATATTTTACAGACTGAAAGCACTGCAAATTCTGCACAGTCACCACTAGCCATGGACAGTCAGAAAGCTATGGCTCTACACACACACTTCATACTGCTGAACACAGCAAACGGGATGTTTTTGACAGCAGAAAGCTGTACTAAACATTGTAAATCGATCTAATCATCATTATGATGTTAGAATGAAAATTTTCACCTTTATCTTTTATGTTCTTCTCTCCACCTTCTTCGTGCATATATAAAATTATACTGGATTAAGTCCTAAGTCAACACTCTGGGTAAGCAGAGTGCCTGACTGTAAAGCTCCATGCGCATTTTGAAGAACCATCACCTCAGCGGACAAGCTCTTAGGAAGGCATCCCTTTGGGAACAACTATCTTCCCTAACTTTGAGTATTAACAACATTAGAGAATAATCTAATCTACAGTATTTTAACTGCCTACTTTGCAATCAATAAAAAGACAGGACATGTCATTGTAAAGAGGATTAGGCCATCTACAATGTAAGTACATAAATTTGAGTGAGATGATTCCCACCCTGAAATGCTACAATTCTGTTGCATCTCCTTCCTGTTCAAGTGAGAGGTAACAGACTCGATAAAAAAAATCTGTAGTTTTACCATAAACCCAGCTGGAGGGGACAACTGGCAGAGATATGAGGATTGGCAGAGATAATGCAGAGGTTAACAAAAAGTACAGTTTAATGTAAAAAACAAAAAACAACCCCCCCCAAAAAAAGTCTTTATTTGGGGAAAGAGCACTAAAATGCTTAAAACTCCCCAACGTATTTTTAGCAAATAGCCGTTAAATGCTGCTAGTGTTTATACGTATAATGGTCTTTAAATGAAATAACAATACTGAAATTAAGACCTCAGATACATTATGCTCAGAACACCCATGAGGGTAACTTAGAAAATTGGTGGTAGAAGAAAATTCTGAAATATTACATGGAACCTGGGAAGTATTCAAAATACAGTTAAATCAAATAAAGTTTTCTTTTGAGAGGGAAAGTTTCACATAGAATTCTAGATTACCTCTTTGAGAGTTGTATTAAAAAAAAAAAAAAGTACATCACTGCATGTTGAGGCAAAGACAGCAGAAGTCGTTAATCTAAACTGAAGAATAGCAAGAATGAATGCAAGACAGGCTGGAGCTTCAGCTCACATTCAATCATGAGAAATTGTGTTTTGCTGTTTATGTAACTCCTTTTGTGCATGTGAAATCCAGACTTCACTACCCAGTCTTTCTACTGGGAATGAAAGTGTCTGAGCAACTCTGCATTCATTTAACTGGCTGTTATAGCATTAAGTTTTTTTTCTTTCATAGATATAAATCATTTAACACCAAATCAACAACAGGGCACAGCAGAACCATTTTAAATGTACTGCTCTATCCCCGCACCTTTGTTTGTGCTGGCATCTTAGTCTGCATTTTCATTGTGGTCATCTCAGTTCTTGACACATCACTAGTTGTTGGTATCTTTGGAAGTGTTCTGGATGTTTTTATCACTGCATTGTCCTCATCTTCTTCAGCACCTGAAGACAAAAAGGTTGACATGTCATTGAAGTGCAAAATTCTTCTGGAGCTATTTTATTTTTTATTATAATATTGCTGTAGGAGTGCTCGCACAGCCCTTCTTTGGCAAATGGCCTGATAATCACACCTAGTAAGATGAAAGTAAGAGTGCAAATTGTATGCCCTAAACTATCAGGAGGATTTCTTCTAACTGATCATATTGAAGAGGAAGATGACCATCAGCTGGTTTAAGCAGCAGCCAGGAAATTACAAAGATGCTTCTGAAATGAAAAATGAATCAAACTAAAAGAAGTATAAAAGAAATATGAAAATCTGTAACAAGGAGAGAGATTCTGGAATGGAAACAGCAGCAGTCAGGGCTGGCATAACCCAGTCAGGAGGGGCCCCGCAGCATCAGGGTTTTGCCTTGGCCCAGCAGTGCAGCCTCTGTGGGGTGCCACGGGCCACCACATGCAGCTCGCCCATAGAGAGCATGGGCCCACAGAGGAGACCTGTGCTCCCGTGCGCAGGGACACCCTGGGGGCTCGCTCGCCAGTGTCCAGGGAGGTGTGAGACGGCACAGAGCGGTGCACCCACGTCCCCCACAGAGCGTGTGCAGTAGGAGGTCCCACACGCTCGGACGAGGGGTGCCTGCGACCCCCAAGGCCTGCCAGAGGGATGCGTGCGTGCATGTTAGCCCATGAGCTCACTCGTGTTGAACTTGCTGAGATTAGTTACAGGAGTTTAGAAATGTGTAGTTCTATATTACCATTTTTTAAGTGGCTAGTATTGTGCTTTTCTGTTGTACGGCTAAGACTGATACTGAACAATGTAGTTCAATGATTGCCTGTTAATTACATATCATTAATAAAATCAGTAAACTGCTGCAGTCCTGATTTGTTTTAAACGATGTGAACTGAGCAGTTTTTCCCTGCAACACACTGCTTCAACAACAATAACAGAAAAATCTCTTCTACCTGTTTATAGCAAACCTATTTTGCCTCTATACATAAAAAGACAAGTAGTTGCTATCAGCTACATCTACAGAAAGACTGCTATTACTTTATGCTTCGGTCACTAGGAATTAATCTCTTTTTTAAACTGCATATAATTCAAAAGCCTTTTTCTTTTGAAATAAAGGGTAAAGGGACAGAAAATTCCCTAAAGATGACCTTAAATTTAATTTCCTCCACAGTCAAAGCCCTCCTATGAAGGCTCCTTTAGAATAAGATAATGGATATGACTAATAAATATCCTTTACTGATATTAGAGGGAACGTGAGGCAGACAATAGATTAAATTATTGCAAGGGCTGAAAGAGGAAAAGAATAGATCTATTGAACCATTCCTCAGGAATCTCAGTATCTGTTCTGCTCATTACAGACAGTGGTTACCCAAATAACCATGTCTAGCAAATATGCATGTAAGTAATTCCTATCAAATAAAAATATAGCTTCTTACAACAGAATAATGTGACTCAGTCATTCCAAATTGACTTTTATCTTATTTTTTCATAAAAATAAAACAGGCTGAAAACCTAAATGTAATAGCAAAATTTGGAACTTATGATTAAGAATTATATACATCTGGCTTTGAAATAAAGTGTTAAGACAATAATTAAGATGACTTTTGTACTATAGAAAAGCTCATTTGGAAGAATTAAGAAGGTAGTATATTAAAGCTACTAATCCTGAATAATACTGGAAAAGTCTTAAATACTAAAATTACATGGAACCTTACATAATAAAGACCTCACACAACATGAATCAGATATCTTGTTGAAATACTACTCAAAGATTGAAAAACAACATCCTGCTTCAAAACATAGATGGGGAAAGGCATCCAGCAGGAAAATTTTCCTGGCCATGCCTCAATATTTTTCTTTGAGAAACATGGGCCCAGTGGATGGCTCAACTTACTTTAGCTTCCAAAGTTCCTCCAAGTTAGATCAGATGTTCAGAGTCAAGGAAATTAAAACTGAAAATTAGAACAGAAACCTGATAAAATACTCTTTGAGAGTACTTTATTTTTTTCTTTCTACAGAATGATAAAACCTATTTAACCACAACTGATCCTCAAATCCTTAAATGCCACCTCCACTTCAGGCAATAGTTGTGTCTGCCATATAAACCACTTTTTGTACTCAAAAAAAGGAAAATTACTTGAGAAAAAAAACCCATATTTTTCTGTTTTATGCTGAAATAGGCAAGATACAATGGGACCTTCATAGCAATGTAAGGTGAGGATGTGGGTCCTCTCCTAAAAATAGGGATCCAAAATAAGACATATCTATTTCCTTCTCTACATAATATAAAATACTATAAATCTTCCATCTTTCACAAAATACCGCTGCACAAACAAATCTGGACTCTGGTCTCTGCTGCAGGAACTTTTTCTACATTTTGCATCACAGATTCATTGAATATGTGTGAACAGCACTAAAGCTAGGACCAGAGCTGGGACCAGAATTGGGACTCTCAGCATCCTATTAGCTGTCTACACTCAGTCTCCCCATGCTTATTCCTCTGCCTCTTCCCATGAATCTTGCACTCCTGAGTAATATAGTCTGTACAGAAGAAACAGATATGGCCTCATCCCAGCCTGTTGCTTGGAATATTCTTCCAGACAGTGAGAGTTATAGGTCTGAACCCCCGGCTAAAGAGGATACAAATCTCAAGACTCACTATCTGGGTGACTAATGTAACCCTTGGACTGGTCACTGGATTTTCAGCAAACATACTCAACACCTCTTCTATACTGCTTCAGAGTAGGTCTGATAACCTGAAGAACACCGAGGCACCTATCATTTAGATGTGCCTAAGATATCTGCTCAGACAAATCACTACAGCTACTGCTTCTAAATAATTTCACCTAGACAGGTTTCTGCTTAGTGTGAAATAGATCTAATAGCAGGAAGACATTTCCCTTCCTAAAGGGGTAGGCATCTTCTCAGAATTGTCCATAAATAGGACTGATGGATCAGAGGAAGTTCTCTAGCTCTCTCTATAACATAGCAATAGGATTTTACATAGTATCACATTCTCTGCAAGATGAAATCAAAACCAAAAAACCTTGTGTCCAAAGTGTAAGAGGAAAGATAGAAGTTCTACCGTGTAGTATGGACATAGTTTCTAATTAGGTTGTTAGGAAGAATACTAGGTAATAGTCAAGAGTTCACTTTATCCTTTTGAAAATGTTACATTTTTTTAGAAGGCTTCTGAAACTGGCCAGCTTGGCTGATGTTGCTGGGTGCTAACTGTCTCCGTTCTCTCTAGAAATAGATACTTCCCTCTTAGGGAGAATACCACAAGAACCCTTCAGGAATTGGGTTCGTATCCATCTTAGAGATAAAGAGTTGAGAGTGCTTAACCATCATATATTTGGTTTTTTATCTGCTGCAGTTTCTTCAGGATGCCTATATGTTACCTTCACGGAAGTCAAAATTACTATAGATTGTGCTGCACCATTGGAAATACCTAGTGCATCCCTCAATGATGTGTCTTAGTATCAGCTATCCCCTGAATAACAGGAACACAAATTCTTCTTCACAGTCTTGCTGCCTGAGGAAACTTGTCAACAAGTCAAGACTGTGTGCCAGTTTAAATAACTGTACACTAACTACAAAGACAATTTAAGTTTACACTATCAACTACGGTGGTAGTTAGCACTCTTACTTGCAAGGCGGCTAGTGAATAACTCTTTCTGCCAAACAAATCCAATCATTTTGCCCTATGTTTTGTGTTTGGCCTCATGTTTAGTTTGCTATTGCATATTACACTCTAGGAGAAGTGCCACCGCAAGAAAGCCTGTCATAAGGTGGGCACTTATTCAGCATCTCTTTCATACCTTCCATCTCTAATCCTCAGTGACATGTACCAGAACGTGCTAGATATTTTCAGCTCTCTTACCTCACCCTCATTCCCACCAAAAGCTGCCAACCCAACTCTTAAGTCAGCATAGTGTTAGACAACAAGGGATAACATTGTGAACATAATACTAATGCCCTATCAGAGAACAAGGGCTGAAAGGAACGAGGACTGTGCAAGGAAGTTGTCTCTCTTGACATTCTCACCTAAGGAAAAAAAATCCTTGAAGAAATAAATAAAAGGATGAGCCCTAACTATACTTAAGTATAGGATTATTTCCAACACTATAAAAACAGGATTAAGGTAGGTTTTGATGTTAAAGGAGCTGGAGAACTAGGCAGTGATACCATGAAGCATGGTTGGGGCTGGCACAGCAAGTGGACAGAGGAAGCCCTCTGCTCCAAGACAGTCTGAAAGGCACACATGACTGAGGCTTTGCGAAGCAGAGAAATTCATACTTGCTGGGCTGCCTGCATGGAAAGCTAATGAAGAGAGCTGGTGTCCCCCATGCCAAGACTGGCAGTGCACACTCCCACCATGCCTGGAGCACAGAGGTCCATGACAGCAGCTGCACCAGGAGCAGCATTCAGCACCATGGAGAGCGCCAGAGCCTGGCCCCAGAGCCAGCCACCATCAGCAACCAGTGGCTCCCCAGCAGGGCCCAGGCATTCCTCCTCCTCCCCCCCAAATCCTGCACTGTGCTGCCTCTGAGCATCAAAACACCCTTTCTGCTACAGGACACGACTTTGGTTTCTGGTTAGGCCAGGGGATTTGCTTTTGCATTTCTTGGAGTTCTCCCCTTGTCATCATTTTCCTCAGATTTCTCTGCTTCCAATCAAGACATCAGTCTAAACCAATTTTCTAACCAAGATGCTTCTGAGCTTAGGCTCCAGCTGACTGAGAAATAGTTGGTTTGGGGAATAGAAAAAGAGGAAAGAAAATCTTCACTGGATTCTGATATTTATTGCATAGACTTGTCTACCAGGAATAATTTAAGATAAGATCCAAGAACTGGATACATTTCCAAGATCTTGTACACAAATCAAGTGGAGATGGTGCCTTTGCTGAACGTAAGAGCAGTCATGCTGCTTAGTGGTTACTTCCCAGGTACCTGCAAGACCAGGGGTCCATTAAGATCTTTTATGCCAGGGGAAAAAATAAAATAGTTAGTTATAAAGGTATTTCAAGTTGCCTATAGATAGGAAAACTTATGCTAACTCTTCTGTTGTGCTATATACAAACTTCTACACTAAAAGTAGTGATGACATGGAGCCTGGAGTCTCTGCAGAGATAAAGGTCATTAGAAGGAAAAAAAATGGACTAATAAATTCACTGCAGCCTTTCTGCTGTTGATACAGAACAATCAGGAAGCAGGAATGGCTTCTTTGAAAATTGTTCACCAAAAAATTCTGACTGAACACTTGTATCAGTAGATGAATGTATATGAAGGATAAAGACTATGAAAGAAAAGAACGGGGAGGGAGCAGAACACCACTACCTTTTTTGATCTTGGAAAAAGCCCTTTGCCAATTTTTAGCTTGAAATTTGTCATGTTTTCAGTGACATTTGTCCATGTTAATGCTACTTGCAAATCTGCAAGGGCATTAATGGTGGTCCTGACAATTCGTGTTTATCTCCATAGGCCTGGTGCAGCTAACAACTTTCATACCAAGGAAGGGAGTCTGCATGTTGTCATCTTGGATCTGTTTGCTTGGAATAGAATTAAATAGCAAGAAAACCACTCTTTAGTGAGAAGTCTCTTCCAGCCAGAAACACTCCATCCCTGAGCATCAAGTAGAGACAGAGACATAGTATGAGAGAAAAAAATATCACTGCTACATGTGAAGGACATCTTCTGGCTCATAAAATGGAGAGAGCAGTAAATGTATCTCATCTCATCCTGACAGATAAATTTTGTGAGGATGAGTAAGGAGGAAGGGGATGGCAATTTTCTTACCTCTAGAAATCTGTTCTCAGGAGAATAAAACTGAGTTCACAGATTGGTCAGAAGATTATTTGATGTTGGACTCCTTCCATTGTTCAAAAAGATTAGATTTTGGTACTGTCACGGGAGCCTCTCTTTAGAGGGGCATACAAGGAACCTCAGTCTACAATAAGAATTATTGCAGAAAAGGAAGAGAGGTTGCCAGAGGTAACATGAGGGTGCCAGAGCACACAATTTCCTTAGTGCATGTTAGATACTCAAACTTCCATCCAGGGCTCATGGCTGAGCATATGGAAAGAGAGAGGAGGAAGCCATGATGTTACTATTGGTCTAAAGGTATTTCTATATCCTTGCGGTTCCTCTTCTACCACTGAGATGGGCTAAGAAAGACGGATGCCAGTTCTTGTATAATCCTTTCCACTTAAAAGAATGGCTGCATTCTGAGCAATTACTAGAGAGTATTACAGAGAGTATTAGAGAAAGGCAATTTCTGAAGAGGGAGAAAAAAAAAAGAAAACAGATCTCTTTCTGTACCTCTCTTTATTGTCAGCCTGTCTCCTTTCACCAACTTTTGAAGACATGACAGAACAAGACACTGACTAAAAGGGCAGTTTTCACAGAGATCAGAATTTTCCTTGGACAGTGCTGAGAACTGGATCAAATTACTGAACTGTTAATTTAGTCTTTTTTTCATGTGAAACATTCCTCAGAGAAGTCCACAGCAAAGGGGTCCAGTCAAGCCACTGATAACACTGACATGTCAAATTCACCCTGCAGAGAACTCTAAAATGCAAGGTGTCCCTCAGGTGCCAGTGCCCAATGGGGTTCTTGGATTCTGTCCAGCAGAATCAGATATCCACAGAATCAATTTTAACATACTTTTCTTAGATTAGGAAATAGATTATTTTAAGATACTTTTGAATCTTTGCAAAAAGGAAAAGCTAAAATCCATACAAGAAAGCTCAGTCATGGCTTTCAAGAGTAACAAAGCCAAGGCTCTGCAAGAAGGGCTTATACTTAAAAATTCACAAGTAGCTATAAACATCAAAAGACAGATTACAAAAAGTGCAATAACAAATAAACAGCACACTTGGAAGATAAATGGGATTTCCACACCACTCAGGAAATACTAACAACAGTAAGGAAATTTCTCTTTCAAAACTACAATAAAATCTCGTATTTAACTTCTAATGATTGTAGTCTCCCAGCTATTCTAGACAACATTCCACAAAGAGGCTGTTAGAGAAATGATTGGTGAGGTTTCACTGACAGCTTTTTGAAAAATTATGAGCTAGCTACAAGCCTCTAATGAATGTTTAAATTTGAGAACTCAGTACGTTATGTTTATGAATTTCTTTATCTTTATTTAAAAGTATAACAACAGCAGAGAAATCGACACTGACAATATTTATCTGAACTTGAATGTATAAAAGAGAAGAGATTGCTGTTGCAATGTTTTCATAAAGACTGCTAAATTAGAATTATGCCACAAGAGAAGTAAGCCTTCTATAATCCTTATTTCTAAACTCTAGGGAGAGCTGCACAGAAACAAGGAAGGGCATCAGAAAGAAAATAACTGGGAGCAGGAGGGAAAGAGTGAAATGATGCAACTAAGGAGTAAGAGAAAAGAGCAGAAAGCTAGTATCTAAAAGCCAGTCTGCAGAGGTGCTTAGCAGTCTGTAAATGCAGAGCCAAGTATTCCAGATTCTCACCAGAAGAATCACCTCCAACTCATACGGGAAAACTGCAGAGATTTTCCTCACATTTTTAAATTACTTCTTACACTTTTTAAAATCAAATTGTGACATGTTGTCTCACCTGAACCTGACCCAGAAGAATAATCATCATCATCAATTGGATAGACGCCTGATGCTTCTTCAACAGAGCTGTTGTCAAGGTATAAATCTTTATCAGAGGTCAAATCTGCTCTCTGGAAAACAGATAAGAGTGAATGGTTAAAAAGATAATGGTTCTCCAGTCTAGCAGTCTCTTAATTTTCACTTTTATTTCAGAAGTTAATGTTGGCACACTGAACAGTATATAGTCTCAGTTTATGTAACACATTTGTCTAAGGTGCTGAAGAATTTTGTAAAAAATATAGCATTAAGAAAAAAAAATCAATCTACACAATGAAAACTCAGAAACCACCCAATATGCAGGAAGCAAGGCCATTTCAAATCACGCTTCATCTCATTAAACGCATGAATGAATAAATAGGATTTGCAATATACTCTGAAGAGCTTTTGTAACAAGAAAGAATCAACTCTCAAGACTGAAACCCTTCTGTCAAGATATCAAATATACAAATCTAAGGACTACCATCTGAAGTCAGTCATTTGATCTCAAACGGGAGGCAATATGAGCACGTATCAAAAAACATCTTTGATGTGCATCAGGCCAAACCTTAGTAAACTCTTTGTACGTTACAATGAACAACTGGGACTATAGATTACCAATGTTTAAAAGACAACACTGTTGATTAAAGATCATGGCATTTCCAGCTGGATCAGAAAGCATGCCTCTAAAATTATGCTTAGACAAGATGCTACAATTCCTAAATTAATGTTCCTCTCTCAAAATATAGCTGTAGCCTCAGTAAGCTAGAAAGTTTGCTTCTTGTGCCCTCCATCACCATTTTTATGTCCAAAAGTATTCCCCCACAGAAGATAGTTTCTGCTAAAATGAGCTGATAATAGAACAGGGTATCAGCAATTATTTTAGGTTGACTAAACACTTCAGGCTTTGAAAGACTAGAAACTATCTTTCTCCATAGCAACTTGTGCTTTCTCTACACAGCATAAGCAACTTATGGGAGCCATGTATCTTTGATTTCTTCATAATAGAAGCTATTAATAGGGGCAGGTGTTTTCATTTACCAGCATTTCTGTGAAGGTCTGTTTGCCATGACTTGTTAAAAAAAATGGAAAAGTGTGCCAATTGTAAATGGAGCTTTAAGTCAAAGGGCAGCACTATGCCAAAATGTGTCTACTGAATTCAATACAATCTCCAGAACCTCCTGCTCCACTCTGAGTCCCAAAGTTTCTCATTTGTGGTTACTTTTTACTACAATACATTGATTGGCTGTTTTATTTTACAGAACATTTGTTATTGCTTTCCTAAAGCAGCACTGAACTGTGGAGGGGGTAACACTTCTGTGCAAAGACGCAAACTTGATTTTCTAAGGTATTTTTTTGCCCCCAGAGGTCCTAAAAAAAATTGACGACATTTGCATTTGTGACTTTTTTTTTTTTAAGTAGACTTTTGGTAACTGATTGCTCTTGCAACCTTCTAGAGTTCCTTTTGGCTGTCTCTATAGCAGAAAATCATTCTTCAGTTTGATTTAAAATACAAAAATCATCTTCTCAAGAAAAGCAGATAGGTCATCCTGATTAACAAATATATTTTAGAAGAGACTTTTGCACTAGAGATACCTAACACTTTTCTGAACAGCTCTGAATTAAAGTAGCATTATTCTATTTTTCTTCTAAAGAGGAAAAGAAAGAGAAGTCTGCTCTTGGTACTGCAATTTTTACCTGTGGAATATGTTGAAAAGAACCCCTGTTTATAGTGGAGAAAACTGTCTTTTTTTAAGACAAGTTAATGAAAATCTTGCTTTCAGCTGCTGTTTCTGGTTCACATGGTTTGCCTGAGACTGGCAGTAGACCAAAGCAGAAATTCAAGATGATGTTCTGGCCACCACTTAATTCCTTTGCAAGATGTCCCCAAAGGAAACACTGAAGTGGCTTGGTAGGTGTATAGTTGGTATTGTAATTAAGACTCAGTGGAGACTGTTTCCTTGTAGGAAAACAACTCCCTTTCACAAGACAAATATCCTGCTATTGATCAGATTGCAACAATGGAACAGGCAGCTTCACCCTGTTTTAATTTCAGCTGCAATCATGATACAAAATAGCCCACTCCTCAATATCAGGAAGGAAAAAATGAAACACATTTTAAAGGAAGTGCAGGTGGCTGCCAATGAGTATAGACAAGGCATACAATATTCAAAAGGTATCAGAGGCAGGAAATATTACCAGAAGCAAACAACTGGCAAAAATGTTTAAGATCTACCTGTAGAACTTACCGAACAACAGAAATTACCAGTAGAATTTGACATGTTCATAGAATAGCAACAGCTGAGAAACAGTCCAAGTTTGCAAACAAGTGGTAGAGGATGAAAAATAGTTTGTATGAGAATGGCAGCATCACAAATCTGTGGCTGGAATTTCTAGCATTGAAGAAAAATATGAATTTACCAATCAATTTATTCCCTAGGCCATTTCTCAGTTCTGTCTATATCAGAAGCAAAAACACTCTTCCCTCTCGCCAAAAGAACCCAAAACAATGTTTTGTTGCTTCTTCCAAACTCACAGAATCAGAGAAGACTACAGTGATTCCTGTCAGTTCTTCTAAAGTTTCAGTTTTTGGAAGACATTCAAGTAGCTACCCAGCCCAAACCAAGCTTCAAGTGCCTAGTCAGCCAGGCTCCCCACCGTTCACATTCACTCCCTTTCTTTCAGTGAATTATGGCATACTGGCTGCCAAAAGCTTTCATTTCTAGCTATGCTGAAATGTTCTCAAGATTTAAACCAGCTGAAAATAGAGGACAGAAATGGACAAAAAGCTTGGGTAGTTTTCAGCAGCAAATTTAGCTTCCATTGTATTTTATTCTGGGGATGCAAGGGACACAATATAAAACACATTGTTTAATATCTAGTATTATGGATGGCACAACTACATCAGAATGAGAAAACTATTCCCTACAGAAACAGTCTTACAAATCTAATGTTATGTTTATTATACTAGGAACTATATGGGCTCAGTGAACCCCAAATACATTCAGATTAGACATCCAGCTCCATCTGATGAACATGTCCTACAGCTTCTCTGGACAGAGAGCATCTTCCTTCAGCCACTGTTTCCAGTACAAATATTTCTTATTTAGCAGAGCTTGGGCAAAACACGAGCCCACTCTCAAACACAAAGAAACATGCCTTGACTTAAAAACCCACGGACATTTGCACAGACATTGCACTGTTCCCAGATGACTCTCTGGGAAAGCTGGCTAGTAGAACTGGGATAGGAGCACCCACTATACACCCACAGCTTGTATCTCCTCTCCTGGTTGCTCAAAAGCACATAGCTGCCTCAGTCCCCTGGAAATTATAATTTACTTAAGTTAAAAAAAAAGTTAACAAAAACAGCACAGCCATTAAAAATAATTCTGTGATGATTAAACTTAGAAAAATCAGAGCCAGCTAATTAAAATAGAAGAATATTTCATGGTACTTAGGTGAGTATCAAGCACTGAAGCTGTGCTTTGCAATTTTATACCACACAAGAATGCATTTGATTTAATATTTGCTCTAGCAATGTTTTCTAGCTTGTCAGTTGGGAATCCATGGGGGCCCATGGACAACTTCCAAGGTATCCACAAAAGGTAAGTAGGAAAAACAAGTCTACTGCCAGAAAGCTTGTATAAAGGTCTACACTACCATTTTAAAATGTTTAGGAGGGAAAAAGAAAAGTTTGCAAACTCTAGCTCCCTAAGTCTTTTTTTAGTTTAGTTATTAACCAACGGGACTATTTCCCTTGGTTAACAATTGAAATGATGGTCCTCATGTTATTTTGATATAACAGCATTATTTTCAGATCTATTAAAATGGCAGGAACACCAGGCAAGGATGTCTCTGTTATCAGTCCTTTAATCTGGCCCTGAAGCCACAAAAACTGCTCATTACCTCTTGACAGAGATCACATTCCCATCCATCATTGTTACCCCACTTACGTTTTTATTCCAAGAATATAATGCTGCAAAATCCTGTGACCTAGATACTTCACATACTACATGCCAATAATCACTGATTCCTGTCTGGTTATTGACTACACTGGCATAAATCTAAATCTCATGGATGTACTGTAGTTTAGCAACCATTAAGTACAAGCTAAAAGGTATTCCCATACATGCTGAATTTGAAACTCTCCAAGACTTTATTCTATTCAAGCTTACATTTTTAATGATGTGTAATATAATAAACTCTGATCATCCAGGTCATATATAATAAACTCTGTTTGACACAAAATGAGAGAAGGAAAAAGGAAACTCAAATCCTTTTTGTGATTCATCATCTCGTGACAGACATAAATCATTGATCAAAATTAGGATGGCAAAAACTTTGAGAACAAGATCTTCAGACAATAGGAAGTCTGGGAAAGGATGGAGCACTTCATAAAAAATCATAATTAAAAAACACATCTTGTAACAGCCATTTTGTTGCTACAGTCAATCCTCCCATAAGCTTTAGTCTTTCTCCTAAATCATCCCCAGATATTAATGCCATTTGCATGTAGCCAAGAAGGCTGATGTGAGAAGAAGTGGAGAAGAAAGAGCAGGAAGTAATATGTACCATGCATGTAATGATTGTCTAAAACTCAAATGGAATAGCGATGAGTAACCGACATATGGAAGGAAACATTTTATTACTTACAGATGCACTCAAATTTCGGCTCTCTGCCTTTTTTGGTATGTCTATGGGACACAGAATTTGAGGTTTGCAGCAGAGTTATTAATGGTACATTGCTGCTCTTTTTCCCCAGCTGGAACTCTTTTATATGTAACTCGTTTAGAATGCACAGAACCAGAGACTAATATTTTTAAAGTGATGTTATATCACAAATCTCTAAGCCAGAAGGCTCTAAAAATTTGCAAGCATTACAGCTGTTGATTAGTCAGAGATCTTATATGTAAGAAAGAGAAAGGAAAACAGATTTTCTTCTTCTATTAACAGATACTGCTGTTCTATTAGTGCTTGTAAAAAAGCATGTTTGGCTGGTGATTTTGAGTCCATGAAAGTGATGTTTTGTTCATATAAACTACATTTTGGGAAAGTTAATCCTTGAGTATGTTCCTCTAAAGTCCAAGAGGCATTGCAGAGATTCCCACAGAAGACTGGAGAAAAGGCAGTTGTGAGAGTGAGAAACTGTTTATTTCGAGGCCTGCAGAAGGGATGATGATCTGCCACCAAATTAGAGCTAGGCCTAGCAGTCCTCAGTCACAGCACTGTAGATCCTAAAGCCAAGAGATGTCCTGCTAATACTGTTCACAATTTCATTGCCTTCCCTCATCTTACCAGGAAAGCTATTTCACTGGTGAGACTGTCTCCTTAGGAGTTCACTAAACTTGACCACCTTCAACAGACTGAGTCTCATGATTTTCTACAAAAAAATTCCTGAAGTGCAGAGCCTGAAAATCAGATTTACATCACAAAGCATTAGGTTTTGTCCAGGTGAATATGCTGCCCAGAGAGGACACTCCATCTGAACTTTTCCATTACAACAATTGTTCCCAGGGATGAGCTTCTGCTGGCCCTGACGGAGCTTTTCAGTCTCCTTCAGTTTCTGGATCTCTAAACTGTTTGCAGGTGCCCTGAGAAAAGCATGTAATTTGGAAGGACGATTTCCTGTTATTACTCTTCAAGGGAGGTTTCCCACTAGATTTTGATTATAGGTGCCTTTCTTGCCTTTCATTGATAGGTACATAACTGAGAACAGAAGAAAAGGGAAGTCCCTACTACTTCTCTCAAGTTTGTGGTGGCCACTTCTAAACACTTGCAGGCTGAACGCTGCCTGACAAAACCTACCTCTTTGCAGTGAGCTGACCGCAGTGGTGCCTTTAGCAGTAGTGGTGGAAGGCACAGTGGAAGGCTCTTGTGGGATTTTTTTTTTTTGAAAAAGATGTTAATAATTGGCAAAGTAAATTAACTGCATTACTCTAAGGACTCCTCTGTTTTTTCCTTGGAGAAGTACTACTGTCTGCACTATTGTGATGTTAGTGGAGTGGATAACAGCCACAGGAAAGCTGCTCTATCTAATAGTCTGGATAATTGTAATCACAGTAAAAATATTCTTCCCATGACAACAGGCACAAGATTGAATTTTGCTAGTCTTACAGCAATAGTTTCATACAGAAGCTAACATCTGCATTGCTCATTTCCCCTGAATCATTTCTGACATAGTTACTATTCCCTAGTTTTACCTCATAACTGCATAAAACCCTTTAAACATTCTCCAAGGCTTATTGACTTTCAGTGCCAGTCCTACTACTTATCCGTATACACAATGTGAAAAACAGTCTTGTGATGGGAACTGCCTGTACTGAATATATTACAACCACCGCTTCCCCCAACATTGTTTTTGGCCAATTAAATGCCAAATTTTGATTTCAGTGACTAACCCCACAGAGCTCATTTCAAAAGGTATCTTAGAGGATATTTGCTGGCCTTCTTCAGGTAGGAGTGAAACAATAAGTCAGCTTTGTACAAGCATCCATACTAAAATAGTAACCTTGGTATTTGCCTGTGGCAATGTGCATGCTGCCCTGGTGCTGACAGCAGCGTGGCAGGCTAAAGCCTTGTCTGGTGGAGTGCAGAGTTACTATAATGTCTGGAGTACACGCCAGAAAGATTATTCACGCTCCTCATATCTCATGTAGAAGAACTTCCTGATGCTGCACAAAACTATAGCTTTAGGCCTCGAATCTCTCATGACAGATAAAGAAAAGATTTGACCGTTTGTGGCTGCTGAGGAAAAGCGTAGAGCTCAAAATAAACACAAGTACTGAAAACTGCTTCTACCACAGCTAGTGTACAGCAATACAGGAGGCTACTGAAAGAGCTGATTTATTGAGATCATCTAATGTCGAAGACAAGAGTCGAAAATATGCTTGGTTTTAAGATGCACACAGTCTGTTATGCAGGCTAATTACCAAAACAGAGGCATATTTAACAGCGACAGAATTAATAAAAACACTCTCACTGGTGTCAGACATTTCAGCAGCCTCATAGCTCACACTAAAGAAAATATACCACATGCTCAGTGCTTACAGGGAAATATTCAAAGTCAAAGAGTACCCCAGGGTTAGGAGACAAAAAGCCACCACAAAGTGAGCTGCTGTTCACTTATAGATATACACCAGAGTAATTACTGTGCTGTAATTGATAGACTTAAGTTCACACTCTAACAAAGTCACAAAAACTTGTGTGTCTGCTTCCTGACAGTCATCTGTGCCTTTAGAACTATTCCCCAATGTGTAATTGCATGGTATACGTACGCATTATGTGATAGCAGAACTTAAAACAATAACAAGAGAACTTGTTCAAGCTTACTTGAAAATGGATTTCTTCCCATTATAAAAGTTTTAAGATCTGTATAGTGGGTCTTTGGCCTGCTTTCAGTTTGGGAGCCAAGACTTGTCCTGTCTTGAGGAGAAAGACAAAATAAAAAATCCTTTAAAGTTCTGACCTGTTTGAGGTAAATTCTAACAGAAAAAGCTACTGTCTTTCCACTTCATTTCAAAGTTTGATTTCCTGTTGTGCGTCACTCATCATCACACACACGTGTGTGTCTATTAATCTAATCCCTCATCCAAAAACTATGTTGCCCAGGGAGACACAGAGGTTGCGGTATGAAGATCCAAGGCAGAGAAAAACAAACACTGCAGCAACAGGAGGTAATTTTTCTATTCTTACACACAAATACCAACAAATCTGATTTGTGACAAAGGTCAGACCAAAAAACTTGCTCCATTCTCTCCAAATGCCACAGATATTTAGGAGATGAATAATAAGACAGCCCCACTAGTTACCAGATGTGCCTCCTAGGCCATCCAACTAGGTTCTAGCCCACATGAAGTGGTATTAAAGAGCCACTAGTTGAGCAAGACGGTAGGTGGATCTGCCCAAAAAGATGCCTTATCTCCTGCCCTGCAGGAGATACCTCCATCTTCACAGGCACTTGCAGTTATGGAACAGCAAACCCCAACTTGGTACACACAAACTACCAGCATTACAGTCTATGAAAACACAATATTTTATCTTCTTTCTACAGCAATGAGAGTATTGTTCTGCAGACTGATGTTCTACAGCAGCTTATCCCAAAGGCCCACACTCTGGAGGTGACTAAAACCAGTCAGTCCTTCCCCAGACCAGCAGATGGGGAGCTGTGGGGGAAATGTAGATCTGATCACCTTCCCCAGGCTACAAGTTAAAACCAGTGACCCTCCTCATCCAATAACCACATAGATCTACTCCGACCCAACAAGGTTGCTTAGGAAGGATACAGGGGTAAGGCAAATCAGATATTCAAACTCAAACAAACGGGGCTGCTGTGCTGTTTACGTGAAACACCTGATTGCACATTCTTCCACATTCCCTGACTCTGCACTGACAGGCCTTTCTCTTCGTACCTGTATCCTAAAATTGAGCACTACAGTCTAGTTGCCTCCTTCATCTTGAATACCTCAATGCTGCTTAATAGCCAGGGTACACAGTAATTCTAGTTTTCCACATAAAAGCAAATATTTAATATTAAAGTTTCTCTGGGGATCCCAAAATTAAAGCACTTAAAGCCCTTGCAGCTTTCACGCCAAGGCATCAATCAGGGCAAAGAACAGTTTATTCTTCAACTCTGCCTTTGACGTAGGCACAGTAGAACAGGGAAACTACTTCAGATGGGCTACAGCTGAATCAGCTTCCAAAGAGCTACTCTAGACTGAAATACTAAAAGGCAATGGGCAGGCAAACCAGCATCAGAAGCCAACCAGCCAGACAGCAATATGCATCATAGACTGATTTACCTCAGTTAGCATAGCAATTTTCTGCATGTTTTTTGAAAGGCACCGATCAGTTTCACCAAAAATAGGATCAAAAACTTATACTGTAGTCACAAAATTGTTGTAGTCACAGCTCAAAAATGCTAATCATTTTTTTAAGAACACATCACTCCATGTGCAGGCAGGTTAAATTTAAGGCATGGCTGTGACCAAGACGCTAAATGTTTTCATTTTAAAATGCTGAATGAAGAGGTTAGCATGTCTTTAATTGCCAGCCAACACCAACAACAGATGCAGGTAACTCTGCTCTACAGGTCATAACTATGCATACCTGCCTCAGTCAATGCTTTTCAATCTAACGTGCACCAGCTTCTCCCCGCACACCTCCCCTCTCCTTTTATGCTTTACCGATCCTTTTTTCTAATCAATCAGAAGAACTAACACATATATTTTCCTCCCTCCTCTTGAGAACAGCAATGAATGATTAAAGCTGCCAGGGTAACCTCTTTGGCATGCATGCCAATAACTCCCCACCTAATAGCCTTTCCTCTGCCTCACTGCCCTGGCCCACTGGTGATTACTAAAATCCCTTGAAGTGGTCAAATTGCAGGGCAGCCCCCATGGAAACCTATTTGGAACTGTTCAAGCTCATACCAGAGAATGATGTTTTTAATACAGATTGTTCTTTTTAAAGCCTTACAAAAGCAGCTGTAATCAGTCGTAGTGGGAGCACTGCAAATCTCCACCAGTTTCAAAAGCCCATATTGATTTCTTTCCAGTCCATGACTTCAACAAAATAACCCCATGTGAGGAACCCAGAATCAACTAACATGAAACCATTTAAATTAAGATATTTTTGCAATTGGTAATAATAATTTGCAATAAATTATCTCAATCAATTATATTTCTTTAGCATAAAGAGGAAAATTACATATGAAACAAATATATTGAACTAATATTGAACACCAATTAAGTATCACGATCCTCTGTTAAAGTTTCATATGGCAGCCTAAATTTGTCAAAGGTAGCAGGGAATCACGCTTCTAGTTTAAGAGTAAGTATTTCCAATACTTGAATATGGCAAAAAAAGAAAGAAAATCTGTTCTTCAGTACACATACTCTTTGAACAATAAGGTCCACAAATTCTTTAGTGGACACTTCTGTCTGCCATCTGCAGTCAGCAGAGTCTGGTAACCTCCCACTAGAGCTCCTAGCAAGCAAAAAACATCCACTGGAAGATCTGAAATCTATCTGATCTTTCCAAAATTGTGTTACCGCAGTGATATGCTGAAGGACATCCCCCCCACCAACGCATACAACATACTTGGGAAGATGGTCATAATCTGCCCTAAATAAAGAGTGATCCTAGGTCCTCAAGAATAGGCATGATTGTTGGTGATAATACAATCATATTCCACATTCCTTAGATTCTTACTCAAAGAAAGTAAAGCTTGTGTAAGCTTTAAGTATGCTTAATGAAGCAGTTTTGTGTTAGGACTCACAGTTTTATTAGAATAAGATACACAGGCTGTGTCTTCAACATGCGATTCATTTCTCACCCTTTAAGCAAGTAGCTTAAAAAACAAACAAACAGAAATCCCATGCAAATTATCATTTTTATACTACTTCAGGGTGTTGACACACTTCTGCTCAAAAATAACACTAAAGATTTAAAATGTTAATCGAGCTAGGGTTCAATGCGAGCTTTCAATTAACTAGTAGAACACGTAGTACATGCTGATTTTCTCCTAGAGTCCATGAGAATGATCATGACTTCGTTCAGCCAGGTAACTACTTTGAACTTTTCTGGAGGTGTCTGGAAGCACAGAACTAGGTGATCAGCTTGTTCTGTGGCAGAAAAAGCTACTGGGAGATCAAAAACTGGTTTAAGTTAGGCCAAAAGCCACAATCTCTGCAGCCAAAAAGATAAAAGGTATCACTGTTACTTTTTTTGGTTGGTCTGTCTTCCGAGAGAGATACAGCAAGCATAGGAAGCATGGAGAGATTAGGTACATCCTTGTGGGATACTGCTTCAGATTCCCAAGTAGTAAGAAAATAAAGATGATTTTCCTGCTGTTACCAGGTGCCAACAAGTCTAATATTAACTTGTCCCGCTAGTCTCCGAGATTAAGTTGTTGGATTCTGCACTCTGATCCCACTTTACCTAACTGAATTTCTGCTACAAAGGCTTGGTGTTCATATTCCCTTTGACGCACGCAAAGATAAGAAATGAGTTTACTTCAGACGGGATAAAATATCACTCTAATAACATCAATAAAAACAGTTGAGGGAAATCAGAGATACGGCAGCTTGTACAGGCCATACGGCTGTGAGCACAGTCTTTTGTCTGGTATGCTGACCTTCAGGCACAACTCCTCTCCTGCAAAGGGAGAGAAGGAAACAGTCCATCACTGATACAAGTCTGCTTCAGCCGAAGACGACAGACGGTGAGGTTATCGCATCTGGCCTGGGCTGAAAGAGGACACGGCGTCCTGGAGCACTAGCAAGGCTCCCAGTCAGTTGGGGTTGGCTAAGAAAGAGGCTTCTTGCCTCCCACTCCCCCTCCTTGACCTCCTTGGCCACCATGTTTCCTGAGGCTTGCAGGGCAGCAGCAGACTGGGAAAAGGAACCAACAGCACAATTTCTTCTGAAGTCAAACATAGCTCTGGGTTATATTTGGAAATTAGGCAGCTGTACCAAGCAGACTTGCTAATAGAGAAGTTGAACTGTATTGATGAGTTTCTCCAACTCAGATGTCTAGCTGACCCCTTATCAACCACAGAACGACAGAAATTAAGGGGAGTTACTCTGGTGACAGCTTATGTACCTACTCTAAGACATTTCCAGGCATGGTAAAAATTAAGATGGATTCACATTCCTAGCAAGAATAATCTATCCCATGTCTGCTCTTAAAAACACAGATAAATCTAAAGCATCAGACTGAGATGGCATAGTGTAAGGTACATTAAAATAAAAGTTATTCCATGAGCAGTGGAATGAATGACACCTGATTTCTTACCAAGGTTCCCCTCACCACGGGAGCTCCAGCTCCCCTGTGCCCATTTCCCCTATGCTATTCCCTCCCTATGAACTTGCACATGGAGGCATCAGAACATGACCAGGAAATTCTAAAGATGAATATATAGGAATTTCTCAAAGTAAAAGTTTCAACTGCAATTACATAGAGAGACCACCTTTCAAATAGTTTGTCACAAATTTTTGTTTTAAAGCATGATCAAGAAAGCTGCTGCTTTAACTGAAGGGTTAGTGAACTAATAACAGATTTTTTTCCATGACTGGCTACCATTAAGGAACACTGGGTCAAATGAGCTTATTCATACTGACTATCATCATCTGATGTTTTAAAAATACTACTACTTAAAAGATACTAACAGAACAAAAAGAATCCCATTCACTCTTTGAAATAATAAAGGTGGGAATAAATTATGCTTTATTTGATAAATTGATTTTCCTTTATTTAAGGAAAGCAAGCCAGGTAAATTGTTGACAGCTTTTTTGACAGTCATGGATCTGCATGAAGAGTAAAATACAATAAATATTCTTAATTGTATCAAATTTGTGTTAATAAAGACTAAAAACAACTCTCTCCTCTAAACATCCATATTTTAAATCAGAGTACTGCTGAAGGGAATAAAGATTTCAGTAGTTCTACAGCCAAACTCTGAATCCTCATAAAAGTGTCTCGGCACCATCAACACAAGGTAAGCAGCACTCTACAGTCCACACTACCTGATCAATGGTCTAAAGCTCTTAAAAATCCGTATGCCTACAAAACCTCCTGAAGCTGTTACACATTGAGGATTTCACAGTATTATTGACCCAAGCAGCCTCTTTATCCTCAGTAAGTTATTTTAAGCAACTTCCTGCCAGCAACGAAGTCTCTTTGTTAGACTTTGTCCATATTATTGCTAAAGTATTGCTTACAACACAGCAGAAAAGGTATTAAGGGAGGGATTAAGCAGAAACCAGATCACTGTGCTACTCTTAGGAATCTGGCTAACCACCTAAGCAGCCACCTGCTCAGGAACCAATTTTCTATGTATAGGCAACATGAATGCACAATAGAAGAAGCAGACCAAATCCACATATCTTCTTTGCTACACTATTTAATCTATAGACTTTTTTTTTTTTTTTTTTTTTTTTGCCTTTTGGGCTATTTTTAATTTATATATTGTAGAGAAGCAGAAGCAACAGCTAGCAAATGCATTTACTCACTTAGCAAGAGAATACTTCAACTGGACTGGGAAGTGAGGAAGGGGAAAGGAATACAATTTCTTGTATTTCAAACTCAGAAAACAAACATTATGCTTTATTCTTAAATCTCTTGTTGGATAAAGGTTTCCCATTTGAAGAACATACCTCTGTGGAAAAGCAAACCTCAACCTGACACAGATCAGCACATGTCATAAAGCAATCTCATAAGCCTTCTACAGGCTTGCGCCTAGAGTGTCACCTCGAGGTGATACCAAGTGCTAGCATAGTATTCTTCCTTGAGTTGTAACCTATAAATAGGCACAATCAAGCAGCCTAGGCTCCTAGTCTATGCTTATCTAGTCTAAGCATGCGCTAAGAGCTTCCCTCTCTCTCCTCCCATCCCAAATTAGCAAGGCACATCCATGCTTCTTCCACCTTCCTACCTGTCAAAAATATTTACACAGTGTTTCTACTTGGGGAAGCAACTCTGGGCTCTAGATTGTGATCAAAGTGTGATCAAATGAATATTCTTCCCACGTGTCTGCCCACCGGCCCCCTGCTGGGGGTTACACCGCACAGCCAAGACCGCCGAGCAGGACATGTCTCCACGTGCCATGGCTGCAGCTTGCACATGGCCATAGCAATGTAGATGGAAACCAACAGCACTTCATAGCATGGGATAATCAAGTAAATTATCACGGCTGAGGAGCACTGCCTGCTCTGTGACAGCAATGTCCTCCTGCAAACATAGGGGTGGGGAAATGCCTGCAAAAAGAACAGCCGCAGTTGCCATGGCTTATTCTGCTTATTAGGCAGTGTGCTGTCTACAAAACCCCACCCTTTTACTTAGAAGTTTCAGATCCGGAAGGCTCGTGTGGCCAGTGACCCTACTACTTCTTGCTGTCATCAAAACTGCATAAGACTTAGCTTGTTTTTATCAAAGGGCATATTTAAAAATGTACTCAGTTGACAGCCTCGCCTACGCAGGCACAGAGAGCTTCAGATTTGCTACCAACTTCTGCACCAGACTTGATAACTAGACTCTCAGCTGTGGGCCAAGACACACAGAGGAAGCTGTGCAGGGAGAAGGGCAACAGAAAGATTTAAAGTAAGTTAAATTGTGTCCACAAAGTCTCTGCTAGTGACATTTTCTTTCAGGATTTTAGATAGACTTCCGTATTTTCTTATTAAATTTGTATCTTGCTGAGTGAATGGAAAGAACAAGTATCTTCTAACTCAGTAAAGCTTGATAAAGTACCAGAAAAGCATCTTTTTGGTAACGTTTCAAGGAAGCAACTAATTCAGCACTGGCATCTTTCTGCTACTTAACATAGTTAAGTGCTGGCAAAATAGTGGACATAATGGATAAGCAACCAGTCAGTCTTGGGTTACTTTAGATACAGCATGAATGCATTCCAATTATCTGCACCTTCTTTTCTTTCCAACAATCCTGTTTCAAAAATACAGCACATAATCTGCTCCTAATAGCTGTCAAACAAATGGGCAAGTTCTCTAAAGGATTCATTGTAGGTATGTCCAAAGCAATTGTACTTTACAAGGCTATTCCTAGGTAAATAACAGAAATTTAATTCAAAACACGGGTTTCTCTCTGCAAGCAACAAAAAGGCTGCCACACAGATGGCATTAGAAAGCTTCTTAGCGCCTGTTTCTGTTTGCTCCAGTAAAAGGGTCACTTAACACTTTGAAATGGAACCAACAGTAAGGGGTTTCATTAGCCTAAGTGTTAAGGGTGTCAGCTATTTAACAGACCTGGCTTCACGCAAACCTGTCCCCTCCTCTGGAGTCTGAAAGGTTAAAAAAAAATCTGAGGACAAACAGTACAGAAATAAAGACTGCTTGGAGAGGCTGTCTAGCAAGATATTTAGATCTGACCAAGCAAGACAACACAGAACAGTTTCGCACAGACACAGTATCACCAGTACACCCGCTTAGGTATATCTGAGAGAATAAAACAGCCCAGGTATCATTTCAAATCAAAGCAACGCAATGCAAAGTACCATATTTTAACATATACATCCAGCATCTCCAGCTAGACAAAAACCCACACGTATAACTGGAAACTACAGCAATAAAAAGAAACTAGCACCTATTACTAGAAACTGTAGAGGACAGTAATTTTCCATCATACAGTAATATTGTATTTAAGTTAGTCTCAAATTAGACATCTCAACTTTCATCAAGAATAAATTTCCTCACAGAGCAAGTTTTCAAATCAAGTTTTTAATAACCAGATATCAGCAAACTAGATCAAAACCTTGTTGAGAAATACAACAATCATGAAAATAATAAAAATGGAGTGTATTTGGGGGAAGTTAACTGCAACAAGGCAATTGTAATAAGTTCTATCATGGCAAGCAGCATTTGTTTATTCACACTGAACAGATACAGGAGATCAGAAAGATACTTTCATATGTCATTTTCAAGGATAACAACTGAATGAAGACAGAAGATAATCGACAAGCATTTGAGAATTGAATAAGCGAAGAATTTTTTGCTGAAAACAACCGATGTTAGTAGCTGAGTCTTTTCTTACCAGTCACTCAGTTCATTCGACTTCTTAATTACACAGTAAACAACGATGCTTAGACAGAAGAATGGAAAAGTCATAGGCCTTTCCCTAAAGCAGACTCATCAACTCAATTCATTTTTTTAGAAAAAAGAAATGAGTCCACACTGAACTCATCCTATAAAAATTCATGACACTAGTCCGATGAGATACATAGCCGCACTCCACTTGCAGAAAAGTTGGCTTGTCAAAATAAACTGACACCCTAAGAGCTTGCACTGCTGAGACTGTTCTTTTAACAGACAGAGAAAGCGCTATCCCCTCCAGAGAGTAAGGCCCTCGTTCAACTCCTGGCAGTGATTTTCTTTTCTCTATTAATTACGTGTGCGCACACATATATGCACGCTGCAATCCCCAGGGGTAACGTGTGATGGTCTCAGAGAACAGATTACTGGTTTATGGCTCAGATACAGAAGGTTATGTAACCAAAAAGCTTAACAAGCTTCTATTTCATTTTTTTTAAATTAGTTTGAAGGGGAAAAAATGAACAGTTATGAGGAAGAACACTAAAAAATGACATAAATCCAAAAAAGAATGCAGGAGAAAACAAGCTGCAGTATAAAGCTTCAGTTTTCAATTAACAGAGTGAGGCAAGAGTCATAAGACTCTTTCGACAGTCCCATCTGCTCAGACTCTCCTAAGTCGGTTGTGAACTAAGAATTTGCTCTTTATTTTCTGCCTAAATACAAATTTCTTCATTAGATTGTTTACAATTTTGAAAAGAAAGAAAAGGCAATGTTCTGCAAGTCTAATACACTTCCCAGCTTGAAATCTGCTATGAAAGCTATTTCTGTTTCCAACACAGACCATGAAACAGTAGGGAAAAAGGTTAGATGTAGTCAATCTGCTAGGGAAACTAATGTTACGGGAGCCACCTGTCACCCTGGCAGAGCGAGGGCAGAGACTGCCACTAGCAGCACCCCAGGGCAGTGGTGACCAGCTTTAGACAGGCAGCAAAATGACACTGAGATCCCAACACGATCCCCTGGGCAAACCACGGCCTGCCTTTACAACACAGACAAATATTTTTTTTTCCTCATTTCTCTCCTGCTAGAGCTGTTTTGAAGTCATATACGATTTACATTCACAATGAAAACCTCATTTTGCTGTTAGAAAGCTGATGAGAATTTTCCAGCTAACGGTTCCCATACACCCACGCGCGGGAAGTCAACTTCTCCTAACCCAGTTTATGTTGGCTGTGCAGCAAGTCTAGCAAGCAGCCCAACAAATCAGTCCCAATTTTTAGAAAACCCATTTTGTGGAGATGAAAAGGGGTTCCACTATTCCACTCTTTGTGCTTATTGCAGCTGCAATTCAAAGGTAACCAGAAGAAAGGGAAGCGTTTTGGTTTGTAACAGCCAAGTGCAGTTCTTCAGTATCTGTTACATAAATATCTCAGCAAAGTATAAAAGCGTCACTTAGAATTTGATCTCGGCACTTATAATCTATATGCTAATGGCACAGGCTGCAACAGTATTGCTTTTTTTTAAAAAGAAAATACAAGGTTAAAGCAAACAAAGGGGTAAATCTAGGACACTTCACATAATTTCTCTACCTTTTACTACCTTTGGAAATAGACTTCACATCCCATTACTGATTCACAATCAGCCCTATCATCATCATCATCTCTGAACTTGTCTTAAAGGGAAACTCACATTCATCAAATGAGTCACTAAGAGGGGCAATTTTCTCATTCTCTTCCAAACTCACTCCCCAGAACATGCAGCCGAAGGCTTCCATTTTACTGGAGTATGTTGTCAGTTGAGACATTACACAGTACTGAAGGAGCCAGATGGGTTAAATGGACATCTGCCTTTCTAGTCTGCTAAAAGACTGGTTTAATACCAAGTAGTGTTTAAATAGTAAAACTGTCTGCAATTGCTGCTCTATAATCTGTGAGTAATCAATCAATCTTGAAGCTGAACTTTCATTATTGCTTCTCTGCAAGCAGCTGGAAAAATTTCCAGGGCACACATTCCCTTTTTATACTCTAACACCATAGATGAATTAAATGCAGATTCACTTTGCATTCACAGTAATCCCAGCAAACACCAAGTCTCAGGGTTACATTTTCAAAGCAAAGCATTGAAGATACCATGAAACCCCCAGTTATGACAGCTATTTACCATGTGTATTTATAATTAGTATATTCAAAAGGGAAATAACATTAGGATTGCAAAGGAAAACAGAATATTTTCTCAGAGGTCTCATCCTCCCTCCTTTTAAAACCTTAGCCCTTCAGAACAGAATGCAGAATAAAGCTGTGGTCTCCTGCTGTCTACAGAGCTAGGCTGCTCAAGCTTGAAGCAATCCCATGCAATTGCATGGGATTCAAAATCTTTTTCAGACTTGTTGCTTGATGTTCTAATGACTGTCACGTTCTGGATTCAAAGGCTTTCTTTGTATTTCTTTTCTTTTAACAACCTAATCTGTGTTGACACGTTTTTGTTAAGATGTAAATGTCTCTCATTCTCAGAGCTATAGAGACATTTTTTGTCCCTGTTAGCAAAAGCTACACATACAAGCAGTTAAAGTCTGTGCTGAAAAAAGCAAGAGGAGTTTTCCCTTAAGTGGGTTAAGGCCAAGAATGAGACATGCACATTTAGGCCAAGTCATGGGATTCAGGCTGGAATCAGGCCAAGGCTAAAGACAGGTAGGTCCCAGAGGGCTCAAGGGACCTTGTGATGGGAGGTGGGACCTGGATTACCCTACTTCTGCAGCTGAACTTTGACACTGGTCAAAGCCATCCTTCTTACACAAAAGGTGGCTTCTAGAGTGGATTAATACTGAACCTTTTAGTATTTTTTATTCTGATGTGCATAGGTTGCTACACAATGCTCTGATAAGGTACCTGTCATGTGTTCGCTCCTTCAGCCTCTTCCCAGAGGAAGAATTTAGTGTGGCAGAGTGCCTTTCTTTATTTGGTTTTGGTAGACAGGTTGTCCTACAAATGCACAAAGTTACATCATTTAATTTAGATATGGCAAAAACGTGAGAACAGTTCTGTATAACAGGCTTACCACTGGCTGATTTTACATATCTCAGTTGACAAATCCATTGAAAGACAGCTCCAGCCCCACAATAGTTATTCATCAATAGATTCTGAGCTTCTGGCAAAAGCTAGGCATAGTGGTTGGTCAGTAGGAAATGCTGAGCAGAAAGACAGCACTTCTTACAGGTCCTGGTGCACAGCTGAGCTCAAGACAGTTGCCACCCAAGCGTGATGGGTGGTTTCAGTTGGTCTGGTGAAAACTGTCTCAGCTTAAAACAGAGCATCAGCAACAGGTGGAATCTAATGAAATTTTCAGACCTTATCTGCCTCTGCTCCTACTCTTTGTCCCCCTCTCTGTTAGATATAGAGAGGCACAGGATCAAGGTGAATCTCCATGGAGGGGTTATCTAATCCAAGGTCTGTGCTGGTTGCCACATGTCCTATGGCATGCCATGGTAAAGACACACTGGCAAAGTAGTAATATAACTGGATTTTTATACACAAAGGTATTTTCATAAATTCTTTATTGCAAGTCCTATAGCCAGACCATGAAAGACCATGACCACTCATATAAGTATAGCTGACATCTAAGCACACAGCAAGCTGACAGGTAAAATCCTACATCTCCTGTTCCCCCAAAGAGAGACTTTGGACAAGTTTCTGTGACTGCAGAAGTGCTTATAATGCCCAGGACGCACCACTATTCAGGCAGCTATGTAGAATAGACACACATGCACACTCCTTCCCCTCTCAATACCACTACTCAATCAGCAGCATCACTACTTAGAGATTTTACTTGCAATTTAAAACCCATTGGCCTTGTGCAGGATCATCCAGTTCACAGCTTTAACACAGTAACGCTCTCAGATGAGACTAAGGAGATGGGAAGACAGAAATTCACTATGTACTTCAGGCATCTAACTTCAATTCAGTGTAGCTAAATTTAGGACCAAAAGCTCATTCCACAGATTAATGGAGAGAGGTGTGCTTCTCCAGAGGGTCATTCAGAGTACGGATTTTAGATGTCTGAACTTAGACACTCCTCCTCTAACCAATACCAAACTATTCATGATGCTGTCTAGAGGGAACATGTGCCCTCTAAAATTTCTAGCATTGTAAGGAGGCACTTAATTAGACTTTGCGGGGCAGAAGGGGAGAAGTTCTCCTGAGCCATAGGGCACAAACAACAAAATTTATGCTGCTTGCAAGATGCAAACCCAACAGGTTAACAGCTGAGCAGTCACTCCAACCCACATTAAGCAAGGCAGTCAATCTCCAGATGAAGAGATATGACCCATAAAGTCAGGTTCCACAGATTCAAATGAGTTTTGAAATAAAATAATGTATAGACAATTTGCAAAGCCAGCACAGCTTCTGCATTTTCCAAGGAAACAATTATTGTGACAACAGTACATACAGAAGACTAAGAAAGAAACCTCAGAATCTCAATGCTGACATAAGCTGCACTGGAAAAAACCCATACCCGACAACTTCAAACTGCAGACCCATACTTTTGTAACTGGTGGTTACAGTTAAGAGATCTCTGTTTATCTGTAATAACATAGGATAACCCAACCAAGTATGTGACTTGTTCCAGGACTTGGAGAGTGGGACCTCTTTTCTCTGATGTTTTATAAGCAAGAGGAAAAAAAGCAACAACAGCATTATTCCTAACTGCAGAGCTCCTTCAGCAACAGAAGGTGGTAGCGTTTGTGGTTCTCTGACCATGCACAGCAGTGGTTGCTTCTGCAGTACACAAGTGCACAGGCATTAGTGTCTTCTTAAAACTCAGTGTGCAGACTTGGCTGTACAGAAAACCATTTTTCTGGCTAATTAGCATAGTAGTAACTGCAAAAAAATTCTTGTATTTTTTACCTCTTCCTATGCTGCATATAGTCATTTGATGACCTCTATAAAAGCTATATACTGTACCATGCTTGAAGCATTGCTACTATCTTCCAGTTGTTAAACCTACCTGGTGCAGTCATTGAATGAATGGCTAACATATACCAGATCCTTTCAAATAGCATCCAGTGAGCACAGGAGAATGCACACCAAACAAAGGCTTAGAAATAAAATTCTCCACATGCCACTTTGAGCACAGAGGAAGAACAGAAACAAAATGAGTAGCTACATTATGCTAACAGTAATCAAAATCCAAAAGATCCACAACTATTTAGACTTTTGCTACCTTGGAAGGATATAATGTTGTATAAACCTTGGAGACTGCATAAACAAATTTTGCTTTCTCATGTACAACATGAATGAAGTGTGATCTATTAAAGGTGAAAATTAAACCTCTCATATCTCATGCAATGAGATAGAAGCCAGTTAATCATTCAGAATTCATAGTTCTTTTCCATTTAAATTTAGCTTCATTCTAGAAATCAACACAGGCAATAAGCCTGGCTTCTAAATGAAGTTAGACAGCCTCCCGAAATTCTGCAACATAGTTAGCATCAGAAATCTCCCAGGTGTGAAATGAGAAATTAATGGAGTTTGCTAGTGGTAAGAAGAATTGAACCAGAACTGTATGTCAGGAAACCGCCACAGTTAAACATGCTGATTATTATTTTAGCTACATCTCACCTACAGAATCTTTCATGGACCATAAATACACATAATGCTCTTCAATAAGTGTATTGTGTACCTATCAATTACAGAATCACAGAGAAAACGACCAAGGGCCAACTTCTAAATGTGAGATGTGTTTGTGTTAAAAATCCTTTAAATTTCTGGTAATTATACACCTATTCTGCCTCCAGACAGTAAGGAACTTTTCCCTCAGGATAAGACAGCACTCCAACTCCTATTCCTGTTTCAACAACTTCTCTTTTGAGTAAGGCTATTGATAAATGCCCACACAGTATGCAAAATCCCTAAGGACACCTGCATATAATACTCAAACAATGGTGTCCTGATCAGCAAGATGAAATTACCTTACAGTGTCTTAGAAAACCTTCCAAGAAGGACATATTGTCCTAATGTAATAGGAGGCTGTGGGAACAAACAAGCTGAGAACAAAACAAGACAATTATACAAAAGCAACTTCCCATTTAATGTCTGAGAGGCAATTACAGGATATTGGTGTGTTTCCTGGCCCCAAGCTCAAGTACCATCGCTGTTGTTCAGCGATAGGGGAAAAGGAAAGAAAAAAAAAAGGCACAAACAAGCATGGAGAATTTAAAATGCATTCCAGGGGAGCCCCAACTGCCAGGAGGTGTCCAAAGGGGCAGGCACAAAGCAGGAGACTCAATGCTGGGCCTTGAGCTCAGCCTCTAAAATCCTATTTTGATCAGTGCAAATACAGTCACTACAGTCAGTGGAGACTAAGGTCCAGTTCGGTTGCCTAAACATGGGCATGTAGTTTTGGCTGAGATGCTCCAGGTGTCCTGCCTCATCTCCAGCTCTTGCTGCAGAAGGACACATGCTTCCTGCAGGTCCTATCACACCTTCCAGGGCCATTCACTTCTCCAGCACTTAAGGAATCCCAAATAGCACAAAAAGCTTAAGATTAGGCAACTGAATCAATACAGAATCACTGTTCACGCCTGCTGGCTGTATTGACTAAATCTCTGCCACTGAAATGGGAACTTAGATATGAAGCTCATGCACAGGCTCACACACTGATGCCTAAATACAAGTGTCCTAATTTCAAACAGAAAAACTCAGTGAAAACTGGAACAGCAAGGCCTTTCCAGGACAAAAATAAAAAAGCCTCATGGTAAAACAACCAAATTTACATGCCAAGCTACTTGCTCAAGATCTGCTTTCCCAAAGTGCTTTGATTCTCATGAAATGACCTTTTAGTCTAAGCTAGTAGAAGGGTCCTAGGTCCTGTTGTTAAAGTATCCAGAAGCAAATAAATTGCATGCCCCACGTTGAAAAGCATAAATCCCGTTGACATCAGCAGCAGCAAGTACTCTGCACTTCTTCGATTGGAGGGTCTCAAGTCAGGAACTCAGGAGGACAGAAATATATACTTACTGACAGCCAGTGAAAGGTCTAATCTAATTTAACATCCTTCTAATACCTGCATCCCATGTCTCATGCTCCATGCATTTTCTAACTTTCATAACAAACATGGCAAGTACAGCACAGGGTGTGTTTTTTCCTCCATCCCACACATGGAGGGCAGGAATTGCAGGCAGAAGCAGCAGGCTGTCTTTCAGTCAGGGACAATCTGTGCCATACAAGACAAACGACCCTGAAGGAAGGTTGCACAGATGTTTGAAATGCTTTCAGAGTGCTTGGCTTCATAACCTCAATACATGTTCCCTAAACACAGATATTGAACATAATGTGAACAAAGCATGGTTTATCAGTCTTCAGTCTCAGTGCGTCACTCCTACACAGCAGGGCAAGTCTTGGACTACATGCCAAGAGGTCTCCAACAAGTGTTCCAGAATCCACTTAAACCACGAAGAAACTCCTCAAGCAGGCGGCACTGCAACAGCTGGGTCAAACCCAGTATTTTTCATAACAGTAGACATAAACGTAACCTTTAATCCATGTGTGGAATAAGATTATATGGAATACAAGAAATAAAATCATAATTTTTTATCTCAAGCTGCCTTTTAACTAAAAATGCCAAGCACAGCAACACAAAGTTTCCAAACCTTCAAAGTTCATTCAAATAACCTGTTTTTTTTAAAGACAGTAGGAAGAAACCGAAGTCTTGTAACATAAATCTGCTAGACAATTTTTCTAATAACTAAAAAATCAATACCACCAATCTTTGCCTTCCCCACCACAATTTACAGTTGCTTTGACCTGTTCCCTTTGCTGCTGTGGAAAAGCCCCTGAGAAATCAGGATAGCTACAACACTGGAGAAGCACGTCCAGCTGTGCGGCACCTTGTCACAGGCAGCGATGGCAGCGCTGCTTCCCGCTGGCCACTTCCAAAAATGCAGGCACATTTTTTTCCTGACAGTCTCCCAACCATCCTGTGGATCACTACGTTCTCCTGATCCCCTTCTTCCTCTGACACATCCATGTCACGGAAGCCGTGGGAGCGCAGGACGCTGTGGGAGCCACTGCTGACAAGGGTGGCAGAAACAGCTTCGTTGCCAAGGCAGCTGGGAATCCTCAACGGAGCAGGGATCAAACCTTAGGATGGTGCCTTCCAGAACGACTCCTCCTCTGTGCCACGGCGAGGGCACTGAAGAAAAAAAGGAGGGTTCTTAACACCAGGTTTGCATTTCCCTCTCCTGACTATGGAGCAAGATCTGTGTTTTTACCAGCCTCATGCTCCACAATTACGTTGAAAATTATTTTCAGTTTAATGTCTGTAGACACAGGTACGGCACTAGGTGATCTCGCACTGGTGATACTTGATGGTGTATCATTGAGAGTTTCGCTCTCGGTTGTCAGATTAAGCCACGCTTTGCCAGGCAGGGAGGTTGATGGTAGCTCTCCCCTCCTCAACGAGGTGCTGATCTCAAAACTTATCAAAATAAATGCCATTAAGATGGCATGTATCATCAATGCATAAGAATGCCTGTAAGCATATCTCAAAACTCATAATCCAAGAAGAGGGCTTTTGTTCTCTTGATGAGAAGCCAAATACTTCAGAGCCCTGCTGCACTGAAAACTAAAAAGGAAGATCACCCATTTCCTTCCTTCACAAGTTCCTGAAAACACCCTGCAATGGATTTTTCTTCAAGCATAAATCAGAGTGCCTATCAACCTACTGCAACATGTGTACAATGTAGTTTGTACAAGCAGTAAAAAAAGGACCCACAACTACTCCATATTGGCCTCACTTCCATTAAAAACAGGCATTTTGCTTTACTGTAATGATTCTAATAAGAATAAGAGGACAATTTTAGAAAAAAATAAAGCTCTATACATCGAACACGAAAAAAAGACCTCTAAGTCCAAACACCACCAAGGAAGGACAAGTCCCAGATTTTAATTGCTTTATACTCTTGAGGTCTCTGATTAAGTAAAACATAAGAGCAATTAACTTCTGTGCAGACAACATGTAAGCTTTACTGCGTATACAACTAGAAAGCTCTGACAGATTTCTACTGAATAGGCATTCCCACAGGAGGTTTTAATTTGTTTTTAACACAAGTACCTCTTGTGAGGAATAGAAGACAACATACAAACTCCTCATGACAGCTTGAGGATCAGAACATGGGGTGTGGAGGAAGAGAGGGTTTTGTTTTCCTTTTTTAAATCCAGTTTAGAAAACTCTATGTACTTTGAAATTACCACGGTTTTCATGGGAAGTGTTGTACTACAATAACAACAGTAATAGATAACTAAAGGTCATTAGCAAACTGCCTATTCTCTACATGTTCTGTCCTCTTAGAGCAAAAATTGTGCTCTCAGTTTAAAGCTTGCTTAATGAACTATTTTCACCGCCTAAAATTCTTCCTGCGTAAAGTGAGACATCATCTAAATACTTCTGTTCCTTTCAGACACACAGGTAGGATTTGGTCTACCTCTTGCTGATAAAAGCAATACATCGTGACTCATTAGCATTAAATTGAATCTGTCTTTAGGAACAAATGAACATCATTTTCAAAAAGTGATACAGCATAAGCACTAAGGGTAACTTTACTTACTTATTTTGCAGTAACTTTCCCCAATTAAAAAAATCTTGGTTTAGACAAAAAAAACAGAAACAAAAAAAACCAAAAAAAATCCAACGTTTCCCCCTGTGTTTTGTTGGAACCACTGACTGCAAAATGTCTTGCCTTTGGCATTGGTAATGCAACCTGCCATATGTGGACTGAACCCGTAACACAGAGTTCAGGTAATATTATCACCCTTGGAAGAAGCAGCCTTAAAATATGAAAACTTACTCATGATCTATATCGATGAGAGAGGAAGAAGATCAAGTTTAGCAAAATTAAGACTTTAACATATTCCTGTAAATTTATAGATTGCTGAAACCTTGAAGACAAACCTGAGAGCTCCTTCCCAGCCCCCGAAATAGTTAAATTACACTGGGGGGGGGAGGGGAAGACAGAGAGAACAGAGGTAGCCTAAAAATCTATCTTTTTTATTGGACACTAATTGAAAAAGATACAAAACCAAATAAGTTTAAGAAAACATTAACCTTAATTAGACTGTGAAAATCCATGGCAGTTAAACAATCATCCACCTCTGACACTTACCTTATTATGTGGCTTAAGTAAAACTGCATACATAGCTCAAGGGAAAACTTGCTTAAAAATTAAACATAAGTAAACTGAAGCACAATAAGCCTCTATGATTTAAAGGCAATACTCTTAAGTACAGTAATAAAACAAAAGTAGTACTACAGTATATCATTTGAAATTCCATTTATAAAGATATACCATTATGGGATCTAATCTATTAGCAGAGTATGCAGCAATTCCTGCCAAGCTGTTTGATAGAAACCAGGCACTGATACAACCTAATCTGTACAACTTCCCATTAACAATACTGCTTCCTAAAAGGAAGGCATTAAGATTGAAGGGCTCTCACAGCAGCTACCACAATTCACTATATAGAGCAGAGCAAATGTAACAAAATTATTTTTCTAGAGGTAGTAACATGATCATTCCCAGATATCTTTCCAAAACAAAATTATTTAACACTCCTTGCCAGAGACGGACTTGTAGCATTTGCAAGTAATTAACTTAATTACTTTCTGCGAGAGTTCAAACGAGATTTGTTACCCAATCACTCTTCTTCCATGTTAGTCTGTGGCCCTGCTGAAGATAACACTGTCCCTTTTTATTTTTCTTTTTTTAAATAAGAAGAACTCAGTGTTCACTTAATGCTGTGGCAAGAAATACTCTGACACAGCACAGATCTGTACTTTTATCTCTGCACAATCTCATTAAGGACTGCAGCTTTCTTTTATACAGCTAAGATACTAAGTTTTAGTGAGAAGACCATAATACTGGGCTCTTAGTACTCACATTTCTTGAAACTCAAATTACCAGGAAAAAAAAATGCTCCCCTCTTAGTAGCCCTTTATTATGAAATAGCTATTCACAGATTCCTAAAATACCTACGATTCTTTTCATTCACTACCAAGTAATTCTTATAAAGCTTAATGAATTGCAGAAACATTAACAAAGGCAAGACGATTCAAGAAAGAATTGTAGTATCTTGCAACTCTGAAAAAAATAACACAAAGTTAACTACATCAAAAAGGTATATTAGGATACACCTAAAGGATGTACAAACAGCAAAAAACTTTAGGATGTATATACTATTTCTAAAATGGACAGTCTAAGCTAACTTACAGAAATAGATTGAAAAATGCGAGTCTACAGTAAAACACCCATGTTTCTATATAAATACTTCAATGACTACTTCATACTAACCCTGCTGAGGTCTCCAAAGGCTGGTGAAGGAGGGTAAGATCACATACTAGAGGAAATTCTACCCTGCAGATCATACTATGTTTTTAAATAAACCTCAAAGCAAGTATTGTGTGAACTGCCTTGACATCTATGAGAAGAGAGGCAAAAAAGCCAAAATTTTACTTGGAAAAACAGAGGGGAGGGGGAATGTTCCCTTGCCTCTCTTGCTTTTACAAACATGACACACTCACAGGTCACCCACCTCGAGGGACAAGGGCAGGTCACGCTGACATCGGCCAAGCTGCCACACTAATATTTGGAAATCGGTTTCCCCCGGGGTCACGCACGAAGCACGCCTGTTGGGGAACCCAGCCAAACAGGCCAGCTACCGAAAAGAAAACCCACTTTGCCATTCAGCCCCTATCATTTTCTTTCAAATTTCCAGGATGCCGCTGTTCTCCTTGCCTGCTGGCGGAGCACTTTCAGCCGGAGATGAGCCCCGCACCGCCGAGGACAGACGCGCTGAGGGCACGTACCACGCTGAGCATCTCGCGCGCCGAGGCCCAGGGTTCACGGCGCGAGTCGCGAGAGCGCGGGCGCCGTTCCCCGCCGCCGCTCAGCCGGCTGCTCCCTCCTCCGCCAGGAGGGAGGGCAAAGCCGCTCTCACCACCTCGGCTCTGGAGGTCCACCGGCACGAGGAGCGCCAAGCAGGGAAGAAAAGCAGGAAAAGACACGCTCTGGGATGTACAAGAAAGGTGTAATCTGCCAGTCTAGCTTCTCTTCAATAGAGGACCTCAAATTTTACAGTAGCCTACCAGGAAAAATAGGTGGCATAAAGACTGAGCCACTGCAGAAACACAACATAATGAATAAAACTGTAATTGCAGAAAGGTGGCTTTTCATTGCTAATACACCCCAAGCAGATGAATTACGGTAAAAGTCTTATTACATGGAAATTCAGCCACCTGGGGATTCAAACAGTTAGCAGCCAGATCTATTTTTAATCACATTCAGCTGCCAGACCTAGAGGCAGAGAGGGAAGGATCTGGCTAAGTCCAAAGCCGTTTTGCATTTCCTCTGGAATGGAACAGAACTTGCTATTGGCTTCGGAGGTACAACCTTATTGCATTCGCAGAGAAGCGTGCACCTAAAAATCCTGCCGGCTTTCCAGTTCAAGGGCAGCAAAACAGCTTTGGAGAGACAAGGGAGCAAACAAAGTTACCCACTTTGTGGCTCAAAACACAAGAGCAGCAACAAGCTACTGCTCATCAGACAGCAACAGCCACTACTGTTTCCACCTAGCCCCGCTGATCAACAAAATCACATACATCACCACCGAACACCATCTAACACAGGTTAGTACTGCCTTTTCGTTACAGCTGATAGTCACATACGCAAAAGAAATAGGGGGCAAGGGGAGCATTTAAGCCAAGAAGCAGTGATACACACACACGTGCTACCACCCCAAAAAGGGACAGAATAATCAATGGAGACATCTGTAAACCCTCAGGTACCAAAACTGGTATCGACTCAAGGCTCTAACAGTTACGATCATGAGGAAATTCTGGATAAGGTCATCAGAAAGCATCACTCATGCATCAATACCTGCTTCAAGTTGCAGACCACCCACACCAGCAGTTCAAAGAGGTGAACTACAACTCAAGTGATACATTTTAAGTATTGTTCAATATTTCTTAAGTATTTTATTGTTCAAAGTATATAAAAAGAATTCTATGATGTTCTATGCAAACTTCTGAATGTTTTAATTTATTGTTGATTTGGTTTTAGTCTACTTAGTGGTTTGAAAGAAGAGGAACGATGTAATAATTTTCTTGATTAACTTTTATAATTTAAACCCACAATACCTTGTCATGTCTTCCAAGGTACTGGAGAGGTTTTTCGTAATAAATCTTAGCAAAGGGCCATTCCTTCACCAATTTTTAAAACAATGTATCTGGACGAGAGGAAGCCTTGCTTAACGTTATATCGTTACACTTTGCTGTGTCTGCCTATATTCAATGGACACACGGCTATAAGACGCACCACAGCTCCCAGCATACCGAAAGGAAGGCATCCACAGAGTCAACTTCAGAAGGCATCTGCAGGGGCAACCTTCAGGTCAGTCCTCACTTTTGTGTTGGAATATCCCAGTGACAACTAATGTAACACCCAGCATGCACATGCACAGGGAAACGACTGGGGATGGATCCTGTGATGCACTGACCAAGCTCTGCTTCTGCCACCTACAGCAATGTTGGATACAGACACAAGTCAGAGACTGACAGCAAAATTGTTTTCCAGTTTGAAAAGAAAGGAGAAGGGAGGAAAGGGGGGGAGTTAGAAACCCAACAAAACCGAACAAATTCTGCACAAACCTTAAATTTTTAAATGCAATGCATTTAATGGATGATACCAAGCTGTTTATCTACAGCTGAAAAAGTCAAGGAACTTTTAACCTAATTACAACCTTCCCCACTAAACTAAACCTCACCTGTGTCTAATCTATGTGGGACACCATCAATGCTTGTCTGTTTGTCAGAAAAAGAGTCAGAAATATAAATGGCCATGATGGAAGGTGCATACATACGACCAAAACTAAGGATGAGGGCTCAGTGCAGGTGGTGGATGTGGACTATTTAGGCGGACCTAACTCTGCAAAACAAAATTCACATCTGGAATTCCCATGCCCAATGCCTGCTCTGCTAGGCCAGTGCCCACACCTGCACTGAGTTGGCCTTCTCAAAGCTAGATCAAAACCTACACATGCAGATGCTTGCTGTTGCATGCACAAGTCACTAAAGTGCAATCCCAGCCCTAGCAAACTTCTGTTCGCTTTGGCATGCAGATGTTCATGAGCATGGCCAACAGACCAAGGCAGTGGTGCCCAGAGGCTTGGAGCCCAGGCAGACCTGAGCTGCAGGGACTTAGTCCTACCACACTTAGTTTGAGTTTGGGGGTGGACTTGGAAGCAGAGAAGAATGGGATACTGCCCTACTTATCAAAAGCCCTCTATAAGTAAGAAAAACAAGAATGCCAAACAAATAAGTCTGCGAAAAGAGTGTAGAATGGAAAGTATTACATAACCCAAATACAGGCACAGTACACACACAGTATAAAGGCACTAAATACGCTTTGCTTTAGTCACACTGAAGAATGATGTGCAACGGAATTACGCAGGCAATGACAACTATTGGTTTCCTTTGCACAAGGCACAGAAGCAGCATCCTTTTTCCAGCTAGTGAGATGAAAACTTGTCAAAACTTACACATTTCTTTCATTTGAATTTCCTATCTGAATGACAAAAATAAGAGAACAGTTTGTATAGGAGTCTCTTCTGAAGTTCTCATTTTTTCCACTGAGCGCGTTCCATGTTTGTCTGCAGTAATTCTGCATCCCTCCCTCTGAGCAGCATTCATAATTTTAATTGCCAAAATGCAGCACATAGATTGGCTTGGGTTTATATAATTTGATTCATATTTTTATCTTCTCCTCCCCCTTTTTCAAGAAGCAACAGTTAGTAGGACAAATTTGCAAGGCAGCCAGCTGCCTCTTCTCTGCATTTATCATTTCTTCCTTCTCAAGAGGAAGACTTCTCAGTTTGTGCTAAGCAGGCTGCTCCTTCTAATGCAACATTTGGTGGGTCTTGCTTCCTTCACAATCTCTTCGCAAAGACATAATACTGAATAAAGCAACCTGAGCAGCATTACTTGATGTGTTTATAATGATTTCTGTGGAGCAACAAAATTGGTTAGATTATTTTGCAAAGAAAAAATGAATTTAAACTTTTCATGTAAAAGTTAAATGGGATGAGAGGAGGGCTGATTATTCCTGGTAAGTGGTTGAATTTCTTTAAGTAGAGATGCAGATCTTCAGATCTGCTCATGAGAAAGAGGAAATACAAAGTATTTGGGGATGGAAGGGAGAGACTGAATGGACACAGAGCCCCACTATAACCCTGTACGGCTCTACCTAAACAATGACACTACCACCAATTGTGGCTCCATAGGAAAAAAAAAAAACTCTCAAACAATAGGGCCAATCATAAACCAAAGTGTGGTCTTCTCAAGACTATATACAGTCTTAATAGCTAAAATAGAAAAACTGATGTGTTTTCCTCATCAGAAGGAATGCTCTGAAGCATCTCCAGAAAAAGTGCTTTGCCATCACTGTGATGACTTCTTGAGAATGAAGTTCTCCTCACTCAAAAATGAATAACTGAAGTTAAAAAAAAAATCCTAACTTGTCTTATTTATAAAGTAATCTACAAGAACTGTAACTCACTGTTTTAATTTCCTAGAGCACATTCAAAATGCATGCGTGCAATTTCATGCAAAATGATCTTCGATCAGTCAACTGCCGGCACACAAGAGCATGCTTGGGCCTTTCTTGGAGCAAATCCTAACCATGCAGCCACCTTCACGGAGCGCTGAGCCAGAGCTGCCAAACCCTGTCAAGAACACATTGGGTCAACACTGACTTGTCCACAGCCTACAACTCTAAGCCTGCATCTCCATCAGATATCCATGACGATGCCTTGCTTATGCACAAGAAGGATTCCCACTAGAGGACTCATGAGCTTCCTCAACATGTTTAACATGAAGCATGTGTCCAAGGTGTAGAAGCATGGAGTGTGAAGCATTCCCCTCTTACTTATTTGCAACTCTAATATACTTTAAGATACCATACAAGTATGTGCTTGTGCTTTCAACCCCTAGGATATTCTTATTTAGCATCCACCTATAATTAAGAAGTTCTGGAAAATGGTGTAGTTGCAAGTGTAATGGGTGGGATATATCTAACCTGAACATCATTATCTGGCTCCTTAGCCTCCCCAGGCAACATCTCCTGCATATATCTAACATATCAAGCCCAGCTGGAGTGTGGCTTATACCTGTCACATTTGCATCATATCACCATCACACAACTTTTATTTAATGGTCAATAATCACAGGAAAATGAAGAAAGCTAACAGAGGAGATGGGTCAACTATTTATCATCTTGCAGCCAAAATTCTTTCTTTCTTCTACAGCACCTACCACAGGTGTGATAAAGTGAAGTGAGACCAGGGCCATTCTAAATCTCAGCAAAATAAAGATCATGATCACCCAGAGCTAAACACACACACTAACTGATGTTGATTCCTGCTCAGCCTCTCTCCCCTGATGACTAAAATCCTCCAACCTCCTGATTAGCCTGGCTTTGAAAGAGAAGAGAGATCTCTCACCAAGTAAAAAAATGGTGTTCAAGAATAATTTTGGTGAGGCCTACCAAAAAAAAAAAAAAAGAAAAAAAGAAAAAAAAAAGAAAAAAAGAAAAAGGAAGAGAGAGAGAAGTATTTTGAAATGCATCTAATGAAAAGCCATTTACTTGCCTGTCACTATAACTGCTGAAAACACACTTCAAAGCATTTCTTTTTTTTTTCTGCTGAAAGACCACCTAAACTGCATTCTCCAATATACCTTTTTTATTTCCATCACTTGATGTTTATTTCTCTAGAAGAAAAAAAAAGTAGGGGTATAGATGTATGTGTATTCCTCTAGAAAAAAAGAAAAAAAAAGTAGAGGTATAGATGTATGTGTATTTATTACCAAATTAAAAAACAAAATATAAAAATCAAGTCAGTTATCTTATTCATGTTTTTGCTCTAAAAGGAAAAAAAAATCCTTTCTGTATTCCTCTTTATACTTGAGATCATTTCATCCTTTAGCATTTCCAAAGCTACATTTTTTGCATGCTGGAGGAAGATCTCTGTCCACTGCAACAAACTTCACTCAATTCACTGACATTTGCTCAGATAAAACCAAAAGCAGAAGTGAGAGTATCCCAAATTTCTTAACAGAAACTACAAAATTCTCTTCCTCCAGCAGATTTTGCTCAGAACCAGGCAAACAGAGGTTTACTAGCAACATGATCGTTGTGCAGATCATCCTGGATATTCAGCAGCAAAAGCGATCTCGGTGCCCACTCTCCATTTCTGGTTGCAGTAATTAGCAACGCTGGCGCAGCGAAGGGGCTGAAGCAAGCGGCACGGTTTCCAGGAGAGGAGGAAGGGGAGACGAGTACATCACGCCCCAGCAGCTCTTACACAGCTTGCAAAGCTACTTCCTCACGTACAAATTTAGAACCTGCCCATCCTCTGTAGAGCTTGAAGCGATATGCTTTCAGCCCCAAAACCCCCAGCAACGGGTGCAAACGCAGCGAGGCGAGGCGACCGGGGGCTTCCCTCGGTGCCTTCAGTGGACGCGAGGCCAACCCTCACTTCACCAGGAGCAGCGGGGCCACGGCACGCGCCGGCCGAGCTCGGGCATGCCGGGCACCGCCGGCGGAGCCCACGGACGCGGCACGCCGGAGGAATCCATCACATCTACTGTATTCCACGAATGCCCGTTAACGCCGGGATGAATTATGCATTTGGGATAGCGCCGGTTTCTATTTTTGCTGTGCCGAGACGGTCACACGCAGCTGAGGGACCAAACTCTATTTTCCTCAGAGTAAGAGGCTTGAAATAAGCTGGATGCCTGAGGGAGGGAGAGAGGTTCATACCATAAAACAAGAACCTTTTCACTCCATTACTGTAGCTTCTAATTTAATGTAACTGGGGTAACGAGTAGCCAATTTTAAGCGGGTGGTTTGGTTTAAATATTAGCCCTTGTGGTACATAAGGCTTCATTCAAAGGGTAAGTTCAGCTGCATAGCAACAGTTTACAAAACAAGTGTAGCAGAGAGCCAAGCTGCAATTGCACCCTTCAAAGTTACTTCTAATCCTCAAGAAGTTTCATATTCTGTGGTCTGTTAAAAAATAAAACCTCATATAGAACATAACGACAGAAAAGGAAGTTAATATAGTATCTAATGACACTTATTTAAGATTGTTAGTGTTGACTTTATGGTGAAATGGTGAAAGTATATAATTAAAAGTCTTTCCACAATCTGCACATATCAGGCCCATGGCAAGGAATCCCTGAACTACCATGCAAAAAAAAAAAACTTTACACTTGAAAAAGTAAAGTCACTAACTTATGTTTCCAAAAGGCAATTCACAGCAGCTGATCACGGTAAAGCCAGTTACACTTTGAGGAGGATTTTTTCATTTGGCAAGTTTTTACCTGGTTGTTTGTTTACTTTAAACAAAAGGATCTCAAGTCTGGCCAACTCTTTAGCTCCCCCCTCTCTTTCCTTTCCACCTCCACACCCCATAACTTATGATGCTTTCACATATAAATAGAGTTTTGCCCTTCCCAATAAACAGCTATATTGCAAACAGTTGGATTACTACCAATTTTCCTGTTTTGCTTTGTAGAAATCCCTGCCCCCTTCCCTCCAAAGCAAAGATAGTAACCAACAACTCTATACTCCCATGGCACGTGTTATTCTGGAAAATGGCATTCGGAGTACTCCCAGACTCGCCCTCCACCGATACTAAAGCTTAACCAGCAATTCCAAACAGCCTAATGTGTTATTTTAGTACTGCTTTCCTACTTTCCCCTCTTCAAAAGAGTCTAGTACTGAAAGAAAAAAAAAAATCTGTCAGTTGTGGATGTTTTAGAGATGAGTATATTGACATTTAAAAGCAGATTTTAAGAAAAAAAGTGTTCAGAAATTCAGCTCTGCAACATCCATAACATCTGTCCGAAAGCCAGAGAAGGAATCACAGCACTGGCTGGAATAGATGATCCATTTCCATCCTCCCTGCAAGGCAAATGGGTTCACATCTCCTAAGAGGATTTGTCCTGGAGAGCTACCCCCTTTCTGGCTGCTAGGAAGAAGCAGGACGCCCACATCTCCATCCAAACACAGTGACCAGCCGTGAAAAGGGGAAATTCCAACCTCAGGCAAAAAGCAGCAGGTGGGAAATACTTCTCTTAATGTAAAACTGCAGAGAGAGAGAGAGAGAAGGTGGGGGGGTTGCTTCTCAGCTGCAGCCGCCTCTTGGAGAATCTCATTTATCAGACATTAATGACTAACACTAGCAGTTAATAAATATTTATAAGGTAAAAGCTAAATAAGTTTTAATAGCTCACATAATTATAAAATATTCACCAATTTTCATCACACGTATAACAAAAAACATAACCATAAGCAATGTAGCATAAGCAACGTAATGCGTAAACAAAACTAAATTCAGAAATACAAACTTTAACTTAGTTGCTAATTCATATACTGAAAGCACTGGATCACAGAGATTTACAAAGATGAACCAATAAAATACAGGTTCTTTGCTTCTTACACGAGCACAGCAACAAAGCAGTAATGCCACTCGACTGACTTGCTGGTGCTGCAACCAGAGCTAGAAATTTCTTACACCGTGCAGTATTGACCCAGCTGCCTTGTCCTTTTGTGTATTTTCACATCAGTTCAAATACTCCCAGTGGTATTATTTGTTCTTTTTCCACCCAAACAGTGGAACTGTTGCGACCTGCTGCCCTGTCCCACCGCTCCTAGTGGAAGCTGCCCTCTACTCTCACGAGCGCAGGGTCATCTTCTAGAGCCTCACAAATAAACCCAACGTTAGCCTGCTCTCATCTTCCACAGCCTTACTGGTGACACTCGGGTGAAAGCTTTCCTAGGGCTGCTGTGATGCTGTTCAAACGACATGAGCAGTTCATTGGATGGGCATGGACTTCCCTCCAGCATGGTGGCCACCACGGCCAGGGAGCCCCACACTCCCCACCACCTTACCTACCACAAGCTCCTGCCCAGTCTGCTGATGTTGTCCAAACAGCAGAAAGAAAACAAAAATAACAAAACAAAATAAAGAAGTAGAATGAATCAAAAGTTAAAAGTTACAGCAAATGGATTTTTGGGGGCCTCTTTGGGGAAAGCTGCCTGCCTTCAGTCTACCTGCCTGCCTGCTGCCTCTTCCAAAGCTTACGCAGCTTTTCTGGAACGGTGTTATCAGGTCGTGAGAGGTTACAGCACGATTTTCATCATGTGAAGTCACGTGGTGACTCTTCTTTCTTTTTTCTTCATGTCTTGTTGATGCCCTCCATACCCTGGAGAGACAAACAGCAGCAGCATTCTTCCATACCCTCTACCAAGTTTCCAGCAGAAAAAAGGACTTTTGTTAGTTCAGAGTGGATCCCCCACGTCAGAAATGCAAACCCCCAAATAAACTCTGCTGATGACAGTTTCATCAGAGATGTCAAAAATTAACAAAGTAGGTACTTAGCTATCTTTTCTTCCATAGGAAGTGCTGAGAATCACTAACAGAGTTCTGGGCTACTTAATCCCTAACTTGTGTTAATTGTGCTAATTGTACCTGTGCATTTACAGGGCAACAATAGATAACAGATCTAAAAATAACTTTTAGATCATGAAACACGAGAAAAATTACAAAAATACCCAACCTGACATTTATGGCATTTCAAACACACTAAACACTGTACGACTGGACAAATCCATAAATGTTTTCAAAATTAGGCTCCTTACCAAGACACATATTTACTTGTTTGACCATGATGCTGCCAAAAGAGACATGTTGTTCTTTTGTAAGATGTCACTCATTTCACAACTTTCCTAAAAATATACTTTCTTATACTTATTGTGAATGCTTAACAACACAAGCACCAAAAATACATGAAAGCAAACAGAGTCACAAACTACCAGCTTTTTTGATCACGAGGTTCTTCTAACCATCAGAAAAAAAATAAATCCTGTTCTGCTTGGCATGGCAACATATTATTTTAAAAAGCAGGAGGGCTGAAAGAACATCCCCCTTCATCTCCCAAAAGCCAAGAAAAAAAAATAAAGGATTCAGTTCCAGAGCACGTATTCAATGACTGTCTAACGATACCTACTCATTTTGGTTAGGTTTCACAAGTCCTGCACCACACTTAATGAACGTGCTGCATTCAGATTACTCTAACCACCACCAGAAGGAAATTAAAAAATATAGAAAAAAAATAAAGTAAAACATCCTTCAAATATTCTTATATGAATGTCTCCCCCTTAAATTTCCTTGACGTGTGTTCCTTCTCCCTTGGAAGAAGCTGTCACCTTATGCAAGGTCAGCCTCACAGTTTCAGGATCTACTTGCATAGGAAGGGGAGAAAAAAAAGAAAAAAGTTTTCAAAACAAGAACGTGCAGGATATTTCCTTCATGAATAGGGACTTAACACACCTCATTCAATTTTCCTAGAAGAGCTCTGTTTAACCATTCCCAACATAAAAACCTGGATGCAACTGTCAGTGTTTAGGACTACGGCTTAGTCATCTGCTCATAGAGTATTTGCTGTGTATCTACCTATTTCTCCAGACATTGTAAGAGCAAAAATTCTTTAGGTACAGAAGCTCTTTGTCAGATGTTCATGTTTCCCCATCCCCGAGCAGCCTTCTCCACACCAACAGACACGTCTTTCAGTACCGACCTCGCATAGCACAGCCTTGGCCCAAGATAGGCGCAATGGAGAAAGGCTAAACTAGACAGTTAGAAATGACCAAATGGTTGAAAGCCAGGAAATACAGAGCTTGTGCTCTACCAACACCTTAACTTTCCTCCTGTTTCTTTGCCCTGATGGGAGTATCAGAGCTACTTCACAAGTATTCACAACTCTGGAAACATTTCACATCATTGACCACAAATGAAGTGAGATGCAGATGTGCTTTTCCATAGCTGGCTGGGGAAGGATCAGTAGCCAGAGCAAGGCACTGGGTCCAAGTCGCTGCTGGAAACGCCACTGCAACATGAGAGTTGTGACAAGGGAAGCTACTGGTGCCCAAGGAGAGTCCTGCAAAACCTCCTAGCTGGAATTTGCCCACGTTCCCTTGCTTCGCAGCTCAGTCCTCCTCATGTCTTTAAGTTAGCATTTTAAATAACCATCTTTTCAAATGCACCCAAGCTGATTTTTTTCCAAGTCCTTTCACCCCTAATTCTTGCCTATCCTAACTAGAAATGGAAAGTTGTAGGTGGCTCATAACAGGCAGAGCTACACTTCCAGTACAGTGACGCTCAGTGATTAGAAAGTTACACTTGCGTCTTCCACAATTTTTAAATCTCTTGTCCCTGTTGTCTTAATATCCAAGCTTCCCAGTTAAACCTCCCTTTTTCTACTGTTGTCTGTTGCAATGGAGCCTTCTGCAGAGGCCTGAGAAAAGACCCCTTGGCCCTGTAGGAAAGGCTGATGACTGGGGACTATCCTGGCAATCAAAACAAGCTAGAGATGAGTCTTCTCTGAAAAACAGCCTATTAAGAAAAGGCTCTGTATAGGAGGCTAATTCTTAAAATAACCCCACAATAAAGCCAGAAACTAAAGTTTTAAGGTCTTCTTTTATCTTACTCTTTCGCATAAACCTCTTCCGCACTCATGTTTGTCCTTCATCACCGGGAACAGAATTGCACCCAAAATGCGGCAGGTTTGTGTTTTCCTGTGAGTACCACACCCACGGGAGATTTTTAAAACCAACAGGTATTATTAGACAGGAGACCTAAATAGAGCTCGGGGAGGATTCTTATAGCCTGCTCCTCAAACAAGCCTCTCCAGAGCAGCACATCAATGCTATTTCAAGCAGCGCCTCCCATTTTTCACTCCTGAATTGCTGATGAACTGTGTCAGGTTAAGCAGCCGCCGAGAGAAACGGTTACTTGAGGGCAAGCCGAAGGGGTGGGGGCAGAGGGGGCTGCGTTTGCAGGTCGCTCCCGCCGCAGGGTGCACAGCAGCGGGCGCGCGGGCAGCCGCGGCTCAGCCCGGCTAATCCTCCCGCGCCCTCCCGGCGCCCGCCCTCCTGCTCGCCCTCCCAGCAAAACCGCCACACCGGAGACCCTGCACGCCTACCGCCTCGGAGGGCAACCGGCCCCCTCCCGGCACCAGCTGCCTTTAACGCTGCCCATGCACACAGTCGCGGGACACTAATATTCACAGTTTTTCCCTTCTGGTATCCATGGAAAAAGGTTACTACTCCAGTATTTCATTAGCAAACAGGACTAAGTATTCCACCAACTTGTGGAAAGAATAAAAGCACCGAGGTCAATATATTTGGTGAGGTTTTGTCCAACGGTTTGGAATATTTTGTTTCAACAGAATATAAGGAAAGCAGCTGTCACCTTGATTAAAGTGTCCTCTGTAACCTGATATTTCTCAGATTAATCCTAACTTTTGCATGCACTCCCTGTATTTGAGCGAGCACAGCTACTAATCACTTAAACAGTCAAACGCTGATTTGTACAAAAGTAAGTTTTGATGCAATACCATTAGCCGCAGGAAGAGCATCAGCTTCATCAAAATTTTGCATCTGTCCTTCCCATCCTTTCCCAATACCAGGACAGGAACAAAGAGGGTTCCAAGAAAGTCTAGAGAGCAAAGACAAATGCCAAGATGCAAAGCTTGGCTACATACACTTTCCAGAGAGCAAAAGGGATGAGGGATACGGTGCTCAAATTATCCACATCTGCTTAAACACTTGATTCACGTGCTCCATGGCTGTCAAAACAGACACAGCTGACAAGGAAAAGGTGGAACTGGTATCTCCAATACAGCAGGTCTTTTCCATCCCAGTACATTAGACCAGTCACCTCTGCGTTTTTCCCTCAGTTACGATCAGGCCAGGTTTGCCAGCAGTTCAGAATTGCCTCTTCTCAAAGAACTTTGCCAGTACTTCAATCATGCCGTTCCCAACCCTCTCCTTGCTGCTCCCCCTTTTTATTACCTAAAACCACTGTGAGCTGAGCAAGCAGAGAGAGATTCCTGATGGTTGGCAAAAGACCAAAACAGGCCCAATTTTTCATGTACCTTTTCTTCTGCTCTTGGATCTTGTACTCACAACATGAGCGTGAAGAGCATTGCCAATACTAACAGTTACCTGGCTTGCTTGACAGCACAAAAACAGCAGGGAGAGGAAAAAGAAAATGCCATCAAAGGAGACTGGAAGCACAAGAGATTGTACAGAAAAAGAGCAAATGAAGAATTTAAGATACTAATTACAATTAATTGTACTCTAGTTACTGTGTAGTGTGCAGTATTGCTCAGAATTACCAGCAGCACAAGCCAAAAAACACACCGAACTAAAAGCTACATTTCTGGAAGGAAACCAGTAGTTTTGCAACAACACTACCATGATGATAGCATGAGAAAAATGTACAAGCAACAGGGTAGATAGAATTTAAAAGCCCTTAGTTCAGGTTGCTTTGCTTGCTTTTGTCTTATGATAAAACAGCGTATGCTCACACAGAAAGTAACAAGGAACACTCGTGCGGTGGCCATCACTGCAGTGTGGCATCTTGTGTAACTGTTGGAAAATGGACTTCCTCCCTTTTTTTTTTCAAAGACAAAAACTCATTAAGATATATTTGCATTACATCTGCTTTGATTTATCCAAAGGAAAAGTTACAGCGTTTATTCCATATGCTTTAACAGAAAAAGGTGCATAGCTCCGTGGACCATGTCTTACAATTTAATGATTAACCTCCGTGGAAAAGAAAACAAACTTTTAAGTTACTTTGCATTTTTGAGATGTTCACTGGAACAAGAGTCCAGCGTAAGCAGAAAGTCTTTTCTCTTAGACACATAGCTAGCACTGCACTTCAGGCTTTGCAACTATTCACAGAAAGAGCCAGCAGAGAAGTCTTAAAGCAAGCTAAGTGACAACTGCACAGTGCAGTAACGGGACCGCCTCCGCTTCGTTGAAGGTCATTTCTGTTAAGCTGTGTGCTATATTTACCACCTGGCCTGTAACGGCTGCTTTTATTCAAACGCTCTGCAATAAACTATATGCACGTGTGGGGTACGAAGACTTTATCGCTGAAACCTGCTGCAAGAAATTAGCAGAATAAGGCAGGCTTGCACACTTTCTCAGCAAAATTAGGTCAGGACTCCTTTGAACACTTTCATTTGAAGGCTGTGCCAGACTTCAGATCAAATACTTTTTAGTGCATTAGAGCTAACAGCTTAAGAGATGAACTTACACACTACTGATAATTACTACTAACAGTGTATTGCTGCCTCCCTCTCCACCTGTGGATAATTATAAATAGCCTACATTTTCTAGTCCTTGATGTACACCACAGGGTTAAGAGCACTTCCAAAAAACATCCTTTATAAGCACTGGTCACGCATTTCAGACATGACAAGCACCTAAGTCCACATAAGTTGAAAAAACATTTCTCTACCCACCATCTCTTTACCAAATGCTCCCCAAATATAGCTAGTATAGCTAGATGGCATTAACACCACAGTAATGGATGATGCGAAATTGGAAAGTGCCAAGCTAGAGATTCAGATGCAAACCTGTCTCTGCCCTCCGGTGCTCATGCACAGCCTGGGACCACAGGGTCAGGGAGCAGCAGTGCCACAGCAGGAGGGCGAAGGCCAAAGAGCTGTCCCCAGGTACATAAAGCAGCTAACTATACATCCTCCTAACCCAGCCGTACTGCTCGCCCCAGCCACCTCAAGGAACCGGCAATACAGCGCCCATGGCCAGGCGCTGGTTTTGTAAAGTGTCATTTATGAGTCAGTCTGCAAAACACCAACGATGCCCAACGCCCAAAACCGAAAGCTTCAAAGCCTGAAGTGGGGGCTACACTAGCCAAGCAGTAACCTTGCAGCCAAGCGCACCCTGCGTGGAGCTTACCTGTGTAACAGACCCGGTGGTAAAGAAAACCAAGGCATCCAGAACCTAAGTGGTCTGTACAAGTTCAGCCTTTTCCTTTTGTCAGTTCTTAACATTCACAGGGGAGTTCACTCTAGCAAGCCCGGCTCGGGGGGAGGGTTGCGAAGATGCACAGAAACATGGATCCCTGGTTTCCTATCGTTCCTTGGTTTGCTTTCAACTTCCCTCCCATCAGGCGACACAACTAACCATACAGATGTTACATCTATCTGTCGGAGAACGTTTTAAGGAGGTTCTCCAATTACATTAGCTAAATTAAATAAAAAGAGAGAGAGGGAGTATAGAGAGAGTTGGCTTTTCCTGTGCATCTCCAGAAAGCCACAGAGAAATCCAAAGAAATATCCTTGCTAATCCTTTCCCAGGACACCTTCATCTCTGATCACAAATATGTTTCATGTGAGCTACTATAGTAACTGTGCCAGCTCTGACTTCTTTACAGCCACAATCTTCATAAAGAGGGATACCACCCATTCCTGATGAGACTGGCTGTATTTACCAGAATAATTATTCCCCTCAGTCTTCCTGAGGTTCCCAGAGCCAAGTACCCTTATAAATTTAAGCGTTCAGATTTTATGTGAAACAGCAACAAGTAGCCTGGTAAAGAAGCATCACACAGACTCCTAGCTGTACATTATAGAAGTACAGCATTTTATTCCCAAAGTAGTAATAGTTTAAAAAAAAAAATCACAACCCCAAATGAATTTTTATTGTGCTGGTAGAGAAGCTCAGAAAAAAAATAAATAAATACAATAACAGTGGCACGACTACAGTAGGCCTACTACATAGGTCCACAAACCCAGCAGACTTCTTTAACCCATAGAAGAGATTCCAGGTTCTCAAAAAACATATTGAGAAACTAAATCACTATTAAGTATATTTGGCTTTTGGTGTACAGTAACATTTTATGCCACCAGCCAGAAGACCAATTACTGCTATCCACTAGGAGAGGCCTGCATCAAGAAAATAGGTCACAAAGTGCTGGTTAAATAGGAGACCGGCAGTCAGGAAAGCTGCATTAGAGAAGTCACAAAACCCCACAACAGAAGATTTTAAGGTTTTGAATCACAATAAGAACAGGAGCAAAAAGCAAGAAAGGTCATTTCCCCTTTCTAATGCCCTACAGTTAGAAAGCATACAAGAAATGACATTTTCAGTGCAGCAATGCTATAAAGAGTACTGTCTCAAACTATTTTAGACCTGATGCTCCTGCACGATTAGTAGCTCAGCATTTCCCTCATTTCTGCAAGCTGCAGCATGGTTTCATGGGCTCACTGCTCCCCTCCCACCCAGCAGAAGGCTATTCCTGAGCCTAAGCCTGGACACAGACACCCTGAGGAGCAATGACATGCACGCTGTCACATTTGGTTTTAACTGGTACCCGCTGTACCCATCTTCCTCATCATCAAACCCTGCAGGGAGGCTTCCAAGCATCATGCAACAGGTTGGAGATAAGGCTGCTAAGTGATATCAACACATCTTTTCATAGGAAGGTTTCAGATTTGTCTCTTCTTCGGCACCCACGCATTCTGCCTTTCCTCCAACACATGCTCCATGCTGTCCCACAGGAAGCACTCCAGCTGCCGCCAGAAGAGAAGAAACCAATCTATAGCCTAACACAGCTTCCTCAGCCCCCTCCTGCTCAGTCCTAAAGTCTTTGCAAGCTTCTGGAGATCTCTGCCATATTTTCACGCAGCAGACAGTGGGCTCCAGCAGAAGTTTTTGGTCAGAAGGGAGAAAAAAGAGGCAAGGCTGACAAATGCAATCAAAGAGAGCTGCAATACGTGTAGGCAATTTCAACAGATTCAAGAGTATATTCAGACCAAGGCTGTTCGGTCCCTATCCAGGGCAGGTCAGTTCAGACCTCTGCATTCACCCTCCTGCCACTATTCCCAGCTTTTCCATTCAGAAAAGACTCTCTCCAACTCATTCACGTTTCACAGTGCTGAACACAGAGCCCATCCCATTACCAGCACTCTGATGGCAAAGGGAAGGCTGCACTGCAGAGAGAGCAAGGAAAAAATATATATATAATATAAGAATCAAAAGAACCTGTGGAAAATATGGAGGATCATATTTACAAGGAAAGTAGTTACAAAACTGCTATACTAAATCAAAAGTAAAGAAACAAGAGGAACAAAATACTTATACAGACCATCTTCTGTTTTAGGCTTCTTTCTTGGTAAATTAGGTCAGAGAAGATGCTCTTCCCATTCTAATTCCAGGCCAAGAGAACTACAATGACAGACAATTCTGAGAGCAATTTTGTTCTGTTTATTTAACTATTTAATATTCTGCAGGGCATTTCTTTTCCTAACACTTGAAAGACATCTTGCCCTTCATTAAGGAAAGGACACATACTAACAAACAAAAAGTAGATATAAAATAAAAAAAAATGTAAAACAAAGATCTATATATAATCACACACATGCAAGCGTGCGCGCACACACATACACACAGTGAGGAAGTTTTCAAAGACTTTTCAGGTTAGAATTGCAACATCTACAGAGAGCTAAGAAGCTCTGGAATACAGTCTCCATAGACACTTAATTTCAAACATACTCCAAGAAGTTCCACCTCAAACCACGTTAGATGTTACAGTCAAAAAGATAGCCTTCACAGACAAGAAGCAATCCAAGAGAACGTGACTGAAAAATTATAAATAATCCCAAAGACAAGAAACTAGAAGCTGTATATGGCACTTCTGTAACTTTTCACATTCATCTCTAATACTGGTTATCTTTCTTGTTCTACCATGAAGAAAGAGATTTACAAGTACCACATGCTACACATGCTTAAATCACTAATAATCCTACAGGACTAATCTTCTAACATTATATGCTGCTATAGCAGTTCTTGAGAACTTCTCACCTTCTTACAATGAGACTTATGCAAGCAACTTATTAATATAACCAATTTCACATGCTCTACTCGTGGATGTCCCTCCCCCCTCCTGCACAGAAAAGTGCAATAACTGCACTGCCACCAGTGGCATGTGCAAGTACTGAGCATTCCCATCTGGAAGCAGATGCAGTCCAACAGCCAGGATAGCAATCAGATGTTCTGCAGTGTCTTTTTAATCAAAAACTCAGAATCATTTTTCTCAGCAACTTTATTTTATGCACATCTTTGCTTCAGGAATAATACATTATTATATTTATAGGGCTAAGCCATACCTATTTTTACTTATGCAATGTCAAAAATTTATACGCAATGGAAACTTAAATTTTGCATGCCCCAACAATAGTGCATTTCCATTAATTTGAGCTGGCTTCATCTTACCCATTGTTTCCCTTGCAGATTTTCATTTCAAATAATAAAAACAGTATATATGCCAAATCTCTGTGACTGCATATTGAATGTGGAGTTGTACAGCCTTTTCAAATCACTTTAAAAAGAGATTTTGTGGAGGTTTTCACCTGCTAATAAGTTTAAATGATGCACTGATCCAGAATCTCCACATCCAGAACAAGTGGGAATAATTAACCAAGAAAAGGAAATATCTGTCTTCGGGATAGCTCTCCTCTCTGAGGCCATATAAGAGACATCAGCACCCAAACTCTCATATCTTCAAACTCATTTTTAGTCTTTCTCTGTAGATCTCAGTCTGAAAACGGGACATGCCTCAGCTTTTCAAGTCAAAAGAGACCAAGCACATGGCAAACAGCAACCAGCTGTGACCCTCAGGTGCTCTGCCCTGCCAGATGTTCAGGCACTTTCACCAGTAACTATTGGGCATAGCTGGAATTCATGCAGCTCAGCCCAGAGCAAGAGGAAGGCTCACTTGTGCTTGTATATCTAACAGAAGGACACAAACAGATACACTGAAGAGGACTTTGGGGAAAGCAGGAGAGATGAAAGACCTAGCAAGGTTATTAGCTCACATGGCAGCAAGAACATGAAATATTTTCTTCTCTCAGAACATCCTTAGCCTTCAGGCCAGACCAGTCACACATCCAACTGCTCTCTAAGAAGTACTCCAGCTCCCAGACTGTATTACTTTAGCAGCACTGTTTCCCACAGCTCTGTCAGACCATTAGCTTCATGCTTCCGAAATACCATTCAAAAAATAAGGATGGGCCACTTCACATTGATCTGAAAGGTGACAAGCAGGCTCCATTAATGTGGAAGCGCCTCTAGAGAAAATTACACTTCATTATGGTTAATCAAGAAGAAGCAACACAGGTCTGACAACATAATATTTAAATACAGACAACACTAGCATTGTGATTAGCAACCGGAATATAGCTGAACATTTTGATTCTGCTCCTGGGTATATCACAGGCTGTTTGACCTTCTGCAAGTCCCTTTGTCTCCTTACCTTTAATAAGGGTACAAAGTATGTATTTATCTTCATGCTCACAACTCAAACATAGTCAAACAGGTTTTATGTGAACTTTCCCAAATCCACTCACCTTTGGAACAAAAGAATTTAGCTCTGATGGGAGATTTGAGGAAGTTGTTTATATATAAACTAAAAAAATAGTGACCAAATTAGAAGTCCAGCACACGCTTTAGTTAAGCATGGCTTATGTGACACAGTAATAGCCTGTCTATAGACAGGGCCAACTTCTGCAGATTCATCACTGCGTTATTAGTCATTATTTCATTTCAAATGAACCCCCTCCTTGAGACTTAGACAAAAATAATTTGTTAAGCGCAAAAGTATTTGTCGTGAATGGTTGTTTCATGCTATTTTTTCCTTCTACTGCAATCAGTTTTCCAATACTTTTGAGGATTACATGCATTTTGTATTTCTGCCTAACTATCTAGTATTCTTTTGATAGTATCCCTCAGGGCTGAGCTAATCAAGAAAACAACATACACAGAAAGAATTGTCAAGAATTACAGGGTCAAACACTAACGCAGTCTTTACTCAAGAGATTGCAAATTATCCTTCAATATGAGCAAGAGAAATCTTGTTCCTAAATCACTGAACAGTGCCGTGTAACCTGTGAATAAGTTACCACTCCTGAAAAGATTCTAGATTATAGATAACAGTTTATTATTTTCTTGTAAGCATGAACTAAAGAGAACCAAGCAGTCTGTTCACAGAACAGCCTAAAGTAATTTTCATGTTTGCAGCAGCATAGAAAGTAAAGCAAGTTGAATCTACACCAAATCGCTTGCTCATTACTTGTGCATCTTCTCTTAACTGCAGGGACACAGAAAGCATCTTTATGACTTAGATTCAATTAAGGTCTTACACAGGGCCTAGAATAAGCTTCCCATTCTCAAACACAACATTTTTTGGTAAAAAAAAATAGTCAAATCTAATAAGATGACAAAAAGTACTTCTCCTTAACCAGACAAGACTCCTTTGTTCAGACTCTGGGTCTTACTAAAGCGTGTAATTCTTTGCCATAAGGAAAATGTTTAAACTCATGAATGGCAAAAGTCAATTTGGTGAGATAACATAAATTAATAAATGCCATCCATATGCCTCTGCTTGACAAGGACAACTAGCCGTGAGGAGCATGGCAAACAGAAAGCTCTCCGTAAGACTGGCTGCTTCTTGGGGGTTTCTGCTGAGGGGCTCCACTAGGAGCTCAGGATTTCCCACTGAAATGCTGCATCCTTCATCAAGAACAGCAGAAACATCCCCCTCATCCTCTCTGGAAGGATTAAATCATAGTTGGGCTTTTTATAACTTGCACCTCTTCTAGCCAAAAATTAGCCCTTGATCTGGTCATCCCGAGATTACACTTAAGATTATGACCACAGAGGCTTACATCCCCCAAAACTTCAAACAAACCCAAAGTAGACAACTTTTGGCTAATTCTCTGAAGTCCACCATCTTTAACCCATCAGCTGCAGCAATTACATCAAACCTACCACAGAGGTATCATCTGCCCAAGAAGCACAATCTGTATATCAGATTCAAACTCCAAGAAATCTGTCCTGAAATGTCCTTAAAGACTAAGCTCTCATCTACTCCTTGATAAGGATCTAGAAAAAAAAAAAACGTAGAGAACACATCTTTACACTTTAGGCCTGAATATTAAGTCAAATCCAATGCAGACCTCAGGGCTAAGATATTAAAAAGAGAAATTTCTTTAAGTGTTTGATCTCACATCAAGAATCATCTGTTGTTTAATTTTCAAAAGATAAGCTAACCTGGGAGAGAAACCTATTCCCAGAAGGAGGTTCCTGAGAACATCCAGATAAGGGGAGAGTTCCTGCAGCAAGTTCAGTTCAGTGCTGCAGTCATAATCACCAAGAGTGGAGGCAGAAGCCAGGGCTTACGCGAATTTCCAGTGTATGAGACTGCAAGGAGCTGCTGGATGGTTGCACCCTGATGCTTCACTAGAGCAAAGGGCATCAGCCACGTTAGAGGATGCTGCCCAGTTCCAGATGCTACCAAGCCACAAAAGGCACGGACAGCTATTTATTTAAAGTTTACAATGAGAAGAGAAAGTTCATGCAAGCTGAGGAAAGGCAGGAATAAATTAAGATGAAATAAGTTTCCTATCTTTTTTTTTGGAACTTACTTGGCAATGCAGATTTACCATGCTTAAGAGAGACACTTAAGGCACATAAACCTGAAATTCTACTTATCTCTTCAGCACTTCTTCTCCTCTGATAACTATCTCCAAAGTCTAGCTGCATATTTCAGAAAGAAACTTTCCTCCTCTCCAACACAAAACTAATTTTCCAAAATGCAAAAGCAACATAGCTATTAGAAACAAATGCAGGAAAATTAAAGCATCATGTTTCCAAAAGATTAAATATTTCTCAAAACAATAGCAAGTATTGCCCTAGCATCATCCTTTAACAACTGTATTTGTGTCAACAAACCAGTCTCAGATGCTAACAGGGAAAACAGAAGGACCACTCAGCTGATGTTGACACTCTAGCCGCTCCAGTGCTGTGTTCTGCTGAAAACATAAAACCCAAACACACGCATGGCTGGGGTGGCATGAAGCAAAGTCCAGCAATTATCAAGAGCAGCTATTAGTCATCTCTTTGTGAGAACAGTATTCTGATGCAGTAGGCAGAAGAACCTACTAGCCACCAAAGTTTCATCCACACCTGCACCAGCCTGGCTAGTGGATTACCCAATCACAAAAACCACAGGAAACTATTAATTTCTTTGAAACCAGAAGAAATAGAAAGGTATTTTAACATCTGCAAAATGGGAACTGACAAGTACAACTCAGATACTAGCAACAAACTCTGCTACTATTAAAATCAGCAAGAGCTGACTCTGCTGTCAGCAGGACTGGACCGAACTTTTTAAAAGACCCATCAGACCTTTCACCTACAGAGCCTTTCTTTCCAGTAGTTTTATGCCACTCTTTCCCTCCCTTAAAAGGAACCCAGAAAACCATCGTTGTACCTTAAAAGCACATTTCTTCCATCCATCCAAGCCTGGGTGAGCCCACAACATTCTTCCAGGCCTGATGGGGATTACTGCATCCCACTTCAATCTGACATCACACCACACACTGCAGCAACTCAACCAGCAAGCCCTGGCTGCAATCCACCACTTTTGAAGAGGGCAACGCTTACCACCATGTGCACTTTGGCATAGACATGACCAGCCCATCAGAAGATTGCCCTTCAATAGCCCAATGCCAGCCCCCGATGGCTGCAAGCGTGAAGAACGTGCACAAGGCAATCTGCGGCTGCCCAGCCCACTTCAGGACACACCAATGTGTGCCCTACACACAAAAACCGACCCCAGGTTCAGTGGTGGGTTTCAGTTCCAGGACATCTTTAACATGGTTCTGATATCGAATCGGTCCACTTGTCCCACTGGACAGCAGGGTTTGTTACTAACATCAAGCAAACACAGTGACAGCAAACACTGCTTTAGGAAACAATCTCCTTATTTCCTCTCCTCCCCAAAAAGCAACCTCTTGGACCCCTATATCTTCAGAAAGGAGAGATTTTTGTCTTGCCTAAATAAAAATAAATAGCAAAACCAAACAAACAGGGGGAAATTCAGAGATGATACCATTTGACAGTGCTCTGAGGAACTAGCAGGTTTTTTTAAGCATCTATATAAAATTCCTTTTATTACAAGGACAGCATTCTGCAGAGGCTACACATTTGGCATATATCTTCTCCCCAAGCCAGGTCTACAAAATCCTATTTTGAGAGACCATGCAGCTGTAGTCAGGCCCAGTGAAATAAAAGAAAGAGAAAGGAAAAAAAAAACAGAAAAAAAACATGAAAATTAACCTCCTTCTACTTTTCCAGTCTTTCCACAACTTTCTCCAGCCGTGAGGGCGCTGCGTCAGAGCCAGGCAGCCTGGCTCTCTGCCTCGCTCTCTCCCCCTTACTCCATAAACCATGCTGCAACAGTGCACCCCGACAACTTGCCTTATGGCTCATGCTGCGTGAGCAGGTTTGTCCTAAGGCAAAAAAAATATAAAACTTAATACTTAACTAATTACTGTGGCAATTTAAGAGTTTCTACACCATCAGAGAACTTCATAATAACATTTCCATAAAATTAAAATATATCGTACCTTATTAGCAAATGGGTGGTTCTACAGTGTAGCTATACTTAGCAGAATCTGGAGACAGTGTTTTACATAACCCATTTTAATTAGTCCTTCAGAAAAGTATTTTGCAATTGTATCCTTAGAAATCATTAATGATGAGCCAGATTTCATGAAGTCTGTGACTGGGCTAATTTATACAAAAACTAGACAACTTCAAACATTAACTGAAGCTAGTGACATTATTTAGTTCAGTGGAGCAGCTCATTTTAATTGGATTAAATTGCCACGGTATTTTAATGTCATATCAAAACCTCAATTTATTATTTCTTCATATTTGCCAAAATGCTGCAACCGTGTCATTTGCACGCCCCCTTCTCTCACGACAATCTCCAAGCACCTCGGAGTCACCGATGGGAAGGACTAAGCCACTACGGCAAGGCTTCGCTGTCCTCATGCCGGGGGTGGGGGTGCTCCGCCGAGAGACTGGCTTTTCGAGAGGGCCAAATCCGAGCAACCGAGTTAATTGCATTAAGCGGAGGTCCCCGCTTAGCAAATACACTCGTGGCTTTGAAAAGGGTAAACAGCAGCGTTATCCCCAGCGCCGCGCAGCAAAACCGTACGGGAAGGGTTAGGCGCGCAAGGGCCGCCCTCGCGGCTCCCCGTGCCGCTGCGCACAGAGGAGCCCTTGTTCCGCGGCCGCCCGCGGGGAGCCGCGCAGCCCGCGCCGGGAAACGCGCCTGCAGCCGGGCTGCCGCGCCCGCCCCGGCCCCGGCCCTGGCCCCGGCCCGAGCGCGGCCGCCCCCGCGGGCCCCGCGGAGCGGAGCCCGCACGCGGACCGGCGGCGCGGGGGGCGGTTATTTTGCAAGGAAACGTTTACTTCTCGCTGCCCAGGAGCCGGCGGACGGCTTTCCCCGGCTGGCAGCTCAAAGGAGTGCAGCCAGCCGAGTCCCACCGCCGGGCGGGAAGGGTGCCGGCCCCCGGCGGGGCACAGCCCCCAACGCGCACCACGACGCGCCGCCGCGGACCGGGGCGCCCCGAAGCCCCCGGCGCGGCCGCCGAGCAGCCTCCCCGGGCCGGGCTCGGTCCCCTCCGCAGCCCCGTCGCTCCGGGCTGCCGCGGCCCCGCAGGGCCTGGGGAAGGGGCGCCGGGGGGAGCCCGCGTCCCCCGGCCGCCGTCCCCCGCCGGGGCGGGCATCGCGGCAAACTTCGGGATGAAGCTCGCCGGAGGGACGGTGTTCCCCCCGGCTTCACCTTGTCGGGAGAGCGGGGGCTTTGCTCTGTTTCTTCTTGTTTTTCCCTCTGCTCCGTCCCCGAGGAGTGCTCCGCTGCCAACAGATGCCTCCGCGAGCGAGCGCGCTCCTCCCGGGGGGGCAAACGCGCGCCGGGCCGGGGCTGCGCGCTCCCCGGCGCGGCAGACGGGCGCAGCCGGCCCGGCGCGGCGCGGCGCGGCGCGTCCCGCCGGCGGAGCCCCGCGGGGCACTCACCGGCTGCCCGGAGGCGCAGGCCACGAAGCTGAAGGTGAGCGCTAGCCACACGCCCCGCATTATTCCCGCGGTGCCGGCCGGGCGGCGGCCGCCGGGGCCGAGCACAAAGGAGAGAGCGGCGCTGCGCCGCTCGGCAGCGCCCAGGTGCGCGCCGCTCCGCGCCCGCGCCGCGCCGCGCCGCTCCGCTCCCCCGCCGGCCGAGGCTTGCGCGGCGCTGCGGGCGCCCGGGCTGCTCCTGCTCCTGCTCCTGCCGCCGCCGCCGCTGCCGCCGCCGCTGCGCGCTGCCGGCTCCGCCGCCGCCGTCCCTCCGCCCCGAGTGCGGGGCGGCAGCGGCGCGGCTCGCAGTTAAACCCAGCAGAAATTCCTGCAGGATTACAACACAGATTGGCAGCTCCCCCAGCCAGTGGAAGGAGGCGGCTTGCCGCCGCCGCTCGCTCGCTCGCTCCCCTCGCAAATTCAAGCAACTTTCCCCCCGCCCCGGGCTGCCCTGGCTAATCCCCCCACGCCAGTGGAAAACATGAGCAGCGCCGCGGGCCGGCCGAGCGCGGGCTGGCCCCGCGGAGGAGCAGGAACCTGGAAAGCCTCCCTCGCTTTAAGCAAAATCTGGCCTCTGCCGGGTGTTTTTACCGTTCTGCCGCCGGTTTTCGCGTCTTTGCTGCTTCCCACCCTCCGGAGCTAGCCTGGAAGGCAGTATCAAGTGTCGGGAAAAAAAAGGAAAAAAAAAAAAAAAAAAGAAAAGAAAGCAGGAGAGGGGAGGTTAAAAACGATATGGGATGGGGAGGCAATCTGGGACCCCGATTGGCTTTCTGCCCCCCTGTTCCTTTTTTTTTTTTTTTTTTTTTTTTTTTTTTTTTTTTTTGGGGGGGGGGGGGACTTTTCTCTGTCACCATGAGGACCAGGAACTTTTACAAATGAGATGAGCAAAGGAGAGCTGAGATTTGCACCTCGTTCCAGGGATCCAGCAGCTATGTCTTCAAGATAAATATTGCAAGAATTTACAGCACCAAGAATGTTTGCTCCAGAAACCAAAACAAGAGGTCTTGCTATGACTAGTCCATGGTATTTCTCAACTGGGGAAAATGGTGGTATTGCAGTCCTCAGGAGTCTCAGCGTGATACGCTCAGCTATGCCAGCTTGTTTCCACCACTAAGTGTGTCCATATATTACATCAGTCACTGGACATGTGAAAGGAGCAATAACTGGGAAAGCAAAGTGTATCAGTCACACTCACAAATTACCACTTGCCATTTAATTCAGAAAATTACAGGCTGCATTTTGTAGCCTGAGTCAAATGGTCACAGTGACCATAATGGTCTCTTTTGTTTTAACAAAGCCCATCCATCTTAGAGGACCACCCCCAGAGGAAGCAAAAAAAAGCCCTGAGAGATTCCTCGTGCAGATGTTTGCACATCCCTAGCCATGCTTGCCCTGTGCTTTGCAGAGTGCTTCAGTCTACAGATAATCTTGGGATCCCATCCACCTTCAGCTGCCATTCTAATTGCCTTCTTATGAAAAAAAGCATGCTATGAAAAAAAACCCCAGTAATTAAAAAATAATAATTCAGCGTACGCCATATCTCACCCTCTCATCACCTTCCCAGTCTAACCCAGTCAATGTGCATCCCTGGAGATCCCTGCACAGTCCCAACACAGGCACAGCAGCTCTGCGCAGTGACATGGCAGGGCCCCTTGCCCCAAAGGCTGGTGGTGACGACTGAGGCATTCTCACTGTGTGCAACCCGATCCCAGGAACATGATACTTCTCAGCAGTTACCGTGTTTCCATTTCCATATCCACCTTCCGGACATGCCTTGTCAATGATTTTTAGCCTGTGTTCTCTACTGAAATCTTACCAAATTTTAAATGATCTGCTCCTCCTGAGTGTTGCATGATGATCAGGAAGTTCTGCCTAGAAATGGACTTCTATATATTTGTTCTCCTTAAAGTATACTTAGGAGTTTAGCTGACATTTAGGACTCAGTTTTGCATATCTTTTACCTTGACGGGTGACTGGATTGCAATCTGACTGAGCAATAATTTCGGCACTGTTTGAATATGGGTGGCTAAAATGCAGTGAAGAAAGGGGAGGAAAGCTCCAGTTGGGCCATATCTATGGACATCTCATTGGCACGAAGTCTTACAGGCATTTGTAGGTTTAGGGAGTTTAAGAGTGCTGCAACTTGCGCAAAGCCAAAGCAGAAACCAGAAATAGCGTTCGTTATGCTGGCAGGATTCTTAATAGCAGGAAACCAGAATACAACATCAGGAACAAATAATATAGAAGAGCAAACGGAAAGACAGAAAAGCTGAGTACCAGAAGTATCTAAGGGGTTGTCAGAGACCATGGGGTAGGTAATTTACTCCAGAAGGATTTTTTTTTTTTAGTATTCAGACCTTGCAGACACGTGCCTTAAATAAATAAACTCACTCCTTCATTCCTGTAAAAAATCCATGATTATCAGGGGTTTATGCACTCAGTGGAATCTGTCACAGGCCAAAACATAACCTACCACCAGCTAACCCAAGGCATTTCTCAGGTAAAGACAACCTCTACTAATGGGCTTCTTGCAAACTCCTTGTGCTCATACAGACAGCGCCCATTAAAGACTCGGGGCTAAGTCCAGCCAAAGCTGCAAACGCCTACATGCATCCTTATATCTCCTTAGATGCAATCCCTCCTACGCCAAGCATGAATCTGCACACACTGGCACTAGAAGAATCAGGACTGAAGACCAGAAGCCAGATAGATGATCTGGAAAGGTAAAAATGAGTATGAGAGGTGAAGACAAAATAAATAGCGCTCATAGGTCATGGGAATAACAAAAGATTGTGCCAGGACCTATCTGCTGCCTCCCTGTGCTCCTGACACCCTCTGGCTGGGAGCACTATGCTGCGGTAGGAGCCTTCCCATATGTGGCCCCACAGCAGCTGGGCTACATTACCTCGGCCAAGCATACCCACTCCTGCTCCTGTTGTCACCCTGATTTGATGGGGACAGAGGCAAGTGGGAGACCCAGCAGGAAACTGAAACAAAGGACTTTTTACCCAAAGGAATTATGTAGTAAGAACTACAATCAGAGGGTAATCAGAGACAGGAGATATGACAAAGCTGCCAGAAAGCTGCAGGCGCAAGATCGGACTAATAGGTAAGGACCACCACGCTGCTTTTGTGCCTGACCAAGTCCCTAGTCCTCCAACAGGCACCGACCATCCTGTCACAACTCCAGGTTGCCCGTGGACAACGGGCTGGAGTGGGATTTAGATGGCCAGTGCACAAAGGGCCAAACTTCACCAAAAGCCTTTTTAAAAAAAAAAAAAAAAAAAAAAAAAAAAAGTGCTGTAATCTGGAAGGACTAGGGAGGACTTCGTAGCATGTGTGTTCTGATTATTAACTGCAGAAAAGCACGAACTAGAACCCCAATGTCCACCAAATCTGAAAATTTAGCTGTGGGTCTCTCTCAAGGTGACAATTAATCTCTTGGATTTGAAGCCTGCTCCTGGCTCTGACTCACTGGCACTGACCAGTCACAGCACAGCACAACTTCACATAAATGCAAATATTCCTAAACCAAGTAGGCAGGGCTTTGAAGGACCCTTTCAGTAGGATGTGCCATGGAGTTACAGGCATTTTAGGGAAGAGTTATAGTCAGAAAGTGGCAGAAGCTATACAAAAGAGAGAAAAGTGTGGAAGTCTTGGCAAAAAGACCTAAGCCAATGGCTGTTAAGTCGCAGTTAAGGATAACTGTGCTTAACAAGTTCCCAAGCATTTCCCTAGCATTCATTTTCATGTGGCAAAGTCCTGTAGGTGTCTTGTACAATCACAAGGGATAGGCTAAGAGATCCACATGTGGAAGAGAGCTCCTAATAATGCAGTTTCTCTGTTAAGATTTGGCCCATAATTCAAGGCGCGATTGAGCGCACTTGGCCCAAGGCATCCGTGAGCACGGCAGAACCGTACGCCTCATGCCGCAGTCGAGTGGGTGGGGAGGGGTTGTTGGCTGCAGCCAACATTTGCTGTGTAAGTGATCAGCGACCGTATTTGTGCCCAGTTTGGGATAGCCTTGGCATCACATTCAAAAGTAATAAGAGATGATAAATTTTCCTCAATAAAGTGTTCAAATAAGAGCAGAACCTGTATGAAAAAAAGCAGCTGACATTGAAACTGTTTGAATTCATACAGGCAATGATCTGAAATAAACTTGTTGAAATAGGTTGGTAGGATGGTTCAGTGTGAGAATTATTACTACATTCTCAAACTACTGATGTTTATGCTTCTAATCTAACAACAATAAAATTACTCCTCTCTTCTTAAAAAAAAAAAAAAAAGTCTTGCTAAATATTTGCAGGTACAGTCATGTTCATTTCCATATTCTAACCTGAATTCTGGGATGTGGTAGGACAGGATTGTTGCTCCTGGGACCATTCAAGCAGCAGTCTTCCGAAACGTGGCAGATGCAGCACTGATTTTTGGTAGCACATCACTGAAAGGTTCTTTTCTGGAAGTTCTTAACAGTGAAAATATATAAACTGGTAACTTCATCCAAAAGGCTATGCCCTGGACATCTTTGCTTCTTTTTGCTTCCAAGGCTACCTGTGCTACATAGCTTCTGATCATAGACTTATGTAGATCACTTATTTTTCATTTTACGTGTGTATTTTGACTATTTAAAATATACTGAATATGTCTGTCCAGAATAGGGTCCTCCTCAACAGCAGAAACGATGGCACGTCAGAAGCTAGTAACACCATCAAGCAACTGGTGCTCGCTGTGCCTGTTGTGGTGCACAGCTCTGGGGCCGTAGGACTGTGTGCTCTGCTTTACACGAGCACAGGAGAGCATCTGAGCCTGGCCTGCGGCTTAGCTATGCAACCACATCTTAGCTATGCCTGCAGAGGAACAGAGATGGAGGGGCAGTGTGGCAAAGCAGCAAAATCTGGCAGCATGGAAAGCGATGGTAGGACACACCAGCTGCCTAACCATTGCCTCTTGCTCTCTCTTTCACAGGCTGCCTGGATAAGAGTTGTAAGGAGGGGACTGAAGGAGGACAGCGAAGGGCATGGCCTTCTGCGCTGGGTGAGCAGTAGCATGGGAGAAAATAGGTGGTAAAGGCTGGCATTGGTGGCAGAGCACAAGCAGCGATCTCAGTGCTGCCTACGAGACGATGGGCAGAATAAAACCAGGCCAGGAGCAGCCAGAAAATGAAACTAAATTAGTGTTTGTTGCTTTAGAACAGAAGGAGCACGTAGTACTGTAAAGAGATGCAAAGATGACATAGGCTTTTGAGCTTTGCTATCAGGAAGACGAAAGTTGGAGAGATGACTGTTCCGGGTGAGATGGCGGAGATTTTGAAATAATGTCCAAAACGGCATAAATTGCATTATTAGGTTTTCCAGAAGGTTTACATTCAGAGTGTTGTGAGACCTATGTGGAGGGGGACAGCTGAACCATTCACTCATCCAGATTTGAAGATCACATTAAAATCCTGATTTGGCAGTGCTCCTAGAGCAGGTCTAATTCCCTGCCATTCGGGAAGTCACTGAAATGTTTAAATATAAAAATGTGCTTAAAGCGCCCTGCTGATTTGGAGGTCTCTTTCCCAGGATGGATGCCTACCAAACAAGAAAAGCAAAGCAGATTGACCAGTGACACAATATTGACAGCTAGGGACACTAGAAAAATTATGAAACTTTGAAAAGAAACTTCTTTATTCCTGTCTGTGGCTCTGAATAATAACTTCTGTAGGAACTTAAGTGTGTCAGCTTGTGCTGGCCCTCTGAATACGGTATAATTTACCTACGTTCTGCCTAAATTCTGCCGTTCTAGCCAGGGCCATTACTCAGTCTTTCTTATTAACACAAACAAATGTACGTTTATAATACAAAAGATAAAGAATTATCTCTGCAAGTTTCATTTAGCGCCATAGCTCAATATTTGCCTGAGAAATTTGCATCCCTGGAAGTGTCTCCTACATGACAAATGAAATGCATTGTTGATTTAGTTTGTTATCCCAAAAGATAGTATCATGGTTGAGGTTTGTATGCAGACATCAGGCGAAAAATACGGAAGGACTGAATTGGAACAGGTTTTAATTCTGCCAGGTATGCTGTTGAAGTTAGTGAAAGTCAGTTAGACCTACGTTTGGCTGCTGTTGCTAACTGAATAATACAAGTAGTAACAGAGGCATCTACTCAGTTCCTGATGAACATAAGTAATTTCCATTATCTTAAAATGTGTAGGAGTTATGAATTATAGGTGCAGAGATTGCCCAACGCTTTTTCGTTATTATATCTTGTGTCAGTTGCTTATACATTTGCCAAAGTTTAATGCATGAAGTAAAAATTTCCTATGCTGGATACCAGCCTCTGGCTGACTTTGTTTTTGTTTTGTTTTATTTTTGTTTTTCAAGTTTAATCTAAAATGGTGCATCTCTTTCCAAGAGCAAGGTTAGGGGAAAGTATGTTATTTTGTCTACAGTAAACCAAATTCTTTCAAATGTTTCTTTGAGAAGATGTAGGACCTCCATGCATGGAAGCAGAGAATAAAATTTTGGCAAAAGGAGCCAACCAAACACCAGAAATTTACTTTTCAACACACTTGTGAAATTACTCCTAAATCTGGACCGTGTATAAGCACTGCTGTCTTTGCAGTTTGTACATGCTCAGTAGAGACTTGTTAAATTCTGACATCTAAAAATCCCATCGACGTTGGGCATGTCCCAGCTCAGAGCCGCAGAAATTTCTCTGTGGTTGGTCTCCAAATAAAAGGGCTTGTTACAGATTTCCTCTCAGCGCCTGCGAGACAAGGTCTGCTGTGTGTGCCTATGCAGCGAGGAGGAGAGAGAAGGGAATTCAATTTAAATATAGAGGACTAAAGAGAGCAACAGCAGTAAGAAGAGTCGAGTAAGAAGGAGTAAACGGATCATGGTGGAGCAAGCGCAAGGGCTGCGAGGCTGGACAGGAGGAGGAGGGCGCAGGGGATGGAGATGGTGGAGGCAGAGCCACGGTAGGTGGGAGCCCCGGGCGCAGGAGGGGAGGAAAGCGGAGATGTGCAGCGGCTCGGGCGCGAAGGGCCCAGAGGCAACCTTGCCGAGGACGGGCCCGAAGCGCCTGCCACCACGCAGCTGCGCTCCCTGCTAGACCTCCAGCATATGTCCCCAGCCCTCAGCCTCTACGTTCCTCCACCGCTGGCAAAGCGCGATGGGAAGACGTCTGTGTCAACAGTCCGCTCTGCTCTGGCTGATCAGCATAAGTAATAGGCTGCGTAGTGAAAGATAATGCTGTCAGTGAGATCCGGGCAGCGTTTTGTTGCAGAAGTTGAAAGCTATGGAGACAAAGACACAGAAGATTGTAAATTAAAGATGGTATCATAGGGCATTAGCTTCAAGGACAGCCTTAACACCAGTGTTTCTCAACTCTGAGCACTTTGCTTTGTAGCTTAAATGTTCTTGCAGCAAAGGTATTAATGTTACTGTTTAAATATAATGTACAATTTGTCACACATCAGGTAACATATTTCTACTATGTGGCCCTGGAAATCTTTACCTATATGAGTAGTGCTTTCTCTATGAAAAATTTACTGGAATTAATTGGCATCACTTACTACCTACTAACATACATGAGTAAACAGCTATTGCATGGTTTTGCCCATATAATATACTAGGCATACTGAAGTTAGTCTAGATTTGTGTATAATTCATGAAAGCATTTTAATATGGAATCTGCTACCTCTTGACTGCTCATACCTGTAATGTTTGTTGTTCAGATGTAAGTATATAAATACATTGAAATAGACATACATTCCAACAGCAAATGGGCATCTGTCTATGTCAAGCTTCATTGCAGCTATTTGGGGGTTTTGTATTTCTGTTTTTCTGACTATTGACATTGTTTTGATCTTCTCATGATGTAACTGGATCTAAAGCCAAAATAATAAAATAAAAATGTTACCCAGGTCATGCATGTTTCAGTATATTTATTCTGGTCTCAGGATATACATACTGTCAGCATCAAAACAAATTAGTCTGCAGTAACAGGAGAGTCAATGGTCTGATCATTTCTAAACAAAACTGGAGCTGGACTTTTCATGATGAAAAAGAAGCTTCCTTTTTACCTTTCAAGCTTTTCTTTTTTGTGTATGTAATTGCAAACTCATCAGGTACATAGAAGGGTCTGCTTATTAGGAGTGAGGTGAAATACTCATATTGCCAGTGTATTTAAGTGTGTGTAGAGGCAATCTGTGACAGAAGTCTGAAACCCAGAAGAGGTGAATAGCCATCACCTACTGCTATGAGACATTGGTCTGAGACATCCTCTTGCCAGATGCTATGGGAGCCCAGAGCATTTCTGATTTGGGGTTTCTGAAATCAAAGGCTAGCACACATCTCGATAATGACCAACTTTCTAATGATAGTAAAATGGGAATAATGTGGTACTGCAAGCAAAGGACAAATTCTGAATGAGAGAAAATGAGTTCAAAGTATGTGATTAAATAGTGGTAAGCTTAAGGTCTTAATTCTCATCTTACACTATGCAGAGCAGGAATAACTCATTTGTAGCCAGTGAAGCTACAGAGATGTAAAATGGCATTGGAGGAGAATCAGGCCATTGTTCTCAGCAAAACTCACTGATAAGACATTAATTACCAAAGAGAAAATGCCATCAAAAGGATTTTAAATGCTTTGCAGAGCTCAGGAGACAAACTCATTAAATACTATGTCATACGGGGAATTAGTTTCAAATTTGTGAATGCAGAGAAGGCAAATGCTGAACTGCAGATAAATGGATGATCATTTTGAAAGTCTATTTGGGAAGGCCTACTTTCTTTAGGAAAGGGAGCCAACCCCACACATTACATCCAGAGATGTGAAACAATTCCAGAACAAATAAATCACCCTGAACCTTGGTCCATCTTACACACTGAATCCCAGCCAACTGCAGTTGTTTAAGGTTTGTAAAAGTTCACCGGACTCTGTTTCCTGCTCAGCCTGTCCCCCCCTTCCTCCTCTCCACTCCCAATTCTTGTCTTAGGTCAAACTGAGCTTGGAAACAGAAAAGCTAAAACACCACTACAACAGCCTCACGTGCAGTCTTCCTAACTGGACATGTAATTAAAGTGCCAGAAATCTTACTGAAAAACTGGGAGGAAATCCCAGCTTCGGGCAAGTCAATGATAAAACTCTTATTTGACCTTTCCAAGGGCAAGGATTTAGCCCTCATCATCAAGTCTAGTTAGTTTTTGCAGAACCCAGTTATTGAGATAGGATGATCAAGTATTTGAAGCATCTGCTATATTTTTGAACAAAAGCTGAAGAGCCCCTTCATTAACCCTTCATTAAATCCAGCATGGAGGAGATAAAGCTTATTAATAGGCAAGAAAGGTGCAATATGCAGAGGAGCTATCAGTGAGCAACAGAGACCATCAGCATTGCTCCAGGTTGGGGGGGTGCCATGGTCTATGGGAAGAGACCCTAAGCTGCAATCCCTTTTCCATTTTGTCCTGTTCATGCTCCCCTAGGGACTCCACTGTTATGCATTCCTGCTTTCTCTCTCAGGCTCATGCCTGTTGAACAGTTTCCCTGTAGCCTGAACAGTCCCTTTCAGCTAGCCTGCTTGACGCTCAGGTTTTGGGGGTTTATTAGGGGTCAGGTGTGCCATTGAGAATTGAAAGCACAATGCCATAGTGTGTGTGTTCACAAGAGAGGTACCACTGCTGCAGGATCCACTGCATGGTATGTCTGCACCATGCTGCAGAGTGCAGGCCATGTCCATGTGTCCTCCTAGGTGACCCTCATGCACATAGGGGACTGAGGAGAGGGAGCCTCTAATATACCTCCTTCTGCTGCAGCTCCTTGGAGTTGCAGCCAGGTCAGCCTCATCTCACAAAAGCAAAGAACTGTCAATATCTGTTTTCCTTCAAATCCTGGAAGAGTCTGACCAAGCTCTTCCTCCCCCATCAGAATCTCCTAGCAAGTCTGTAATCAGGTCTGTCAGATCACAGGTTTCCCACTCTTTTGCCACATTTTGATTGCTCTGCTTGTGGGAGCATGTTCAGAGAGACAAAGTTGTTCTGCCTCATATGTCACCTGGTTTCCACCTGATGGGCACAGACAAAAGCACTGTGGCAAGACAGCAAGAGACAGAGCTCTCAGATCTGATGTCTGCATCCACTGTGTGTTGTAACATGCAAAGCAGGACAAGAAGATGTCCTTGTCACACAAGCCAGCAAATAGCCTGTGTTGCATGTCACTTAACTTAGGGCAGAGGCAAGATGGGGTGCATAGCCCGCTCATGTGACCAGGACAATATGTCCCTGACACCCAACCTGCATGCAACACTATCCCGTGATCTGATGGGGCGACTATGTTCCTGTCACAGGATACGGTGTGAAGAGGAATGTCCTTTCAAATGCCCCCTATATCTTCACTTTTTTCTGTTGTTGAAACCTGGCTACTTGAAGCTGGAGAAGGTTCAGACTATGTTTTTGGCATTATCAGATACTGATCACACTTTGGGAATGGTGGCAGAAGCTCAAAAGAATTATTCATATTCTTTTGAGCTGCCAAAGGGAACGTCTGCTGCAGAAGAGCAGGAATGGTTCCCTGGCTTGTGAGAGGATAGGTCTGCCAGGACAGCAACGGACTCAGCTGCAGGACTTGCCTTGTCACCCCCATCAAGCCCTGGACACCTGCAGTTTGGATTCCCAGGTGTCAGGAAGATTAAAATGTACATATCACTGGTTGTGATAACAGTTTCACTCCTCAAAATAGGGACAACTTGTGCATAGATCAGACACTGTTCTGATTATGTCTCTCAATGGATTGTGCTGTGGCCTCATGGATATCACTTCCAACTTGAGTGGCACAACAAGGCTGTCACCTTCCCTTTGCACATTGTTCTGGGTCATCTTCTGCTTATGGTATACTTAGAAGATTTCAGGACTCTCTTGTTTTATGTCGTCTTTGCTTTTCTACAGTTTGGATGTACTTGTTTGGAGAGTTGTGGCAGTCAATCCTGTAGTGTAATTCTGGGAAATAGTGCAGATGCTACAACCAGCAATTTTTTGGATGTGTTCTCCAATCAAGGAGATCAAGTCAGATCAGCTCTCTGTGACCACAGAGACTGTGTGAGCAGAATCATCAGAGGTGCAAAATCTTAGACAAAAAACAGAGAATGACTCACAGGGTGTCCAACTGCACACTTTGAGGAGGACGGAAGATATGGTTGTTCAGTTACAATGCTAGGGTTAAGTATGACTGTCCCTATGCAAGACTATGTTGTTCACAGAAGTGGCACCTTATCCAGCCACAATTACTTAAGACTGTAGATGACTGGGAAGTGCATACCATTAACCAGAGAGCTACACAGTAGGAGGTTCTTTAATACAGGGGACCTTTGACAACCTGAGTATGTGCTGACCTGACCTGTGCTATGTGTGATCCCACTGGAGGCAGCAAGAATGCACAATTATCAATCAGGGATGAATCCAGAGAAAGTACAAACCAGAGGACCAGCCCGACAATTCTTGGCCAGGTCAAAAGTCAAGACACATAATCAAAGGTCAGGAGAAGGCTTAGAAACAGTACAATTGGTCTATCTCCTTAAAAGTTGGATTAATTGCAAACACTGCCTAGAGTGGTCAGTCATTATGCTAAACCTACTCTCCAAGGCTAGCTGAGAGAATTTCCCTAACCAGCAACAGGTGGGGAGATCACTGGTGGAAGGAACATTTCTTCTGTGAGCAGTATTCTTTCATTTCAAATCTACATGGACTTTTTTAGTAATAAATTTATACTAAATCCAGGAAAATGTCAGAGATTTGCATTCACACTGTTTGCAAAGACATCTTTTTAAAATAGGGCAAAAAGTGGATTAGCAGTATGGAATAAAAAAGAATTAAAGCAGCCAACATCAATGTCATGGCTGCACTTCTGCAGTGTCCTATCACTGGGCATCAGCTTGCTGGAACTGTGTCCGTTCCAGAGTTTTGTTAAAATACTGCATTGGGAACAGTAATTAAACAGATTCTGATGATGGTTTTTAACACTTGCCAGCTGGCTCCCATCCAGTGTCAAAGCAGAAACATTGTGCAAACTCATGGTCAATGATGACTTTGATCTTTGAAGGGCTTTGTAGTAGTGGAAGGAAATGAGAAGATAGGAGGGAAGGAGAAGGGTGCAAGCACTGGGGAGAAAAAGAGTAGCATGAAATAGAGTGGAAATTATCTCCTACACCTTGAAAAAGGCAGTGGGTGCTTTCTTCCTTCTCCTCTTTGCTTTTGTTGGGCAGTAGACACATTCATAAATATCATCCTAAAGGCCGGATTTTGTTAATGGGAATCCATATGAATAACAGAAACTCCTTGAGCATTCCCATGTGTGTGCCATTGGGATCACTCTGTGACTGACTTTCCTTGCAGGATCAGGCCCTGCCAGCATATTAATGTGCAATACACTCAGAACTGTATTGAGTCCTTCAGGACAGAATGCAGGACAGAAGCAGCCCTATGAGGCTGAGAAAATCATGAACACATGTCCTATCACAAATATCTTCTTAGATATTGTCTGAAATGTTAGAAAAGCTCTTTAGGCACAAGAAAAGATGTTGCTTCTGTCAAATAAGATTCTCAGTTTAGGTTTCAAGGACTAGGGACAATGGACAACCAAGACTAGCATGAACGAGCAGCAGGGAATGTTTCTATAGTTCTGAATATAGTTAGTTCAAATTCAGTATGAATTTCCCACATTAAAAATTAGCGATAGATGTGAGGAAGGAGAATAACATTGTCTTTTTTAAACCCTAGAGAAATCCACATGGTTTAGGTAATAACTTTGCTGAAGCTTTGCTTCCAGGTGGAAGTCTAGCTGCTTCTTGGTTGGCAATGAAGCAACATTCCCATCTGATGCTGGAAGACCCTGGAGCACTATTGCATGATCTTTCAAGTGAAGCTCACTTCAGAGAGCTCAGCTAGTTTTAATCTCTAATATTCTTACACAATTCTTCACAAAAGTAGAATTGGCTTGGCAGTACAAGATACAATGCCTCTGTAGTAGCATAGGAAACCTGGAAGTCTTCAGATTAAAACAAAAAATCTTTATTTCCTTTCCAAAATCTTCACTAATGTGAGGTGGTGAGACTTCTGATTTTTCTCTCTTTCTTCTTTTGTGTAATAAACAGTATTTTAAATTCATTAACTTCAGCTGAAGGACACATTTAGCAGCACAGGGGTTTTGGTGTGACTCCTAAGAATTCCAGAGAAGAATAAAGTCCTTAATGAATTTTCTTCTGCTTTTGCATATACAAAAATTGCCGTCAGTGAGAATAACCTTTATTTTCATCCAAGGACTCCAGCAGACAACTCAGTTATGTAACTAACCTTGCATCAGCTGAGCTGCCGTAGATGTCAACAATCATGTGTGTGCCCTCCTCACCTGCTCTAATAGCAAGGTAAAACAACTCAGTATGAACTCTAATGAGACAGTTTCAAGCTAAAGCATTTTATTCCAGAACTGAATGACAGTAGCTCAGTTTTGTATCTGAGCCACAAGAAAATAATAAGCTTGAAAACGTAAGTGTAATATTTACAAGATAGCTAGACATCTAGCTGCTTTGAGAAGAGACCTTGTCCACACAAAACTAGAATGTAACTACAAGCAGTTGTGAATCAGTCTTGTGCTTCCTACCAGTCAGAGCCTGTATGGACATATTTAATTGTTTTAAACTGCCTCATAGCAAATAAATTGACATAGCTGTAAAGCAATTTAAGTGTGTGCAGCATTGTTCATTTGTTAATTAAAATCATATTAATTAATGAAATTTTTTGTGTTTATGCAAACCCATTACAAAGCTCTTCTGATAGTCCACCTTGAGCTCTGGCAGTAAAAACTGCCATGGAATTGAATCCCTCAGTAACAGCTGGAAACATAAACGCCGTGCACAGAAAAAGGATCCTGGCACTACCTCCACCATGGGTTTATTGTAGGATAATTTCCCATGCACTTCTCTAATGTGCCTCACACACTCTTGAGTACCTTTGCTTCTCAAATTTGTTTGGATGCAGAGATACACAGAAGTGCGAAAGGTAGGACAACAGGAAATCAGAGCTTTTTCGTCAAAATAACAGAGACCCTCCTACACATTCCTATTTGGTCTCCTTGTTTTGTAGGAAAGACGCCTCAAAGCACAGCAAGCCTAACTAAACATGCCCCCTCAATTATTACTGTAGTTCTGTGACAACACCCTTGCTCATAAAAACTGGAAGTCAAGAACAGCTAGCTGCTCCACTCCAACTAGCCACCATGTCTGGTCATTCGAACAGCAACAGAGCTAGCTGGAGCACAGGCAAAGTTAGCGGTTGCCTTGGAAGTTAGGTTGTGGGGCCAGCAAAAGGCTCATTTTGCTGGTGCTGGAGAAGGAGGGAGCTGGCTGCCCAAGCTGAGGTCAAGCAGGGCTTCCCACTGAGCCAACTCCTGCTGCCTCATGAAGAGTCAAAGCGGGTCAGGAGCTGCTGGAAGAGCAGCCTCTTCGCCCAGCACTCCAGTGCCTGCCCTACTCCTGTGTCGGCAGCAGCAGGAGCTGGCTGGACTGGGCTCAGGATGGAGCAGTCAAATTGTGCCCACTTCCCCAAGGAGCTGGGAGCCAGGTTTGCAGCCCAGACAAAGGAGTAGTTTTGCTGCAGGCTGTCCCTCGCTGCCTCCCAGGTGGCTGTCCTGGCACGGCGTCTCCCCACGTGGGCCCAGGATGCTGCTTCCAACACTGTGGAAAACTACCAATGCTGCAAGATTGCACTATAGCTAAGATATTTGCTTCCTGCATTTTTAATTGGATTTCTCCCAGGTAAATAAACACATGGACACACATACAGCAGAATGTTAAATAACTACCTTACAAGCCATTGGTTAACTACATCTTTCACAGATATGTGCAGAACTTACAGCTTTTGCAATAACAACAGGAGCTGATGATAAATACTACATCCTATCATGGCCTTCTACTCTAATTACAGTAACATGGTGCCATCATCGGCACTTTCTGAATATGTTCTTTTGTGAACAACCCTCCACCTAAAAATAAAGTGATCTCATCCTACATCTAGAGACACCGATGGTAGCTTCCATTAACTTGAATGAGTGTGGGGCTGCAAGCTGTTAAGCTCGTAACAGCTGCGTGGGAAGGCATTTATAGTCATTTATCCATCCAGAGCTGTTTTACTACGGCAAAATGTATTTTTGTTAGGTAAAGAAAACAAAGTAGAGATCTTGGATGAGAACAAGGGCCTATTTACTCTCAGCGCAAAAAGGGAAACGAGGTCAAGATTACTTTTTTACAGTCATGTGAAGTGAAGTCACTTTGCTACTGGCCAGCTGTGGTGGAAAAAGGGAGAAAGGGCCATTTATTGAACAGAGGAGCAAGGTCAGTCGTGCTGCTCTCAGCTGAGGTGAAATGCCACCACGAGAGCGTTCAAGGCTTATACGGGGTGTCAGAGACTGCAAAGAGAGCAAGGCAGGAGTAGGGGGACATGGGGCACACCTACTTAAAAACACTTCTGCCTCAGAACCTGGCAGCAGCCTGGGAGCCCCCAGCTCCAGCCTCTGCTTGATCACGAGTCTCCTGTGGGAAGCTGGGCCTTTGGCTGCGCACGGAGAAAGCGTTTTTCCACCGTGGGTGAAGAAACTGTGATCAGCTCCCTGAAGAGGGAGAGGCTGCCATCTAGAAGGAGCAATTCAAGCATACAGTAAACGCAGTACTCAGGCTTTGCTGTAGGCCTGGATACTTAGTACTTAAAAATGTACTTGGTACTTAAAAATGTTGTCGAGTCTACCTAGGGACTTGCCTTTGCATCGCAACAGGCATTAGGCCAGAACAAGACAAAACTCAATGGGACTAAGATGTCATTACAATCTTTCCTTACTTAAGCGTTATTTTTTGAAAGATGCGTGCATGATATGATGAAACCAGAATCACTGTTTTGCTTGAAAACACAGTTACCCAGGTTGCTGCAAGCCTTATTCTTCTGAAATGCTTCTCTGTCCATGTAAATGATGAAAGGGAGTTCCTAAGAGGTTTTCAGTCAAAGCTTAAACAGATTTTGCTCTTTTAGTTGAGTTTGATGGTTTTCAAGAAGTTACTCCTCCCTTAATGAGCCTCTGGGGATCCAGTTGTATATTTTTTCATGATCTGTGATGCACATATGTATCTACCTGGCATCCACCCAATCTTTTCAAAGATAAAGTGTGAGATGAACATCTGGTTCACACTATTACAATCTTTATTAAACTCTAATTTCTTCTCAAGAATAGCACCATCTGCCACAGCTCAAGTTCCTATTTTCTAACATGAATTTTTCTCCAGGAGTACATAATGAAATAAATCTTTAACAGTTACAGTCTCCAGAATTTCCTGAGATGAAAAAGAACAGTGACAGTAGTAGACCCAAGAGCTTATTTGCTTCAGGAATCCTACATTATTATTTAATGCTGGAAGAATTGGTATTATGAAGGATACTAGGAATATCCCTTCACTTTCAGAAGAATTCACTTAAGCATTTTGATAAGTCCATTGCTGAAGGGTTTGCTGCCTTTTCAGCAGCTTAGAGCACTGAGTCTTCAAGCCTTGGTAATCATGGTGCAGATTTTGCAAAATATCCCTTGCTACATGTGAAAATTTCAGAGAAAAGAGAGAGCTTGTTATAGATACATAGAAAGATAATTTAATCTTCACTCTAGTTCAGTTCCTGTCTTTGTGATGCCCATTAGTATCCAAAAGCCAGAAGAGAAAATACCTCTGAGTCAGCCGCACGCAGGACGGATGAGGTCCTTCCAGGGAACCTGATTCCCAGCCTTTCACATGGTCCTGAGTAACTCATTTCTTTTACATGACATTTGGAGATTTACCCCACTCGACTCAGGAGCTTGAGTGTCTAAAAGGATTATAGTCTCTTAGTCTCTAAGGTCCTCATACCTACCCTATAAATCAAAGCTAAATAAATTCTACTAGGAGACTAATTTAAATATGCTGTCTCTTGGTGTTCTCCCATCACATCAGTGCAAAGCTCTGTGAACAGAGTTCCTCCCCTGTGCTTGAGGAACACCTTATAACTAATGCCTTCATATGGTTTTGTGAAATGCAGAGTCCTTATTATTCCTGTTTAAAGGAGGGGCTACTTGACCCAAGGCTAGTCGCATAGTCGCAGCGTTCAGTGGCAGAGTTGCATGACTGCAAGCGCCTTGCAATTAGTCATGCATGCAGAAGATAGGGCTGAATGAACACATTTAGCCTGATTTCAAACCCCCTCAGGTACTGGCAGCTGAAAAGCCTTACGCAGAATGTGCTGTTGCTTGGCTCAGTGTTATTCTTAGGCTACAAGAAAAGGAGAAGAGAGACAGAGATGCTTCTCACAAATCAGCAACTGCAGCGAACCAGTCGCCCACCTCGTGGCTGGCACGGACTGGTTACTGTGGCACTCTGGCAGCGTCCAAAGTGTTGTACAGCACCCGTGTCTGGACCAGGTGAGCTGCTGAGGAACAGTCCCTTGCCACAGGGGGAGTACAGGCTCTTTTCATCTGAAAAAACCTTCCAAACCCTGAATTTACACCTGCCGAATGGCTGGTGTAAATGGCAGGAGAGAAAACCAATGAACTCCACGACCACCACACAATGACGCTTTCCTCCGCAGTGAAGTCTGAGCACAGCATCCTCCCACCCTCAGCTCTCTGTGATGGCAAAAAGTAGCTGCATTCACATTCATAAATTCTTGCTGCAAAATGTATTTTTTTGCTATTGACAGTGTGACGGCTCAGGCATTGTTCAGGCTGTGGAGCAGCACCGTACGAAAATACAGGTACTGAGGCTGGGGCTGATGCTGTTCTCGATGAACCTGCTCTTTTGAAGTGCCCTCCTCATATCGTGAGCGATCTAACAAAGCCTGTAATCTGGCACTGCCTTCATATATCTTACAAGAATATGCTAGGTTTTATGGTCATGACAACAACCAAAAGCAATAAAAAAATACCCGTCCAAGATACAACTCCCCGGTGAAACTGTTAGAGAAATTTCTACATACTATACTTCAAAAGTTATTTATTTCTAGTCCAGACCTACTCTTTGAAGAATATTAGAAAGATGTACCATAGTGGCAACCTGCTGGATGAGCAGTATGCCTTTTTAATGGAAATCAGATTAATCCCAAATGTTCTAGCCAACATAAGTGTGCTTTAAAAAACGCTGGAGAGAGAGAAATTGTTCAGAGGATTTTCATTAAAGCTATGACTTAGTGAGTGGAGGTTCTCACCTATATTAGCTTTTCAATAAGTTTCCAAAGAATAGGGGATAGGTAGGTAGTAACTGAGATTAGAGAGAGTGGTCTGACATAAGGAAGCCATAAGTGTCTGCTCATCCCGCTGTGGCCTTGGGAAGGTACCTGTGATGCAGCTCTGACCTTAGGGAAGCTGGAGGTTTTCCTGCAGAAGTTCCCCAAATCTAGGCACCTGGGAAGAGGAATCGATGAACATCTCATAGAAATGGATGCCAGCAAGAAGGATCCAAAGGAGACCCAGGTGGTCCATGGCCCAGCAAATGATGACTTTTTCTTAGAGATTTATAGATTTCAGAAGTGTTTGCTTATGCAGTCTTCATTCCTTCACTCTAGTACCAGAATCAGCCCTTGAATGTCTTCAAGAGGGACACTAGGTAGCTCCTCTCTTGGCAGATAAGGGAGGAAGATGTACAGACACCACAGAGAAATAGAGGCTTCAGGCTCATTTTCCCATTCCTCTGCTGCCTCTCCGGACAGCTGGTTCCTCTGTGTAGGTACAGAGCATTCCTACCAGTGGTTTTAGCTACACCATCTGGAAATGAGGCCAAAACCACTGCAGGCCTAATGCCAGGGTAGCTCCTCCAGTCATGCCTATTGTGTAAAAGCCCTGCTGCTGCTGCTGTTACTGCTGCTGCTCCTGTTGAGGAGGAGGAGGAGGAGAAGCATCTTGCAGAGCAACTGGGGGCTTCTGGCAGTACAGGCCAAAGGGGCTGGGTTGCAATGTCATATCTGGTGTTAAAACAGAAGAAAAAAAAGGAGAATGGAGAAATTTGCTTCAAGATCGCAGGAGATTACTGAGGACTGACTTAGTTGTTAGCTTTCTTACCAGAGGCAGCAGTGGCCAGTCTTACAGCCCTGTGCTTGGCGGTAGCTGTCCCGGGAGCCCCGGACTAGCCGGGTACTGCTCCGACAATTGCTCAGCTGGGTGCTCTGCAGAGGTGGAGGTCAGAGGTGGAGGTCGCCTCTGTGTCGCCCTCCAGGTCAGAGATCAATCCCATGGCATTACTTAGAAAAGAAGAGTGAATATGTAACCCCAGTTATGCAGCCAAAATTCCTTCTGTCTGTTAAACAAGCTGAAATAGGCATCCAACGCCACCTGAGCTGCCACGTCTAAGAACTGCCTGCAAGGTATGGTTGTGCGGTTACTACCATTTGATGAATTTACACCACAGTTTTAGATACTCCAAGTGTGAAAAACGCAACTCAAAGCTAAAGTCCTTAGGATTTATTTCACAGCCATCTTAACACTACATGGCTCCTGCTTTCAGGCAAGGCAGGTGCTAGAAGGTGAAATCAAGGTGCGGGGCATTTCATCACATAAACAACACTTTCAGCTAGGAGCATTTTTTTTTTCAGAACCTATGGCCAAGCGCATGCACAGAATGATGAAACCCAAAGTGACAAACTGTAAACGTGTTCACTGAGTCATTCGCCTGAGCCGCTTCCATATACAGAGCCAGGAGATTAGGGGAACTTGCTGCACTGTATAATTCTAAAGGGGAATGAGAAGTTTTAGCTTATTGCCTCAGGATAGTTTGGTTACTCTGTAACTGCATGTAGCAATTCTAAACCAAAACTTTTCACTAGGTACAGCATGCTGCATGGGGACATCCAGCAATTTACAGAAGAAAGTCTTGTAGCATTTAATGCACAAATATCTCTTTTCTACAACCTATTTTCATTTTATGGAAGAGAGACCCCACTTCCTGAATTTTTAGACTGTCTTCCTAACATGATCAAATTACCATGATTGCCAGACAACTATTTTAAAAGGTCCTAAAAACACTTTTTAAAAGTATGTTATAATTTTATAGTGAATTCCTGTTGCATTTTGAAGGTTTTGTAAACACTTTAAATAACATGCTTTTAATCTACTCAGAAAAGTAAACAGTGTTTGTTTTTAGCTATTCAATGTGTTTGAGCCACAAGCTTTTTTCCGAATGAGCGGCTATGGGGGTTTGTAATGCAACTCAAACCAAACACCAGGAATATAAAATCACACTTGTTCAAACAGGATTAGAGAGTTTATTCTAGCAGAGTTTCCAAGAATTTCAAAGAGAAAATAGCATTTATTTTTCATTTAGGGAGGTGGAAAATATGTGATAAATGAACAACGATTGTACTGCACAGGATCCCAAAGGTACCATGCAGTCCACATTCACGCCGAGTGGCAGGTCAGACACCACCATTCATTTCTCACAATCTCTCAGCCTTCTGCTGCTCTTTCTAGCTCTGCCTTTGCTCAGCAATCACCTTCGCTGTATTTTATTAACACAGACTGGAAACCAACAAGGAAATAAAGCCTATTTCTGGAGTACAATAGTTGATGAAAAACATAACTGCTCTTGGCTTCCTCATGTAGGTCTTCTGCAGGTAGTATATAACAAATGATGATAAGGAGAGGTTTCTTTGTTCTGAAATTTGGTTTATAGCCACACAACAAGGCACAAAACCTCAGCCCTTACTTGGACGATCGCTCTCGCTCCCGTGGACATGTCACTGAGCTGAAGGACACTTCTCCCTCAAACTCTTCCTGCATCTGCTTCCCTGCTGGCCCTCCCAACGCCTCCTTTAAATGTCTTGAGCATCTTCTCTTTGCCACGGTTTGCCAGCAAAGCTTCCTACCCAGTCCTGGAAACATCCAAAAGCGTGGGGCAACAACCAGCCTCTGTCTGCTTTCAGCTGTGTGGCCATGCAGGGTCGCGCTGTCCTCTCTCCCCTCTGCCGTGGCGTGGAGACCAAGCCAGCGCGGCCCTCGTCCTGTGGCCAGGGGCTCTCGCTGTGAGCCTGAGGGAGCTATCAGAGTGCCACAGAAAGGGACAGCAAAAACCTCTGATGATTCAAAATATTAGGCAACCCAGAGAAATCACTGCAGCCTCCCCTAGAAGTATTTTCTAGGTAATGTGGTCTGCGTTTCCTTTAATAATAAAGCCGGAGTTGTTGCTAGGAGCTGTTAATATTTAGACCCGGTTTGTGGTTAGCGGATCAGTTTGTAAGCCCGCACCAAATTTTTAAAATGTAGTTGTTATTCATGAGTATTCACCGAATTGCTTGGACAGATGATTTTCAGATTATGGATTGTGCACAAATTTTTTTGTTTCAGCTACTCACTATTCATTACTTGCTTTGCGTGATTGGCGATTTAAGTGACACTGTGTCATTTCTGATCCCAGATTAGATGGCTGAAGTATTTTAAAGAGAAGAGGAGAGAACGGCATGTAGAAAACAATGCATTTCTGCTGTGAAGACACATTCGTTCTACCATTCATGAAACTTCCAAAAGATTTCTCTAGGCATCAACAGTTGTCCAGATACTGTCAAAATATCAGTAATATTATTCTGCAGTCTATAACAAACTGAACTCAGGGTATTTAAAAAAAAGTATCAAAAATAGAGATTTCTTGTACCATTTAACTAGCTTTATGTGAGTCTATATACGTGTGCATGTTTGTTTAGGGAGTATGTGCAGATGCACAAATACAAAAAGAAAATATTTATCTCGTGCAAGTACTGCATGCACTAAGAGTTTCTAGGCTTCTGCTGTGAAAATGCATCATTTTGCAGCCTTTTTGCAGAGTTCAAAGAAAAGTTCAGTGTCACCCACCACCATACAAAATCTCTGAATGTGCCCTTGATGTATTGCTCTGTTACCAGCCCAAACTCCTGTATTTTTATTTGTCATTGTTTTCCTTAATGTCTGCATTCAAAATCTAACATTTAGGCCTTGTGATGGTACCTAATTCCTTACTTCTGCTTTAATTCAGGATGCTGTGGTGCTCAAGAGAGCTTGGAGAAGAAGAGTGAAAATTTATGTTCTCATTTAAAGTTATTACCATCAACAGAAACCCTAAAAGAAAACAGAAATATCCATTTGCACAGGTATTTCGAAAAGCAGTGATACTGACACCAGACATCTGAGTTCAGTGCTGCAATACCTGAGTATTTCCCGGGCTGGCCGCTCCTCGGCTCTTGCCCCGAGCGCTGGGCAGCGGTGGCCCTGGGCAGCTTTGCAAGTGCTGAAAAAGCAAAATTTGCCAAAGAGTCCTCATGCTAGCCTGTCCCAGCTAGTTTGGTTTTTGTTGTGCTTGCTGCCGAGGGCTCCTTTTCCCCTTCTTTGATGGCTTAATAATCACATTCATTTGACCAAATGTGGAGGAGTTTGTTTAAAAGCAGCAGGGAAAACGGATGACTCCACAGGAAAACTTCAATACTGAAGAGTTATCAAATATTTTTGTCACGGGGTAGAAAGATTGCCCCATACAACTTGCAAGATTATTTTGCGGGAACACTACATATAAGGGTAATATTAGGCAATAATCGTATTTTTAGCAACCTTTTAAGAAATTTAGCAGCTGGAAGCGAGGAAGGGGAATCAATACCATGTGACTCACTGTAGGACTTGCTTAGTAGGCCACAGTTTGGGATGCTCTCTGTTACCAGTAGCTATTTCAGCACCACTCTCCAGGGCCACACCATGAATCATCTGGCAACAACGCGTAGTACATGCTCATCGTTACCATAACTTCCTTAAAAATCTAGCTGTAATGGTAAAGTTTCGCAATAGCATTCTGAGATTGCGTCTCAACCTAGAAAATATCCTTGCCTGTAAATGTAAGGAGAAGGAATTTTTTAATGAGAACTATTTCTTACCTGGCCTCATGGCACCCTAATGACGCCGGAGGTGACACCATGAAGTCTGTGGCCCCAAACAATGACGACGGAGTAAATTAAACCAGGTAATTTCTCCTGCTGTAAGCCCCTTTGCAGTTTTTAAATCCTTCTTGCTTGGTTACTTTTATTCAAGTGAGAGCAATGTAAACTCACGAATAAATTACTGAGCATTTTGGAAACAGATTTCCAAACCTTACAGCCAGCTGATACAGCCAATTATTTACATAATATTGAAGCAATGAGATTCTCACTGTTTTTGTTGAGAAATGGAGGCCTTGGATAATTACAGAATTTATTTTTGTCTTACACAAACTGCCAGCACTCAATGCCCAGTTGCTAACAGCACTGCCTTGCAGAAGCCAGCACCACTGTGGGGGGCTGCAACCAAGAGCTGCAGACGGGGCCGGGACCCGTTGAAGCCGTTGCACCGTCCTTCTCCAGCTCCTGTTTCCACTGTACCTGCCTCCCATGTGTCTTCCCAACCAAATCTCTTTTTGTTCCCGCTTGTGCAGCAGCAGGGGTCTCGGATGGCTTTGGGACAGCCCCAGCAAGCAGAGGGGCAATGTGGGAGCTGCGTCCCACCGCCTGCCCCTGCATCACCTGCGCACCCACGGTCTGCATGTGCCGCTAGTCATGGCAGAGCAGCTGTCATATGGCAAAGTGATGTGAGGACAGGTAAGGAGGGCTGGTGGAGACAGAGCTTTCGGGCTCCAGCAGATGTTCAGGCTGCTTGGGCGCAAGGTCCAGCCTGCTACATGACAAATTACCACTCTGGCTCCTTTTTTATAATTTGCAAATATTATACCCCTTGCATCCAGCTATTGCTCATGTATTTTTTGGATGAAAGCCCTGGTATGGTAGGGATTGCACCACAGTGAGAGCAATTAAAATAAATGAAATTCCCCTCTTTTGCAGCCGGGTACTACGATATATATGGTACAGACCACTGTGGCCTCCAACCAAGCCCTGACACAACAGATCGGTTGTGGACAGTGGCAGCCAGTTAGGAACAGCATGAAAGCTTTTAATTCCTGCCTTTTATCATCTTATTTCATCACCTTGTCATTACTGAAGCATGATTTTATTGGTAAATTTGGGGAACTAGTAAATAACACTGTGCATTGAAGTGGTATGAGTTAAGCATGGATAATGTGAGTGGGCTGCAGTCTTAAATACCTCTGTACACAACAGACGGAGGCAGGCGATGGGCACTGTGATGTTTGCATTTTTTTGTTTAAACTGCCGCAGGTTGTGTAGTTCATTTGCAACTAAAATATCAAAGACAAAATGGCCCCAGGAATACAATGATTTTTGACCGTGGCAGCGAAAGACAAGAACGTTGTAATTTCAGTGAGTGTTACTCACAACCTCTTAGTTATCAAAGGAACCACACTATTTAAAGGTAACTAATGGATAAAATATGAATAAAGATTAAACTACAAAGGCTAAAAAGGATTATTTAGAGCACTTCCATTATGCAGAGTCCTGCCATTAGTATTTAGACACTCATGAACACTTACATAACTACAGCTTATTTTTAATGGTCTTCTGTCTTGCTTTGTTAACAGGCTGACAAAATGTAATTTAGAGCTGTAAGCTGTGAGCCCCACATGGAGAAGAAAAGCCTATAATTCATATCGTGCTTTGGCTTTTAAGGCTTAGGAGACACTGGTGATTGTATGGCAGAATGCAGTTTGCAGGGCAATATCCATTTACATGCCATTCTAAACCTTCAGGCTACAAGAATCACTGCAGAGTGCCTCATCAGAAAAGAAAAAAAGAAAAAAAAAACACTTTAGCCACAATTGAACTGTCATGATGGCAAATTAATTCATAAGGTAAGAGGAAGACAAGAAACCCTGGATCCATCAGAGGGACTACATACCCACTGACTTTGTCAGGTCTCAGGCTTCACTTTACATCACTGAATGGTCATTCCAGGTTTTCTTCTCGCTCCATCATTATAAAACTACAGTAGGGGGGCAATGAATCAGATCCAGTGTTTCCCAGGCACAGAGAAAGGCAAGCAGAGCAGACATTAAAAAAATAACGTTTTTGTAACTATTAGGAAATCAAGGTTAATATTTGTTTTCTCCTCACTCAGCCTGAGGTTAATAATTATTAAGCCTGTTTTGAGAAAGGCAGGGCTAGGGCTTGACCTACGTTAAGCATGCATGTCACAAGTAATTAGCCAGAATTGTATCTGATGTGCTCCCTAAGGACTCAATTTGGGTGACAAGCTGCTGAGGTGCAGCTGGAACACCTTAGTGATTTTATACACCTCTAATTTGCATTGCTGCAGCTATTTTCTGGTCAGAGGCACTCCTCATCCATTAATGTCCTTAGCTGTTCCCTGAGGGAACCCTTCACACCCTGTGTGCTCTCTGGCCCTGAGCATGTCTGCAGCCTATTGGCAGGACCCAGGGCAGGTTGCAGACAGAAACAGCCACAAAGACTTCTTCTGATGTTTAATAAATCTCAAAGGCCTCGATGATGGCATCTAGTGCTCCAATTCCTTCCCTTCACATCCAGTCCCCCTGACTACTTCCATAACCACATTTCTCTTTTATGCTGCTTCCAGGCGAAGGACTCTACAGAAATCCAGTAACTGATATGCAAGATGAGCCAAGGCCTGGAGGAGAGTGGGATGGGACTGGTACTGGCATCACCTTTCCACACACATCACCCCAAACATGTGACACCCTCAAGGAAATCCAACATAATGCCAAGCTTTGCTCTCATTCCCCTAGCCCCAGTGTGAGGAGGCTTCTGTAGTAGTGGCGAGGTGGGAGCAGTAGATTGAGGACACCAGGACAAAGCAGCTGCCAGCAAGGAGGGTATCCTACCCCCCACCCAGGGCTCAGGGCTGACTCAGCTGCCGAGGCTGAGGAGCACAGCTGGAGAGGGGCTAGAGTGTCTTGTCACCTCCCTCTCAGCTAGTCCCCTCACAAGTGATTTCTCTCCAGGGGCAGAGTGGGCCCTTAGCTCCTTGCCTGCAACACGTGTTGCATTCATCTCCAATTTCACAGTCACACTTCCTTTCTCTGAATTTCTGTATATACAAGTATATCTTTCTATTCCGTGTCTGTGTCTAGCAAATGTTGACTTTATTCAAGGATTGTAAGAAAAAGTGAGCATAAAATGTGGTCATCTCTTCTGCCTTCATCTGTTTTTATGCACAGTCAACATCATCTACCATCAGAGGTTGAACCTATCGCTGCACTGCATCCTAATATCCAGCCTCTTTACCTGAGCTGTCAACAGACTCCCACAGTGGCATGTAGGTCTGGCTCTTGACGTTATCTCTGGGTAAGATCTCAGACATTATCTCCCTTGTCCTCTTTCTGAATCTTCTAAGGAACGGAGCAGGCCCCTGGCTCAAAACAAGCCCCCTCTTTAACAAAAATCCAGAGCCTGGGCTGCTGGGTCATCCTTTGCTTTATGGACCATCAGCACTGGCCAGCTGGGGAAAGATCAAAATGGTGCAGGGCCCACCTTGAGGCAGGAGCCCTTCCTCCTTCAGCCCTCTTCACAGGCATTCTCAGATGGTTTTATGGAACAGATTCTCAATTTGTTTTATGCAGGCTTGGCAGTGACTGCTTTAGTCAACATCTTCCTCCTGTCCACCATGACTGGCTCCCGAGAGGTCATAGACATGACTATAGGCTCTTTGATCTCCCAGGCCTTCCTACCACCTAGTGCTTCCCAAGCAGGCATAGGTGTTCCACACATGCCTGAGGCTTGGCTGTGTCTCTCACTGCAAAGTGCAGCTATCACTGATGGGCTGTGGTGGAGACCTTAAATATGTCTCCATTACATTGGTTCCTACTGCTGAGGCAGTGAGGGCACTGCATAGGTCTACTTTGCTGGAGTATTTCTTAGGAAAACAGCCATTTAGAAGATACTTGGTGCTCCCACAGCTTTGCCAAATCAATAGCTAGGAAGGTATAGCCCATGTCTGCAGGCAAATATTAGAAAAGGCCTGCTAAGTGTGGTAGTAGGCTAAAGAGAGGGAGTAGTGGCCTTACAGTATGAGCAAATTGCTACAGTATTCAGAATAATCTTGGTAGGTTAGTGTAGAAGAGGAATGGGCACCCACACTACCTACAGGGGCTCCTGGAGCTCCAGGAACTCTGAGTACTCTAGTACTCCAGAAGTACTCTTTGCCTGAAGATGTACTCAAGATTTTCCTAGGAGTCCATTACTTGGGTCATCCTAAACCTTGCCTAGTTCATTCAGGGAGCCAGCTCAGGGGTTTACTGTTAAGAGATGATGTGAGAGTTGCTGGGCTGATTCTTCCTAGGTTTCTGCTGCTAGCAGGTAACATGGGGATCTCTACAGGACTGACTTTCTCTGTGATCCACTGTTGCTACAGAGAAGATGGTAGGCTGATGGCTCTTTGGTGTTGTTAATGTATGTTGTATCTATGTGAATCACAACCATCATTCTGCTAGTAAGATATAGTGTATGAAAAAGTGGCTGTGAGAACCAGCCACTTCAGCTGTGACCATTACTAACTTCATTCTTCGGCCTTTACTATAAAGGATAAAGCCTACCTATCCCAGCTTTTTCTGATCCTCAGCTTATCATCTTTACTGAGAGGAGCTGAATCTTGAAGACATTTGTAATAGCGTGTTGTGTAAGCCTTACTTTTGAGTTTTGGGGTTTCAATATCCAACTAGAAACTGAAGATCTTGATGGAGATGAGTGAAAAAAAAGTGGAAAGACTGGAAGACTCAGGTCTAAACCATGACAAGCAAAGGAAAACATTCACTGCAGACTTAAACTTACAGAGGGCAGGCATTGCTCTGGTACTGTAGTTCCACAGCAGACAATCCAAAAGGCTCTGTTCAGAAAAGGACGTCAGGCAAAAAAGCTCAGGGAACCGGAAGTGATAGTTTACTCAGAAATGGCACCAAACTGCATTCATTGGGAAAAGCCACACTGGCTGATATTAAGCTTGTCATTTGGAAACACAAGGGACACAACAGCCTGTTCATGTATCAAGAGCATTATGAAGGGTTGATATCGTTATCAACCAGGTACCAGCTCAGAGGACGGCTGGCTTGAAGAAATGGAGCAATGGTGCAAGACAGGATGAATGGACTACTGTCCTTAAAGAAAGTGGAGTACCTCTTGGACTGAAGATGGAAGAAAGAGCATGAGGGCCTTGCTCAGATTGTGTAAGGATGTCACCTTGGGTGGGCTTGTTTTCTGAGAAATGGCATCAGCTTCTCCAAATCCCAGGAGAGAGGGGAGGAAACACTGCTGAGAGAGCTATTCTGCTTGAGAAGACACAACAGTAGCCGGTTGATATCATTGCACCTGAGAACACGACATGACATTACGTAACTGAGCTAATGAACTTACTTCCAAATGACAACAGAGAAAACTTTCAGGACCAAGCAATAATTGGAGACTGTGGATAGCAGCAGTGCTTGGGCAGCTGCTCCCCGCCATTTGACTAGGGGCATGGATCATAAGAGAAATACAAATTCTCGAGGGGAAGAAAGTGACGAGAAGTTCCTTAGCCCACACTGATAATTTCAGGGCATCTCAATGAAACATGGTGAATTACAAGGTTGTTGCAAGTGCTTGGACTTCTGTTTTGCTAATAAAAAAAGTTAGTGGCTTTTTAGTCAGGCTGGGCTGGGAAAGGAAGATGGACATAAGCCTACAAGATTCACGCAGGAGGTAATTGCTGTGGTGTGCAATGGGTCGTGCTACCCAGTGATAAGTAGTTAAGCCTCAGACTCAACAGAAGCAGATCTCTGCTGATTCTATTGCTGTAAGTGGTTTCTAAGCAACACTTCTACAACCTGCCTATATTTATGTATATATAAATACGTATACACATCAACACTTCTACAACCTGCCTATATTTTTATATATATAAATATGTATGCGTCTCACTCCAGTACAGGATGACAAACTATGCAAAAGTCATGGGTAGAGTGGCTGTGGCCCAAGTACCTCAACAGAGAGTGACTGGACCAGGCAAGCAAAAGGAACATGTGAAGAGATGCTGGGGACTCCACTCATTTTAAAAAGGGCTCTTAGGGAGGTGATTGTCAGTGCTGTTTGTGAAGACAAGCTTGCTCATTAAAAACTTGATGCTGCTACTAATGGGTAAAACCAAAATTTCTTTCCTATCTATTGAAGTCTGTAGAAGTAACATGGGTTAGCTGACGTAGGGAGGTCATCCTTGTGAAATGGTAACACCCTATCCTTGCTAGATAAACTCAATTTAGGGATTGTCTAAGCAATCCTACAGATGTGTACAGAAGAACACATATTCTTGCTACTGAACATTTCTGTTACTTAGGTAGTACTAAACAGGAAAATTATTTAGATTTTCTAAGCAAACAATTACAAAGAAAATCAGAAAAATTGCTGCTGCTTTTAGATTTTCCTGTAGCTCTTAGGAACTCTTGAAAGCCATAGAAAATCATAATATTAATCAGCTATATTTAATATTTACCAGCTGGTAAAGAATAGCAATGCATTAAGCATACTGTTCAATAATGTTCTGCTTGTGCCCATAGAGTTTTGAAGTAAACTATTTTAAAGAAATGTCTCTTGGTGCCCTGCAGTGGATGGAGTTTTTGCTATGAAGGCTTGATCCAAAGCCCAGAGATGCCAATGGAAACAAACTTGTATGCTGTTTAATAAATTTTGGAACTGCCAAGGTACTGACTGGAACAGGCACCTTTATTCATAACAAGAATACTTCTGCTGTAGTAACACCTACTGGACAGTGTCATTCATTTAAATTCACTTTTGTCTCATTATTCTTAATGGAAGAGAACTCCATTAAATATCAGATGACAGATCAATAATTTGTAAATTTTGTGTGCTGCAGAGAGCCTTCTGCTCATTTCTTGCATGGAGCATTTGTCGAAGCTTCAACTGTTTATTTATTTCCTACAAAACCCATAGACTGGAAATTCAGATTTTTAAATTGAACATAATTCTTCCAAAACAGCAGGATAGCCACAATATTCCAGGCAAAACCATCTGTAGCAACAAAAATGCAACATAAGACCCAGTCCTTTTCATTTTCTAAACCCTCAGCTCTGCAAAAGGGATATTCTTCACTAACCTCTTGCTTACTGGAATTGTGAGTCTGGATGGGTCAGTCACATTGGTTTAATGTGCTTCTTAGAATACAAAAAAGTTCAGCCACAGGAGACACCTCGTCATCAGCCTGTCAAAGAAGGACTTTTCCATGGCATGACAGCTGTGACTTTGTTCTGCCAATCTGGATTTTTAACCTCTTTCCTTACTACAGGCTGGACACCAAAGAATGGGGATTATTTTGGTGCTCTACCTACTAACAGGTTTCAAAGATATTTGACTTTTTAAATTTCCCTTTCCTTCATATCTCCTTCTTTCTTGGAGGTCACAGCGTGGTGACTTGCTCTCCGGTGTCAGACCTCACAAATCAGAGCAAGCCCAAGCTGTCCTAGGTGGCCAGAACATGTGAGATCTCTCTTCTCATAAGGTCTGGACACTAGCTGAGGTGTCCTCATAGCACACTCTTGAAGCTTAACAGACTGTAGATGGCAAGTTGAGTCTCCTTTTGGGAGAAAACTTGGATTTGAAGTTCATGAACTTACCTTGAGTCCAGTTCTTTAGGCTTGCAACAGGCAATTCTACCTTGGATTTCACCAGTCTTGAGCCTCTGCAGGGTCATTTCCTTGGTCATTTCCTTGAATTTACACATGCTAGTGTCAGGGCTGTGGCTAGAGGCAAATAATTGATTCCTTGATGTTCTTACAAACTAACAAAAAAATCATTGCAAATGCAATTGAAAAAGAATTTTCAGTCTCCTATCAACTTTCACCTTTTCATGCTAGATGATTCTGGCTTCAAATCTTTTTCCTAAAAATGCTCCAAAAATACCCCCTCCCTTAAAAATCAGGTAAATTGAGTAAGAAATAAATGCATAGTTGCTACTTAAAATAAATGATCATTCTAATAAGGGAAATTTTAGCATTAGCTCAGTTTTTATTTCAAAAAAAAAAAAAAAAAAAAAAAACACAAGTTAGATCAAAGAAGGGAATACAGACACTTTTCTAACACACAAAATACAGGAACTGATTTCTCTTTCCTTTTCACCCGGGTGGTGTTCTCCTGGATGAGTACAGTATCAATAAGCAGAAAAGATAACTTACAGATTCTGGTGAAACCAGGTCCTGAACTGCTGCTGTCAGCAGGAACGCTGCCATTCGTTTCTATCTGCCTAGGAACTGACTTTTATACATGTATTTTCCTTTAAAGTAATTGCACAACAGTTAATTGTTTGTGTGTGTGTGTGTATGGGTATGTGGACCAGATGCACAGATTTGCGGACCCAAGAGAATTTCATTGCTTTCAAAGGATGTGATGTAAAATTTGGTATGCTAAATTTATTTCTTCCCAGGCAACTGCGTACAATCAGTTCTAATAGGAACTAGACACTTCCTGCACGTCTGTTTTTTAATGGAATCTAGTTTTATAAGGGCCATATTTAGCTTTGCATCCTCTTAACTGTTAACTCTATTATCCTTTTAAGGAAGTCATTAACTATTCACTAAACACTCTTCCTACGGTGGTTTTACAGTGCATGCACATTGAAATGGCGTTCTCTGTGGACTAAACAGCTCTTTACAGTGAAAGAATCAGTGTGTGCATATGTAACTAGAATAAATGAGGAGAACCTCTAAAGATATATTGGCACAATTAGCAAATTATTTCTGCTTGTCGGCCTTCCAACAGCTCCTAACACAAATTCATATATTTAAACAATTTCCTTTGTACAATTGATCCTGGGATTATCGCTCATACCTCCCTGAAATGATATTTTCAGTTACATATTCACTTCAGTTTGGAGGAGAGAGCTGATTTTTGTATCCTGACAGGTTTCGCGTTTGCAGCTGATGCAGTTTTCTTCGGTGCGTCATTCTGCACTAGCTCCTACACTTCACCTCACTCTGTTCCATTGGGTTTTCCACACACAAAGTGGAACCATCAACTTTCAACCCAAATGGTCTATTTTAAGATTAAGGGAAAATAAAAAAAGGAAGATGATAGATGAGCAATAGATGACATCTCCATGATGAAATTCACTGCACTTCCTCTTCTGAAGTGGAAGCTGGAGGCTGCCTCTGGTAAACAGGAGGTTTGTTTAAAGGCAAGTGTACGGCAAAGAACATAACCCTTGTACCTGCCACAGTCTTGTTCTATGAAGGGTTTGCACGGTAGTTTTAAATCCAAAAAATATAATACAGAAATAAACAGTCTGTACTTCCTATTAGATAAAGATATCATTCTCTGCTAAACCACAGGTTAGCTTTTTGCTCTACCTCTTACGCACGGATGACCATTACATTCTTCATTTACCTACATTCACTTCCTTTGCAAATCCAAAAAGTAGTAATTCTTATTTTCCAAATTATATATTTTCTTCTTGTGCTTTGTCGTCCTCACTCCCTCCAGCTGAGATTCCTGAAAGTACGTTAGTGCTCATCCAAACAATTTCAGGCGTTCCAGTGTCACAAAAACTCCCCTTTCCTACTCTTCAGGACAGAGCTTCAGGGCAGTGGAAAGGAGGTGACAAGTTTTGTCTTTAGTCTGGCCAAAGGACACCTCATGAATTCTCAAGCTCCACGAAGCCAAGAGGCCACAGCACATCCTTCCTCTGAAAAGTGCAAATTCCAGGAAGCTGATATCTAGGGAAATCCAGAGCAAAACATGCAGAAACTTTCTAGAGACTTTTTCCTTCATCTCCATTTTCAAGAGGCATGACCAAATTATCAACGTTTTTAGCCTAATTTGGCAGCCATTTAAAAAAATTTTATTTTCAACATCCATGTAAACAAGATGGTGGGTTTTTTCCTCCTTCTGAGAGAGAAAAAAAAATAAAAAGGATGATGTGTTTCCAGGAACCTAACAAGGAGTAAAAGTGTCTCTAAACCTTTTGGAGTAATTTGGTGGCTCTCCAGCAAATATGTGTCTGTTGTCCATAAAGTTTTGGCTGTTCTCAGGTGTTTGCAGGATTTGGGCCTTTATGAGTGAAAAAACGAATAATTAATTGATCCCGGTATGCCTCAAAACATATATTCCCGAAGGACTGATGTAAGAACAATAAAAAAGAAGTTCTTGAATTATTACAGAAGAAATGGAAAAACTGCCTTTCAAAAAAAAATCCCATTTGTGTTTTTGGAAATAGTCAGGGCTTAATTTTTCAAAGTTTCTAATACTTTTTCTTTTGCTGCTTAGCAAATACATCCCCCTTATGTAGCAAGTAAAATTTCGGAAATGGAAATGTGTGCACCAGACATCTGATCTAACTCGCAGAAAAGCCATCATCTGTATATTAGTCTTTCAGTGGCATCTGTGGAGACCTCATTCACAGTTAGGACCCCGCTGAACACGGCCTTGCATAAACTCACTGAAACACACAGAGCCAATTTACTTTTAAGAGCAGAAGTATACAAGTAGTTATTATTATATATTACAAAAAGGATGTAGAAAATAGCATACTGATTAAGGAGCAGTTTACCTCTATTACATGCAGGAATAAATGACTACGCAGAGTATGAGGCAAGGGCAACCCGAAACAAGCTTTCTTGATGAAGTATTTTAAGTATAAACCCCAAAGTCTGGTATCTGGGGTGAAAGCAGCTCCCTCCCTCCAAGAGGAATTGCTGTGCACTGACACCACAATAGATGCAGAAAATCAGACTGTCTTGTCAGGGCTTTTGGAGAGATGCAGCAGGCCACAGGGACAAAAGTGCTGTTAAATAATCTTTCCACACCTGGATAAATAAGATCATGCATAATATGATCCATTTGGGAAAGGTCTGCATGACCTTTACAACGCAGAAGTGTGACTTAAGGTCTGTTGGAGTTTTCTAGTAGGTCAAAAAGCTTGTGCATCAGGTGGCAGAGCTGGCACGCGCCACTTGAATTTCCAGAAGGAATGTGACAAAAGTCCTCACCACAGCCTTAAGGAAACTGAGTAATTGGTTATAAGAAAAAACAAGAAATACAGCACATTTCCACAGAGGAAGGCCACCTACAGGCTTTTGCAATTTGTACTAGGACCTGCATTGTTAAATACACTCATAATGACCCAGACAAGTCGGTGAGCAGCAAGGTGAGAACATTTTTTGGTGATACTAAAGTTATTTAGGACAGTAAGAACAAGGGCCAACTGCGAAGGACAGTCAATGGCAGTAAAATTGTGGATGAAATTCAATAGAGATAAAAATAAAGCACAAACAAGGGAAGAAAAATCTTAACTTCTTTAAGAAAATGATGGGCTCTGAGCTATTGACACTACAGAGGAACTGGCTGCTTTGGGGTTATGACAGCTAGTTCTATGAAAATTTCAGCTCAATTTTCAGTAATGATCCAAAAGTAATTACAGAATTAAGAAAAGAAGGAATTAAGAACAAGATGGAAAATATCACTGTTGAACTCCCTGTTTTTTCCCAAATCCTGCACCCTGGTGCAGTCCTTGCCCCGTCATTGCTAGAAAGCCACAGGGAACCAGCAGAGGTCCAGGGGAGGCCAGTCCAGGGGAGGGAAATGGGGAATGGCGTCCTCACAGGGGACAGACTTGTGGTGTCCTCACAGGGGACAGTCCCAGCCAAGCAGGCTGGGCCTCCTCAGTGTGCAGAGAAGACGGGTGCACCAGAGAGGATGTGATGGGTGGCTGCAGCCTCCCAAGCAGCATGTAGAGGCTGGCCAGGGATCACTGCAGCTAGGGGGGATACAAGCAAAAAGGGGGCACAAGGCCACCCTGCAGGCGCACAGGAGGAAGGAGTTCGCCTCACAGCAAGGCTGTGCTGATGGGACTCCCGAGCAGAGAGCACGTGGGTGTGAAAAGCCTCCCTCTCTCATAGGCAGGCTGGACAAGCTGGCATGATATAAGCTCTTGAACACATATCCACCAGTAGTAACACTGGTAGCTCTGGATTGCCAATGGAGTGAAGGAAACTGCTGTCTTATGTATAACTACATTCTAAGTGGATTTATTTCAGTTTATTTTTTAACCAAATTCATGTATGTAAGCTACAAAAATAAACACTTCCTGGGGACTCAAAAGAGCTGCACCGGATAGAATGACATTCTTTGATTTTGAATCAGATCTCACGGCTAGTGAGAAAGTATGATTAAGAAAGACTAAAACATCTGGAAAACAGCTGATGATGATGTCCCCTCAAGGGACATAATCAAAATATCCTGAAAGAATATTTTTGTTGCAGAATCAACAGAGAGAAAAGTGAACTTTCTTGGGAAAACAAAAAAAAAATCCTTATCCAAAAGGCTTTTTTTATCTCTCTCCATTAAAAAAATAAATGGAAGCAGTAATTCCTCCTTTTTCGGACAATGAAAATAAATGCTTACTAATATGTCCATATTTAAACAGCCCAGCATACTTGGTGGATAGAGTCACTCATTTGGCATCAAGGGCTCCTTTGTTTGCAGAAGTAAAAATAGAATTTGAACAGCCCGTGTGGACACTTCTGCCTTCAAGCATAACATGGTTGTAATACAAAATCACAAGTGATTCAAAAGCCCTTTGAAATCAATGGCAAGAACTGGCTCTTTAAAAAGTTGCTGGAGAGACTGACTCTGGATTGGGTTGCAGGGTTGTTATGTGAATGTCAGCCAAGTCCCACTGGGTTCAGCCCCAGGACTTTGCTTCTGGGTTGTGCCGGAGCTCAAACTATAGTCAACAGCCTTCTGGAGGGAGGGCGTTCATTAGCGTTGCTTCTTAATTGGACAGAGAGATAGCTGCACAGCAAGGCTGTAGCTCCTTTCCTTGAAGGACGAGTGACCTGCCATTGCTGTCTTTAAGGCCTGAACTCATTTCCTGTCTGGCAGAGCCAGAGACTTATTTTTGTTAGATAGTTCAGTGATATCGGTTGTTCCTAACGCAGGGCTTGGCTCTGCCCCTCATAGTCACATGCTGAATGAAGACAGCCTAGATTGGATGCCTGAGCTGAAGGAAGGACACAAGGGACCACCATCCCCCCAACAACTTTCCCCTTGCAGACAACTATCCTACCTGCAGGTCCCGTATCTGGCAGTGCCTCTCCTGTGCTGCTCCCTATCTTTTGGGGCAATGCACGCTCCCAGAGAAGAGCTCCCAGAGATATGGGTCAGAGGCTGCAAATGTCATTGGTTCCTCTGTGGAGTGTGCAAGAGTGTTCAGGTGACAGAAAGTAGCATTGGTTTCTAGCACAACTCAGTCCAGAACGAGGAACAGAAATAGTCATTACTTGAGGTCAGTCTGGAGTAGGAAGAGCTGACCAGGGCAGAAACAGAACTTGAAGTCTCAGGAGACATGTCAGCATCACACTGTGCTCAGAAAGGCTTCTTGGAAAAGAAAAGCTTCTCAGCAAGACCTACTTGTCAGCAGCAATGACGTAGGTCCGCTAACCCTGTGCCACCCTGACATGGTTTTGTCATTTCCCATTTGCTCTGTCAGCAATACCTCAGGTATTTGTGTGTTGTCTGCTCTCTGTAGAATATAGATGACCCTTCACAATTTTGATCCTAGATTCTCAGTCAATCTACTTTTTGCACTGTTCCAGCAACCTGCGTTATCATCAGATATTGAGATGTCAGAGAGAGAAACAACACTCAAAGAGCTACGTGTGCTCAAGGTTTCCTCCACAATCTCCTCTGTAAAAGTGCAGATTTGATAGTGCTAACTTATAGAAAATCTCTCAGATCAAGGATAACACTGGGTGGCTGAAGAATGAAGAGAATGAAAACTGTGTATTTAGAAAGAGAGCATAAAGGATCTATGTAATCTAGGTAATTCAGAGACTATTTCTCTAGCTATCCCTCCCCCAAGAAGTCTAGTTTTGGAATGGTGTATACAATTTAAAATTCATTTTGCAGGGAAAGGTAATTACAAGCATGGAAGTAACTGGAAAATGGGATAAAATGCTAGTTGTGCAGATTTTTATTTAATAAGTAGTCGATTGCATGGATAATGGAAATTTTATGGATGACAGATCTCATCTATCTGGACTTCAGTGAAGCAACCAATGTGAGGACACAAGGGGAATTATTTGTGGAAATGGGGATGTCAGTAAGAATGGCAAAGAAAATGAAACAGGTAATGGAAAAACATGGATGGTGAATTATGAAATTAGAAGATAATTCTAGTAGAATTCCACAGGGGTCAAACTGAGGACTAATTTTGGGAGGAAGAGGGGATATCTTGATTAGTGGTCTTGACACAAAACAAAGAAGTGGCTTAAAAAGGTTTACTTGTGACAGACAGCTACAGAGCGTCATCAGGTGAGAAAGGAATATTGCATGGGAAGAACAAGGTCATTTGAAGACCACAGGTAACAGATGGGAATTATAGAAATCAAATGAAAGTTGGAAATTCAGGCATTTAGGGACAGAAATGACCCTGTAATAAACTAGGAATTAGAGGAACAGAGGAAGGAAGAGATGGAGATGTCTTAGCTGTAGACAGGATATAAATCCCAATGCAATGTGCCAAACAATGCAGTAAGTAGTGAGGCATTTCCAGTAGAAATAAGAATTCTTGGTACTATTTTTCAAGGCACAGGTAAGATGTAACCTAAAGGTATCTGTTCAGTTCTGGCTATCAGCAATCCAAAGGACAAACTGAGGCTGGAAAAGGTGCAAAGAATGTCGACAAGCCATGTCTAACCTCTCAGAGCTGGGAGGGCTTCCAGTTCCCAGGCCTAGATTCGTGTGCCAGTCACATCCCGCCCCCTCAGTGAGGCAGAAGCTGGCAGCACACACTGCTCCTGCCTCTGCCTCAGATTTTGGTGCAGCAAAATCCCGGAGTATAGGCAGTGAGAGATGCCGCACAGCTGGGCAGCTACTTGATCTGAATGATGAGAAGAGTTGCACCTCAAGAGTATCTTGTAGAGCATTCCCACCTCTCCAGCTTTCTGGCTGCCTCAGTCTCTTCTTATGAGACAGGACCAAATTGGCCTGGCCTCTCCAGCCTACCAAAGCAGAGCCTGAGTGAGTGCTGTCTACAAACCCTCTTCCAGCCATCCAAAGGCAGTGAGGTACCAGAGCAGCTCCCTAGTCATAGGAATGGGGACAAAAGGAGCTGATAATTTCTAGGATGGAGCTTGGTTCTTTTAATAAAGGAGTTTAATGATAGTTAACCACATCTCAGTGACCTGGGAGCCCCATGCCCTGGGATGCTGCAGTCTTCACATTTTCCCATCTGTACAGTACCAGTCATGTTCCCAGAGGACTGCTGGCAGCATTAAAAACAGCCAGTTCCTGAAGTGTTCTGCAGCACAAATGCTAGCCAGTGCTGTTGTCAGATATTCATCTTTGATAAATATCAATATCTTTGATGGCATTTAGTCAACCATTCCTCACACTATGGCAGCAAAAGATTCTTTTTTTATTCCTAAACTTGAGTACTCTGTAGCTCTGTTCTATTTCTAGGATATTTTTCTCCAATTCTTTTACATTTTCAAGAAGGAAATCATTGAATCAAATAGCTTTAAAAAAACATCTTTTCAACATGATATTTTTCTAGTATGTCTTGTGGGCAGTAGTTCCTATTACCAGCTTCTTGTGGTTTTCCCCAGGGCATATTTTACCCCTCATAGCTGTATTAAGTTAATACAGTCATGCCATTACCTGCAGTGTTTCCAGGGTGAGTCAAGTAGTTTCAGTGAGATCTCACAAGTAGGCATGCTCAGCTGTCACTATTTCCGGCACGTTAAAAGTACCACGTTCCAATGCATTGGGTGCAATTAGCTCCACAGTGTGAAGTTAGCCCTGGTAATGAGGTATGGGAAGTGAGAAAATGGCAAGAAAATAGGAGATGTGCAATTCAGAACTTAATGTAGTCAGGGTCATTTGACATCCCATGCTGTGAAAGTTGAGAGAGAGATGTCTATTAGTAACACTGTATGACTCAGTACTCTGGTCCTTCTGCAGGATCAGAGTCTTCATGTCCTCGTGCAGCCGTGCTGAAGTTGGGGACAATCCATATGGCTTCATCTATTTAAGTTTTCGGAATCTTTGCCCGAGTTTTAAATAGTTACTAGAATATAATGGGAAATGTGATCACAAGGAGTCCAGTCTTGGTAGATTTCCTATTTAGTTAATAAACCCATTTTTTTTAGACTTAGCAATTTCCTGTGGTCTAGAGAGCATTTCCAAAGAGGAAACTCAAGTGCTGTCTATAACTACCACCAAAGAAAAAAGATATACAAGCCACTTTCATTTATTTTGAGATTCGGAAGTAATCACACTCCTTGGTAGTCATATGCCTTTTACTCAAAGCTCTCCATGTACTTCCCCTTCCATAAGGTCACTTTCTGTTGCTAAAATGAGTGCTTCCTAGATACAGCTCTCCTGCCAGAAGAGCTGGTGAGATCATTGCTGTAGCACCACTGCCCATACTTTGCTTTCCCCATCAGCAGCTCATGGGACAGAGCTATGCCCCCAGCCTGGGCAGGGATATCCTACTGCCGCCCACCCCACCGCCATGCGGCCCCTGGCCAGGGGAGAGCTGTGGTATTCCCAGGGCAAAGGAAGCCAGCTCACAGGCCAGACTAGGCAAATTGGGTTGCCAGTGGACTTTTTTTTTTGGTATAACCAGGGGAATCATTTCACTTTGTGAGGGGACACAGTAGAAACATGCTGTGAGAAATGGGTCTCTGAAGGATTTTCTAAATGACACGGAGGGCCAAGAGATCAACCAAGTCTACGTGACACAGTGTCATGCAGTGAGACCCCAATGAGAGTGGGTACCAGAAACACAGCTGTGATGGCAGCACAGGGTCCCATAAGCAACTGCACCCAACACAGTTCCTAACAATCCACTTTGCTTCCTGTCCCTTAGCGTGGTGCTGCTAACATGTTATTCTGCACAGAGGTACCAAAAAGGACAACTGCATTACAGGCTGTCCCGCTGAGCTGGGCACAGAACCGACGACTGCCTCATTTCTAAATCAACATATCATGAGCTAAATTTCCATCTAGCACTACTATTAAAAAAAATATAACAAAAACTCTCAAAACCATGTAGTTTCCTGTTGCTATCCAAAAACAATCCACTTACGAAGAAGAGCATCATGTCTCATGTGGGGTATGCTACAACTGGTTGCTAGTTCCAGAAAGTTCACGTTATTCAGTCAGAATCTCTCACAGTTCATCTCTATAACATTGATTAAATCGGTTGTCAGTAATCCAGCTAAAGATGGCCTGTGAGGTTGAGTTAAAACAGAGAAAAGAAAATCACAGCAATAAAGGTAAGTGAATCCAAGATAATACACAAAGCAAGAATAAACCTGACTCCCCTCTTCAGCAGCACCAGCAGTTATTAAATTTCTATAGGATTATTGCAGATATGTGTGCAGGATACATCAAATAGTTATGAAACAAGTTTTTGCAGAAGGTTCCAGCTGATAATGCAGGGACACATGAGTGAAACTGAAAATACTCTGCTGTTCCCCACATGCTGCGGGCTCTGTGCAAGCCTACGCCCTCAAAAGTACCAGCTGGTTTGGAATGGGTAAGTCTGGGAAGGGATCTAGAAAATGATATATGTGTTCCCAAAGATGTTATTTAAGGGACAGAAATTCTGACCATCAAATTTGTGGTCAGATTTTATCGTAACCTATGTATTTATTGTTTACTCAGAAAATTGACTAATTAACAGTTCTTCTTATAGCCACAGCATCTGAAAGAATTTGTCCCACCCATGGCATGGTGACTTGGAACTCAAGCTATAGTTCGCATTTATAAATTGAGACTCTTTGCTGAGCCCTTTGCCAGTGCAAGTTACAGAGTGAAACAATCTGCTGCCCTTCCTTTGGAAAGACTCTTTCCTAAGGCCTCAAAATCGCATTTCCTATCTCATTTCTCCTCCTTTTCCCATGGCCTCTCTGCTCACACCTCCACCCTGATGGATGCCTTGTGCACACAAGGAGCCCAGCCCTGGCAGAGGGCAGCAGGGAGTAGATGGAGCAGCCAGGAGCTCCAGCCCCGTGAAGGAGTGAGCCACCAGGATTAAGCCATGCAACAGCAATTGACCCTGCACAGACTCCTGCCTGTGTGTGGCAACCACCACCAAGCTGATGGGGGGGGGCGGGCAAACGTTGGACGAGCCATGCCTGTGGAGGTCCCCAAACCCTTGAGGCTCCAGCAAGGACCAAGCCAAGCGCCTGCGGCCAGCCCCACGTATGACTTCCCTTTATAAATAAACAAGATGCTTTGTTTGGACTGACAAGCAGCTTTTGGAGCAGTTTAGCCACCCAGCAGTTTCAGCAGGCAAGTGGGGAGACATGCATGCCCTCCTCGTATCTGGGCAGTGGTGAACATTTGCACTCCCCTCTGCCAGGTAACACAGCCCCAGAGCCTCAGTGAAGCAAGCACACAGATGGCCTAAAAATCCTATGGGTAAAATTGGAGAAATATTGACAAACAGATGGACTTTAATTTGTGAAGACAAACTCTTAGGCCAGCGTATTGAGAGGATTGTGTACTGTTCCCGCTTTTCTAGTTAGTCTGAGGTCACTTCACTGAGAAGCACGTGTTTTCTCATGTGCAGGTTTTGGGGGGTTTTCTTTGAAGCACAGCCTGAGGGTCACCTGTAACTTGCTGTTACATCAAGTCAGCTGGAAGTGTGCAGGATCTCTCAAAGGGATATGCACGGGGGAGGGGGGGTCCAAAGGTATTTTGTGGATGCATGGTGTTAGCAATGCTGTCCTATTACACGTGACAAGCAAGCTGTCTTCCCCCCAGCTTCCCATTGCATCGCTAACGGTGGCATGTTGTTTGTATTTTCAAACAGGGAAAAGAATGGCATCGTTTCTCTTGGGAGCACCAATGGGCTTGGAGGCTGAATTACAGTTTTAAACCTTAAGCTTCACTTGAGGCAGAAGTGCAACTAGGAGGAAAGTGCAATTAGAAAAAACTTCTCTTGATGTTATTTTTGTAGTTTCCTTTTCCTTCTAATCTGAGGTTTTGCATTTAAGCCAATTGTCAAATATTTAATGGCTTATGGATCTAATTGATTGTCAAGGGAGGGAAAATCTGCTGAAAACTGTTTCCCCTTTAAAAAAACTTTAAAAACTCTGGAGGAATTTTTTGTCTTTTACAAACAAAAAATGATTTCCAGTGAAAATTTGCCAGAAGGAGAACAACCCATCTAGTCCGAGTTTCGTACTGATTTCTGGAGTAGTCACTCATACATATGAAAATATGGGTATAAAATGCTGTAGACAATCATCTGGTTTGAGGATAGTTAATCTGAAATATATCAGAAGTAGGTTTATATGAGGAATGCTAAACCAGAAAAAAACATCAGATTTTCAGGCTATCATTTAATGCCCAGAATATTAAAAGACGGCTCATTGTGTCCACTTGCAACTGAAAAATAATAACAAGAAAGAAACCCAAGTGATTGCTACCAGCTTTATCACACTTAAGACTGAAGTTACCTCCACTCTGAATGTTGCTGTTTGCTAAGGCTTGCAAAGAGCAGGCATGAGACAAAACTCTGCTTGTAAGATGTTTGCACATATTGGCTCCAGAAGAGAAACTACAATGACAATTAGATTTTGCCATCGACAACAGAACAGCTAATCATTGAAGCTAAAATCAGGTCTGTTGCTGGGCTGCAGTTGAGTTTCAGATGTTCTTGTTATAAACGCACTGAGAGGAATTGCAATCCTGTTATCTAAACAAGAACCGAAAGCCCAAATCAAAAGCCAGAAAGATTAAACAGTAACTTCCCACTTCCCCTCCGCCACACCCGCACGTTTCTCCGTTTGAGCCCAGCTCTTTGGCCGGGTTCCTGCGCTCCCAGTGCTCCCGCGGGCGGGCAGTTGTACTCCTGTAACATCTCCACGCTCCACACTCTGACTCTGTGCAACGCCAGCAACAGGCTCCAGGTCACTTCCCAACAGCCAACCTTCCTTGGGTTTCATTTAAAAGAAGATGTAGATGTAAACTGTCACGGTCTCTGTATTTTCTATTGTTGGTCTCTCCTTCAAGCTTTTGTTGCTTTCTTTTTGTTCACATATTGGCTGCAGAATTACAGATAAATTCAACAACAGTTTTTATCGTCTGATGGACACCTTAGCCATGGTCAGATGCAGCGCAATGTAACATTGGCAAACATTTCAGCTACTTGATTTTCTTGCAGATTTGTTAATATTCTGCCAAAGTTTGCAAAAGGGTTTAACTGAAAGGTCAATGAAAGAATATCTGCATATTGCAAATCTAATAATCAGGATAGATGTAATTTGTTTAAATTTAGGAAAAAGCCAAAGTAAACTCTTTAAAGAAATTGCTCATATATTTGAGGCTAGCAGTGTGGTAATAAAAATAGAAATTATGTACATAGGGCCTACAGTGGTATAGAAACTTAACCTCAACATATTGTTTGAGGCAGCTCTTGTCCCTGAATTAATATACGCCTACCAGTGAGTATTTGTTTTAGGAAAGTTAAATAGAAAGGCCATGAATAAATATAAAAGCTGAGATGAAATAGCCATCTGGACTACATTAGACCAAAATGCGTAATTGAAGCAAAGAGAGCGTACATCCTTTGATCCAGTCATGCACAATTGAAATTAAAGTAAATGGGCAATTCCTATTATCTAATCATCAGAGAAGAGTTTGTAACACATGTAAGTGAGAAGGATCACTGAAGGACTGCATCGTGGGGCCACCACTGCAGCATAGGGACCACAAGCATGCTGGCTACAGGTGTCCCTGAGTCAGGCGTGATGGCAGGCCACAACTCTGGCATAAGCCCTCGCTGGGCTTGTGTTTATACTACTAAAACCACAGGCTGGGCCCCAGCTCTTCTGCTGAGTCCACAGGATTAGCAGCAGAGCCATGTGGCAGGGCAGGCTTGAATTTAGCTCTTTGTGCAGCTGGTGAGACTGCCCAGGGCAGTTTCATGGTGCCCTGTTCATGCATCCTGCCCCAGGGCCAGTGCAATTGCTGGGACAGTGCACGGTGAGCCAGTCAGGAGCTGACTGCAGCTGAAGACAATTCATAAAAACACTGGTTCTTTGTAATCCAGATCAGCTTTGCAAGCAACAGCATAGAAAAGTGAGAACAGGGACCACCACATATCACATATCCACAAAGAAAACAAGGCTGCAGTGCTGTCCTGTTGCCTGAAAACATCCTCCATTTGATTAGAGGTGAGGATGCGGGGAAGGGACTCCCAGAAACAGTTAAAGGGAGCAAAAGTTTCAAGAGCTGAATTTTACTTCATCTTTGAGTGGAGGGCTGCCTGTTGGCTGGCTCTGGTGTTCAAAGAGGCTTAGCCACACTGAACACCAAGATGAAGGAGTGGGTAGACTCGAGGTCTTCTGAGTAGGTGTCCTATGAGCCTGGATTTTTCTCTTGGTCAAAAATGTCAGCCAGCCACGACTGTGTTGCCCAGGTCTGCAAAGAGCTGTGGTCTGAGATGAATAATGATGTGTTAGCAGAGATCTAGTGGTTTAACTGAGGAACATCAGAAACATTTCCATGGCTGATTTCGTGTTTGAAAAACTAGGCTTTCTATGGACAACTGTACCCATATCAGGAGAGTTTCCCTGACTGAATAAATGTACTCCCAGGGAGTCATTCACAGTTTACTCTTCTCCTCTGGCTTCTCAGCTAAGTACCTCACTTCTGTTTTGCTTTCAAAAATGGTGCCCTAACCCTGGCATGCAACCGAAACGTGCTCAGCTGCAACTGAACCACCAAGGGTGACAGATGTTTGGTTACGTCTGTCTTAAAGTGCTGATACAAAACCCCCAGCATCCAGTGATTGCCTCACCTCAGATGGGACAAACAAGGACGTGCAATTCTACCAGTGTCCCTGTAAGACACCTACACTCAGAGACAACGACATCTGGAGGCACAGAGGCACCATGGGGCTATACAGCCAGGGCATGGCATGGGGCCAGCAGACAGACATCTGCCTGAGGCCACAGCAGGAATAAACTACCTGTGCATTGTATTACAGGCAGCATATTGCCCGAGTGAGGAGGCAGCACTGCTCAGGAAAACAGAACTTGCTGAAGGCAGTTTCTAACTAGTTTTTAGCTTGTTCAGGAACTGGCTGGGATGTCAACAGCTGGTTCAACCACATTGGACCAAACTGTCTCCTAGCAGATCCCTTTCTGGAGTGGAGGAACAAGAAATTCTGTTGAATCAAAGCAAATCATTTTTCAAGATCCCATTGTCAGCTGCCAACTTCCTGAATAGTTTTTCCATTTCTCCTGTGCTTCTCAGTTCTGAGTCTGTGGCTTAGTCCTGTGTTTAACCTGACGAGCTTTGGAACAGTTAGAGTGTGAAGTTAGCTCCTGTGTACAGAGGGCAGCAGAGAATATTATTGCAGATAATCCCAAAACCGTTCTGTTGCCAACATCACAATATTATCCAATAACTTTCCGTCATTATTTTCCCAGCTCACAGAGCTATGAAAATGCTTTGTAAATGTTCATTAATATATATATGCATTTTCTGATATGACAACATAAAAAAATCACATGGAGAATTCCAGTATTTCCCAAGCTCAAGCAGAAATGTCTAGGAACACTTTGTCTGACTGACATTATGCAGGTCTTTTCACAATGTTTATAAAAAAAGGGATGATTATTGCAGAAGTGAGTGCCAGAGTCTGCTAATTTGTGTCTGAAGGATCTTTCAAAAGTGAAATTTTCAATCTTTAAAAAATTCTTCATAGAGCAATATCCAGGGAGAGACAGACCCATTTAAACTAGCTCTTTTGTGCAGTGGCAAAGACAGCTGAGTAACTGAGCACAAATGTTCATATATGTCTGATATGCTTCCCTTATAGGCTGCCAAAAATTGTAAGATTAGTTCTGTGACATGTTGGTCATGATAGATGCTCTTTGGTAACTGCCAGCAGTGCAGTGAAGCTGGGTACTTCTCTTTGTTGAGAAAGTTGGTACGCCAAGTCCTCACACCCGCAGCAAGGACAAGGCGACACAGGGAGAGCAGCTGAAAAAGTCTGCTACACCTTTGAATAACAGCTCAGAGTCACGATGTCTCCCGTATTTGAATCGAATCTCCAAGCTGGAAAAGGACTTCAAACAATTTTCTGTCACTGGCTGAATCCATCACTGTCCTGCTCACTCCCTTACTAGAAGATGTTTTCCCTTTGCTCTCAAAAGGTTGGAAGGACAATTTTTTTATGGCTTGTATTTCACCAAAATATGAAGTTTCACAAGAATTAAGAGGAAAAGAAGATGATACCTCGATATCCAGGGCACTTTCTCATTCTCATGCAGCCTGACCACCTTTCTGAACTATCTATCTGCCAGGCAAAATTCCACATCTCAGAGACATGGGACAGAGGGAAAGATTTTTGTCTGAGAAACAGTGAATTTTCAGAACAAATATCATATTCATATTTGTCAGGAACAAAAGGTAGAATTTACAGTCATGTCAGCTGAATAAAAATCAGTTTGCACAGCTGAGTTAACCTTTATCCTTGCCTGCGAGGATGAGATTTAGTTTAAATGGGAAACCACTGGTTAGATTTTTCCAGACATAGCCCTCGACTTATCATTTTATGTGTACACACTTTCTGTGTGGTTTCGATCATATGCCAGTGGAACCTGTCATGGATTGACTGCACAATGATGGGTTTTGTTAAGAAAAAGATGTACTCTAGGACCAGGGGAAAAAAATGTGGTTTATGTCTTTTCACCAGGTTGTTCTCCAGAATTGAAACCAAGCCCACGTGTAATTTGGAAAGCTACCAAGAGCCCTCTGTGCTCTTACTTACTTCATCTTGCTTCCATGAAATCCAAAAATACTGTCTGAAAATTAGGTCAAGGGGACCCAACTACTACAGGAAGGATGTAGTCAGAGGGTGAAGCAGATCTTTAAAACGATAAATAAAAAAAGTTGCTACCTTCTGTTTTATCTCCCAATCAGTCTCCCAAGCTCTGCAGTTTCTGGTCTGGAGATGCGAGTTAAAGTTCATGCTCTGAATTGCCTTTTCGCATGGGTATTACTCCCTGTATGCGCCTGTAATGGAGAACTGCATGAACCCTGGGTGATTCCACTCCGCTTATCCAGTGCGCAAAGGAGCATGCAGCTCGCGGTCTCTTGCATGAGGAAGCTGGAGGAGCCCAGGGGTTTCTTCCCTAAGACACAAGCTCTGCAACCTCCTTCATCTCTTGGTGAGGACCAGCTGGGGCTGGAGACACTCTGGGCACACTGCAAGAGCCGATTAGCTGATGTGGACTTGCTAAAGGTCATGCACGGGCTGCCAGGGGAATGATTAGAGGATAGGAAAGAGGGGAAACACCCTATGTCTGGGATTTGTCCTCTTTCTACCCCTGTAAATGCTGCTGGGGTTGAGCTGGAGAGTCCCGTATGCTTGTCTGGTTACCAGCTGAGAGTGGGAGTGACATCTCCAAATCCTGGCTGTGCGCTGGCTCTGCAGCCATGCAGGTAGAGCAGGGCCGTGCTCTCCTCGTGCTCAGTGCTCTGTGTTCCTGCACGTCCCTCCCTTGGGCAGGCACAGAGAGACTGGCAGCCGCCCTACAAGGGAATAGCTTTTATGTAGCTGTAGGCTGGGGGAGCTGATACAGCTGTCTACATTGAACTGTAATTTTGATATTGCTGGAGACACTTTGCTGTGATATAAGTTTCAGAGGGCCCAGATGCCAGTATGTATTTAACGACTTGCTCCCAGTGAGAACCTGGTGTTTAAAAATCATCTCCAACATAGTTTTTTACTTCATTAGTCAAATGAAGCCTCATAAATTATGTGCATAAAGAGGTAACTCAAATGACTTGGCCTTAGTCATTTAAAAGGACGGATCCACCTTTCGTACAGTTCCACCAGCTTTGGTGGCGTCCAGCTAGACTGGCAGTTGTCTGCATTTCATTCCAGCTGTGTGACCATTGGAAAGAAGGCAGATTCAGGTTGTGATCAAGAAGGGCTTTTGGGATCTTTGGTCTGTCAAAGCCCACTGGAACATCAGCTGGCTACTGAAAGTATATGCAATTCCTGGAAAGAAGGTGGACTTGTGGGTTCAGCAGAGAAGCTTGCACAGGAGGTTTTATTCTTCAGTCCCTAAGCAAGAAAGTGAAGACGGGAAGGAAAAGTTTTCCACAGCAAAAAAAAGTATGAGCTCACACACATGATTTTTATATTGAGGTACACTTGTCAGCAGCCATGAAACCAACACTTCACCAAGAAAGCAAAAGCACTGAGAGGGCTCACTTGCTGACAGGCTCAGCCTCCTGTGGCTGTTAAACTCAAGACCTACAGGGAAGCATAGTCATTTATACTGTGCAAAAAAACAGGGTTTTATCATTGTCTGCCATGGGAATACAGACTCCTACAAAATTGGGGGTGCAGCTCAGATCAGCAGGCAAGACTAGAAAGGCAGGAATACCTCCCTAGGGGGGAAGGCATTTCAGTTGAAAGCAAAACCACCCCCAAACCTTCAAAGACAGCCTAGCAAAAGAAATAGATCCCATGAGCTGATTTCTGTAGGCACTGCTTATCATTGCAAGTGCTGGATGTTTCACACTTTAAAGGCTCACTTCCTTTACATCATTCACAAAAACGTCAGTATAATAATAAATGATATTTTATCTTCCTCTCCCCTGTCAGTCATTATCTTCCAGTCTCCCATATGCCTTATTCAGATCACAAATGCGAACTGTTTGTGGGCTCTTCTGCAGAGTCACTCATTCACACGTAACATCAGAACAATAAAAAATGTAAATGATTCCCCAAGGTGTTTTCCCACTGCTTGCTCTTTCTTTCAACACTTTATAAGAAACAAGAAAAATGAATGTCCTGACCTATGTGTAGTGCTTTCTCTAGCTCAAAGTGAGTGCGCTAACTAGAGCCTGCACCTATCATTCTCTCCCCTGCTGCCTCTCCCCATCCACCCGCTGAGGTTTCTGGAGGAGACAGTCTGTCCTGCTGTAATTTGTCAGCTTGCATCCTCTGCCCTTCAGGCAGTCTGTAGACTGTCCGAAGGTGACATATGAAACCATGCAAAAATCCCTTTGTTTATGCCTCCACACACATTCTCATTCATGTGGGCAAAAATATGGGAACAAACACAAACAGTAAGTGAAGCCTCATAATACAAGGCTAGTTTTTTTCTGGTGGTACATGCGTGGCCCTATATAAAATGGCTTGTTCCCTCTTTTCAAAATGGTCATGTGGTCTGGGAGTGCCCAGTTTTGCATGTGTTTAAATCATCCTTCCATTAATGAAAGTTGAAAAACTCTGCTTCATATGTTATGTGCAAAGACAGGCAGAGGAGACTGGGCCCGCTGTAAGGAAAACAACATAAGAAAAATGGTAACATCATTAAGTGGAGTGATTCTACCCAATCTATTAAGAAATACAGTCATGAAAAAAATAAACTGCCAGCATCTGCAGATGGCGTAACAAAGAGGACCTGAATTTCCTATATTAGCGTGTATGTTGGCTTAGTAAATTATCATTTTTCTATCTTTTTATCTTTGGTTCCTGCCTATTCCATAAGGTAATCACCTTATGCAGCAACAAAATGTGTTCTAAATAAAGCTCCAAACCCAAAGACCCCATCCTGGATAGATTAACTGAAATAAACAAGTGAGCAGCTAACTGGAGCTAATTATATATCTGCCAGCAGCCTTGCTTTTAAGCACCTTAAAGGTGAACATTTTAATTACTTAATGTGCTCTATTGTTCTTGAATTAGATATGAGAAATATAACAGTGATCCAATCTTTTTTTTATTATTTTTATGCACTGGAGTTGGAAGGCAAGTAACTTTGTAAGGGGATTATGTGTGTGTTAATCCTACTTTGCTATGATGAAAGTGCTCTATTTCCTAGTGCGATGGTTTAACCCTCTTCTAACAGCTTTAGCTAGCTCCTGAAGAAAGAAGCTGGGGAATATGAATTACATTTTGAGACAGTTCAGAGAAGAGAGAAAGAAAAGTTTGTCTCATATCTTTTTCTATGCTAAATACAGCTTATCAAACTAGTGGAAAAACAGTCTCAAAACTAGCAGGTATTGTAAGAAAGCAGATGAATGATCGCTTCATTCTGAACACAGGCCCATTATTTTCCTGTTTGATTCCTTAATAGGCTCAGACTGCCAGTGGCATCCTATACGCAGACGGTGCCATAGTGAAGAGGGATGACTGAAATAGCAGTAGTGTGGCATAGGTTACAAACCAACCCGTCAAACAGGAATTATCCATCATTAAAATACAGTATTTCTGCTTGCTCTGGTACCCACTCCAGACCGACACACCAGTCCAGGCATGCACTCCAGGCTTCACAGTTGAAAAAATGCATGGTTATACACAGCTGCAATGCTTTGCGTTGGTTGTCAGAAGGGCATGAGTGGAAAGGCAGCTATAACATGTGACATGCTCTTTAGAGCATTTGGAAGACAGCATCTCACTGTGAAAACTAATCAGGAAAAGAGATGGATGGCTCAGGTCAATGGAGCAAGTTAGGACAAAGTACTAGACTCATCTCTTCTAATTTAGGCATTTCAGGAGGTGCTTAGATGAGAAGCCTGGTGTACCTAAACTCCTGCTGTTACCAGTGGAGGCTCCTTCTGGAGTCAGCTGCAACTCCAGAGAATGATTTAAATCACCTCTCTGCTTATTCTTTGAAGGGGCCTGCTGAATATTGACCATTATTGACAAGGAAGCCTATGGTGACTCTTCAGTGGCTGGAAGGAGAGAGGCTGGCTGCCGAGGAAGATGAGTAAGAAATAATTGCAAGTAGAACAGGAGAACAGAGGCTGAACTAGACTCTGGAGTACCACTTTCCTCTGTCACCACTGAAAGGTGAGACCCTGTAGGATCACTTTAGTCCACTGATGGAAGGACAGAGATTAGCCACCAACCCTATTCAGAAACAAAAGGAATATGTTTTGGTTTCTTTCCTAAAGTTGGCATCCTGCTATCAAATACAAAAAATAATTAGTACTTGAAGAAAGATCTCTGCCCTGTCAAGTCAGAAGAACGTGCCTGATTGAATCAAACACCAGGGCCTGACAGGCTTTAGAACAGTATTTAAAGAGCAGAAGTTTAAATGTTTTAAACTAGTACAAACTCGCTTGGGGTTTTATCTTATTTACTCTTGCTTTAACATAACAGGAAGAATAGTATGATGCACAGGACACCAGTTTGCCCAGCAATTTTAATAAACACAAAACCAAAGACATGAAGGGCTTAAAGTTCTGGTAGTGGTGGGATGACAGGGCTGTGCCAACTTGCCTGCTTCTGCAGGACTTTACTCATGCAGGTGCAAGAAGACAATGCATGCCTGGGCATACAAACCCGTATGAAACAGGTTTCTCTGCAACAGTATGGAGCTACTCATTAAAAACAAAACCAAAAACAAACAAACAAACAAAAAAAGTTTATGTGGTGGGCAGAATCCTGCCTGATCTCAGCTTTGGGTTCTGCAGACACCAATGTCTTAAGAGAACCAATTGCTTGGCACTGCAGTTTCTTCATAGCACTACAGTTTTGATTCAGCAGTTCCTTGGAAATACTGTAGTTATTTGGTGTAGACTCATGGCCCATGTACTTAGCATGGTTTACATGCCAGTTTTGACAGCCAGTGGCACACAGGGAGAATTCATAGCCATCTGTTTTGAAATAACTTCTCACCTCATGACAGACGTAGAACATCTCAACAACGCATATGGCTCTCTGCAGTGAGAACAGGTACAGCAAGCACATCATGTGCCCAAACAAACAGCAAGGAACCCGTAAGACTAAGACACAGGTTCTCACGTTGTTTATTTTAAAACAGTTCCAAATACTATTTTTCGTGTATGCAGAGGCTAACAATGGGAATTAGTCTTCCAAAGGGACAAGATTTCCCTATGGAAATATGGTTCTGATTCAAAAATAGCATGAAAATCCTGCTCCCAAACTCTAGCTACTACTCCTTCTATAGCCCTGATTCAATCGCTATCCCTTGGAACTGGAGAATTGTGAAGAATGCAAAACTGCCTGCTTATTTGATTGCTTGGAATCAAGGAAATGCGAATGTATCAGACTAAAAGTTGTAATGAGAAAAGCACAGACAGCACCTTGTCCAGAACCACAGCGCTCTAACATGATTTTGCACAGCAAAAGTACAAATTACAGAGCAGTGAGAGTGACAGATAGCCATGTTTTAACTAAAAGCTGGAGCCTGAAGTTCTCCTATTTCCTCCTGCATGTTTACCTGTTTTTAGTAAATATTAAAACAACAGTCAACGTATTGGTCATGAAAGCTAATTGGAAAAGGTAGGTAAATTGAGGCAACCTGGCAAAATACAATGAAGTCTAGAATAAGGGGTCACCTCACTCCTGTTTTCTCTTTATATAGTACGCTATGTTTTCATTTTAATGATTAAGAGACATGAATAACATTCTTGGGTTCACTACAAAAGGTGGGGATTCTTTGTTTTCTTTTGTTTTGTTTTTTAGCAAGTCCCATGATAATTTTGTGGTTACAGCATGGGAACTGAAGGTCTGGGATCCTACTCCCGTCTTTGTCTTCAGCTTCCTGAGGAAATGTAGACAGGCCACTTGCCCTTTGTCTAAAGATTTCTAATCTTTAATACGAACTTACTGATCACAACCTTCATCAAGTTTGCAATGTCCTATGTATTGTTTCAAAGAAATTCCTTTGACATTGAAATGATGTAAGAAGAAAACTCTACAGCATGAAAGATCATTATTGGCACCCATGTTTCCATGACTGTGAAAAGCAATAGGACTGAAAGACAGACACACGCTGCCTAGACCTGGAGTCAATGAGGGGAACACAGAGACACCAAACACTTCAGTGTGAGAGATATTTTAGGATGTTTAGAGAACCTGCCACCAGGAAATTACCACTCAGCTCTAAGGCATCAGTTATTTCTCGCAGTCTCCATCCTGCTAATCCAAATGTATTTTAAATGTGGACAAATGGAATGCATTGATCCAAATTTGTGATCCAAATATACTTTGTGATTCAAGTATGTTGAAGTGAGCTGATGGGTAGAAATAATATTTAAAGCATCATTTTGTGTCACCTGCTACTCTTATAGCACATGAGAGGGGAAAAAATGCAATGCCTCAGCTAATTTAATAAAAGGTCCTGGTCTTCTTCCAGATCACATATTTGATTGGTGGAAAAAATGGTGGAAATATGTTTCCTTTAGTGGTACTTTTCACTGTATTCTTTTCCCCCTCTGTTGATAATTTTGTGACAGCAAGTACTGAAGCCAGGTTACAACAAAACCGTAATAGATTTCTATTGGTGGTGACTCTGTACAGAACAAAATTCAGAAGTGTAAGACCTCTATGTTTCCTCCTGTAAGTGAGGGCTCTCATTTCTTCTCTCATCTGACCACATATAAGATAAGTGATCTGGACTTCTTTTCCCTAAGCCAATAAGAACATCTCAGTGTTAACAAATAGAAACCATAATAATTGCTAGAAGTCAGCTGCCCTGTTGAGGTTTTTGCAGCTAATAGGATTTTCAAAACCTTTAAAAAATACTCAGCACCAATTGGCTTTTAATGGAAAAAAAGGAAATTCATTGACAGTATTAAGTTCTAAATACTTACTGAAACATACTGATCCTTTCCCAAATTCTGAGCCATATAAAGACAGGCAGCAACAATAGTTTACACAGAGTGGTTTCAGTTCCCCAAAGAGGACTGAAAGGATGAGGAACAAGCTCATCTGAACAAGCTGACAAAATCATGGCTTCTTTACCACAGCCAGAAATTCAGGCTCCTGTGAGAACATACAGTACTGGGGATTGTGGCCCTGTCCAGAATTACTGGGAGCAACCTTTTGAAACAGTGGTCATCCTGCCACAGCTTGGTGCCCCACACAAAGGACAATGGTAACAGGAGAAAAGTTAGAAGGACCCTGCCCACAGCTTCTTCCTGAAGAACTTCTGGACAGATTCGTGCTTCCTTCCAACAGGGAAGGTACTTTGACAACAAATTGGTAGTGTGTGTGTTTGGTAGAAACCAAAATAGAAGTTTTGCTCTTACTTTCCAAAGATTAGAGCTATCATTTAACATTTTAATTAAAAGCCTCTTCAAAGCTACTCATTTGATTTTATTTTCCTTTGGTTGTTCTGCAGTAGTTTGACAACATGGGGACTTTGCAGGACCATGTGTATGACATGCAATTAAAGTCAATAGGAGTTTTAAAGTCTTTAAAATTGAACCAGGGTGGCTAAAACTAGCCCCAAATTAGAAGCAACATTTGAAAATCCAGGTCATGTTTTCTGTGTTTGTGTTATAGCATCATCTAGAGGCTACAGCTGAGATCAATACCTATTGCCCTGCACATTGTGTGTGTACATAAATACTTGTATGCTTGCAAACGTTCATACATACACACACACAGAGTAGTCTGTGACAATGACAACATTCAATCAGATACTGAGCATTTTGATGAGAAAGTTCATTTGGTAGATACATATTTACACACACACACAAGTATTTCATGCTCTTTTTTAAGCAAGAACCATTGAAATATTGAATTGAGGGTATAATAGTTACAGAATATGCTTTGGATCAGGTCCATAGGAATGCTGCTGCTGCTGTAAATTCCACTACTCCAAAAAAACATTAAATGAGCAATCCAGTTATTTCATGTTCATCTGCAAGCCAAGACTCATGAAAACTATGAAAATTAAACCCATGTGTATGCTTAGTATAGTCTGGCACTTACATTTTTGCTGATAATAGGAATTCAGTGTTTACAGTTTACATTCTTTCCCAGACTTCCCACCCCCCAGTTGAAGTAAAGCTTCACTTGGTCTTACCAGAATGTAATTGAGACTGTCGAGGGCAGCAGGACTGCTCCCTTGTGAGACAAGAAATGTCCAAGCATCAGACCAACATTGGTCTCTTTTTGAGAGATAGTAGAAACATTAAGATACAACCCAAAAAAGACTTAGGAAGGAGCTGGAAATAAAATTTGATCCTAAATCAGTCCCCCAATTCCTGTGAAATAACCATGACTTCAATGACGAAAGAGATCTTACTTACCTGAGTTTGAGGGAACTTGGACAAATTCCACCCAGCAGCTCTCTATAATAAATATATAGGTGAAAAACAACACTGCAAAAAACTGCAAACACTGCAAAAGAACAGCATCTGTTCTTCAAGGTGCTCTATGGATGCATAGCAAATTGTACTATATTGTCAAGGCAACAGGAGGTTTAGAATCCTCCAGAAAAACAGAGGGAAAAGACAAATAAACAAACAAAAACAAGTATCGGTTCTTCTTCCAGATCCAAACTGCATCTCCAGGGCCATTTTGGTAGTTTATTCATTGAATTCCAAGTCTAGGGCAATTATTTCTTTGATTTACCATAAAAAAGTGAAGAGCCAGTTTAAGACTGGAAACCACCTAACCATCCAAGCTCAGGAGAGGTCCATCCCTATGAGTAAGAAGTGCAGCAAATGGAGCAGGAGATCTGCATTGGTGAGCAAGGAGCTCTTGGCCAAATTCAGACAGACAAAGAAAATACACAGAATGTGGAAGAGGGGACAGGCTACTTGGGAGAATTATAGGAATGCAGTCAGAGTATGCAGAGATGCAGCGAGGAAGGCTAAGGCCCAGCTGGAATTGAGTCTGGCAAGGGATGTCAAGGACAACAGGAAGGGCTTCTTCAAATACATCAGCAGCAAGAGGAGGACTAGGAAAAATGTGGGCCCACTACTGAATGGGGCGGGGGCCCTGGTGACAAGGGATACAGAGAAGGCAGAATTGCTGAATGCCTTCCTTGCTTCAGTCTTCACTGCTAAGGGCAGCCCCCAGAAATCCCAGAGTCTGGACGTCAGGGAGAAACTCTGGAGAAGACTTTCCTTTCGTTGAGGGGGATAGGATTAGAGACCTTCTAGGCAGGCTAGACATCCACAAATCCATGGGCCCAGATGGGATGCACCCACGGGTACTGAAGGAGCTAGTGGATGCTGTCGCCAGGCCACTCTCCATCATCTTTGAAAAGTCCTGGAGAACTGGAGAGGAGCCTGAGGACTGGAAGAAACCCAGTGTCACTCCAATCTTCAAGAGGGGCAAGAAGGAGGACCGAGGCAACTACAGGCTGGTCAGCGTCACCTCCGTCCCTGCAAAGGGGATGGAGCAGCTCATTCTGGATGTCATCTCCAGACATATGGAGGAAAAGAAGGTGGTTAGAAGTAGCCAGCATGGATTCACCAAGCGGAAATCCTGCTTAACCAATCTGCTATCCTTCTCTGATGGAATGACTGCCTGGGTAGATGAGGGGAGAGCAGTGGACGTTGTGTACCTTGACTTCAGCAAGGCTTTTGACACTGTCTCCCAGAACATCCTCCTAGGCAAGCTCAGGAAACGTGGGTTAGACGAGTGGACAGTGAGGTGCATTGAGAACTGGCTGAAAGGTAGAGCTCAGAGGGTTTTGATCAGTGGTATGGAATGTAGTTGCAGGCCTGTGGCTAGTGGCATCCCCCAGGGCTCAGTACTGGGTCCCATCCTGTTCAACTTTTTCATCAACAACCTGGATGAGGGGACAGAGTGCCTCCTCAGCAAGTCTGCTGATGATACCAAGCTGGGAGAAGTGGCTGACACACCAGAGGGCTGTGCTGCCAATTAGAGAGACCTGGACAGGCTGGAGAGCTGGACAGAGAGGAACCTCCTGAGGTTCAACAAGGGCAAGTGCAGAGTCCTGCACCTAGGGAGAAAGAACCCTAGGCACCAGTACAAGCTGGGGGCTGACCTGCTGGAGAGCAGCTCTGCAGAGAAGGACCTGGGAGTGCTGGTGGATGACAGATTGACCAGGAGCCAGCAATGTGCCCTTGTGGCCAGGAAGGCCAATGGTCTCCTGGGGTGCATGAGGAAGAGTGTTGCCAGCAGGTGGAGGGAGGTGATCCTGCCCCTCTCCTCAGCCCTGGGGAGGCCTCATCTCGAGCACTGTGTCCAGTTCTGGGCTCCCCAGTACAACAGAGACATGGAGCTACTGGAGAGAGAGTCCAGGATACAGCTACAAAGATGATCAGAGGGCTGAAGCACCTGCCCTGTGAGGAACGGCTGTGAGAGCTGGGCCTCTTCAGCCTGGGGAAGAGAAGACTGAGGGGGGATCTGATCAATGTGTACAAGTACCTGAAGGGAGGGTGTCAAGGGGATGGGGACAAACTCTTTTCAGTTGTCCCGTGTGACAGGACAAGAGGCAATGGGCAGAAACTGAAGCACAGGAAGTTCCGCCTGACCGTGAGGGGGAATTTCTTCCCTGTGAGAGTGACGGAGCACTGGAGCAGGTTGCCCAGAGAGGTTGTGGAGTCTCCTTCTCTGGAGATCTTCAAGGCCAGCCTGGATGCAACCCTGTCTAACATGCTCTAGGTGACCCTGCTGAGTGGGGAGGCTGGACTAGATGATCTCCAGAGGTCCCTTCCAACTTTACTGATTCTATGATCTTCATGCTTTCACTGATAAGTCTTTCTGGACTTGAGTGTGCTGAAAAGTGTGAAAGGCATCTCAGTAACTCCAGAAAGAGCTGGGGGCAGGCAAGACTGGTGCTAATAAAGCCTGATCTAAAAAGGTTATTTACTTGCTAATAATCTGTTTTATTGTTCTACAAGAAGTCTCATTTCTTTCCGAGAGTCTGTCATGAGATCATCTTGCAACTCAATTCTCCCATTCAACAGTAAAATAAAGAATAACTAAGTTTAAGGCAGAATTATTCTGTATAATAGAACCCTAAAAAGAAGCAGAGGGCATATTATTACTGTTCAGATTTTCAGATCTGCTGCTCCAAAAAAAAAAAAAAAAGAATTACAGCAAAACCTCAGTTTGCACTGTACATCGGTAAAGAACTGCTGAACTACTCAGTGAGCAATAGACAAGAGTGAAATGTAATAGCTTCTAAAGGTGTGGCATGTAGTCACTTCCTATGCCTTGCAGGTACAGACAAACACACATACCGTGTGACATGGTTTGATTTACTGAGTTACTGCAAAACACAATACTTTGCAATCAATACAGAGCAACTCTATTCAAAACTATCAAATACATGGTTACACCTGTGACCTCTTGTGATAACACAGTAAAAAGCAAGGTATTAACTGTTGGAACATCAAATGACTATCTTCACAAAAGACTAACCAAAGAACTATTTGAAATCACACTCCAAATATTTGATTAGATACTGTATATGATCTATACAGTAACTTTAATACTGGAATCCAGTACTCATGGCTAGCTCTTTATACCTGCACCTTAACTCTCCATTTCTACTTAATTCACAACTTAAAGTTCTTGCCACCACCCTCTGCTTATGCCATGCTGCCCTGAATTAGCCTCCCTTCAATGACTGACATTATTGATGGACAATCTCTGGAAGGCAAATTCAGATCTCTCGGTAGCAGAGGGGGAGATCACAAGAGGACAGAGACAGAGAAAACAACATTAGAAGCAGAAAAGTAAGGCTAAGAAAATGCAACAGAACACGTAGGTGAAAAGAGGACAGTGCCTCTGTGACTATTATAAAATATTGTTCAAATAGCAGAATTCATACATGGATGCTAGTTACTAAAGAGCTCAGTGATTTGTCATTTTAGGTGTTACATACATACAAAATTCAGCAACAGTGCAGCAAATGATAAAACTGGGATCACCTTAGATTTACAGCAGTGATCAGAGCACCTTTCCCATGTCTACCTGTGCAAAGTTTACTTTCAAAGAAGGTGGGGCAGAAAATACAGATGTCAGCAGAGGACTTGTGAGAACACATGTGAATTTCAACCAGAACTGCTGACAGAGGACAGAAAGTGCCATTTTCCAAGAAGCACCTGACAATTTTACTTAGCTTCCCCTCTCTCTAACCCTCCCTCCTTTAAAAGCAGTAAAAAAAGAATAATTAAAAAATAAAAAAATAAAAATAAAAAAATAAAAATAAAAAAATAAAAATAAAAAAATAAAAATAAAAAAATAAAAATAAAAAAAAATAAAAAAAAATAAAAAAATAAAAAAAATAAAAAAAAATAAAAAAAATTAAAAAAAAAAATAAAAAAAAATAAAAAAAAATAAAAAAAATAAAAAAAAAATAAAAAAAAAATAAAAATAAAAACATAAAAATAAAAACATAAAAATAAAAACATAAAAATAAAAACATAAAAATAAAAACATAAAAATAAAAACATAAAAATAAAAACATAAAAATAAAAACATAAAAATAAAAACATAAAAATAAAAACATAAAAATAAAAACATAAAAATAAAAACATAAAAATAAAAACATAAAAATAAAAACATAAAAATAAAAACATAAAAATAAAAACATAAAAATAAAAACATAAAAATAAAAACATAAAAATAAAAAAATAAAAATAAAAAAATAAAAATAAAAAAATAAAAATAAAAAAATAAAAATAAAATAAAAAAAGTAGACTATTATGGGAAATAGTTAAAAGGTGTTGTCAAACAACATTTCTTCATGGTCTGTGCTGTTGTAATAGCATTCAGAAGTCAACTTCCAACAAGACACTTTTCCTTTCCATATTTTCCTTTTTAATATTTTTAGGGTTTGATTCAGCAGTGCGAGCACTAGTCCTGCATTTACAAAATGTGAGCTTGTTCCCACTTTTCATAGGCAAGGACAGCACCTGCTGCACAGGTAAGCTTTGTATACACAAACAGTGCATATATACTTTGCAGTACAAAACAGGCTCTCACCTTTAAAAACAACAATACTTAAAATATCTAAACCTTTTAACTTCCAATCTCTTGCTTTGGTATCGAATCAATAGAAAGTTTACAATTAACCAAGACAATAAAAAAATATTAAGTTTGAATATCCAAAGAAAGCTACAAATACATTCATCAATACATAGAACACCACAAAGACAAAACAAAGGAACTGCTAATATGAATGGAAGTAGAACATTCGTAGGAAAGTCTGAAAATGTTCCTACCATTTTTCTCATGTAACATTTCATGTCACTTTAGCAACAATGATATAGCAGCTTCCACTATAAGTTAGTTCTGAAGTTGTACACAGTGTGTTTGATTGAAAGGGGGGATGGGAAACAGAGGGCCTTTGAAGAGTTCAGTAGCAACACAGTTAAGTGCATTGAAAATGTTGATAATCTGTGGCACATATGAATTTTATGGATTACATGGGCTACATTTTTCTATTTACAGTGTCATACATTTGTATAAAGTCTCTGCTGCATTATTTTTTAGCACATAATCTATGGCAAATCACAGTAACATTATTAATAGAAAAAGGAAAACCCAGTTTATTATGAAAACAAGTGACTAATGGATATTATTTATCTGTGCTTAACCTACCTCTCTGAACCCCATGAATCCCAAAAATCTAGTTGGCACAAAAGTGTTTTGATAACTAATACAAAAACTGATTGCTCTTGCATATTTACCTTTGACTTAATCACTACGTTCACTGCTGGAGAATTATCCACTTTGCTAGAGGTCAGAATTAGTACATTTCCCGAAAAATCTACACAAGGAAGTCACTTCATTGTCAGCTACCTGATTGCATGTTAGGAAATACTAAAACAACATGGTATATCACAGTAATATGCTATCTCTTAAGCACTGAACATGACAAGTCTTCACAGATTTGTTTACAGGAGTTTAGGAATTTAAGCAACTTAATTTCAGTGAAAAACTGCTCCTCATCAGGCTTAGTAGGGTATCAGAGCCTTCAAAGCAGTTTCTAAAAATCAAAGGCATTGGGATTTCTTCATTCCAGCTGATGCAGAGGCAAATCAAAGGAGAGTGGAGAGGAACTTCGCATAAAATGCAACACAGCTGAAAGAATGACACAGCTGGTAACCCGCACTTCAAGATGCAACACATACCTCAGTAAAACAACAAAAAAAACCCAACTAAATGACAGGACATCTGTCCCTGAGGGCAAGAGGTACAGCCCTCTTTAAACTCTAAAAAATATATCTGTATGAAAACCTGTTGGAAAGTAAAGAAATAGAATATGTAACAATCAAGCAGAAGGAAAATACAGAACAAAAGAACTGTTTTTGAAGATCAATCAGCATCCTTTGTGAGAAACATGGACCCGCTTCTTAGCTAGTAAAACCCTGTCACCAGATTGAAAGAGCCTTTAAATAAAAGTAAGCAGCTGCATGCAAGTATGGAATTTTTACCTACTTACTAACTGTTGAATGGAAAAGTTTAGTTGCCAGGCTGAGAAAGAAGGGCAGAGGTGTTTTTAAGTCAAAAGATCGCATACTTTTCTATATAACAACTAAACAAAAACACAATAAAATTAAAAAAAAAATCCAACCAACCATGCCAACTGCTTTTCAGTTTACTAACCTTTGTGTTTATGTCCTCAACTAAGATATTAAAAACTCTCTTACAAACCCCTGAACATAAAACAGTGTGTACCTGCTATAACAAACTTTTTCTTTCCAGCTGACTCTTCATTAGCTTCTGCTGCCACACGCTGAAGAAATCAGATTTAATTCAGTGAATGGCACATGACAGCAGGCAATGATTTGCAATACACTGGTGGCTCCATCTTGAAAGACACGAGGCCCTGTTCACTGATGGAAAGCTGGTTGCTTTCTTCAACAGCTCCTTTTCTAAATTTTACATTTAAAATCAGTCTCCCACTTGGAAATTCAGAGTCAGGTCCAATTTCCTCTGCCATCTCTAGTCACGCTGCAGGACTTCTTCAGAGACTATTCTTATTTCTTACCAATCCCATTGGTTACTTTTGATTTGGAGTGACGATTCCTCCTTCTAGATGAATGGCTTTCATTATTGACTGAATGTTTTGGTGGACTATTGTCAGCGCCTGCTGAGAAATAAATAGTTTTTTGACATAAATATATTTGACATTCCCAAGCTCTTGATTTAAAGACAGTAAGGTTTTCTTGAGCCACGACCTCTACAGTAGGAATTATCTCAGGCTAATACGAATTGGTTGATACTTGTACTCCATCTAGTGGTCTAATTAAAAAGGCAATTCTTAAGATTTTGTAAAATTCTTTTTTTCCAGAAAATATCAGAAGTTTTCCAGAGCAGAATATAACAGGGAAACATCCTCTGTTTTTAAGTGCCATCAATAATGTAAATCTCCAAACTTATTACTGACAGGCACTACCATTGGAAATTAAGAACTGTGAAAGTGCGGTCACAGATGCTGGAGTTTCTTATATGAGTACATTTCTTGCTTTCAATTTTTCATATCGTACCCCACATTTAATTTTGAGAAAGCAAAGAGAGAAAATGGGGGATGAAACAAGCGTTCAAGAGTAAAACACGAAAGAAACTGAAGCTTGCAAGTAATGAGGCAGCAGATAAAAATCAGAGAACAAAAATTTCCTTGGGTAGATTTGCCTGACCTATCAAATCTGGAAAAAAAAATACTTTGAATGAAAGCTTATTTTCTCCAAAATATAAAAATCTACTATCTTATTAAACAGAGAATAAATCAACAGCAGCATCTAGGAAAAATTAACATATGAAATACAAAGAACTCTGCCGTGTAGGTGCTTTTCAAGCATATAATAAATTGGAAATACTTTTAAACGATACAAATACATCTGGAGCATAAGCTCTGACAGAGGTAGTTTCTTGTTTTCTTCCAATAGGCAAGTCCACACTGAGGAGGTAAAAGGAGGAGGCAAACAACTTAAACGACCTCCAGCGTAAGGAGCAGAAGTCAGAAAAGCGGGCTGCCGTTGCTTAGGGCAGAGGAAGCTGTTTACGATCATCAGCACTGTGCTGCTGGGTAAGTGTCAGTAAGAATGTAAGTTGCAGGGCACATTGTTGACTGTTCCTTAACAGGCAGGAACAAAAGCATACTTCACATTCAAATGTTTACTTAAAAATCAAGCACACAATATTCAGGGAGAAAATCTGTTGAGAACTGTTATGCCATACGCAATCCCTTCACTCTGCAAGAATGGTCTGGAATAGCAGCAGAAAATGAAGTTCCTTCCTTAAAAAAATAAATACATTTTGAAGAGTCAGGAGAAAAAAATGCAGTAAAAACAGATAGCTTTATAGATTGTTTATCTCTGCAGCTGCTCCAGGGATTTTTAAGTAAAACAAGGTGTCTCCACAGTAAGTTTCTCAAGCCTCATTTCTTAGTGCTGATCCTTAATTCCAATACTACCACTTTGAGAATGTACATGTAAAGGTGCCAATACCTCTGCTGAATTTAGAATGAAGCCAGGAAGCATCTGGACTGTAAGGGCTGTCTTCACTTTCTGACAAGGTCTGCAAAAACCAAGAGGGACACACATCATTAAGATGCTGGTTCTTGTGATCAACGCTTCTCCTGCCCAGATAAAGTTTGTTATTAGACTTGGAAATTTAAACTATGGCAGAAGTCCTAATGAAACACTCAGCCAATACTTAAGTCTCTTTCCTTCCTGGTTAAGAGCTACAACATCAATGACACAACAAGAACACATAATTTGCCATGTGATCTGTTGTGTAACCAAGTGTTTTTAATATTCTTCTAGTGTTCCACCTATACAATGGGGACATTAGCTAACTATTCATCTCTGAATGCTTTGCTAAAATTACAGCCCCATTTTGAGTAACTAAGAAGACAGCATTCTTTAGAAGCCACAGTGTAATTTGGGATCTGTCCAATGCCTGCTGAATTCAGAGTTCTTTCCACTGAATTCAACTGGACTCTGGACCATCCCCCTCTCCCCGTGTACACCAGCTTTGGTAAAGAATTTAAACACGTAGAAGCTTTGTAGTTAATCTCCTACATAAAACAAAAACAGGCTTCCTAATAAAGTACCTTTTCTCGGTGGCCGTAGTATTCCGCATACCAAACCATACCATATAAACACAGGAAAGTTGTAAAGGCCTAAACAAGGGAGAAGGAAAATAAAAAAAGTCTGTAAAACATTTTACAAATTCTTTGCTCATTCAAGGTCATTTGAGTCTCTGAAGATTCAGCATTCGGGGACTTTCGTGCTTTGTTTCTGTCTTGTTTCTGTCTGCACCTTTATCAGGATGAGACAGACCTGTGCTCCAGGTTCAGGGTACGTATACACAGTGCCACCTTGGGGCATGCAGACCAGATCTCATCAGGAGTGTGAGAATTCATACAAACCACTCACATCATACTGACAGTGGATCCTGTATGTTTTTTTGCCCTCCCTTTCCCCCCACCCCTACCCCAGTGTACACTAGTCACCTATAAAAGCACTTGGTAACCAGGTTATCAGGAACACCAGGCTGTAAGGAAGAAAAAAAAAAAAATCTCCTTCCCCCTGCCCCATGCGTCACGCTAGAGTACATATTTAGTTTTGTGGGGCTCTGATCTGAGAAGCAATTCAATATTTTTTCTTCTCTGAAGTTTTAGGAATAAAATCACAATGCTAAATCATGGAACAATAAATTCCAACTCCCTGTTCAAACTGTCTACCTAGCTAGAAGAGAGAAATACTTATTTGTCAACCCACTGTAAATGCCTTATTTTTCACTGACCATTAAAAATGTGTTTGGTATCAGTTACATGTCTGGCAAAACAAACATACATTTACTATTACGAAATGGGCATTTCATGCTACATTTGCAGTAATCACACTGAAGTACAGAAAGCTGCAGGCTGAGCAAGAATAATTTGCCTGATAAAACAAGGTTGTTTATGCAATTTTAAGACGTCAGTATGAAACAACATACATTACTTATTAGTGCTACTCATTAGCACCAACTGGAAAGAAACCAGAGTTACTGGAAGCATCTCCAAAGTTATCCTCAATTGAACTGGTATTTTCTTTCATAAAGATAAAAGCTCTGTAAGCAGCATTTGTTTCATTGCTACCTTCCAAAGCACCGGTATATTCAGCTATGTAAAGAGAGGAGAAAATAAAGTTATTCTAGTTACTTCAAAGCTGTTTTAAATGATCTCACATTTGCTTTTTCTAGGGCGTGCATCTTTACCAGCATTCCCCCACAACGGTCCCCTGCTGTCATTGTTCCAAGTCATTTAGAACCTTTCAACTCTTTTGCTGCACTTTACGTTTCACATGAAAAAATCTCACTTACCACACAAAGAAGCCAAAACACAACATACAGTATTTGTGTTTTGGAAAAAAGATCTTGTCCAAATTTTATGCACACAATAGCTTCAAGGAAAGCAATAACCCTGTGGGTAAAGGAAGGAGAGGAAAAAAAGAAAGGTTACAAACACTACAGATGTAAAGCACACATGCACAAGTCAAATTCCAGATTGTCAGCTCTAAACAAGCACTACTCTCTAATGAAGCACTAAGTGAAATTCCTTGGGAAATTTATTTTTCTTTTTACACTTCAGCATAAACTGCATACAAAAAGCAATCAACTGGCAGTCCATAACTCTACGAGCCTCTACTTGTCCAGGGAAGAAGCAGGAGTGCATGTGCAACAGCAAAAGGTTTCTGTTTTCACCTACTACTATGCTTCAGCCCTCATGAGGTTTAAATCTCATTTCCATGCTGAGCAACCAATCGACTCCCTGTTGGGTCAACTAAAAAACTGATTTGAAAATTTTCAGTCAGATATAACCAACTTTTTTTACTACATATATTTACATATTTACTACATAGGCCTTTTGATGGTAGCTACTCTGGTCACATTAGATAGAATTAAGAAAGAAAATTAATGTGAAATGGCATCCCAGATCTCTGAGATCCCACACATGTGATCTGGTTTACTTGTAAAACCCAGGCTGGCCCTACAAGAACAGAGGATTTTTGAAATTTGAAAGGAAAATTGCAGTACTTACTTTCTTATCTGGCATTATAAGAATCAAAACAAGTATCTCCAGCCCTTTGATATCACCAGATAAATATATCTGTTGATATCAGTGGCATCTCTCTGATACCACCAAATACTTGCATCTTTGCAGGCTCAAAGATATGGACAAACATGTCCACATCTTCAAGTGGAATGGAAAGTTACAAATCCAAAGCTTCCATCTCCTGCCATGGATATATTCAGTCTGTATAGGTCTGTATAGGTCCTGGATTTAACATAAACTCTAGTACAATGTTACTTACTGGTGCAGCAGAAGTGTAGAACACTGACTCCTCTCAAGCTGAAGCAAATTATAAAGAAAACTACTTAACTTGAACTTAATTGACTTCAAAGTTGTACGTAACACACACATGTACACTCCCCTGCAAATCTGTGCACTTGCCACCAGTGCAAGTTTCCGGGTCTCCCCAGCTAGACACTGGAGGACACATTCCCTACCAGCACTCTCCACAACCAGGGAACTGCCTAAAGTAGCTCTACTGCTTAGCAGACAAGCCTCAGCTCTCTCTTGGTGGAAGAGGTATAAAAAAAAGTACATGTGACAACTACTAGTATGGTATAGATAGTCCCGAAGCAAGTAATACACTGCAGCTATTTTTGTGCTATTTAATACAAATTGCAGCATGCTCAGTGGGGCCTCAGGGAGGACCAGTGAACTCTCAAAAATGCCAGCTTCCAATCTGGTACGCAAACTTTGTCCTCACTGAGCAGAGAACTGGAATTACTCAACACAGCTGCCCTGGTAGTCTGCTCTTTTAATGGCTCTGAAGTACAAGACTGATGGCCCAATATGCAATGAAAGACAACTTCTGAATCTCAGTTTCCTGTGTGTTTATCTAGGATAAAAGCTATGGGGCATATTTTAAATTAAAATAGATAAATCAGCACAGACCACACAGACCTCCAGGGTTACAAATTTATAATAGCATAATCCTCCTTAAAAGCGGATTATTGAAGAAGAATGGAATTATTAAGTTCTACTTGTTTTACCATCTTATTTCCTTGCAAATGAGAATTCAGAAGAATAATTTTAAAGCCTCTTATTAAAAAGGTTAGGACTACCCGGAAATTTTAAAGAAATTTATACGTGTGAAATGCTGACTTCTACCGTCTAATATTTGTTAGAGCTTGAAGTTACCAAGGCTGAAAGTTAGAACCACCTTTCTGTGTTGTAAAGCTTTTCATAAGACATTTTAAATTATTCTTTCAAGTGCTTCTTGCCCAACTTTTCCCTCATGAAAACCCTTTCATACTACAAATCAAAAATAGAGCAGTGCAAATAGATCCAGAGGGGACTACAGAAAAACACTTTAAAATTGTGAAAGTAATACCTAATTGACCAATACTTCAAATTACTGAGTTGTATATTAATAAAGACTTGACAGCTGCAGTACTCTGTAGGGTCACCAGTTATTTTCCTTTCTTGGTTTTATATTATTTTTACTGATCTAGCTGATGAGGAAAACAAACAGTTAAACTAAAGTACAGTAACAGGAACAAAAAGACCACTACCAGGAAACAAACATACATGGATATGATACACTTGGAAATAGCCTATTGTTTTGTTTATTGCTTCAACAGAGTGGCTCAAAAAATTATACATCTGTTTGTATTTATGCATTTATACAATCTTCCTTCTATTTTTGTCAAGAACACTTGGGCTTCTCACTGTTCAAAAGGAGAGGTATATACAATTAAAGAAACAGTAAATCGCAAGACAGAAGAATGCCAACAGTGAAAGGTATTAGTGTTCTACTGAAGGTTGACAGGAATCTCCACATTGCTTTAGATTCCTATGCCAGAGAACTAAATACACAAAGTTTTTATTCAGCAGAACAGGTCTTTCAAAATCCTTGCAGGCAACCCCTCTGAAAGGCTTTGTCTTAATGAAAATACTGCAGTTTCCAGCAGAACTGCTGCAGTGGTTATATTCAGGCCTTAAGTCATTTATTGTCTATCTGTTGAGAGCTATATTATAGTGTATATATGGAAGCTGCAGAGTATACAGTTTAATATTAATGAAAAGCTTTGATTTTAATTATTCCCATGATTAGGTTGTTTCAAATGCAATGTGTGCCTTTAAGTGTTTCATGATTTGAATAAGTTTCCGTATCAGTGGTGTTTGGGGAAATAATATTATATACGCTTGCTTTTAACGGCTTCATAAATTAACTATTCAGGGTAATTAAATTACTGGAAGAGTGCTATTTTCCCATGATCAGCTAAAACTCCTAGCTTACCTTTGTTTTTTCCTAGCAGATTACAGAAACAAGCAGTATCAAGGAAATTACTCCATGCTCACTTCCCACCATCAGATCATACTGTAGATCAATATTCTATTGCAGTTGTTGTTATACAATCATAAAAAGATATTTGAGTATCTATTAACTGACATATAATACACTAATGTGTTCAGTGAGAGCTTTGTATCAATGATGATGGTTGCTGTAACCCATAACAATTTTCCATAGCCAGATGGTAAACGCTCGGAATCATATTTCCCCTCATTTTGCAAAAGAATAGTTCTACATTCTTTCTCTGAGATGGAACAAAAAAAGTTTATCTTTCTTGATAGTGCAGAACTTAAACTCTCACTCCAAAATTATGAAATTACTTAAAAGGTATCTTTTATAAGACTCTAAAATTATCATCTATAGTTGAGGAAATGTTCCTTTTTCATATGAATATCTTAATCCCTTAATCATTTGAAAACAAACTTCAGTGAAATATTTGCATTTAAGTGCACTTCTCTAAAATACTAATGTAATTGATCTGTAATTTATGCACAGAATAAGGTTATTTGGGTCTAATTGTACTTTAAGTTGTCATATAAACTTTGTGACTAATTAGCCATCTTCTGTGCTAAAATCCTTAAAGATAGGTTACTCTGCAATGATCATAAAAATGGCCAGTGTGTCTTTAAGGATTATGCATGATAGAGTCTCTCTTTAGGAATCATAATGCACTCTTTTGACTCTTCGGGGACAAGGTTAGGGAGGGAAGGTTCCTCCCTAAGTAAGGAGGTTTAGGCTTACAGAAAATATTCTTAACTCCTACCAAACACCAGCAAAACTAAATAAGAACAAAGAGTTACTACCTTTTGTATGTTCATTAGATGTTACGATCACAACATGAAGACAGTAATAGATCCATCCCAGAAGGTGATATGTCAGTGAAAGAGGTGAATATTTAAGTCCAGCCAAACCCAAGGAGACATGTGCCATGTTCTCCGGAGTACATTTAAAACAAGTTAGAAATCCCTTGAATTACATTGCAGGACACACTGCTCTCATCTCTATTAACTGTTGAGAAAGGGGTGCTGTTTAAGGTAGTGTGGTGCACCTGGAAATAAGCCTTCCTGTTCAGCGCTGTTCCTAAAACATGGCAACATCCCTGAGACTAACAGTAAAGATGAAAGACAGTTTGCACTATCTTTAAAGCACTATCTTTAAATTAGATTTGAGCATTTTATGGCTCACTGAAGTGCTATTCTAATTTAAGACAGTAATAGCTTCTTCTGTTAAACGTGAAAATAGTTCAAGCCATTCTGGAGATGAGAAATACACTGAACTTGAAAATCAAATTAAAACAGCTCTGTAAACACAAAATCATGCCTATCAGAAATAAGCTTCTTAAATAGAATATTTATACACAAACACACACACACACAGAGTTTATTAAGATTTAACATCATCTACGTTTGCCCACTGTAAGCTTTCCAGCCATAAATCAAAATGGACTCTGCTATATTGCTCATTTACAAGAAGCTTTTAACATACGACAACAGCATATGCTTCTGGTTTTGAGAACAGCATATTTTAGTCAAGGAAGTCGTTACCAGATAAAATCTTGCAGTCTCTTCATTTAAACCTCTCCTCTGAGAGCCCTGTTGAAAGAGACTGCAAAGTAACCACTATTCATACTGCTTCTCTCTTTGAGAATAGAACAGGAATAGTTTGTATCTGTGGTTAGTTTCAGCGTCTTTTGTTGTGAGTCCTCTAATAGCAGTGCCTACCCTGATAGCCAGGTAAGCAATAACCTAACAGCAGGTAAGGGGTAGTTGCAAAAGCTTTTCCCTTCTCAGATGACTTGAGAATATGGGTAGCAAGGCCAATGCTTCTCTGAAGAAGTCTAGCTTTATCCAGCAGTTTCTAGTTTTTCCTTCTTTTCTTCTCCTTACTCCTACCATCACTTCTCATGTTCTACCTCCAAATTTAGGATTTTCCTTTCCTCTGAATTTGCAGAAAAATCTGTCCATACCATTCTTTATATTAAAAGCAACCACATACAGGAACTGGCTTCATGCAAATCCTGTCCGTGCACGCGACACAATATTTGCAGAAGAGCTTCAGGTTTGTACACAAGAACACTTACCCAAACACCCAGCACTGAGTTCCTACCCTCTTGCACTGCGTATCTGTGAGGTAGGCATAGTACTGCCTGCAAAGGAAAACACAAGAAAATTCTTTAATGAAGTTTTAAGTTCCCAAAATATTACATTTAGAATACTTATGTTGCAAATGGATCTATACTGAAAATAAAATGCTGACAGTTGAAATCACATACAAACATGCTGAAGGTCTACCGGATAACTTTAGTTCTAGTAGGACAGATTATCATCTCTTTTAGAGAAAGTACAACAGCTTCAAAAGATTTAGAAAATTCCTCGCTTCTTCTGCAGTTTGTCTTTTAATCCAGTAACTGCATTTTCTTGATATGTGAGTTTGAATCTTAAAAGAAACTGAATCTGGGTTTCCCACATCCTGGGCAAGTGCTCTAATCACTGACACTTTATCCTCTCAAGACCAGAGCAGAATACATGCCTTATTTTGGAATTTGTCTGGATACCATTCTGGTGTTCTTTACACTCCAAAATGTTTTGAGTCTAGTGAGAGGAATCCCATGGATGAGAAACAGAAGTTCCTTTTCAGCCTCTGTCTCTCCGATTTCAACTGATATATGGGGAAGGCAAGTGTTACTAATCCAACAAAACAATGCTGGTTTAAGGACAGAGATTTCCACAGGTTGTGAAGTACCACAACAATGCTTAAAAGCTCTTCTATACAGAAGCTTTCAGGATGTTTAAGGTGATTCAGCTAACAATGTGATATCACTGCCCATAACTCAAGAAACCAAACAGCTATAAAAGATGCTGAATTTTAGAATAAAGCAACACAAGACTGCTGTTTCGTTGTCCAAAGTAAGGTCACTTTACTCTTGAATAGGAGCTTCCTTGGCTCTTTAACTTCAGAATTGCATTCATTCTGTCTACCTTCAGCCACAACACAGAAAAGAAATTTAAGAGGACTCTACCAATGCATAACTAACAGCACATTAATGTTTCCATTACTGTATACTGAACTTTGCTGGTAAAAATATAACATAAGCTTTAGTACAATTTAACTTTAGTCAACCGTAAGAGAAAGGAAGAACAAGACAACTGGCTGTTTTAATAAATGCTAACAAGCTTGCAGTCTTAAGCAGTCCATCTGGTCCTTCTGTCTTCATCACACATTATTCTGAGTAGCAGAAAAGCATATAAAGTAATGTTCTACCTTTTCTTATAACACCCTAGTATTTCTTACAGACAAGCAGAAGTAATGATCTCAAGTAAAAAAAAAAAAAAAAAAAACCAACTCTACTTTCCCTCATCTGGACTTTTGCAAGCATTCAATCGTAAACATGTATTTTTGCAAACAATCCTCACGGATGATATATTCAGCTAATTCAAAATACGGGCAGATGCTATACAAACAGATGACGAACAGACAGGTTCTATATACCTATAAAAACAGAATTTTATACAAATTTTACCTTATTAATATACTGGGCAGGAAAAAAAGCTTTATTGAAAAGTCATGGTTGTTTCACTATGGGTATGGCAACAAAAGCATAAATTTCTTGAAATATACTTATTTACAAACTATATGAAGTTCTTGGGTGCCTAAAAGTCAAAGTACTCCAAATGTAAGAAAGAACACCATGGAAACAAAATTACCTTACAGTGGGTGCTGTGATAATTCCTATGAAGAGAATTCTCCCCCAGCTTAAAGGGTGGCTTGCTTGGAACACAAAGATGTGTTTCAAAAAGAACGTATTCAACTCAGTCAGCTAAAAAGAAAACATCAGGTAATAAGGTTATATTTTGTGCTGTGGACATTTGTGCTCCACTGATATGATTCTTACAGAATTACTATAGAAAACATGTTAAGTTAATATAGTATCTACCTAACAACAACAATGTATGCTCTACTGCAGCACTGCTGGTTGGGCTGAGCTTTTCAAGAGCCTAAAATTCCTACTCTAGGAATATACTGATAAAACAAAATTGTTTGTTTTATCTCCCCTATGCACCTCTACAAAGTATTTGGTCTATTTCCAGAAGCTTATTAAGAGGCAAGATACTAATTCAAAACTTTTACATCCTAAATCAGATGTGAATAACTAAGGCAAATTTGATAAGGAGCAGAAGAGATTATATCCATAAAATTCAAACCCTTCTGTTTCTCCTTTTAAAAACTAAACTCAGTAAATTGAAAAAAAATGTTTTTAGAGAAGTCTTTCAGCATTTGCATGACTAAGGACATAAGCAGTTGGGATGTATTACTGGAGTCTCACTGGACCAAGGTCAGAAATCTCAGTATCAGTGATCCATCCAATAGTCAATGGAAGAAAAACCTGTCTGGCAGTTTCAAAAACTGTATCAGTTGCAAAGAATAATCTCATGGCCAGTATAGCAATCTGCAACATTTGTTTTTTCCAGAGATTCTGTAATTACACTCCTGAACTATCATGTAACTCATGTGAACAATGCCCTGACTAGTTTTGTATTATCAATTCATTTAATTGTGCATTTCAATGACAGACATACATTGCATTAGAGTATCTTCTAGCCAAACACCGCCAGTAAGTAACTGAGCTGATGGCAGCTTTGATTTCACAGAACTTATTTCCTACCTGCCAGATGATCATGAAAAGGTAGACTCCAGCCACTCTTTGAAATGAAGACTTCGGGTCAAACCAGCGAACATAGGTCCAGCTGGCTGGGGTGAACTGTAATACAGCTCTTTTGATTTTCCCTGTGGTTGTGTGAATGTCCCTAGAAAAAGAGAATGCCTGGGGTGAAAACAAGGAAGATGCAAGGGAAAAAAGGCTATACCTGTGTTACCAAGGTTTTAGAACAGTTTTTCCCTGTGCAGTAAAAAATCTTGACAGATCCAGAAGCATAATCTACTAGGCATTTCAAGATGCATTCCGCATATCTTGAGTCAGTAACTAAAAACAAAACATATCTACTGTTCTTTTCATGAAAGAAGTAGTAGTAAGGACTGCAATTCTTCAAATCTCTTGGAGAATCTGAAGGATATTTTTACTCCCTAGTCGATGCTGCCATTGCTCTTATCTAAAGAATTCCTCATTTCAGAGCTCACTGACACTAATCCTCTATGGATCTGTCAGATTTGTTATTCATCAAGTGTGTACCAGGTTGCCTACTCAGGCTTGAACATGCAGTATTTACAGCATTCCCAATCTTTGCTATTCTGATATTGGATTCATCTGAATCTTTTGCCTAGATGTGATAGCACTGTTAATTCCCCACTGTTTAAATTCCCCTTGGAAAGGGAATATGAATGGCTTTGCATCTGACAGAGTATGTTACAATGCTTGCTTTAGATAACATTAACTGAGATGAGTGACAGCAGCCAAAGGACAGGGAATTTTAAGGAAAATTCAGAGTTTTCTCCTCCAAAGGAGGCATAGCAGGGATAAAAATCAATTTTCAGCCTGCTATTTCATTGGCCATTCTGGGGGGAAAAAAAAGCAGGGGGGCAGATTCAGATTTCGTACTTCTAATATTTGTCTTTTGTTTTATTTTAGTAGTGGAAGGTTAGCGGGATGCCTCCCATCTATCTTCTAATCTTTAAGAACCATATTCATTCAACAGGGAAAAAAAAAGGCAAGGAAAAGGCACAGACAAAAGCTTTCCATTCTGTGCAGATACTCTTTATATAAAAGGGCCAAAGAGTTTACATATGCATTTAAAAGACAACATAAGGAAAAAAACTTCCATAGAGATAGCAAAGACTAATACTGCCACAGATATTACAGTATCTCTCTCAATTTTCAGTGAACTCTAAAAACAGAAGGAGCATCAACTCTTTAGTGCTCATCACTCCTCTTGAATTGAGATATGGGAAAACTGAATTGAGACTAAAGGCTGGATGGCTCGGAGCAATAAGTAAACTTGTCAGTAAAGGAAGGAAGCAGCACAGAAGCTCATACAAGGTGCAGACTTGGAAGTCAAGGTTTAAGCTCCTTTTTCATCTCTGGTATTAACTTAAGGCAATATACTTTGGCAACTCCTTGCCCTTGATCCTGTTTCACCTTTGCCACTGGTAATGCGCAGATAAAATGCTAACCATCTAGTGGGGGGGGGAGGAGAGGTGCAAAAAATGACAGAAGTAGCCATAACCGGAAGAGCTAAGAATGAAAATGTTCTAGGCCACAATCTGTTGCCCTTTACAACAGCAAATGGTACTTTATTTTGCAATTGCTCCGTTTATTTTAGAGAGCTGGCAACGGAATAAGGTACTTTACAACACAGGTACAATCAGTCTGATTCCTCTTTTGCAATGACAGATTGCCACACTAATGTCTCATCAAGCTGAACCCAAGCCAAGAGTTTAAAATGCTGTATAATGAGACAACAATTAAATTAGGTTGGTTCACTGCCTACTTGAAAGTTTCACTTGTATAAAATAATTCACTGAAAATGCAAATAGCTTTACTACTTTGTACTTTCATTTGGCATCAATGCTTGTAACTTAGATCACAAAGAAAAATTATATATACATAATCATATTTAGGAATATGTGCTATCCAGTAGCATCACGATGAGATGTGATTTTAAGATTTAAAGTAAACATACAACACCATTAGCACATACAGATTTCCCACTATTTCTACCACACATACATTTTACATAGGCAAAAAACGGTCTATTTCCCAAGAAACTGAATTTAATATTATAACATTAAACATTATGCTTATCAAGCTTTAATTCAGACCTACTTGAAGCTTGCCCAGTGATAGGTCCTCATCTCCAAGAAACGACAAACTACCATGCCCAACCAGATGCCACCTCCATTACAAAGCAGGATGTCCAAAATGACTTGATCCCACCAGCATTCAGCAAAATTAGGCAAAAGATGCATGAAGAAGAGCTACAAAAAACAGCAAAAAGATTCTGGGTGAGGATCAGCACAATATATACAGAATTCATATAAAGTTACTTTTTAAGAACACATTTAAAAATTACGTTTTTTTTTTTAGTAAATTTCACACTTTGTGGACATGAACAACAACCACTGAAATGTGACAGGACTCCTTCCACTGACTTCACAATGCTTCGGTTAGGACCATGCAGGACTTGAGAAGTATCCTCCTCACTGTTCCCTACTGCCACTATGTGGCATATAAGGATTTAGTGCAGCTTTTAGCATCTAAGAGGACCAAAATAGCTGCAGTTTTTGGAGGAATGACAACGTTTGGTGCTTTTCATTTTATTTTATTTATTTATTTATTTATTGCAAATTAGTCTGAAGTTTGTTTTCTAAACCAGCAACAAGATGAGGTAAGTGGAATGTATTCACATTTAACAACAGTCAATACTAAAACACATTGGAATTCAAGACTTAAGAATTGTTCTAATTTAATGTACATTTCAAAACTCTTTTTCATTCACCATTTTAAGGGAATTTTAAAAGACTAATCTAAATCTAAAAAGACTAAGAAGTCATCAGCATTTCAGACAACACAAGCTTTGCTTTCCTGCTATCTATGATCCAGAGTGGCTTAAAAAGAGGACATGCCACTCTCCTTTCCTTACCAAATGTCCCTCATAAGCACTAACTGTGAAGATGCTTTTAAGATGAAGATGCTGAAAAACAGGCCAGAAGCAAACCAACAACATATTGAAGAGTTTCCACCATTTGGATCTACCTTCACATATTCAGCCCCTTAAAGATTTCTTCTGGAAAGTATACAAATTTATTTTTGAAGCAATCTGTTCCTTTCTGAACTTAATCATCACCTTAGTTGAGGAATCAGTAAATCAATTAAAGGTATTTACAAAGTGGTGAGCTTATGTTTTTGATAGAGTGAGGAGGATGACTGCCCAGATGGCCAGAGTTAAAATTCCAGAAATAGATTCAGCTCCTTTCATCCTCCTTTAAAATAAAATATTTGTCTTCTCTATTCCATAAGAAGAAGGTGGGGGGGGTGGAACATAACATATCAATTCCCAAACCAGAGATTAAAAAGTTAGCTGTGTACTGGAAACCAAGAGGGCTGTATGTTAAGCAGCCCTCAAGGGGCTGTTTAACAAAACACACCACATACTAGATAAAATTTTTACCTCCCCAAAACACATTTCCAATTTTGTCATGTGATATATTTGTGCATACACGTGCACATGTGTGTTTACAAATAAAAACAGATTTGCATCTGTGAAAGATTACTAGCAGGGTTTTATAACAGTATCTTTTTGTTGACAAATGTATGAATATAATATCCCAAAAATTCAAATGCAGGGAAAGGAAAAGGAAGAATGTTTTGGTATAAAGCAAGAGTAAATCATAGTCGATTTACAATAAACTACAGTGACTGATACTGGCAATGACATTTCCCTTGAAAACCCTTGCAAAAGCAGAAGCATATCAAAACAGCTTGTTTTTCTTGATCAAGGCTATGCAAATTTCAACCTGTAGAAAGGAAAATTTTAATTTCTTTTCAGGATCCATGCTATATACTTTATCCTGCTACAAATGGTTTCCATCACAGGGTAGATCTAATGTGAAAGGGACATTAGGCTATGAACCTCAATCTACAATAGTCCAACCATAGACATCACAAGTTACCACTAATAAAGCAGCAAAAAAAACAGAGCACAAGTGTTAACCAGACCATCTCTAAGGTGTTCACTGTTCTCAAAACAAGAGAGCAAGGTCTTCCTGCATCCCAACTTTAATCTGATAGTATGGAATGGAGTCAAGTGTCTCATTTCAGAATGAGGAGCCAGCTGAAACCCATTAACGTTAATAGGAGACGCAGGGCTAAATCCCTGTGTAATTGCCCTGGTAACTTCTCTAGGTTTCTAATGACTCTCCTGAATCAACTAATTCATTTAAAAAAAAATACATCTGAGCAGTGATAAGCCTTCTATATGTTGAACCTTACCCAACACATTGTGTATTCTGGTAATCTGTCTTTCAACAGAGAATACTAGACAACCCACGTGGCGTCAAATAGAAGACAATGGTCATGCAATGATCTACTGAATGATAAGGGTGCGTGTGAAATATATTCAAATTTAAACATGTTTTCTTGAGGGAAAAATGAGTACAATAGCTAGCAAAGTTCTTGTACTTTATGGATAGCTATTTGTGGAATACCAATTTTTAACTGAACAAGTTCAGAAAGGCCTAGAAAAAAGAGATCATCCTTGAATGTCACAGAATAAAAACATACTTTGAAAATGAGCTAGTGGCACCAATATTTTCAAACCCAGCAGTTTAATTTTAGACAATTAGATCTTTATTTATGTTTTTTGAATTATAAATTCCTTGACAGATGGGCCAAGCATCCTCAAGATAGAGAACTTCATAGAAAACTGAGATTTTAACGATATAATTCAGGTGATTACATCTATACTTAGTAATCGAAGACTGACATTTTAGAATATGCTGTCCCAAAAACTGATAAAATTTGACTTTTTTTTCTGGTCTAAACTGTGTAACTGTAGAATAGCATGAACAACAGATCTAGCAATACAGATCTGCAGTCTGAGCAAAGTCAATTAGCTAAACTAAAATAAATATCAGTAGTTATTTAGCTGAAAGAGGATTTTAAAGTGCCAATAGTCAACTGACTTAAGCATGTGCTTGGGAGAACTCCTACTAAAAATAAGGTAGTGGTCCTCCAAACCATGGTGCTGGGGATCAGTCTGCACTGCGTGTGAACTAGCTCAGATCTGGGTCTAGTAAAACCCCATTTTTGTGTCAACTGGGCTTGTTGTGCATGATTTAACAAGAGAACATGGCTATGCACTTGGCCTCAAGACCCAAAACAACATACTGCATGATGTCTTGTCATTTCATATAGTCTTCTCCTCATGGGTCCTCATGTTTTCCTCAAGGATCCCACCTCCCTTCCCCCATCCCATTTTGTGGTATAGTACATGCATGATTACCACTCTACAAAATATTTAAATGCTGTTGTATTGAGGGCAGGTAGTAGATCACAGGTATTGCAAGGCAATAAAGGGAAAAGATTTCACTAACCAGAGGATACCAGTAAATCTGAAACACGAGTACTGAGCCCCATAACAACAGAAAAATAAAGTATAGATGGCACCAATGGACCAAATTAGATTTCCCTCCTACTTCAAGTATTAGTAAGTCATCACCTGCACAACTCCTCCAAATCCTGGGTGGCTGCTCTTCACTAATGCAACTGCACCAATTACTCCCCATCTGGTTTATAGGCTTAAAACATAAATCTGTACTGAGAACTATCAAGTCATCCTTCTAGTAATTTTCACACTTCCTTGCAGAACAAGTCAAGTCTCATACATTTTCATATACTGGAGAAAAGTGGGTGGCCTACCTCAGTGAGCTCCCAGGTGATGCTAATAGTCCAACATAACCCATAGCTGCGGATCAGCAAAGCCTTCATGGCCCAGCCCCAGAAATGCCCAAAAGCAAATATATCAAAGTGGCTGAGGATTCTCTCCCAGGTGATAACATGGCAGTTCACAGCATACTCCTGTTAATGATAAAAAAAACACGTAAAAAAGACAAAAAGCCTCAATGAACCAGTAACTTCAGAAACACTAGAACAGTGAAACTTCTATCTAGTGCAACAAACCTGAAATTATAAAAGATAATAAGATATGTATTACTGCCCTTCCTTTTCCTTCTGACCAAGGAAACCAACAGTATCAAGTGTCATTATAATACAGCTCTAACATGAGAGGAGGTAGCACAGATCTTGGAACCTGGAGGAGCACATATAATTTATGTGGCCAAAGAATAGGAGGAGCACTAAAACAAATAATTTTTTTAAAAAAACAGCAAACAATAATACTCTAGAAAATAGTTTTGTCTTGTGTGTGTGCGCATGGTTGTGACTTGAAATAGCTACCTTTACTCATTTTTATGCTGTCTGGTGGTCAGATGTACTCATCAGTGGCAAATCCTCATCAGTCTGTCTGAGACAAAGCCATATATGTTATTCATATCAATGTACATCTGAATATCCTTTTTGTCTTATTTTTTTTCAACAAAGCAACTTCACAGACCACAATCGTAATCCGAAGGTTTGCTCACATGGCTGAAGTAAAAATCAAAATGAATCTGCAACTGTTCTATTACAGACGAGTGGCAGATTCCTTAAGAATATTAATTAGTATTCTAGTCATTAATATCAAAAAATGTACTCTCTCATCACATTATACAGCAAGTGCTAGAAAGTACTGCCCAATTAAAAAAAAAATCTGTATTCCATCTGAAGGTTGCATCAGTGCAGTTTTGTATTGTCACTGGGCCCAGATTAAACAAGATTATTCCCAAATGTAAATTGAGTCTAAAAAGCTCTGCTCATCACCCTCCTAAAATATACATTGCCACCTGCAGGTGACAACACAGCACTGCTTAGTGCTGAAAGGATTCTTTCAGGCCAAAACTATTGCTAATCCTGCACAAATGAACCATGATCAAGCTGAGAAAGGGATGGCAGGAAGGGAGAACGTCACCCAAATAATTCTCCTATCTCCCAAACTCCCTATTAAGGCAGGTCAGTCCCACTATGAAACTGGAAGTACCCCTTGCTGTTGGTGCTCTCTGAAGTAAAAGTATGGTGCTGCTGCTTGTACATGCCAGTGCTGATGATCATTCACAGACAAATGTATCACTTATCTTAAGGATGTCGAAACTGCAGCTTTACTGCCTGTATCCAGAGGTCTGAAACTGCCAAACTTACTCACTTTATTCCCCACAGAGCTCTGGAATGAGGTACACTTTCACAGAGTAGAGGACAAATCCACATACACTAGAGCTGTCTTCCACATTTCTGCTTCATTTGTTTCATACGTATATGCAGAAAGAGATTCAGGTTCAAACCACAGGAAGCTTTGTGTAGGACTCATTTAGGCACCATGATCTATATGCACAGTCTTACAGTCACTGTGTTTCATTTGCTGAAGAAACAGATGAGAAGCACTGAATGTACAATGGAAGGTGCCGGCTCCTAGCAGTAGCATGGTATCTGAGATTCTTCCTATATAGAGTGGACACAAAGTTGCTCTAAAACTAAAGTTTCTTTTGTGGGGCTCTTGCCTTTTTGCTTTTATTATTTTTACCATGGCTTTCCCCCCATAACTCTTCTTTCCAACTGTAGTTCTGCCAGTCATACACACATAGAAACATGTTTAACTTCCTTTAATACTCAAGCAACTTTGCTAGCCCCATGCAAGATGGTAAGGTGTAGCCTTCATTGTTGTGCGCCTTTTCCCACACAAAATTTACTCCAACCTTAAATAACAGTATTATCAGGACTGTGAAGAAGTACAGAGCAAGTTTCTGCTGAATGCTACAGTGCCTTTCTGTGCCAGCAGTAATGCTAGTCCCGCCTGACTTCAATCTATTTATTGATAACTTAAATGTCAGGAGAACCAGGCGAGACTAACTTACAAATTCAAATTCCTCCTCATGCCAGCTCCTGTTGTTGCTCAGCCACGTCACAAACCCCCATGCTCAAATTCCTTCTATAAATTTGACAAGAAACAGAACTGCCTCATCTTTCCAGTGTTTTCCCATTACTCTACCCCTAGCAATGGGTTGCACACTCCTCCTCACCACCATACACCTCCTGCAAAACAGAAGTCCCAGTGCTGTCATACAGTTGCACAGCATGTACTACTGATCAGTTGAGGTGCAACACAAGCAGCATCCAGATAAGCAATCTGCATATAGCTCTCACTGTCAAACAGTTAATGCAAGCTAACTGCACTGTAAAGATCTGCATTCTCTTTTACATGCCACAGGGCTGGAGTTTGCAGCCACTGATAATTAAGTGTTGTGCAATAGTTGTCACATGCAGTAAATGGCTATTTGCAGGAGGTGGCCAGTGTATTTCCTTACCTTTGAGACAAGAGTCTGGAAACAGCACCCTCCATACAACATGTGATTGACAGTGGCTGTTGTGTGCAGACACCCAAACCCAAGGACAAGCACGCATGCTGGTCACACGGTAGGCAGTAACTTGCTGAAAGAGAAAGCTGGCTACTCTAGTCTCCCCCTGCAGTAGTCATCCTCTGCCTTGTGCTCAATTTTTTATACCCTCTTCTACCTGCATCTAGACATACCTCACATGCTCTTCCCATGTCTCCCTTCGCCAGCTCTGCCCCTTGTGTTAGGGTCCTTACCTGAAGGGAGTTCTCTGCACTGAAATCTCTTTGCAAGCTGTTTAACAGGTAGAAGAGCAAGTCTGGCTTTCAATACCACTCAAGATCATAGTTTGTGGATCTAATTTCCCAGCAGTACCAGAACCAACTGCTTAGCTGGGTGGCTGAAAAGCAGCATATCCCTGCAGTTGCTGTTTTTGGCCTTCTACCTACTTGGCAGCATGCCAGTCACAGGCCAAGTTCAAAACAGTAAGGCAAAAACAAAGTTTTTTTTTTTTTTTTTTTTTTTTTACAACAGCACTGTGGCAAGTTAAAAAAAAAAGATCTGAGAGCCACATATCATGCAGGCCTCGTCTAGATACTACCATGACAAATATATTTCCAATATCCAGGTTCATATCTATTATTTTAGGGAATCCAAAATTCATTCCAGTTCAAATATTTCTCATGCTCCCTACTGCACACCCATTTGAAAGCCTGCATTAGAAAGAACAGAGAAAGTTGATTTTCTCGTTCATTGAATGAAAACAAATAGCAGTTGATACAAAAGGCTTGTTGACTCTATTGAGTACAAACACCAACTCGTCCTGCTCACATAAACAAACTCAGATTTATCTATTCCCACGCATGTAAATCACATGCAAAGCAACCAAAATGTGCAATACAGTGCCAAAGATACATACCATAATATCTGCTTCCCTTGTGGCATATCGGAGATTAGGGTCCAGCCAGTACATCACCGCTTTTACTTGCTCAAAGTTAAGAAAGAGCACAAACACCAGGAACAGAAAATAGAGCACACTGAGACCTGCAAAAAGACTCAGTTTCAGAAATGTGTTCACTGACAAAACTCCGTGGAACCCAAAGAGTCCACAAAGCTGCTTTCAAGCTGGAGCTCAGTATCCGCCAAGTTTTCACAAATGAGCTTTCTACATAGACTGGCTACATGCAAAAAGCTTAGACACAAGCCAGGTGGTAATCTTTAAGCATTCAGTCCTTGTATTACATTTCCTATTTCATATGATGTTATATATGTTTTAGTGTATGAACCCAGTCAAAACAAAAAAAAAAAAAAGCTAAACAATTTAGACACGAGTAGCACAAGGTAGAGCTCAGGAAGCTCTTCAGTAGGAGACACATTAGGACCCCACAATTCTACTGGCTCTATCCCCTTGTTCAAATACTGTCAGTCTCACTAAGGCAGGTCGCTAGGCCTTTACGCAGATTTCAATGCAATGATCAGGTTTATAATCCCACCTGGCAATTCTGAGCTATGTGAGAGAAAAAGAATAGTAACAAATGCACTTAATAGTGTGGCATGCTGGAGTTACTTCTGTGAAATGGAAAATCTGCTGTCTGAAGCTTTTAAAGATGAAACAGCTGATGATATGTTTTCAGATCATTTTAAGTTCTGTAACACTAATACATTTGGGGCTACACCCTCTCTCCTCCCCATATATGAATATGGATTTTCTAAACTGATAAGAAGCAAGTAAATGTCCTAGGTGTGAAACTGTGGGTAGATGAAGCTGCTATTGGGAGCACACTTTTACATCACTGGCACGTTCACAGATCAACTCTCTCTCCTCCCCATTGCAAGTCTAATATTAGAAATTCAGGGGATTCAACCAAGACTATATTTGGGAGTGGCCCATAAACACTGACACCAAATCCATATAGTCCACCATTCACACTTTCTTGTGCCCTGCAGCAATGCCATGAAGGCCAAAAGGTTAACATGAATAAGCTTATTATCTGCCATTCAAAATAGACTATAAGAATTCTAAAGAGGAATTAATACACTGTAAACAGAATCAAAGTATTATTAATCCTCAGCATATGCTAAAGAACAAGTTCTGTTCAAGTCCACAGACATGTACAGAAAGTATACGCTGTCCTCTGCAGAGCAACTTAAAATCACTTCAGGTAAAGAGATAACAAGCTGCTAGAGGCAGTACAACCTGCCAAGAAAGACACAGGCTACTTCTGCCTTTCGTCCACTGCGCAGATCCGAGATTTCAAGCATGGCAGATATCTGCCACGCCGAAGGAAAGCAAATCACAGAGGGGAAAATCTTGCTCTTGATTTCGTGTGCAGTCTTTTTACAAAAGCACAGGGGGTCCAGCTCTGAACCTATCAGCACTTTTAATTTAGTCACCGTAACTTGAAACCAGCAACAGGACCCATCTCCTAAACTTCACAAGCAGCAGGACTCCTCAGAAGAGTACTCGCTAATCAGCGCTATCCTCTCAATGTCAACAGATGAGTAACCAGCTACTTTAGGAGGCTAGCTATTTTTAGCTTTACAAGGTGATGGGAAAGAGAAGTATTCACAGTCCTTCTAAGAAGAAACCAATCGGGTTTTAAATCAAACATGCCTGATTCTCTGACAATATGCTTAGAGGCTGGCCTATACTCTGTGAGCCTTGAATTATTTGAAAAAATAAAAAAACGTTTCCTGTGTTTTTGCAACGTAGTTCTGATGTTTAATGAGTATCATTTCACTCAGTAATTTATGAAGTTAATGGAATTATTTTTCCCAATTATGAACGTAAATAATGTTTACAGTAACTTTGCTGAAAGGATAAATTAATAATATGAATAAATTCACATTAAGAATATATAAATGTATGTTAGCTATACAATCACTTTAATAGAGCAACAGTGTATTTTCACACAAAATGAAAAACAGCATCCAGTTAAACTGGACTTAGTTAGAAGTCAGTAAATATCTGCAGTAGTTATAAAAAAAATTAAAAAAAAAAAAACTTTTTGAGGTGAGAATAGATGGTAGTAGGAAGGGTGTGATGGCAGTTGGGAAGCACAAATACAAAATAGGAATAAAAAGCAGTATCAGAATGAATGCTCCCTGTCTGGTAATTTAAATTATACCATCCTGACAGAGAGGAACTCCAATGACGTTCCCAAATCTAATTAAGAACAGATTATGATCAAGTCATAATTGAGTGATCAATTATGGAGGTGGTAAGGAAGAGTTAGTTATTCACAAAGTTTTGATGTGCAGTTATGTTTCATGACAATTCCGTTCATCTGAAAAAAAATGGCCAATCCTGCAGAAGCACAGAACAAAACAGAAATACAATTTAAAGCTTACCAAAAACCATTCTCCATAATGCAGGATGAGGGCGGGTAAAAGGTCCTGTGGACAGTTAAAAAAAAAAAAAAAAAAAAAAAAAAAAAAAAAACTATTAGAGGACAGTTGACAAGAATCACAGAATCAGTTTTTAGATTTAGCTCAAACGAAGAGTATTTGACATAAACACAGATCTGTTCTCCATCAAACTTTATAACACATCCAAGGTTCTTGGGCCTTTCTTCATCTGTTTAAAAAAATGGTAACAGGAGATTTGGGAGGAGAAAGAGGGTGTCAGCAATCACTAAGGTGTAGACAAAATGTTCAATTATTTCTATGGGAGTTGTCTACAGCACAGTACTATGGTGTTTTCTCAGCAGACACCATGTCTCAAGTGTCACCTGAAAATCTCTTCATCTGGTTTCTAGACCACAGCTTAGTCTAGCATAGCTTGCTCCAAATAAGGTTATCAAATTCAAATTTCACTGTGTTGGCAAACAAACATTGTGCTTAACCTTCAGATGGCTGTGAACTGTTAGCAAACATGCATCCTGAAACTTCCAAATTGAATATCACATATCTAACAGGATGCAAGATACCAGTGCCCTTTATCATCATCAACATGTTAAATAGACAGAAAATAAACTGACTTTATTAGAATAAAAAACCTCTTATTAATGCAAACAACAGAGGAGATAACAGTCTGGTGAAAGCAAAAAAATTCAAACATGAATCATATATTATGTACTAAGAAGTGGCTGATATTTTCAGTACACATTGTGGATTGCTCTTTCATCCTAAGCATGAATTTCATTCTTCTCTCTCTGACATTCAGCTTTTCAGGGAGCATTTTGCAAAAACTATCAATTTATGAAGTTTAAACGTGAGAAAAACACTTCACAACTCAGAACTAAAAATCTACCCTAAGTATAGTTCATGTTCATCTATTCCTGAACAGTGGAAATCTTGACATGGTATAAACTTGACTCAGAAATTATATTCATTGCTGACTGCAATAAGTAAAAATTAAAAAAATAAAATAGGGAAGGCAGCATTTCATCTGCAGAATTTTAAGCATGACAAAGGCTTTGCTCTTTTCACACTTTCTGCTTTCCATACAGTTATTAAAGCTTTTGTTAAATAAATTTCTATTGAGCAACTGCAGTTTTACATCACAATGTGATTTAGATTTAGGCTCTGTATCCAACTCTGTCACTGGCTTCTGGTACAGTGATTTATGTAAGGTATTGTATCTCCAAGAATCTCTATAGAATAACACCTCTGTTTATTAATGCTTTAAAGGAATCTTCTTCAGTGTGTTTTAAAGCACTAGACATCATCATTACTTCACAATTTAAGCCACAACTGTGAGCCTGCAAATAGAGACACTGCGATTTTGAAGGCCTGACTTTCTTGTTAGATACAAACAAGCTATAAATAACTGGCATTTTACAGATATCTCCACTCAGTATGATTTTAGGCCGTTCCTTAACAATAATGGAATGCAGTAAAGAAAAAATAATGCATTTAAAAAGGGTACTTAAAAAAAAATCAAAATAAATATAGTGACAATAAAGAGAAATTTACATGTGAGAAAGTGAAGTATGAACCTTACTCACCATTAGGAAAAGCTAGAACACTGATGATTAGAAAGAAGAAAATCACAGAGAGGATACCCCTCCAAATATTATCCTCTGGGACAGAATCATCCCTGAAGAGACAGACAATATCAAAGCATTAAAGCATCATTTTGAGGATGAAGTCAAAAGGCTGTCAAGATATCATATTAATTAAATAAAGACTACATGGAAATAAGTATAGGAAATAAGCATGCTGGTTGTATATCAAATCAGAATAGTTATTGCACTGAATGGTTTTCCCTCTGTACTTCTGGATATTGTTTCTTACAGGAAGGGAATTAAACATAATATAACCTATACATGCAAGCCATGAGCCGTGACAGTTCAACAATGATTATAACAACATGAAAAATGATCCTATTTTAATGTTTACAGAAACATCATCAGAAAGTACTTTTACCTATCAGAGAGAGACATAGACAGAAACTCTGGAAGCCCGGATGCAGGGGATAAGGGAAATGATTCCAATTAGGTTTTAATATTTTATCATCCCAGGCTCAAGCATCCCAATTAAAATTCAGAGACCCTCTATACTAGGCAGGGGCGAAATCTACAGAACAGTATCTTGCCTCACATAATGTATAATCTAAGTATAACAGAGTGACAGAAAAACTTAAAAGAACCAAAGCATAATATTAAAGTGCTTTGAGGTTATTAAGGCAAAGCCTGAATAAAATAACAGTTATTAGTTGTGCCACTGCTGTATTACAGCCAGAAGAGTACTATAGAGTATACAGGTGAAGTGTTGGCAGGGGAGGGGAGAGAAGCAGAAGGGGACAGAGAAGACTTACGACAACATAAATGTGCCCCACATTATGCATTTGCTGCAGTGATAAAATATCTCTCACTTTGCCAAATTATTTCTCTTTCCCTCAGATATGAGCCACAACAGCTCCATAGCAGACCTTTTCCATTATGAAGCATCTAAGCACCGAATTAGTTCTACTGCATACAAAGAAAAAGTAAATTGAATGCTTCTGGACAGTCAAAATCTCATTCCAATAAGCCAAATGACTAGTAGAAGTATTTTATTTTCAGAATATCCTGGAGATACTTTTCAAAAGGGCTAAACGTCTTATCTTCTTGCCAGAAGCAGGTAAAAAACAGGTGGGAGTGACAACCTCATTACTGTGCACCAGTTAGGATAAGAATTACAGCACTTCCCTGGAAGAGCTATTTTGGAGAACCCCAAAACAAAGAGAAAAACAAAACAGCTGTTAGAGGAAAGATGCACTCTGAATAAGCTGCAATCAAGAAAATGTGCTAAATCATCTCCTCACTGAGCCTTAGGAACTTTGATGCTAACTGTGAAATATAAAGATTCATACAGCATAAAGTTTCTAATGTTTGCGTGGGAGGGTAGAAGAGAAGAGAATTATCTAAATATAAATCCACTTCACCAATGCATTTTCAAGTCTGTGGCTTTCTGGAAGAGAGAGATAAAAAGAAAAAAAAAGAAAAAAAAAAAGGAGCTCACAAACCCCTAACCCGTTTCCCTCTCTTGATCTTCTCCCTGCTCCACCGCACTACCTTACACTAGCACATTGCTAAAAATTAAACCAAAGTCCACTATTGCATCACCATTAAAAAGAAAAAAGAGCTTAGCTGAATTAAAAGCAGTGGGGGCAGGGAGAAGGATCTACCATAATCCCCCCCAAACGAACCTAAATATACGATCATGCAGCTTAATCAAAACTATTAATCTAGAGCTTTGAAAGAAGACAGTCCTGCATCCTCATAGGTTTTATTCCTGCTTTAATAAATCCCTGAAGCTTCACACCAGAAGCTACAAGTGTGTCACTTTGCTCAGTTCTGCTATTGTACTCTACAAAATAATCCCTCCAGCAGCCATCTGCCCTCTTCCTGTTGCCTCATGGCTCCAATAAAGCCTCATCCTCCAGGGAGGAAAAGGACAGGGAAAGCTAGAGCCACGCAGCGCCTCCACTCCAGGGCACAGCCTTGAAGGAAGGGAGTCTGCATCTGGCTCATTCAGCAGAAGAAACCAAGGCAGCTGCAGTCACTGTCAAAACCATTAGAGAGATGTGCTTTAAAAACAAAATTATCCCTACCTTAAAATGCAGCAACTAAACACAGCATTGGCACTTCTTTTTCTGCATTACTATTATTGCTACCCAAACATTATTGCTATTTGAGGTTCAGTTTCATCCTCATTTGCCAGCTCAGAGACAGTTTCCTCTGCTCTTGTTGATCCCAATGGAGACCCAGCCCCAAGCTGTGGCTTGGTGCATCCAAGGGAAGAGTGTTTCTAATCTCATGTGAACCATTACATATATCTAACACAAAACAATTATAGAAGAGGCAAGAAAGACATTAAGGGAAGCAGAATTTCCTCTGCCTATGCTGAAGTTCCTGAAAAAAACAAAATATACTTAACAAAATCAGTATGAACGTATTGCACAAAATCCCCTTGTTGTGGCTTGCGCATCCTTACTTTAATCAGCAGAACTACAAAGCAGGTCAATTGCACAGAAGCAGCAAAGAAAAATCACATCATACTGGGAGTTTATGGTGCACCGTGCCCAGGAAGTGGAAATAAAGATACCATTACTAGAGACTCATGTAAGCAGATGGGAATAGGAAGATCAGACCTCGGTGTACATAACTGGAAGCATCTAGGGAACTACCCCCTCCCATTTGGCTACTCAAATGGCACATATGGTTTGGGTAGTGTCCCAAATGTGGCAATGGTGGCAGCATTCTGGTATCACCTTGGAGGTTTAAGAAACTCCTGTGATAGTTGGAAATAACAGAAAATGAAAAAAAAAAAGAGACTAGCTTCCACAATCTGAGAAGAGGAGAAACAAAGAGTTAAAGATAAGTCAATTGGTATTTAAACACGGGAAGTGAAGCAGAGCTGAGACACAGACAGGGAAGAAAGGGCAGAAAAAGGAAACAAATCCTCAGGGAAGAAAATGAAAAGAGAATCAGAATTAGAAAGAAAGCAAGACAAATCAAATAAAAAGTTGGCAACTCTCTTGGAAGAAAACCCAAAGCATCCCACAACGGAAGCAATGTTCTTTGGATGTAGAAGACTCAATAGTTTTGAATTTGTTTTTTGGCTCATCCTCCATGTGGATGAATTAAAGGCAAATTCCTTTCCTTTTCTGTAGTTGAATGATCAATTCCATTAATCCCTCAGAATTAAGTCTGGATGAAAGGTCCTTAGTACCTCACAAGCTTGAGCCCAAACTATTTCAATGGAGAGAAAAGTTAGATGGGGGCAGAACAAGAGGAACAATCGCAACAGAGATCTTTAACAAAACATTAAAACGAAGCAAAGAGTTGTGTCCAATTCATGAACTAAGGATCCCTAGGACATTCTACTTGAGCTCAGATTTTGTCACACGAGGAGAACAAGAGATGTATTTACTTGGGGCCAAACACAAGTAAAAACAAGAAAAGGGAAAATTCAAACCATTTGTAGTAAAGCCATTTTTAATTTTCCTTCTGCTCCTTTCTCAGCTCGTTCCATGCTTGACTATTATTACTGTAATACAAATATTTAGTTTGTACGAATTCCTGGAACAAGATGCAAGATTACATACCGAATTGCACATCAGCCCTACAGATAAGCAATGATGCTCTTCCATCAAATGCCGAACCTGACAAATCCTGTTAATTCTGTCAAATCTTTAATCAACAAGGCAACTGCAATGCAAGACTGCATATATACAGTGTCACCAAACTGTAAACGAGTCCAAAACCTGATGCACTAGCACAGCCAAAACCTCTCAGAAATCGTTCTGCCCGGAGACTGCAGGATTTGCTCTAAATGAGTAATCGACACCATCGGCTTCACGGCCTCATTCAGCAGGAGGCAATGCGAAGTACCCACAAGCGAGACAAACTCTGCCAGGCAGGCACCCCACACACCGCGTGCTGACGCGCCCCTGGCTTACAAACGCGGCCCTGGAGAACTCTCCCGCCTGTTCTCGGCTGTACCTCCACGCGTGACTGCAGTGGCGAAGCCCGCGAAGTTGTTTCCGTGGTGCAGGCGGCACGGCTAAGAGCACCAGCACCGGGACCCAGGCCAACGCGCACTTAGCCTAAGCTAGCACGTGTGGAACAGAAACGATGGCACGAAACAGTCTCTCCCGCCCCGCGGTGAACAGTCCACGGGCGCGACGCCGGTGCTGGGCTTCTCGGCCACCCGAGAAAAGCCACCCTCAGCAGCGCTCGAAGCAGGTGCCCGCTCCCGCAAGGAGTGCGGCGGAGAGGCACGGGGCCACCAGCCAGTCCCAAGGAAACGCAGCCCGAGAGCACAGCGCACCTCTGGAGGAGGCGCTCTCTCCGGCGAGCAGGCACCGGCACCGCGCCCGGCCCGCCGTGCCTCCCTCGGGAGAGCCGGGCCGGGCCGGGCCGGGCCGCCGCAGCCGCCCGCCCCCGCCGCGGCCCGGCCCGGCCCGGCCCGCGCACCTGGTGAAGGCGAAGGCCATGAGGCTGAGGATGGTGAAGCTGAGCAGCGTGATGGTGTGGGGCCGATAGAAGAACTCCAGCGTGATGTCCTCCACCTGCTGCTCGTTGATCATGCGGAAGTGCAGCCGGTAGTTCACGTCGTCCTTGCTCAGGGTCCGGCTCCCCACGCACGACGCCATGGCGCCCCGTGCCCGCGGCGCGGCGCGGCGCGGCGCGGCTCGGCGCGGCTCGGCGCGGCTCGGCGCGGCCCGGCGCAGGGCAGGGCGGCGCGGCCCGGCCGCCCGCGCCCGCCTCCCGCTGAGACGAGCCGCTGAGCGGAGCCGCCGCGCGCGCGTGCGCGCCGCCGCCGGGCTCGGGGGGGGGGGGGGGGGGGCGGGAAGGGGGAGGGGGAAGAGGAGGAGGGGGCGGGGCCAGGCCTGCCGCTCCGGCGCGCCCCGTACTACGCGACGACGGGGAGGCGGGGGGGAGAGGTGGAGCCTGGGCGTCCCCTGCGCGCCAGCGGAGCAGAATCTTTCGCCCCGCCACCCCCCTCCCTGCTTCCGAGTGGTCTCGCCTGGGTTGGTGGGGAGAAGCCACGTGGGCTCGGCGGCGTGCGCGGGAGCGGTGCGAGGGGCAGGTGAGGTGTTGCCGGGCCCCAACGGTCTTTAACGGTCCCAAACAGCCTGCAGCGGCCTCCCCGCGGGCGGTGCTCGCGGCTGTGCCCCATCCTCCCGCGGCCCGGCCGGCATGCGCGCCCTGAGGCTGCCGGCCTGGAGCGGCCTGCAAGGCCGGGCAGCCAGCGTAGCCTCTGCTCGCCTGGTACCAGGTTGTGCGGTGCTGCTCTGCACCGACTGCCCTGCCCCTTGGGTTGCCTTAGTGGGAGCATTTAGGTCCTTGCTCGATTTTCTCCTCTGCTCCTTGTAGCTTGCCTATGGGGATGGCTTTCATAAGAGTTGTGTTGTCAAGAGCCTGCTCTGCTCAGTTATGTTTCTTCCATTTGTCTTGTATTTAAAGCTCTGAAACAGCTACTTAATGTTTTATAGCTTGTAACTTATGCTTTCCTGCTTTGGGAGCTAATGCACAAACTCCCTGGCCTGTGGGTGAGGTGAGGTCAGCGCTTGCTTTACTCCTTGGTCTTTTGCCTTCTAGCAGGATGTTGTACTGACGTGGAAGATGGCGTTGTGGGCTCGCCAGGTCTCCCGGTGGTGGTGGTGCTCAATGAAAAGAGCCCATGCTACTGAATTTCCTCAGAAACTGAGGAGTTGCAGCAACACGACATGGAGATGTCATGCATTTTACCATCTGGCTTTGCTGCCTTCTGAAAATGACTTTTCCTTGTGGAAACTGCAGACCTACAGACTTTTATCTACAGGGAGTTGTTCTCAGCCCTCCAGCTCCGACGATGGATCTCTTGCATCTCCTGAAAGTAATTTACCTTCAGAGGTAAACCAGAAACAAGAAAAAGCAGAAATGTTACCTGATGTGAATGCAGCAATACCGTATGAAGGTAAGAAGCCTTAGGAATACCATTTCTTCTAAATCCACAAATTGTGTGTTCAGTATTTTTTTTTTTTTTTTTTGCCTTGCTTAGTTAGAGTATTTATTTGAAGTTTCTGAATTTTACTCGGTTTTAGCCCCATAGTTAATGCAGCCTGTGGTAGCTCTAGGAAGTAGAGCACCTTTAAGCAGTGATATAAGTATGATCAGTTGAGTGGAAATGTTGGTCTGGAGCTGCAGTTCGAAGAGCCTTACTTTTCATAGCCCTACCTGCAGCAGCTAAGTATTTGCCTTCCTCTCCCAGTTGTGTTGGTGCAGGAGAAAGGTGTATGTTTTTTGAGCAGGGATGGAGGAGGCCACACTGGTCCAGCTTGTGCAACACAGCTGCACAGCTGAGAGAGGATTCTGAATGATGGGCAGTAGGAGGCAGCAAAGTGTGAAGCCTGCTTATGCACTGCCGTGATGAGAAATGCTCATCAAACTGTTCCCTGAGGAAATGGAGATAAATGCAAAGTCTCCTTAGTGTTGTCACCAGAGCAAATTGCCTCACTTCCCTGCTGTTGTAGAGATAAATGAGAGTAAAACATATCATCCTTTGAAAACACTTCTGGTATGCTGAGATGCTGAGAGAACTTTCTTTGGAGTTATTGAGCAGTTCTTTATGCCTAGATTCAGCGCTGAGCACTGCCAATTTGGATGCTGCAGAGCTTATTTTTGGGGTGGTTCAGAGCTGCAACTGAGCTCTGTATGTTTGTGCAGCTGCTTCTGGAAGAAGTGCTGCTCTGGAACTGACAGGCCAGCGAGCTCATTTGCATCAGCACCTGCAGTGCAGTTTATTTATGTGCCAGAATGTTATCTGCTGGCAGACTACTCTGTGTGTTTGTGTAGCACTTTACCCAGTTGGCAGTAATATGATTGAAGAAAAATAATTGTTAGCTGTTTTCTGAAGATCTGTTTTCGAATAGGAGACTTAAGCAACTTGGAGCTGAAAAAATGTGCATCTGTGCTACCAGAATGGCTAGTGCTGTATATTGGTTTGGTCCTTAGCAGGTTTAAAGGAAGTGTTTCATGTCTATATAGATTCATGTAGAGCTCTTTTTGCTGTTAAGCTGTAAGTGTCACTAAAAACATTTTACTGTTTTGTTTTTTTTAACTGAAGTTTTGAGAAAAAGATAGGCTAACTCAACACCTGTGGTGGTGGCTCTTGTCAGTTCTCCTATGCAACTCTTCCTAGTATGAGAGATTCTTCCTGCTTATAGGAACTTGGTAGTTGTGCTTTGGTTTTGTCTTTTTGATGAGGAATATTATTACCCTTGTCTCTAGGAAGCCCTGGTCATTATACTAAGGTACAGTATGGAGAAAATTTCCATCCTGAAGAGTTTATAATTAGGGCTGTTGATCAGTTACCAGTTTGATAACTGAGGTGAATACTATAGGTCAGCCTGCAGAACAGCAATCTTGATCTAGCTTCTGTGAGCTCCTGTCAATAGCTGAATAGGTAAGTTGAGTGTTTCTAAGAGAAGGTGGCTTTGGACATTCAAGGGAAAACAAGCATAATGGCACTCATTTAGAAACTTTATTGAGTAGGAAATGGAGTCTGGTTTCCTTAGCTTTCAGGGGTGATGGGTGTCAGATGAGATACTCATCTCAGTTGTATATTGCTTAGTAGGAGATTGCTGTGAAATACCTTAAAAGTTAAAACAATTGCAATTCAGACATCAGAATCAGAAGGGGGAGGAGATATGAGGGGTGTCAGGTTATGGAAAACTATCTTTGCAGTTGCTTTTGATCTGAATATGATCAGGCAATAATATGTTCATGAAGATGAAAGAAGACCCTCTTTTTCAAGAAAGTGATGTGATCTGTTGTCCACAGTGGTCAGAGTGGGAGACTGAAGGCAGGCTTGCTGGGGACTAAGTTCAGAATTTGGTCATGTGATCAAGAGTTGATAGGCAGTGTCAAGGAGATGTGACAGAGACGAACTTAGGTTTTTAGCTTGTATGGGAAGATGCATTTGAGACTGAAAAGTAGTAACAGAATCTATGGTTTCATATATTTTCAAATGAACGTATATTGGCTGTTCATCTCTTACAAAGTGTTTTTGCATTTTTGAGATGGAATTGAAGAAATCTCTTATGTTGGGGGGAACAACTTTATCCTTCACAAAATGCATCCAACTCTTCTATCTTTTTTTGTTAGACTGGGATGACATCCCACCTTCATCTGCTTTGGAGGAGATATCTGAGGAAGAAGCCATGCAGATCATTGCAGAACCACTTCTTCCCCTTCAGTCTTCCACGCTCCGAGATTATGTTGACCACTCAGAAACCCTGGCAAAACTGGTACATTTAGGTATATGTGGGCGGGGGGAGAGGGGTTAGGTGATTTGCCTATACCTGGTGCTTTGGAGATTCTTTAGTTTGTGTTTTGTACTTACTGATTCCCTTGTAAACTTGAAAATTGGAAACTTTATAGGAACAGCAATCCACAGCTAAGGGCAGTGGAATGATGTACAGGGTAAATGGAAAGAGGAAGGGGACTGCATGACTCACTAGCAGTGCCATATTGGTTAAAGACAAGATTGGCTACCTTAGCCCCTTAGTCTTGTGGATGCTGAAAGATGCATCTCCCACAGCTTCTAGGAGGGTAGAGAGCACCTTGTGTGATTTGACTGGTCTTTTTTTCTTTTTTTCTGAGAAAGGATGTTTTAATTTGCTGCAACTCTTCCCTTCCTGGAAGGAAGGAGAGCTGTTGCTCTGCAGAGCCCTCAAAGTAGGGTATAATAAACTGGGGAGGAAAGAAGAAAGGAATGGGAGAGTACCTTAGTGCTTATCAAAAAGCACTTGGGTTGTGTGAGAAGGATGGTTGATGTCAAAGCTACTGGCCCCCTCCTTTTTTCCCCAAAATGCAATGAGATACCAGAAGTAGTGGGGAAATCTGACCCAGTCCAATAGTATTCAATTTGTGTGAGCCAATAACTGAAGGGTACTTTACTGCAAAATTGTCTCCTTCCATCATATGATGGATTTGGGAGTTCCCTTGGACATATACTTCTGTGCAATACACTTAAGTCTATGCATGTGGCAAATTCTAGTGTGCTCGGTTGCTCACACACAGGATTTGCTGCAGTAGTCCTCTTACAGAAAATAAATGTAGCAGTCACCTTTAAAACTATCCTGTTTGTTTTATCTGGAATCTTTCCACAATATACAAGATATTGTGACCTTGCTATGTTGAGCAAGTGAAGTATGCTAAATCAGTGCAAAAAAAGGAGAAGCCCTATAAACTTTAGCATGCCTTTGTGAAATAGTTGTAGGAAATAGGGCATATGCCTAATTAAAACAGTATCTGATTTTATTTGTTGTAGGAGTTGATTTATCCCAGGTGGAGAAGCGTCAAAAGGCAGGCCAACTCTTACTGACTTTGGACTTTGAAAAAGATGTAAGAAAAATACTTCTGTTTCTTAAGGATGTGGGTGTAGAAGACAATCAGCTGGGATCATTTCTGACCAAAAATCCATACATCCTTGGTGAAGATTTAGAAGCTCTAGAAACCCGGTGAGCTTTCAAAATAGCAATAGATTCTTAAATCCGTTGGCTCAACATCTAGTTGAACAAGCGGCTTAAGCCTATCTCAACTTGTGTTGTTGCTGTTTCCTTCCTCACTTGATCCGTGACTCTGTGTTCCTGTTCCTTCCTATAGTTCAGCACTAATAGGTGGTGGTGGTGTGGTAAGTCAAGAGTGAATTCCCCGATCCACCTGAATACTGACCATTAACAAATTTTACTGCATAAGTTTTAGTCAGATTAGGGAGCTGCATGGCCGTGTACTGCTAGTGTCTATGCAAGGGATGAGAAGGAACATACTTCAGGAGGGAGGAAGAATGGGATAACACTATCCTTTTTGGTGACAGCTTGGACCTGAATTACCAAGGACACTGCTTCTGGAATAATTATTACCTAAAATTTCATGTCTTTATTTGCCCATCTTTAAAAATGTGTTGGAACCATGTTAGATCTACTACTTAAATGTGCTAAAATCCTGGATGTGGGACTGTTTAGCCACCCCTCTCTGTGCACTCCCCATGTACTGTTGGCCAGTTAAACTGTATGGTAGGGTGGGTTGCAATGGGAAGATCATTTTAATTTTTGGAGAGCTAGGTTTGTTCCGGTGGGTGTGGAGCTGTCAAGAGAGGGAGGATGTGGTCAGCTCCTCATTGAGTATAGAAGGACAGTGGAAGGCATCAGTACTGCTCTGCATGAGGAAGAGGGAATAACACATCTTAGTGAGCCCAGCCTCTGCTGGCATTCACACCCTGCACCTCTACCTCCTTTGGTCCCTTTGTGAGGAGCCTGAATGTTTATGAGCTCAAAAGTAGGGAAGAGAGATGGGCCAGGGCATGGCTAGATGGGGAGCCTTCTGTTGCTATGCAGAAAAGAAGGATCAGGGCCACCCCTGGAGAACAAGTCTCCTTGTCTGCAGTGTCTAGAGGTGTAATTAATTGCTGCTCCTCAGTCTGATTCTCCCACCCTCTGTGTACACGTATGCCTATACTTACACTGCAGCAGTACCTGTTGTCCTGTATCACTGCCTACCCTTGGTAGCATTGGGGTGCAGATGGGCTGTTTAAAGTGGCTGATCTCTGTCTCTCTGCCATAGATAGGGGGAAGCAGCTTGCCATCCTAAGCTGCTTACTTTGCCACTATCAGTTTTGGTTCCAAAATGATGGTCCCCAAGGCTTTCCTTAAAGGTTTGTAGAACCATGACCCCTTTGTCAGGCTTGACTGTATGTAGTGCTTTGCAAGAAATGTTGATGACTGGCAGTGGTTATCTAGCCTTTACCAGTCATGTTTTAGAACTGCTCTTCTAGATTAAATGTCTGCCTATACCTTGTGAATTCTGCAGCAAGAGAAGCAGATCACATCTTTTCTCTTATTTATAACAGCAGCAGAGGGTTTTGGAGTTGTGATTTTTTTTCCCCAACTGGAACTGAGAATGAGACCACCATGAACTAATTTTTTTTGTGTTACCAGCTGTATGACATTAGACTGTCACTTAGTGTCATAGAGTTTATCTGCACATAAGGGTAAATACCAGTCTTTTAGAAGATCTCGTAATATCTCAGACCAAAAATTATTTGGTTAGGTATTTTCTGGAGTTTGTTTTTAAAGATTATTCTTTTATGAAGGTGGAATTATTTATTAAAAAAAATAGTCATGGTATCTATGGGTGTTTCTCCTGAGACTGTAGGAGGGAAAAAAAGCTGTTTTCTTCATGTACTAGTGTAGTGCAGATTGTAGTTAACGCAACTAATTAAAGAACTCTTAACTTCTAAAAATGCTGCATTCTGAGTGTAAGGGCTGCTTAGACTGAAAGTATGCACTGAAAAAATATGATATGTATACATATATTAATCTTTCTCCAGCAGTGATATGAGTTACATCTGAAGTTGAGTAAAGTCTGATTACTGCTTTCACCAGCTTCAGTTTTGTCTGAATTGGGCTATTTAATAGCGTTGCTCTTTCTCTGCCTCTGGTAATGTTTGCCGACAGCGAGTCTTTCTCTTTAATGGCCGTTATTTTATTAACAATTCTTTGTCTAGTAAGCTCTAGAGATAAAACTGGATAATACTGGTATGAAGTAGTTTTATAAATCTGCAGCTAAGTTGGAGGACTAATGGTGGTCAAAACAAGAATATTGAGATGTAGCAGATCTTCCTGGAACAGTCTAAGATGTTACTGATAGCAGCTGTCCATTCTCCCTCTCAGAAATCAACCATCATCATAGTGTTTGGCCACATGCATGTGCAGGTTTTAACTGCTTGTGCAGTTGGCTTAAGCTAGGATGTTGGACTTCATATTGCAGTGTCTGAGATATCTATACTGATGTCAGTCTGGCTGAGGTCTTACAATTGTAACCATGCATATTTATTTGTAGAAGTGTGTCCCTAATGTTTTTGCATTGTTAATTTTGGAGGAATGGAGGATTTTTTTTCCAGAGTTTTAAAGATAGGTGTTACATTTGTGGCAGAAAGGCTTTCACTTTTAAAGACCCCCCCTAAATTTAAATATCCTAAATTTAAAATATTCAAGATCTTTAAATGATGTATTCTAAAATACTTGTGTTGTAAAATGTGCGTGCTAAAAGGCATAAACCTTTTTTTTTCCCCCAAAACTATTGCTCTCTGAGTCTTCAATTATCTGCAGTAACTGACCATAGGCTTTGAGCTTATATTTTTATGAATCCCCAATCACTTTGTTGCTTATGCCCTTTGCTGTAGGGCTGGTGTGATGGCTTGTAAGTGCACTGCTTCTGCTCTTTCTCTTTGTTGGCTTTTGAATTCACAAAAGTTTTCCATATTCCTTTGCTGCACTGCTACCTGGGTGTGTGGGGGATTTTTTTCTGTTTGTTTGTTTTTGGTGGGATCCCATTAAGGCATGGGATACTCAAGGTACTGATACCAGACTGTGGGAGGTCCTTTTTCTTTCTTTCTTTCTTTCTTTTTTTTTTAAACTAGGCTGTCTTTCAGTCATACAGATGTCTTAGCGTTTTTATACCCAGTTATATTCGTTTGTCGTGTAGCTCTGATAACACTTCTGTGCAGAAGTACTTTTTTGTTTCTCTGATTCGTACTTTCATTAGGTGCATTGATTGTGTAAATACTGCAATAGGATGGATTTCTGTTCTCAAAAATAGCTGAGAAAGGCTTGTATTAATTCAACAATCATCTTGTACAGAACAGCTGGATTTTAAGCATTCTTTGTAATGAACTCAAGCCATCTCAGTATTTAAAAATACCAGAAGAGAAAGCCTTGCATGTAGTATCTGCTCAAGACAGAAATCTGAAAGTATAGCTTTTTAGAAATAGTCACATTAGGAGGCTCTTACCTAACATAGACCTGAGTTTTTTTTTTTTTCTTCATCTTTTTCTGTTCTTTCCATCCTCTTATTCAATAGTGACCTTTCATAAAAAGAACCTGAAAAGAATCTTATTTTGAAAATGTGCAAAAAGTAACAGTAAATTACTCCTTGAGTCCAGATTGTCTGAGCTGCTTCTATTTTTCTGAAGAGAGAAGTGTGTGTGTGGTTTTCGGTTGGTTGGTTGGTTCATTTTTGCTATCATAAAATTCTAATTCTACTGTGAAGTCAGATTTACTCTTCAGTGGCTGCCCTGTGGCACTGTCTGGTTAGTGAAATAGAGGTTGAACAGGGCAATCCAAATTATTGGATTGGAATATTTTGTTGATTGATTTCAGTAAGTGTATCTGTGTTTGGCATTGGTGAATGCTTTTCTGCAAACTTCAAAGTTTTGTGCTGCAAAGGATGTATAGCAGGCTATAAAGTAAATGTGTTTCAGATAGCTATCTTCTGAAAGCTGACTATACCTTTGCACAAACACTTAAGTACAGATGGACGTGACCACAGATGGATGTGCTATTGATTACATCATTCTGGAATGTTTTATTGCTATGGATTCCATGTTGCCAGGAAACAAAACACAAATTTCAATAGATTTGGCATGTGACTTCAGATAAACACTGTAAAAGTCAAAACATTCCATAATTCATAACAATTCTGACAGTTGCAAATCAGTCTCTGTACTGCAGCTGCACCAGTTGCTTCATTTTGTCGTATCACTAATGATAGTGGTTAACGTGCTGTATGGAACTGCTGACCCTTGTACTAGGATGAGTGATAACCTTCATGGCAACACTTAGACTTATCATAGACCTTTGTTAAACTGGTCGATTGATTGTGTCTCTTAAACATACCAGCTTCTGGACTCAGGTGATCAGAATCTTGCCATCCCTCTTAAGTCTCTTGTCTTTCAAGGTTGTAAAAAATATATGTATATATATTTCAAGTGTGAGTCTTGATGAATTGTTGACAGAAGACAAAGAGGTGGAGTCAGGAGAACCAAAGGATTTTTGTTATATTTTTAAGCTGCTAACATTTAGTTTTGTTTCTAGGCTAGGATGCTTGGCAGTTGTGTACTTGACCAATTGAGTGGAAGAAGCACAGTGGAGCCAAGCTGCAGTGGTTTAAAACATAATGGGATAATTTTCAAAAGAAAAATTGCTTAGTTCTATGCATTTCTTCTCCCCTCTACCCCACCCTGGTCTCTGAGGTTCCTGCAGCCAGTTCTGTTAGTATTGTTGAGAGCCTAGGCTGTTATCTTCTGTGTTGGTTTACCTCCTCAGTTAGAAATGGGTCCCCTAGAGCTTGTTCTTGGATCTTCTGTCTGACTTTTGGCTTATGATGATATCTTTCTTGAGGGTTTGCTGGGGAGGGAGGTGGTTGTATCTGGAAGGTATTTTTATTCTTTCTCTCCCCAAGACATGATTTAACACTCCTCCCCCTCCCTCCTTTTTTTTCCTTCATTGCAAGAGCAAGCATCTTTTGCTGGATGTCTGCTTCTGCAAAACATTCTGCAGTCTATTTAGTATCCTAATTACTGTTGGATAAAATCAGTTCTTGTATACCCTAAGATCATCTGACAGCAGATGCTTCTGTTTATGCTCATCTATAATCAAAGGAACCTCTTCAAATTGAAGTACTTTTTTTTTTTTTTTTTTTTTTTTTTTTGGTAAATCATGGTACATGGATTAATTGTGTTTCTCTTCTGTGGTATTTCCCCCTCCATTCCTTTTTCTGGGAGCTATGGTAATAATCTACTGCAAGTAGTACTTGAAATAAGATTTTCCAAACTTTGTTCAATTCAGTGAAAGTGAAAAGTCTTAAGTTGGAAAGAAAGAAACCTCTGTTAAACCTAAAAACCTTGATCAGTTCTTCACCATTCTGACAACCAGATGTTTTGCAACTAAATACTTGGACCAGTGACTGAAAGTAGGAATCTGTTGTAACAAGAGTAAGTTCAGCTGATTTAGAAATGTCTTTTTGGATGGTGTCTATACATGTGGCATTGTTCTATGGTATTTCTGCTCCAGTGCTATTGGCAAAACGGAGATGTATGAGATATAATACTCTATTCTTTCAGCAGTAGAAATGGAATTCATTAAAATAGCAAAAGGCTGTGTATATCTTCATGGCCGTAGCCTGTGACGATCTATTAAAGTGTTCGCAGTCTAGGAGACAGGCTAGTTGTTAAACATAGGTTAACATAGTTATCTGCTTAAGTACAGCTGGAAGGAATTAAAATCTGTCTTCACTATTGACATTCTTCTCTGAGGTTTATTTTGCTTCTAATTAATTGGAAGGGATGGTATCTTGCTTTTATGATAACTGCAGATTTCCTCCCCCCTCCCTCCCTGCAATTATTTTTGGCAGAGTTGCATATTAATGCTAGAACATCTGTCCATTTATAAGAGATCACTGAGGAATTTAAACAAGTACTGAATAAATGGAGGCAATAAAATTTTCATCACTGGATTTTTTTTTTTTTTGTTCTCTTTCTAGAGTGGCTTACCTAAAATCAAAAAAATTTGATAAGAGAGAAATTGCTCAGATGGTCTCAAGAGCTCCATATTTACTGTTGTTTTCAGTGGAAAGACTGGATAACAGACTGGGTTTCTTCAAAAATGAACTTGGCCTCAGTGTAAGAAAGGTAAAAACTATACATCAAAGGTGCTGTGTCAATGACAGTAGCAAGGCCTTGGAACATAGAGCCTTGTGATGACCTTCAAACACTTGTACACAAATACTGCTAAAAACAGGAAGCAACTCCTTGACTTCTAGAAAACTAATTGGCTTTTCATCTCTTCAGGATACTGTAATGTACTAAAGTTATCAGTGAAAAATAGTTCAATGAGCAAATGCCATATCCATCTACATGCTACCTGCTCAACTCACCAAGATTAACCTGTGGATTTCCTGGTGAGCACTACCATGCTAAGTGCTTAGCAGGTATTTTGCACCCTGCTTTGGGATCTTTGTAGGATCTAGCTTCCTGGAATAAGTGGGAAGTGTGTTAGTTGTTTCCCTACAGTGGCTGGTGATGCCCATAATTATCAAGTTCCAAGTGAAATCTTACATTCTTCTATTAGCTCGTCTTTCTTAGGCTTGAGGTAAGAGTCTGCTCTGGTAAAGTGTTTAGTCACCATCTTGTAGTCAGGGTGGACTACAAGTACTCCTGGGGTTCAGCAGATGTGGGGTAATTTCTTATATTACCATAATATTATTGTGTAACCTGAGGGAGAGAAATAAAATACTGCATTTTTTTTAAAAAAAAAAAAAAAAAAAAAAATCTTTTCACAGCTTCTATCAGGTAGTGTTTCCTTTACTTTAAGGAGCTAGAAAGAAACAACCCAAAGACTAAAAAGAGTAGACACTTCAGTACACTTTCTACTTTTGGGGTATGCTGTTACTTCCTCTTCCCAGCTGTTTTACATTAGTGGATTTTTTTTTTCTCTCTCTCTTTAAAAGGAATATGGCATTTGAGTAACTTTGTTTCTTATTAAATTGCTGCTTCATACAAATTCATCTTGGGCTAGAGATAAAACGAAATGCAAGAGAAAGTTTGCCTCCAACTAGAATCAGAATTCAGCAAAAAGAAAATGTTAATGTGAGGTCTGTATCTTTCAGTGCTTGATTCACGACATGCTTTTCTAATAATCTTTTTTTTTCCTATGTATTTTGTTTATTCTAATTGCAGACAAAGGATCTGGTAATTCGTTTTCCAAGGCTACTGACTGGCAAATTAGAGCCTGTAAAAGAAAACATTCAGGTGAGCTTATTAGTATATGTTAAAAACAGTGTACCCACACAGTTTAAGAGTCAGAAGGTAAAACTCCTTGTAGGAAATCCTGTACAGAAAGAGTTTGATGAAATAATTATGTAAAGATGTAAAATGAATTTGAGCATTTTGTCAGGCTAATTCTTTTCCTCTGTAGGAAGCTTACAGCAAGCTTGGAGCATACATGGAATAACATCTTATTTTGTCTTCTAGTCTGATGTAGGTTAGAAACTTCATCTGGGCCCCTTCCTCCTGAAAGCTGCTGTGTTGACACAAATGGTTACCCATTTCCTTATAGCGAGTGAAAAATAGGGCCTGCTCCCTACCCCCCGCCTTTTTTTTTTCTTAATTATTGTATTTTGCGAACTTGGATTGTCCCTGAGGATTTAGGAGCAAGAAATGTGCAGTCAATTATTTTTCTCTTGGCAGGTAGATAGTCTGCCAAAATGTGCATTTGACACTTATTGTCTGATAGCAGATGGTCGTTATTAACAACTGTTGGGTAAATAACTTCAGACCCACAGGGGCTCCTTTTCCCTTTGAAAATGTAACTGTGTATTGCTTTAATTATTGTGCTCTAAAGCCAGTTAGGCCAAACAGTGTGATATAGTGTAACAATTTGAGAAATCCCATTATCCTATGATGCGTTACTATGAATTAAAATATGTAATTTTAAGATAGACTTACTGTTCTGAAATCATTAATCCCTGGGAATCTTACAATCTGGAATGTGTGTGTGGTAAGGGAGGAGACTGGAAAGTAGCGGACTGTTCCAATTAATAGTGCTTTCTTTTTAATGAACATTGTTTCCACGGGCTGGGAGTAATGTGTTTTTAAGTTTTAATGTTTTAAGTTTTTAATGTGTCTTTAAGACCCTCAGTACTGTGCAACTATCTTGTCTATCAAAAAGTATATACTTTTTGTCTACCATTCTTATTTTTAACAAATGTTATGGAGAGAGAGGAAGGATTTTTAGGTCCTTGCTATTGGAATCCACTGATACATAGAAGTTCCAGCTTCTCTGGAGGTTGGATGTCTCACACTTGGTCAGGATTCTGTCCTGTATGTCCTAGGCTGGTGGTGGAAAACTGGTACTTTGCAAGTGAGATCATGTAACAGCAATTCCAAAGTGATCTGGTAGAATCCCTTGTTCTGAGGGGGCTGTTAGCACTCAGAAACCATTGCTACAATTGATACTGGTTGTCAGAAGATACCAATTATGGACTAAATGAGTTCAGGGATGGATTGTTCCATCCTTTATAGGTCTCATTAAGTCCAATTAGAGATCCACTGATAAAGTAGAATTGGAATGTTTGCATTGCCACTGTCTGTGCTAATAATTATGCAGACCATGTTGAACATTGCTAGGGCTTATGCAGTAAGAATATCAATATACACAGTCTGGAGAGTTACTGAACATTCTGCAAATTATTTAATAACGAAGAGGGTG